>NC_079302.1:21187117-21888507 GCF_023638135.1 Falco biarmicus | reverse complement strand
GACGCTGCCCCTGCCCCCGGGACCCTGCCCTGCCCGGCCTGGCCCTGTGCAGACCCCTCCCCTGCCCAGACCCCGGCCTCTCCCCATGCTGGTTCCCCTCCTCTGCCCAGACCCTTCCCCTGCCCGGACCCCTCCCCTCCCCCACCCCTCCTCTGCCCGGACCCCTCCCCTCCCCCACCCCTCCTCTGCCCGGACCCCTCCCCTCCCCAGCGCCCCCAGCCCAGCCCCGGCACCCACGCGTGCATGGACTCGTCGTGGCCGTGCTGCTCGCGCACCGCCAGGGCCGTGGAGACGTTGGGGGCCCCGACCACCGCCCGCAGGGCCGCCACGAAGTCGGGGGGCAGCGGGCGCTGGGGGGGGGCGAGGGCCCCGTCAGGGCGGGGGCGGGGGCGGGGGGTCCGACCGGGAGGACCCTCACCCACAGGCGGGGCCGCGGCGGGTACCCCACACCCCGGACCCCCGCGCCCCCCGGCCACCCCGCGCCCCCCGCCCCACCTTGGAGCAGCAGCCCCGGCGCCACAGCGCCGCCCCCAGCCCCAGCCCCCGCCGCAGGGCCATGCTGGGCACGGGCACGGGCACGGGCACGGACGGGACCGGGCGGGACCTGCCCCCCCCGCCGCCGCCCGCCCCCTCCCGCCGCCGCCGCCGCCGCCGCCGCCGCCTTAAGGTGGCTCCGGCCCGCGGCCCGGGGCTGCGCCCAGCGCCCCCCCCGCCGGGCACTGTGCCCCCGGCCCCGGCCCCCCCGGCCCCCCCCGGCCCGCGCCGGGAAGGGGTCACCCGCGCCCCCCGGCCCCGTGTCCCCGTGGGAGCCACGTGCTCCCAGCCCGGCCCCGTGTCCCCGCGCCCGGTGTCCCCGCGCCCGCCCAGGGGGCCCCACAGCCGGCCGGGGTCGCTGCCCCCATGGGGCCGCATGGCCCCGCGCCCCCAGCCCTCCCGGCCAGCTGTCCCCACGCACAGCCAGGAGTCCCCACGCCCCCTGGCCATCTGTCCCCATGCCCGGCCAGGGGTCCCTGCCCAGACAGGTGTCCCCCATGCCCAGCCACGTGTCCCCCCCCATATGCATCTGTCCCCGTGTCCAGACTGGTGTCCCCTCCCTGCCAGGTGTCCCCACATCCATCTGTCCCCATACCCAGCCAGGTGTCCCTGCCCATCCAGATGTCTCCGTGGCCATCTGTCCCATGCACAGCCAGGTTGCCTCAAGAGCTAGGTGTCCCCCTGTCCCCATGACTGCTCAGGTGTCCCCGCCCAGCCAGGTGGCCCCATATCCAGCTGTACCCATAAGGGGCCAGCTGTCCCCATGCCTGCCCGCCCATCTGTGCCCACTCCTGGCCTGTATCAACACCCAGACAGGTGTCCCCAGATCCAGCTGTCCCATGCCCAGACAGGGGCCTCCACCCAGCCAGGTGTCCCCATACGCATCTGTCCCCGTGCCCGGACAGGTGTCTCCCAGGCCACCTTTCCCTGTGCCCAGCCACGTGTCCCCTTGTCCCTCTGTTCCATGCCCAGCCACGGTGTCCCCGTAGGCACTGATCCCCATGCCCGGTCTGGTTGTCCCTGACCAGCTAGGTGTCCCCATATACGTCTACACCCACGCCTGCCCAGCCAGCTGTCCCCATGCCCACCTGTCCCCATGCCCAGCCAGATGTCCACACCCAGCCAGGCGTCCCCATGCCCAGACAAGTGTCGCCAAGCCTCCCGCATGCCCCTGCCCACAGCCACCTGTCCCCCCGGCTGCCCCGCACACCTCCCGCCCACCCCGCTGTGGCACAAGGACGCAGCACGGTGGGTGGCAGCGTTTATTGCCAGCCTCAGTTGGCCTGCAGGATGGAGTCGATCCAGCTGCGCAGCTTGGTGACGCGGGCGTAGACGCCGGGCACGTTGGGGTCGCAGGTGCTGCTTGCCCCAGGAGACGATGCCCACCAGGTTCCAGACACCGTCCTTCTGGCACACCAGCGGGCCCCCGGAGTCGCCCTGCGGGCAGCGGGTGAGCGCAGGGGCTGGGGAGGGGGGCGCGGGGGGCACAGGGGGCACAGGGGGGCTGGGAGCACCTACCATGCAGGAGGAGGCACCGTCAGCACCGCGCACACCATCACGTCGGCGATGCGGAACCCCCAGTACTGCTTGCACTGCGCGTTGAGAGCAGGGGCAGGGCCACCTGCTGCAGCACCGCCGGCGTCTGCGAGGCTGCGGGCGAGCGGGGCGGCATCAGTGCCAGCACCGCGGCCGGGACTGGGACCAGGACAGGGAGGGTATAGGGAGAGGGATGTGCGCAGGCATGAGGATGAGGACGAGGACGAGGACGAGGACGAAGACAAGGACGAGGACGAGGATGGGGACGGGGACGAGGATGGGGACGGGGATGGGGATGGGATGGGGATGGGGAGGGAGAGGAGGGCAGGAGCGGTTGTGGGTTGGAACTTAGGGGTGGGGATGGGGATGAGGACAGAGATGGGGATGGGGGGAAGGATGGGTACAAGGATGGGGCTGGGGCTGGGGAAGGGGACAGGGGTGAGGATGGGGCTGGGCCTGAGGCTGAGCATGGGGGATGAGGACAGCGATGGGGCTGGGGAAGGGTACGGGGATGAGGAAGGGGCCAGGGAGGAAGGCAAGGATGGGGCTGAGGCTGCGCGGGGGCAGGAAAGCGCAGTACCGTTGGGGTCAGTGAGCCCCCAGCCCGTGGTGACACAGGTCATGCCCCCCGGGAAGTCATCAGTGGCCTGGGGCAGGCAGACGGGGGACACGCGGGCTGACATCCGCGCCGGAGTGGCCAGTTTGATCAGGGTGATGTCGTCACGGATGGTCAGCATGTTGAACTTGGGGTTCTTGAAGACCTGGAGCAGGCAGCACCGCTCCCAGCGCCTGCCTGCACCCTTGGCCAGGGCGCTGGGCACCGGGGGCTCCCTGGGGACCAACAGGGACCCCGGGGGCCCGCAGGGAACCCAGAGAATGGCCCTGTGGGTCCTGGGATGATGGGGTCTCTGGGCTGCAGACCCAGCCCCTGGGGCACAGGGCAGCAGGGACATGGTGGGGACTCACAGGGACCGCAGGGAGCAGAGCCCAGGTCCTGGGCTGATGGGGACACAGGGAGCAGACCCCAGCCCCTGGGGCACTGGGCCGTGGGGACGCCCCAGGGACACCAACAGGGACTCAGGGGCACCATGAGATGGGGCAGACGCCAACTCCCTGGCCAAGGCGTGCCCAGGGAGCAGGGGACAAGCCCCAACACTGGTGGGTGCCAGGGAGCAGGGCCAAGCACTGGTCTCAGGAAGACGGGGCCACCAACGCGCCTGTGGCCCACCCGGGGCTGCTGCTGGCCGGGACCTCGGGGCTGCTCAGGGCCCCTCAGGGCAGCCCCCAGCCCGCGGGCACTGGGGAGCAGGGACAGCCCAGGTCACATCACCTGTGGGGATGGATGAAGGGGACCCTGGGGGCCTGACCCCCATCCCTGGGGGGTCCTGCGAGTGCGGTCCCAACTCCAGGCATGAGGGGGAGCAGGGACACCCCGGGGGACCCCAGCCCAGGAACGTGGGGCACCACAGACACCCCTGGGACCCTGACCCCCAGGACAAGGGGACCCGGACCCCCGGGGCTTCTCATGGTGGCCGTGGGACCCCGCAGGCACACGGCCCCCATGCCGGCGGTACCTTCTCGATGGTCAGCTTCTGCTCGTCAGGGGTGGTCACGTCCTGGTCGTATGCGCCCACCACCACGGTGTCGGTGGTCCTGGGCACGGGCAGGCGCTGAGCACCGGGCACGGCACAGGGACAGGGGGTTCCCTGGGGACCCGGTGCACCCACCCAGCCCCGGGGTGGCCGGCAGCAGAGCCAGCACCTACCTGACGCCGCAGTGGGCAGCGGTGACCACCCAGTTCTCGCTGATCAGAGACCCGCCGCAGAAGTGGAAGCCGTTGTAGCGCTGGCGGGCAGAGCTGCGTCAGCACCCGGCACCGCCGGCACCGCCGCCGGGGTGCTCTGTGCCCGGCCCCCACCCCAGCACCCACCCTGGCCCCCCTTGGGCGCCCAGACACTCACCTGGAGGGACACCTGCCACGGCCAGGACCCTGGCACCGCCGGCTCCCCGTTGACGATGCGGTTGTAACCGCGGATGACGGGAGTGATGGCGGGCACGCCACAGCCTGCGGGGCACAGGCAGCCGTGGGATGGGGGCTCCAGCCCCCCCGCCCCCGCGCCCCCCCCAGTGCCACCGCCCCCCCAAGCCCCTCGCCCGCCCTGCCGAGCCCCGCAGCCCCACGCACTCTCCACGGAAAGGGTGGCACGGGCAGAGCCCGCCAGCGCCAGGCAGCTCAGCAGCCACAGCAAAGCCATCGTCACTCGTGGGGACAGACCCTGCCTGGGGCTCGGCGCCTCTTATACGCGCTGCTGGGCACGGCCCCGCTGCCGGCCTTCACACCACGGCCCCGGGAGGTAGCGTGGCACCGGGCAAGTGCCAGGACGGGGCCTGGGAGCGTGGCACCTGGAGCCAGTGGCCTTGGCTGGGGCTGTGGGACAGCACTGGTGGCAGCTGAGTGCTGGCTTCGACATGCTCCTTGGGCTGGTGCTTGGCCAGCTGTCACCAAGTCATGGGGTGGCCAGGGTTGGAAGGGACCTTGGAGTTCACCTGGTCCAACCCCAGCAGGGCTACCCAGGGACTGTTGCCAGGTGGCTTCTGAGTAGCTCCATGGATGGAGACTCCACAGCTGCCCTGATCCACCTGTGGCTGCTGGCACAGCGCCAGCCTGGCACCATGGCCGTCGCTCAACTCCTGGCCTGGCCACAGGGGGAACTGTGACCCCATGCCGCAGCTGGGCAGCGCTTGGTAGAGCTCTGTAGCCCAAACCCTGGTGCTGGTGGCTGTGACAGTGCTTGGTCACCCCACAGTGAAAATATGTCTCCTGATGGTCAGAGGAAACCTCCTGCATGTCAGATTGTCACCCTGTCTCTGGCCCTGGCACTGGGCGCCAGAGGAAAGAGCCGAGCTCTGTCCCATTGCACCTTCCCTCTTGCCGTCAGAGATGGTCATGTCCCTTCCACACCTCACTGGACTCTGTCCAGTATGTCCCTGTCTTTCTTGTACTGGGGAGCTCAGCAGCAGACCCAGCACTCCAGGGGTGGCTTCCCCCTCCCCAGTGCTGACCTTGGGGCAGGCACCCTCCCTTGACCTGCTGGCTGTGCTCTGCCTGCCGCGGCCATGGCTGCCGCTCACCGTGGCTGGC
Source organism: Falco biarmicus (assembly GCF_023638135.1). Lineage (NCBI taxonomy): Eukaryota > Metazoa > Chordata > Aves > Falconiformes > Falconidae > Falco > Falco biarmicus. Next base: position 21,883,295 of record NC_079302.1, on the reverse strand, counting down.
ACTAGGCAGCCCGGTGCCACCAGCACCAGGGTTTGGGCTACAGAGCTCTACCAAGCGCTGCCCAGCTGCGGCATGGGGTCACAGTTCCCCCTGTGGCCAGGCCAGGAGTTGAGCGACGGCCATGGTGCCAGGCTGGCGCTGTGCCAGCAGCCACAGGTGGATCAGGGCAGCTGTGGAGTCTCCATCCATGGAGCTACTCAGAAGCCACCTGGCAACAGTCCCTGGGTAGCCCTGCTGGGGTTGGACCAGGTGAACTCCAAGGTCCCTTCCAACCCTGGCCACCCCATGACTTGGTGACAGCTGGCCAAGCACCAGCCCAAGGAGCATGTCGAAGCCAGCACTCAGCTGCCACCAGTGCTGTCCCACAGCCCCAGCCAAGGCCACTGGCTCCAGGTGCCACGCTCCCAGGCCCCGTCCTGGCACTTGCCCGGTGCCACGCTACCTCCCGGGGCCGTGGTGTGAAGGCCGGCAGCGGGGCCGTGCCCAGCAGCGCGTATAAGAGGCGCCGAGCCCCAGGCAGGGTCTGTCCCCACGAGTGACGATGGCTTTGCTGTGGCTGCTGAGCTGCCTGGCGCTGGCGGGCTCTGCCCGTGCCACCCTTTCCGTGGAGAGTGCGTGGGGCTGCGGGGCTCGGCAGGGCGGGCGAGGGGCTTGGGGGGGGCGGTGGCACTGGGGGGGCGCGGGGGCGGGGGGGCTGGAGCCCCCATCCCACGGCTGCCTGTGCCCCGCAGGCTGTGGCGTGCCCGCCATCACTCCCGTCATCCGCGGCTACAACCGCATCGTCAACGGGGAGCCGGCGGGTGCCAGGGTCCTGGCCGTGGCAGGTGTCCCTCCAGGTGAGTGTCTGGGCGCCCAAGGGGGGCCAGGGTGGGTGCTGGGGTGGGGGCCGGGCACAGAGCACCCCGGCGGCGGTGCCGGCGGTGCCGGGTGCTGATGCAGCTCTGCCCGCCAGCGCTACAACGGCTTCCACTTCTGCGGCGGGTCTCTGATCAGCGAGAACTGGGTGGTCACCGCTGCCCACTGCGGCGTCAGGTAGGTGCTGGCTCTGCTGCCGGCCACCCCGGGGCTGGGTGGGTGCACCGGGTCCCCAGGGAACCCCCTGTCCCTGTGCCGTGCCCGGTGCTCAGCGCCTGCCCGTGCCCAGGACCACCGACACCGTGGTGGTGGGCGCATACGACCAGGACGTGACCACCCCTGACGAGCAGAAGCTGACCATCGAGAAGGTACCGCCGGCATGGGGGCCGTGTGCCTGCGGGGTCCCACGGCCACCATGAGAAGCCCCGGGGGTCCGGGTCCCCTTGTCCTGGGGGTCAGGGTCCCAGGGGTGTCTGTGGTGCCCCACGTTCCTGGGCTGGGGTCCCCCGGGGTGTCCCTGCTCCCCCTCATGCCTGGAGTTGGGACCGCACTCGCAGGACCCCCCAGGGATGGGGGTCAGGCCCCCAGGGTCCCCTTCATCCATCCCCACAGGTGATGTGACCTGGGCTGTCCCTGCTCCCCAGTGCCCGCGGGCTGGGGGCTGCCCTGAGGGGCCCTGAGCAGCCCCGAGGTCCCGGCCAGCAGCAGCCCCGGGTGGGCCACAGGCGCGTTGGTGGCCCCGTCTTCCTGAGACCAGTGCTTGGCCCTGCTCCCTGGCACCCACCAGTGCTGGGGCTTGTCCCCTGCTCCCTGGGCACGCCTTGGCCAGGGAGTTGGCGTCTGCCCCATCTCATGGTGCCCCTGAGTCCCTGTTGGTGTCCCTGGGGCGTCCCCACGGCCCAGTGCCCCAGGGGCTGGGGTCTGCTCCCTGTGTCCCCATCAGCCCAGGACCTGGGCTCTGCTCCCTGCGGTCCCTGTGAGTCCCCACCATGTCCCTGCTGCCCTGTGCCCCAGGGGCTGGGTCTGCAGCCCAGAGACCCCATCATCCCAGGACCCACAGGGCCATTCTCTGGGTTCCCTGCGGGCCCCCGGGGTCCCTGTTGGTCCCCAGGGAGCCCCCGGTGCCCAGCGCCCTGGCCAAGGGTGCAGGCAGGCGCTGGGAGCGGTGCTGCCTGCTCCAGGTCTTCAAGAACCCCAAGTTCAACATGCTGACCATCCGTGACGACATCACCCTGATCAAACTGGCCACTCCGGCGCGGATGTCAGCCCGCGTGTCCCCCGTCTGCCTGCCCCAGGCCACTGATGACTTCCCGGGGGGCATGACCTGTGTCACCACGGGCTGGGGGCTCACTGACCCCAACGGTACTGCGCTTTCCTGCCCCCGCGCAGCCTCAGCCCCATCCTTGCCTTCCTCCCTGGCCCCTTCCTCATCCCCGTACCCTTCCCCAGCCCCATCGCTGTCCTCATCCCCATGCTCAGCCTCAGGCCCAGCCCCATCCTCACCCCTGTCCCCTTCCCCAGCCCCAGCCCCATCCTTGTACCCATCCTTCCCCCCATCCCCATCTCTGTCCTCATCCCCATCCCCACCCCTAAGTTCCAACCCACAACCGCTCCTGCCCTCCTCTCCCTCCCCATCCCCATCCCCATCCCCATCCCCGTCCCCATCCTCGTCCCCGTCCCCATCCTCGTCCTCGTCCTTGTCTTCGTCCTCGTCCTCGTCCTCGTCCTCATCCTCATGCCTGCGCACATCCCTCTCCCTATACCCCTCCCTGTCCTGGTCCCAGTCCCGGCCGCGGTGCTGGCACTGATGCCGCCCCGCTCGCCCGCAGCCTCGCAGACGCCGGCGGTGCTGCAGCAGGTGGCCCTGCCCCTGCTCACCAACGCGCAGTGCAAGCAGTACTGGGGGTTCCGCATCGCCGACGTGATGGTGTGCGCCGGTGCTGACGGTGCCTCCTCCTGCATGGTAGGTGCTCCCAGCCCCCCTGTGCCCCCTGTGCCCCCCGCGCCCCCCTCCCCAGCCCCTGCGCTCACCCGCTGCCCGCAGGGCGACTCCGGGGGCCCGCTGGTGTGCCAGAAGGACGGTGTCTGGAACCTGGTGGGCATCGTCTCCTGGGGCAGCAGCACCTGCGACCCCAACGTGCCCGGCGTCTACGCCCGCGTCACCAAGCTGCGCAGCTGGATCGACTCCATCCTGCAGGCCAACTGAGGCTGGCAATAAACGCTGCCACCCACCGTGCTGCGTCCTTGTGCCACAGCGGGGTGGGCGGGAGGTGTGCGGGGCAGCCGGGGGACAGGTGGCTGTGGGCAGGGGCATGCGGGAGGCTTGGCGACACTTGTCTGGGCATGGGGACGCCTGGCTGGGTGTGGACATCTGGCTGGGCATGGGGACAGGTGGGCATGGGGACAGCTGGCTGGGCAGGCGTGGGTGTAGACGTATATGGGGACACCTAGCTGGTCAGGGACACCAGACCGGGCATGGGGATCAGTGCCTACGGGGACACGTGGCTGGGCATGGGAACAGAGGGACAAGGGGACACGTGGCTGGGCACAGGGAAAGGTGGCCTGGGAGACACCTGTCCGGGCACGGGGACAGACGCGTATGGGGACACCTGGCTGGGTGGAGGCCCCTGTCTGGGCATGGGGACAGCTGGATCTGGGGACACCTGTCTGGGTGTTGATACCAGGCCAGGAGTGGGCACAGATGGGCGGGCAGGCATGGGGACAGCTGGCCCCTTATGGGTACAGCTGGATATGGGGCCACCTGGCTGGGCGGGGACACCTGAGCAGTCATGGGGACAGGGGGACACCTAGCTCTTGAGGCAACCTGGCTGTGCATGGGGACAGATGGCCACGGAGACATCTGGATGGGCAGGGACACCTGGCTGGGTATGGGGACAGATGGATGTGGGGACACCTGGCAGGGAGGGGACACCAGTCTGGACACGGGGACAGATGCATATGGGGGGGGACACGTGGCTGGGCATGGGGGACACCTGTCTGGGCAGGGACCCCTGGCCGGGCATGGGGACAGATGGCCAGGGGGCGTGGGGACTCCTGGCTGTGCGTGGGGACAGCTGGCCGGGAGGGCTGGGGGCGCGGGGCCATGCGGCCCCATGGGGGCAGCGACCCCGGCCGGCTGTGGGGCCCCCTGGGCGGGCGCGGGGACACCGGGCGCGGGGACACGGGGCCGGGCTGGGAGCACGTGGCTCCCACGGGGACACGGGGCCGGGGGGCGCGGGTGACCCCTTCCCGGCGCGGGCCGGGGGGGGCCGGGGGGGCCGGGGCCGGGGGCACAGTGCCCGGCGGGGGGGGCGCTGGGCGCAGCCCCGGGGCCGCGGCCGGAGCCACCTTAAGGCGGCGGCGGCGGCGGCGGCGGCGGCGGGAGGGGGCGGGCGGCGGCGGGGGGGCAGGTCCCGCCCGGTCCCGTCCGTGCCCGTGCCCGTGCCCGTGCCCAGCATGGCCCTGCGGCGGGGGCTGGGGCTGGGGGCGGCGCTGTGGCGCCGGGGCTGCTGCTCCAAGGTGGGGCGGGGGGCGCGGGGGTGCCGGGGGGCGCGGGGGTCCGGGGTGTGGGGTACCCGCCGCGGCCCCGCCTGTGGGTGAGGGTCCTCCGGGTCGGACCCCCCGCCCCCGCCCTGACGGGGCCCTCGCCCCCCCCCAGCGCCCGCTGCCCCCCGACTTCGTGGCGGCCCTGCGGGCGGTGGTCGGGGCCCCCAACGTCTCCACGGCCCTGGCGGTGCGCGAGCAGCACGGCCACGACGAGTCCATGCACGCGTGGGTGCCGGGGCTGGGCTGGGGGCGCTGGGGAGGGGAGGGGTCCGGGCAGAGGAGGGGTGGGGGAGGGGAGGGGTCCGGGCAGGGGAAGGGTCTGGGCAGAGGAGGGGAACCAGCATGGGGAGAGGCCGGGTCTGAGCAGGGGAGGGGTCTGCACAGGGCCAGGCCGGGCAGGGCAGGGTCCCGGGGCAGGGGCAGCGTCTCCCCCGGGGCAGGGTCTCCCCCGGGGCAGGGTCTCTCGGGGCTGGGTCTCCCCCGGGGCAGGGTCTCTCGGGGCTGGGTCTCCCCCGGGGCAGGGTCTCCCCCGTGGCAGGGTCCCTCCCGGTGCCGGGTCTCCCCCGGGGCAGGGTCTCTCGGGGCAGGGTCTCTCGGGGCAGGGTCCCTCCCGGTGCCGCTCCCGGGCAGACCCGTGCCCGCCGTGCCCCCCAGCTGCGCGCCCCCGGACGCGGTGGTGTGGCCCCGGGCGGTGGGGCAGGTGCAGGAGCTGGCGGCGCTCTGCTACCGCTGCCGCGTGCCCATGGTGCCCTTCGGCACCGGCACCGGCCTGGAGGGCGGCGTCAACGCCGTGCAGGTACGTGCCCCGGCCCCCCGCCCCCCGGGCCCGGCGTGCCCGGCCGTGCCCAGCCCCTGCGGTGCCCCCCGCCAGGGCGGCGTCTGCTTCGACCTGAGCCGCATGGACGCCGTGGCGGAGCTGAGCCTCGAGGACTTCTCGGTGGTGGTGGAGCCCGGCGTCACCCGCAAGGCCCTCAACAGCCGCCTGCGCGGCACCGGGCTCTGGTTCCCCGTCGGTACCGTGGGCAGCGGGGCGCGGCCGCGGGCGCGGGGCCGGGGGGCAGGCCTAGGGGTGCTGGGGACAGCGGTAGGGGCGGGTGGCGCTGGGAGTGCTGGAGGGACTGGGGTGCCCGTGGGGCTGGGGGCGCTGCGTCCGCAAGAGTGCGGGGCGTCCCCAGGGGCGTGGGGGCGTCGTGGTCCCAGGGCCCCTGAGGGTGCCCATGGGTGTGCCGTGGTCCCCGGGGTTGCTGGGGAGCCCATGGGGCTGGGGTGCCAGGGGCGCGGCGGTCCCCGTGGGGTGCTGGGGTCGCCGTGGTACTGGAGGGGTTGTGCCGTGGTTCCAGGGGTGTCAAAGGGTGCCCATGGAGCTGGGGTGGCCGTGGTCCACGCTGTGCTGGGATTCCCGTGGCACCGGGGATGCTGTTGTCCCAGAGGTGCTGCAGCTGCCCGCAGGTGTGCCGTGGTCCCGGGGGTGCTGTGGGGCCCCACTGAGGTGCCGTGGTCTCCGCAATGGACAGGGGGTGTGGTGGGGCCGGGGTCGCGGGTGCTGACCGGGGGCAGCACGGGGGCTCACGGGGCCCCATCACATGTCCCTGTCCCCGTCCCCCCGCAGACCCAGGGGCGGATGCCTCGCTGTGCGGCATGGCGGCCACAGGCGCCTCGGGCACGAACGCGGTGCGCTACGGCACCATGCGGCCCAACGTGCTCAACCTGCGCGTGGTGCTGCCGGACGGGCGCCTGCTGCACACCGCAGGCGCCGGGCGCCAGGCCAGGTGGGCGCTGGGGCCAGCCGGGCTGGGGGGGTCCGCGCCGGCGCCTGCTCACCAGGCTTGTGCAGGAAGCGCGCGGCCGGCTACGACCTGACGTCCCTCTTCGTGGGCTCCGAGGGCACCCTGGGCTTCCTGACGCAGGCCACGCTGCGCCTGCACCCCCTGCCCGAGGCCGTCGCCGCCACCGTCGCCACCTTCCCCAGCGTGCGGGCGGCCGTGGCCTGCACGGTGCAGGTGCTGCAGGCCGCCGTGCCCGTGGCGCGCATCGGTGGGTGCCGGGGCTGGCGCGGGGCCGGGGCTCCGGGTGCCGGTGGTGGTGGCCGGGCTCAGCGCCGCCGCCTCCCGCCCAGAATTCCTGGACGAGGTGATGGCAGATGCCTGCGGCCGCTACAGCGGGACGGGGCTGCCGGTGGCACCCACGCTCCTCCTGGAGCTCCATGGCTCCCGGCAGGGCCTGGCGGAGCAGCAGCGGCAGGCGGGTAGGGATGGCACCGGGCTGTGGCTGGGGGCTTGGGGCGGTGTGGGGGACGAGTGCTGGGGACGGGTGCTTGGGTGTGGGGGCCGTGGTGGGCACCCACAGAGAAGGGATGGGCGCCCAGGGTCAGGGGGCCCAGCGGCGTCACGGGGAGCAGGACAGTGCTGGGGGGCCACGCCATGCCTCTGGCGTCAGTGACAGGTGTGCAGGGCCTGGGGCAGGGTGACCAGGGTGCCTGGGGCAAGGCGCGGGTGCCCAGCAGCGGGGGTTGTTGGTCCTTGGTGTCCCCAGGGCAAGGGACGGGTGCCCAGAGCGTGGGTCTGGGGGGCCGGGGTCCACGGGTCCTGTGGGTGTGGGCGGGTGCGTCTGGCCGGGGATGGGGGACCAGTGTGCCCTGGGGGAGGGCCGGGCACCCAGGTCTGGGGACAGGGACACACACCAGGGGTGGGTGCCCAGGGTGGTACCTGGGAAGTCACCAGGGTGAGGGGTGGGTGCGTGGGCTGGGGGTCTGCTGGGGGGCCGGGGACCCGGGGCTGTCCCGGGGGGGCCGGATGAGCGCCCAGGGAGAGGGAACGGGGGCTGTCCCAGGGGTACGGGCGGGTGCCTGGTGCCGGTGCCAGGGTTGCGGGGCGGGCGGGCTCTGGGGGTGCTGGGGCGAGGGCCAGGGGTGCGGGGGGTCCCGTCGTGCCCCGTGGCAGGGTCCCGGCCCCGGCAGAGGAGATGGTGCGGCTGAACGGCGGCTCTGTGCCGGCCTGGTCGGAGGAGCCGGAGGAGCGTGGGCGGCTGTGGGCCATGCGGCACAGCGCCTGGTACGCCGCCCTGGCGCTGCGGCCCGGCTGCCAGGTGAGGGCCGGGCACGGGGGCGACGGCGGCAGCGCCCCGCGGAGCCACATGTGCCACGGCTCTGCCCTGCCCGGCCCAGGGCTACTCCACGGACGTCTGCGTGCCCATCTCGCGCCTGCCCGACGTGGTGGTGGAGACCCAGCGGGACCTGCGGGACTCCGGCCTCACCGGTCAGCGGGGCAGGGGGTGGGCTGGGGGCTGCCACGCTCCGCACCGCTCCCCGCCTGACCCGCGGCCCCGCAGGCCCCATGGTGGGACACGTGGGCGACGGCAACTTCCACTGCCTCCTCGTCTTCGACGCCCGGGACCCGGCCGAGGCGCAGCGCGTCCACGCCTTCGCCCAGCGCCTGGGCAGGTGGGCCGGGGGCGCCGTGGGCACCGGGGGGTGTCCCTGTGCTCTGACGGCCCCGTCCCGCAGGCGGGCGCTGGCGGCGGGGGGCACCTGCACCGGGGAGCACGGCGTGGGGCTGGGCAAGCGGGCGCTGCTGCGGGAGGAGCTGGGCCCGGAGGGGCTGGACACCCTGCGCCGCATCAAGGCTGCGCTGGACCCCCACAACCTCATGAACCCCGGCAAGGTGCTCTGAGGGGGGCAGCGGCACCCAGGCGGGCCAGGGGCCACAGCCCCCAGGGTTGTGGCTGGGCTGGGCTTGCTGCCCTGCCCTGCCCCCTGTCCTGTTCCCCCAAATCCTCTCATCCCCCCTCCTGGGGGTTGGGCACCCCCAATAAAAACCCTTCTGCACCAAAGTTACCATGCGCCATGATGTCTTTTTTGGGTGGGTGGGGAGGGAACAGGGACAGGCTCCCTCAGCCCCTCCTCAGGGTTTCCCTCCCCGTGGCAGGTTCACACAGATACCCAGTAGATGGGGGGGCCTGCAGTGTGTTCTAGGCAAGTCTTTATGCTGCCGGGCAAGGGGCAGGGGGCTGCGTTTTGGGGGGCTGCAACTCCGGGAACCAGTGGAAGCTTCCCCTGTGTTTAAAAGGCACCAATTTTGGTTTGCATTTCAGTTACAGCTGGTACGGTAGCAAAACCCAAGACTTGAGAACGTACAGGTTAGATCCCTCCTGGCCCAGCCCCCTTGTCACACCTTAGCCCCCACCCTGGGGACACTTATGCACAGCCCCCAGAGCACGGGGTGAAGGTACAACCCATCCCTGCCCCACTGTCCCACCAGGAGGGGTGGCTTCCACACCATTACACCCTGCTGGCTGCCAGAAACTGGGCTGGAGTCCCCCCAGCAGCAGGGCAGCCGCAGCATCGCCCCCAGTTGCCAGGCCCATCGCAGTCTTGATTCACCGGGGACACGGCCCTGTGGCCTCCAGGCCACCAGGAACAGCAGGTTTTTTTACGGAGAGAGGACAGCGGGGAGGGAGCAGGCACAAACCTGCCGCCCAGCTTCGCTTTGTTACAGGTACGGCTCCAAAACCAAGTCTGGCCTCTGGCCAGAGGGAGGAAGAGGAAGGGGGACAATGGCTGCAGCCCCTCAACCCCTCTACCAGCAGAGCCCCAGGCCCCCAGTGCGCGTAGGAGTCTCTATGTACATGTCTGCTTACACCGAGACGAGAGGGCTCTCGTGGAGGGCGATGGGTGTCTGGGTACAGGGTGGGGGCTGTGCGGAGATGACGGCAGCCCAGGGCCGTCACATGGCTGCCAGCTGGCCCAGCACCATCCTGAACTGCTGCGTGCTGTTGGCAAGGTCCTTGACACGCTCCACCATGTCCTGAGAGGCCGCAGGAGAAGGGTAGTGGAGGGCGGCCGCCTTGGTGGTCACCACGATCTCCTTAAGCATCTCGCAGAGGAGGTTGCTGTAGTGCATCGCCTTGTGCTGGACGTCCTGGGCCTTGGCCTGGCGGGACAGCGTGTCTCCGATGAAGACAAGCTTGTGGGCACTGAGGATGACGAACTTGCTGTGGGCCACAAAGATCTTGGGGGGCTGGTTGGTGCTGATGGCGGTGAAGAAGGCGTCGACAGCATTGGTGAGCGTGGTGAGGTTGGCCTCACACTGCTCCAGGTAGAAGAGGAGGAGCTGGCGGTCGGCAGGACACAAGGCCCCACCGCCCCGTGCTGGGCCAAAGTGCTGGGGGGGGCTCCAGTTGGACAGGTCGTTGTCGATGGGACGTGTCACCTCCTGCTCTAGCCGCTCAAACTGCTTCAGCTGTGGGAGGGACAGGGCGTGAGGCAGGACGGCCACCAAGACAACGCCTGCGCCCCTCCCTGGAGCCACCAGCACTGGTGGCCATGGCCACCAGCCCTGGATGACAGCTGTGCCCCAGGGAAAACAGCACTGGACAGTGCCAGCCCCAGGACAGCCGTGCCAGGCTCCCCACCAGGAGCAAGGTGCCAGTGCCTCCCGTGCCAGTACTGTGCCACTGGAGAGGGGCGAGCCAGAACCCACTGCGGGGACAGCCACGCAGGAGGGGGCCGTGGTGCAGACCGGTGGCGGGATGGGGGGTACAAGGGCAGCCCGACCCAAGGCCCCCCCTGCCCCAAGAGCTGTGCCCAGCAGCACCTGCCCACCCTGCCCCTGTTACCTGCTGGTGCTCCAGCTGGTCCTTGCTCTGCCGGATGATGTTGCCTTTCTCCAGCAGCTCCTTCTGGGTCTTCTCAAACTCCTCCTTGCCCTGCAGGGAAGGAAGGGGCATGACACGGGGGTCAGTGACACCAGCCTTGCAGGGAGGAAGCCCCCGCCTGCCCTGGGACACCCCTGGTCCCCACAGTCCTCAAGTCAGAGGGTAAAAGTGAGATGCGGGTGACAGAAGCACCACACCAGAGCTGCCCAATCCCCCTGTGCCGGGGAGCAGCCCCCCTTCCCCTGCCCACCTGGAGATGAACATAGTCGTAATCCTCCATCCAGCCACTCTCGCTGTTCTCGTAGGGCCCGTCAGGCGACTCCTGGGCCAGCAACTTGGGCGGGGAGGGCAGGGGCCGGGACTGGATGCTGCTGGCCTTGTCGGAGGGGTGAGGGGGCCCGTGGCCACCGCTCTCCGCTGCCGGCTTTGTCCGTTTGAAGAGGAGGGAGGCATTCCCATGCAGGAAGGAGGCCAACTGCTTGGTGTCATCGGGGACGCCGCGCGAGTGCATGACGAAGTGCTCCAAGTCATCCGTGCCTGGCTTGCCACTGGCCAGGGCGCTCGGGGCCCAGTGGCAAGCATCCAGCGCTTGGCCGTGCCGTGCCAGGGCCTGGTAGACCTCCTCCATCTTCTGCAGCTGCTTGCTGAGCTTGGTGTAGAGGGAGCGGTCAGAGGCCTGGGCAGCATTGCCCACCGCTCCCCGGGCAAACTCTAGTAGGTCCCGGAGGGCTGTCCGGACACCCTCGGCTGCCCCGCGGATGCTGGCAGCATTGGCCTCCATGTGCTCGGGGCTGCGCCAGTTGGCGCTGATGAAGGACATGAGGTAGGAGACGGCGCCGCCGACACCATGCTGGAGCTTGGCCAGCGTCTCCATGGCGGCATCCAAGTCCAGGGAGAACTCCTTGCCGGCTCCCTTGGCTGGCTCCTTCACAGGCACCACGTCCAGCGAGGATGTGGAGATGTTGCTACGGGTGCTGCCCGTGCTGGAGGCAGAGAGGCGCTTGGTGTCGGTGCCCTTGGCCTCACGGTCCACTTGCGGTGGGACATCATAGATGTACTCGCCCTCCACGTCCAGGGAGCACTTGCTGGGGGCGTGCAGGTCCCGGGGCATGTCGTAGACCTCCTGGGAGGGGAAGGCTGGCCCCCCCAGCTTCTTGAGGCTGGGGGGCACATCGTAGATCTCGTGGGAGAGCGGCGGTTCAGGGGCACCTTTCCCGGCTGCCGGCGGCACATCATAGACATCCTCCGGCAAGTAGGGCTCCTGCTGGGCCAGGATCAGCGGGTGGCGGGAGGGGTCGAAGCCTTTCTGCTTGGTGAAGGCAGGGGGCACGTCGTAGGTCTCCTCCCGTGCCGGGCCATCCGGCACGTCCTTGCTCACCGAGGGGGGGACATCGTACACCTGCAAGGGCAGCGGCAGACACTGTCAGCGCTGCTGGAAGAGCCAGCCTGGGTCACGCGTGGACGGGCTGCACTGTGCTGCAGTGCACATAAGCACCAGCACCAGGAAAGCAAGACAGCGCTGGGTGAGCACCAGGATGGAGCCGTGCACCCCAGGGAGGCTGGCACAGCCCTGCCGCTGCACTCCTGGCCTCCTGCATCCCGTCTGGGGCAGGAATCACAAATCCGCCATCAGCCCAGGTTGGGAGGAACCTTGAAAAATCACTGGTCCAACCTCATCCCCTAGATAAGGTCATCCAGCACCCTGTCCCCCGGCACCCTGAAAGCCTCCAGTGCCAGAGATGCCACCACATCCCTGGCTGTTCCAGTGAAAGATTGTTCTCACTGTAAAAATGTGTCTGTCTCATATGGTCTCAGCAGCACTTACAGTTTGGTGAAGGTTCTTCTCCACGCTGGGGGGCACGTCGTAGATCTCCTGCCCTGGGTCCTGTCCATTGGGACCCTTCACTGCCATGGGGGGGGTGTCATAGACCTGAATGGGGGGACACAGGGTGGTGTGTCAGGGATGGTGTGGACACCCATGTTCTCCCAAGGTGCAGCCAGGAAGGGTGGAGGTGCCAGAAGCAGCCCCAAGGCCCATAACGTGCCCAGCTTTGGGTGTAATTTGCCCAGGTCTGAAAATCAGGCTGTGCCAGAGCATCTCCCGTGCTGGGAGATGGGAGCCAGAGACCCTTCCCCACACCCCCTGCCCAGCCTCACCTCCTGGCTGAACTGGCTCGGGCCCCCCCCTCGGACAGGTGGCACATCATAGATCTCCTGGGAGCCCGCAGAGAGGAGGTGGCGAGGGAAATCGTACTCATCCTGCTCACCCTTGGGGGAGTCATAGACGTACACTTGTCCCACGCGGGTGGGCACCAGCACCTGGCAAGAGGGAAAGGGACGAGGTGGGCACCGCCAAGCATCCCCAGCCTGCCCCCCACCCCGCATCACCCTCCCCAAAACCCAGCGATGGGGCTGGAGAGATGATGGGTGCCAGATCCCGTACCAGACCGTCTGGCACCGGGCAAACCGGTGCCCACGGGAGGGCGCTCCCCAGCCGGGCGTGCACGATTCTCGCAGCAACGCCGGGGAACGGGAATGATATCACCGGTTATTTATAGCGGCGAGCCTCTGCGAGAGACAAAGCCCAGCCGGCAGGGCCGCGGCGTGCAGAAGGGAATGGCCGATTTGGGCACCGAGCTGCGGGCAGGGATCTGCCAACACCCGCAGCTCCCTGCCCGCAGCTCGGTGCCCACCTTGCCATACCACGGGGACACAAGAGCAGCAAATAACCAAACCCAGAGAGTCATGGCACCCTGCCCAGCCAGTGCCATGGACAAGAAGGGCTGAGAAACTGGCAAAAGTGCCAGACTGCTCCTCCCTTTTAGGATGCTCCCTGTGCCCTGGCCAGGATTTGGTAGTGCCCCCTTTCACCAGCTGCATCCCAGAAGCATGAGTCAGGGTAGTCTTCCCAGAACACACGATGCAGAAAGCACCTCGCTTCCCTTCCCTGGCATGACGTGCCAGGGAAGGGGCAGAGCCAGAAGGAGCCCAGTGTCCGGGACGTAGCCGTTAGGCTGCTGGCTCACCCTTGCCTCACCAGTAAATGCAACCGGCAAGTGCTGGCAGGCTCCCTGGCATGGCCGGGACACGCTGGCACTGGCTGCCTGCCCCTGCCCACGCTCCCAGGAGGAAGGAAACATCACAGCACTGTGCCAGGTACCACAGGTACCTCCATAGCTGCAGGATCTGGCCAAGGGGCACCTCCAAGCAGCTCTGGGGTTACCAGAACCCCACGCCTGTCCCAGACATGGCTGCCATGCCCTTGGTGACACCGGCAGAACCCACGTGAGGGACCAAGAAGACCCAAACGCCGAACACTGTACCAGCCCCAAGCCCAGTAGCCCATGCCAACCAGGGCACCTCAGCCACAGCAGGGATCTGTGCCGGCACAGCCGCTCCTGCCGGCGGTGCAGGGAAGGATGCCCACGCACCCCATGACGGGCGCAAGGCTGCCCGCTCAAAGAGACAGTGCTGGGTGGTAAGCACGAGCCCTGCAGTCCTGCCACCCACTCACCACCATGGACTGCAGAGCACCCCGTAACTACACCGCCACCCCTCCAGTCCCCTTGTCCTACCTTCCCCTGGGGCTTGTGCCCTTCCCAGCTCCTCATGTCCAACGACGGGGGCACCTGGTAGATGTCCTGAGCCTGACCAGCTGAGGAAGGAACCTGGTAGACATCCTGGGGGGGGCTGGCAGAGCCCGCGGGGTACGCCTCTGCCACTTGGCCCAGGGATGGGGGCACCTGGTAGATCTCCTGGCCCAAGCTGGGGAAGGCGTGGGGAGGCGTCTGCTTCGGGTAGGCGGGGGGCTGCTTAGCCGGGGCAGGCGGGAACTGTCCGGTGGGTGCCGAGCCCGGGTAAAGACCCTGCTGTCCCTTGCTGGGGACCGGCATCAGGTAGACGTTGTCCCCTTGGGGGGCATAAGCAGGGTGCATGGGGGTGTACTGGGAGGCGGGTGACAGCGAGGTGAAGCCCCCTTGGTGGTGGTAAGGCAGGGCCGGCTGGGGCAGCGGTGCCTGCGGCGGTGCCTGCCCCTGCACCGGGCCAGGTGCTTGCTGCTGCTGCTGCGGCTGCTGCTGCTGCTTCTTGTCGTACATCCCCACCAGGATCTTGAGGCGGTTCCCGGGGACGATGCCCTGCCGGCCGTGGAGCGAGCAGAGCCACCAGCCGTCCAGCCCCTGCGTGTTGCGCTCCAGCACCGTCATGATGTCGCCCTTGCGGAAGGAGAGCTCGTCCGGGGACTCGGCCACGTTGTCGTACAGCGCCTTGGCCAGCACGTTCTGCAGGAGAGCCCCGCGGCGGGGCGGTGAGCCGGACCCCGCCGGCCGCCGGGGGGTCATCCCGGCCGCCCCCGGAGCCCCGCGGGGCTGTGCGAGCGGGTCCCGCCGGCTGGATCGCCCCGCTCCAGCCGCTCCGCCTGCCCCGCCGGAGCTCAACCCATCCTTCCCGAGGTGGTGCTGGGAAGGGGCCGGGCCCTTCCGCCTCCCCGGTGCCGGGGGCCTCCTCCGCCTCTCCCGCCCCTTCCCGCCGCCGCCGGGGAGGAAGTGCCAGGGCGGTGAGTCAGCCCGAGCCCTGGCCACCGCCGCGGCCACCGCCACGCCAGCCGCTGCGGGACCGGCCCCCTCCGGCCCGCGGCGCGGCCGCTCCCCCGGCGGACACGGGCTGTGCCCCCACATCCCGCCCGGGCCGTGGCGCGGAGGCACCTGCCGGACACTCGGGCCCGGCCGCCGCTGACCGGTGCCATGGCGGCAGGACAGGCCGCCGCCGGCCCCGGGCTCCCGCCGCTGCCCGGGACGAGGGACGGACCCGCCGGCTCTGCCGCCCTTCGCCGGCCGGGTGGGGGGGGCTCCGGCTGCCCGCGGCTGCCCGGTGCTGCGGCTCCCGGGGCCGGCAGGGAGGCCGAGGCCTGCGGCCCCGCCGGGGTCTGCCCACGGCTCCCGCAGCGCCGCCGCCCGCGGGCAGGGGGGAGCCGGGACAAGGCCCCACCGGTGCCTCCACGGCGGGGCTGGGCCAAGGTCACCCGAGGGGGCCCGGCCGCCCCGGAGCCGGGGGGCGCTGCCACGGGGCGGGCTGCGGGCTGCGGCCTTCCTCCTCCCCCTCCGCGCCCCCTCCTGCACGCCGCGGGCCCCCCGCCGTTACCGCCGGCCCCACGTCCTGCCCGGGGGGCCCCCGCAGCAGCCCCGCTCCCCCAGGCCGCGCCCCGCTCACCAGGTAGTTCATCTTCCCGCGGGGCCGCTCCGGCCCTAGCGCCGCTCGGCCGGGGGCCGGGGCCGGGCCGGGGGCGGCGGGGCGGGCGGGCGGCGCGCTGGCGGCGGCGGCGCCGTAGGGATCATTATAGCGCGGTGCCCGCCCGGGCCCGGCCCCGCCCGCCCGCCGCCCGCCCCCGCCCCATTGGCCGCGCCCGCCCCGCTGGCCCCGCCCGCCCCGCCGCCTGCGCCTGCCCCATTGGCCGCGCCCGCCCGCCGGGGGTGGGGTCGGGGAGGGCGGGGCCGGGGCGGGGCCATCCCCGGGGCGCGGAGGGGAGCGGGCACGTAACAGGTGTGCAAAGGGTGTGTAAAGGGCGTGCAACGGGTGTGAAACGTGCGTGCAACGGGTGTGAAACGTGCGTGCAACAGGCGTGCAACTTGTGTGTAACGGGTGTGCAATGGGCGTGCAAAGGGCGTGCAACGGGTGTATAATGGGTGTGCAACAGGCTTGTGAAGGGCATGTAACGGGTGTGCAAGGGCATACAACAGGCTTGTAACGGGTGTGCAAAGGGCGTGTAACGGGTGTGCAAAGGGCATGGAAAGGTGATGAGTGTGCTGCGGTCATGGGAGCACCTGTGTGTGCACAATGGGCATGTAATAGGAGTGCAACAGATGTGCAATGGGCATGTAACAGGCATGCAACGGGCGTGTGCACAGCGGGTGTGTCACGGGGGAAGTGGTGCCGTAGGAGTGTGACGGATGGGTGTGGAATGGGGGGTCACAGGTGGGTAACGGCCTTCGAGCCGTGTGTGCGTGTGTGCGAGGGGGGGCCGCGGGGGGAGGGGTGTGGGGAACGCGTGCAGCAGGCACGTGTGCAACAGGTGTGCAGTGGGTGCATGACTGGGGGGTACTGGGTGTGTACTGGGTGTGTACTGGGCGGGTGTGTAATGGCAAGGGGGGCACAAGGGGCAGGTAAGGGGTGGGGGGAGGTGCAGTGGCCGTGTAAGGGGGGAGTACGTGGCAGGTGTGTAAGGCGGGGGGTGTGCAATGAGGGCAGGGGCAGCACAGGCAGGGGGGCAGCAGCGTTGCTCCCCAGCAGCCCCCCGCCTTCCCCAGCTGGGGGGGTCACCCCAGTCCCACCCAGGGGTGGCATTGGGAACAGGCACCTTGGCTTTGATTCCTTCTCCCTTCTTCACTTTCCCGTGCCTGCACGGCCCATGTGCTGCTCTGGGGTGGCGGCACGCATGGCGTACCATGGTGTACATGGCACAGTGCGGCACACATGGGACACATGGCACATCGTGGCATGCATGGCACACATGGCACACCACAGCACGCATGGCACTGCGTGGCACACATGGCACAGCATGGCACACATAGCACAGCGCAGCAGCCGGTACGCTGCCTGCCTGGCCTGTTCCAACAGCCTGGCCACGTGGCCCATGGGCACCCCAACAGCCGGCGAGCCCGGGCTTGCAGCCACCTGCCGAGCTGTGGTCCCTGCCCGCCACGGCACGGGGCCGGGGGCAGGCGGGGAGGGTGGCCACAGGGCTTCCAGCGAGCTCGTGGGAGGCGCGTGTGAGCCACAGGGCGTGCTTGGGCTGCAGGACATGGGCCTGCATGTCCTACTGGCCATGCAAGCTGCATGGGTGTGCATGAGCTGGAGGACATGTGAGCTGTGCAGGGGCATGGGAGCTGCGGGACACGCAGGAGCTGCAGGACATACAAGCTGCATGAGTGTGGACGAGCTGCGGGGCACGGGCAAGCTGCGTGGAGGCGCGTGGCCCGTGTGCACACAAGCCGCACAGAGCGGTGCAAGCTGCGCGGCCGCTCGAGGGGCACGGGGCTGCGTGTGCCTGGGGCAGGGGGAGTGCAGGGTGCCCCGTGGGTGCGCAGGGCTTGCGTGGGTGCAAGGCGCTGAGGGAAGGCACGCCGGGGCAGCCAGGCAGCCACGTGGGCGCGGGCATGAGTGGGCGGCGGGCAAGCCTGCGTGAGAACCGCGGGGCTGGTGAGCGAGCGGCGCTTGGCAAGGCCTGTGGCCCCCGCCGTGGCATTCCCTCTTGGCCACGCTGGCCCTCGGGGGTTACCTTTGGGCCACGCCAGAGCGCGGCGGTGGAGTTGAGGCTAGATTGCAAAGATGTGCCCTTCCCCCAAAAGTGGGGCTCATTTTGCTCCCTGGGAGTCACCACTGCTGTTCCCCGGCACCGGCCCCTGCTCGGAGGCAGTTCCCCTTGCATCCCTGGCAGAAGGGGAAACTGAGGCATGGCCAAGGGCGGGAGATATCCGGCGGTGGGGGCTGCGGTCATACCCACAAACCGCAGCCGCCCTGGCAGGCACGGTTGATGGGCTGTGGTTTCCTCTTGCTGGTGACAGCAGTGACAGTAGTGACAGCACAGGGGCTGAGCCCCATGGGCAGACCAGGGACGAGCTCCAAGCTCCCCGGCCCCTCTCCCACCAGCACAGCTGATCCCATGGGCTCACGGTGTGTTTGTGTGTTTGCTTCGGACACCCTGAGCCCAGTGAGGGCCGGCCCGCTCGGCAGCGAGGGTCTCTCCTGGGACCCCCGGGGCATCCCCAGGGCAGGTCTGTCACCAGCAGCTTCAGGCAGGCGCCCAAGGGCCGCAGGCTCCCTGCTTTGGTTCTTAAAAGCAGCAGGGGTTTTATTTTTCCCCCTCCCCGTGGCGATGCTCAGATCAAAGCATCCCCTGTTGATACCTGATCCAGGCCATTTTCGGTGCATTGGAGCCAAAATTGCTGCTCGCATCTACTGAGCGCCCTGAGCTGGCAACGGCACCCACAACCCCCGGCTTCCGCAGCCAAGCGCCCGGGGGGTGACAGGCACCAGCAGGTCTCCCTTTGGCTTCTCCCACCTCTAACAGCAAGAAATGCCAAAAAGAGGATCAGAAGTGGAGTGTTACGGGGGCCCTCCGGAGCTGGGGGTGCTCAGAGCCGGATCGGCTGGTCGGAGCATCCCGGTGCTGCTGGCGGTGGGGTATGGTGAGAGCCCCACTGATCCCACACCCTGGTTCTTCACCAGCTCCGGAGGACACAGGGCTGGGCATTTTGGGATGGATGCTGCTTGGGATGCAGGTTGCCCCAGCAACGGTTGCTATGGAAAACCCTTTGGCGGCAAAATCTCCAGCCGTATTCATGTGTCCATCATTGTCTTTGGTAGAGTCCCTGGTGTCCGGCGCACCAGGCACGGCCGGCTCCGCACCAGGCAGGCTGCCGCTGCGGCTGTGGGGAGCTGCCTGTGCCGGCCCGGCTCTTCCCGGCTTCTCCCGCTGGGTCCTGCTGTGGGGAGGTGTTGGAAGACCCCAAAGCCCATGGCGGGCATGCATGGAACTGGGAGAGCAGGCTGTGCCATGCCATGTCGCATTAATTGGCTAATGGCCAATTAGCACCCTGTTGGCCCAGCCATGCCCCAAACGTTGGCTGGGATGCGTTTTGGGGAACCCACACCAGGGCATAGCTCTGGGACAGTGGCACGTCCCAGGGAAGGGATGGTGCTGGGACATTTGTAGGGCTGGAACTGTCCCCGCTGGGAGCGGTGGCTCCGGACAGGGCTGCCTGCTCCTGCCCGCAGCACCTGCCCGCAGCCCCACCAGGTCCGTGCTTCGGCAAGCCGCCTCCCGCCTCCTGGAGCGGCAATAGGATTACATGGGACTGAGTCTCCTAGCAATGAACGGAGAAATAAATCCTATAAGGCAGGATGGGATTTATTAGACTTCAATATTCTGGAAATAATGAGGACATTTCTCTTGGCTTGTGATATCATGGGACCCAACAGGATGACAACAAGGATTTATCCCCACGCCTTTCCGTGGCGCTGGGTCGGTTATTAGCTGTGGAGCGGAGATGGAAGGGGAGACCGCTCGCCTTGCCAGAGAGCAGGATGGCGGGGCACCCCCTCATCCCCAGGAAAGCCGAGGCGGAGCGCAGGCCTCGGGCTGCCCGAACAGTGGTGGCTCTGTTCATCTCCCCATTCATCCCCCGGCGAGGGCTGGCGCTGATCCTCGCCCCCGGCCAGGGCTCACTGCTGGGAGTGGGCGGCTGTGCCACCGCCGGAGCTTCAAATGCCAGTGGCAGCACCCGCCAGCGCCGGGATGCCCCGCGGTGGGGACCCTGGCTCAGAGACCCATGAGCCACCCCGTTGCTTCCTAAGTCCTGAACCCTCCGCAGCCAGAGACCCCACAGCGCTGCCCGATGGAACATCGCTAAGAGGAAAAGAGCAGGGAGAGGCTGAAAACAGCAGCCTGGAGGAGAGGACGGGTTGCGCCCAGCACCACCTCCTGGGCACCAGCCCTTCCCAGCCCCCTCCCCATGGGGAACTGCTGCCCCGGCTGCGGGGTGATGCCTCCCGGGGCCAGCCCCGCGCTCTGCTCCCTCCTGCTGCCAGCCGCAGCACCACATGCCATCACGCTTTGCCCATGGTGGCTTGGCCATCCCCAGATCCCACCATGGTCCATGGGACAGCCTGGCAGGATGCACCCCCGGGCAGCCAGCTCTCAGCCTGCTCCCATGCTGGGAGCCGGACATTTATTCCCACATCCCTATCACCAAAGCGGCTTTAAAGGCATGCCGTTACCTCCCCAGACCGTGCCGAGCGGCAAGCCCACGGGCACAGCCTGGACGCAGCCGGTTTTGCTGTGGCTCTGGAGCGTGGCGGCGGCAGCAGAAGCCCCGACCATCGGGGCAGGCAGACACAATCGCTGCCTTGTCTGGGGCCCGGCTGCACAAGAGGCTCCTTCAGGCGGCTGGGGAAGGGGGAGCTCCCCGGGGCAAGGTGATGCTCGGGCCACGAGTGACTCCTTGCAGGGCCAAAATTTTCCCAAGCAAATGCCCTAGGTGGGTCCTGACCCACAGAGGACACGTGAAGCATCCTGGAGAAGATGGCTCAAGGTGGGAATGACTCGAAAGAAGGACCCACACCTCCTGGGAGCTTTGCTCCTGCCAGAAAGCTCAGGGCTGGGGGGGTGCTGAGGGCTGCTGGGTGCTGGGGCCACCCCGCCTTCGTGGGAAGGCGGCTGGGCAATGGAAATAGCAAGCAGAGTGGGGTTTGGACTTTTTTTTTTTTTTTTTTTCCTTTCTAAGCAGCCAAGCTGTGTTTTCTGGAGACCTGTAAATCACTCCTCGTCTTCAGGAAAGAGAGGCGAGGAATACATGATCCAACCGAGCAAAAACGCGGGACACTTGGGATTTCGCACGGAGGAAGCCAGGAATCAGCCCCAAGGCTGGAGGCTGCCTCCCGGCCGTCGTGCCGAGCCAGTCCCGGCTTGCCAGGCTGGGAGCTGGCACCGCAGCCCCGCACCCTCCGGCCGAGCCGGACACTCGGGGAGCCCAGCGCAGCGGGGAGCCCAGGCCCTCGGCCACCGCTGCTACACCGCACTTTTCCAGCAGGTCAGGTTGCTTCCAAGATTTCAAAATTTTCCACATTTGCTCAGCTGAAGGGAAGGAAAAATCCCAGAGAAGAGAGGCTGGAGAGTTTGTGGAGTGCAGAGCCGGAGCTGGCAGGTGGGATCCGTACTGGGGGTCACCGATTTTCCCAGTTTACCAGTGCACCGGTGGAGGCTGTGCTGGCCAGATCCCACTAACACCGTTAGCACTAAACCCTAAGCCACTCCCAAGGCACCCAGGGCCCGATGCTGCTGCAGGGCTCTCCCTGGACACAGCCTTAAAGGCTTGTAGGAGCAGGGCTGGGCTTGGTGCCTCCAGCCTTTTGGATCTCCAGAGGTTCCCGTGCTGCATCTCTGTTCAGCTCTTGCTTGAGAGCAGAATTATCTTCCATTTCTAACCTACTTTTTCGCCCCAAAACACTTCCGAGCTGCTGGAGCAGAACGCGCCACCAACCACAGCTGCCTCGGCAGCCCGACGCGGTGGGCAGCACCCAGCAGCAGCTGGGACACCCACGCCGCGGCAAAGGTTTCGGTTGGCAGCCCCCAGGGAGCCAGCCACCACGGGACCCAGCCTGCGCGGGGTGACACGACCCCTTCCCACCTCTGCCCGGTGTGCCAGGCCCCAGGACCGCAGCCAGGAGGGCATATTGGGCACAGAGGATCCCCAGCACCCCCGCCACCCCTCCTCAGCCCCAGCAAAGCGCGGCACAAGGCAAACGGTTTCCCCAGCTGCCTGGCCCAGTGCTGCCAGTGGCCCCAGCCCTTGCCACCCTGCCTGCGCTGCCCTGGCCGAGCTGCTGCCGTGCCTCTCGCTGCCAGCGAGGATCAGCTTAAAAACAAGGGCTGCGGTGGGGGCCGAGAGGAGAGAGGGGGCCAAGGACGTCCTGCTGCCCCAGCCGGAGCAGGAGCAGCCCAGGGAGCCCAGCAGCGCCCGCCTCACCCCGCAGCTCGCCCCGAGCTCCAGCCCCGGCTGCCAGCCAGGAGTCCTGAGCTGAAACCTCCCCACAGCGGTGCCCTGGACAGGGACTCCAGTTGTTTTTGCAACCAAAAGCAAAGCAGCAACTGGCTTGGAAGCATTTGGAGAGGAAAACATATCATCACCCCTGTTGTTTTGTTTCTGTCCAATTTCAGGCTCGTTTAAGCAGGTCCATAACAGCTGATCCTGTACATAACAGGGCGCCAAAGGCTGCAGCTCCCCCGAGCACGTGGTGTTTTGTTCTCATCTATCCCGCAACGCGGCCACAGAGCAAGGGCTGACTCAGCAGCAGACACGTGAGTCCAAAGCCGAGACCGCGCTCAGAGCCGCGGGCAAGGGACCGGCGGCAGCACCACAGCGAGGATGGGGCTCGTGCCGCTTTCCCCCCAGCACAGCACCAGCACGGGCTGCCCCACCGAGTGGGCTCAGAGCATCCCATGGGGAAAAGCCAGCGTGCACGTCTGCTCCGAGGACGTGCACGGGCCAAACATTGGGAGCTGCCAAACTCAGCCAGCGCCAGACCAGAAGGGGTGGCCGAGATGACGGCGTGTTGCTGGCCTCCAGCTCCGGCCACTCGCTCCACACCCCGGTGCCTCAGTCTGCCCTCCGCAGCGGCTTCACCGGCTGAACGTCCCCGCATGGCCGTGCCTTGGGTGGGTGTACTTACTCCTGCAGCTACAGCGGGACTACGTTATCCCCATCACCCCCCAGTTCTGGCTTTATTCCCACTGCCAGCCCCCGTACTGCGGAGGGAAAGCAATCCAAGCACTCGCTCCGACCCTCAGGCTGCTCTCAAGGCAGACACCAGGCACCTGAGCAGGGATTTTCATGATCACAGACACTCCTTACAGTATGTGGCGCTTAATTTCTTTGTCCTCTGCTTCCTGCACAAACCACGCAGCCAGCACGCAAGTGTCGGAATGGAACACTTTATTCACATCAATGTTTAGATCCTGGCCCGTCCTGCCTGCTGCAGCTGCTCCCACCTTCTTGACAGCATGAGCAAGAAAAGATTTCTTCATCAGCTTGCTTAACCCCCCCCTCCAGCATCATCAGACCCCACAAACAAGTACAGACAGTTGAGCTTTGTCCGGACAAGAGCACAGCACGGAGGGGCAGGGAGTGCTGCAGGGCTGGCAGAGCCGGGAGAAGGGCTCCAGCTCACAGCCTGCGCACGCACAGCAGCCGTGAAACCTTCCCGCAGCTCCGCTCTCACCACCAAATACACCAATCCAGGTTTATCCAAGGCTCCAGCATCCTCCCGTTGCCAGAAGCATCCAGGGTTGGCAAAGGATGGGTGCCACCATCTCTTCTCCTTGGAAAGCTGCCTGCCAGAATCACACCGGTTGCTTCTGTCACCTGCTGGGCCATTTAACCCTTAAAGTGCGCCCTGCCCACTGACAAATACCCTCCCCAAACTATTACAGTAAAAGGAAAAACCTGTATGTACGTTGAGACATACAGGCTGAGTCTTGGGTAGAGAACGGTTTCTGTGCTTGGTGGTCCGGCGGTGGCTGGCAGCCCCCAGCCAGCACTGGGGCACAGAAGGGAGCAGGATCCCCTGCGGCCACCCCCGGCACATCAGGGCTTCATCCTGCTCAGTCTGATGTCGCGTTCGATTTCGAACTGCCTGTGATCCACACGCTCCAGGAATGCTTTCCTCTCGATGTACCTGCAGAGAGGCAGAGGCTGTAAGCAGTGCCCGCAGCGGCCAGCGCTCCCCCCAGCCCGGGGCAAAGCCGACCCCGAGGGACAAGCAGGGAGAAAGGCATGGCCTGCCTCCCTCCCTCTCTCTCCATGCACTGAACACCTATGGACACCAAAGCTGCTCCGTGGCCTGCTGGGTGTCTCCTGGGCTCCCTGTAGGCTGCAGACAGGGGCTGGCTGCTCCTGGTTTTGCTCTTCTCTTACAGCTGGGAGATGTCCTTCACAAACCACCCCTGGATGGGCTCAGGGCAGGTCCTGGGCAGGAGAGGCAGCCCTGATGCTCCTCCCTGGCTGCCCAGGTGACCCTGCCCACGCACCCCTCAGCAAAGAAAGCATCTCAAACCCAACCACAGCAGCACCATCCGCAACGCAAGCTGATAACAGGCACAGGGAGCATTAGGGATGCAAAGAGCATCACCCAGCAAGCCTGCAGCAATGCAGGGATTCAGGCCAGGGGTTTCCCAGCCACAGACCAGCTCCTAACCACCACCGAGTATTTACTTCTCCCTCTCAGGGAGGCACCTGAGCGCTACAAGGAAGAAGGCAAGCACGCCTGCGCCTGAAAAAGCACCTTGCTGCTCATTAATGGCATGCAGCTGAATTTTAATGTATTTTGCTGCAAGCCCTTGCCACAGATAGCCTGGGGCTGTGCTACTAATTAACCTACAGAGGGAGTGAAATTGCAATTCAAAACAGGAGCTGTAATTGAATCATCACAATTGTTTTGCATTTGTTCCAGGGCGGCAAACACACGGCTGTCATGACAAGGTCATTATGCTCAGCACCGGGTGGGAGATGCCCCAGCCACTGCCTTTGGCTTCTCCCTGCCGGTCACTGCTTCTCCTGCACCACAGCTGGTGCCTGCTAACCAGAGGAGCCCATTGCTTGAAAGCAAGACCGAAGGCTGCAGGAAAGATGAGGGTCAAGAGGCTCTGTGAGTTTTCCAGGCTCCTGGGGCACGAAGGTGCCCAAGACCCAGCTGCATGGGAGGGTGGAAGCCCCCTCCCACCACCAGCAGCAGTCCCTCTAGGACAGAGTGGCTCCGCTGCCTTTGGTGACAAGGTCTCTGCTTTCCGTTACAGCTATCGAACCGGTGCTGAATGTGGTCCCGGCACTAGGGTGCCTTTGCCCTTGCTGCGAGGGACTGCCCTGACACTCCTGCCCACCCAGTCAATGGAAATTAATTAATCCAAATTCATTTCAGCGAGTGATTCCTCCCAAGTGGCTGAACGACCCGCAGAACCCTGGTGCCACCCCATTCCCATCGCAGCCTGAGCCCGTCTCACACTGACACAACTGGGTCAGCTCATCTCTCAGGAGCAGGGGCCCGGCGTGGCGTAACGCAGACGATGCCCCGGCCATGAGGAGGTATTTTTCTGGACCCCTACCCTTGCCATCGGAGGAGGGCTGGGCACGGAGGCCCCCTCCCCAGGCCGGCTCAGGAAAGCGGGCAGGGGAGTGCCGCTTCCCTTCATCCCTGCAAGCAGGGAGGTGACCCGCTCCCGGGGCCGGGCTCGGGGAGGCCACAGGAAGGAAGTCGGGGGGGGTCACGCTGGATATTGCAGTGTGTCATATTGCTGGGCGTGTGGTTTTCCTCCCCCGCCGCTGTTAAACACCAACCGCAACCACGGCCGGGAAGGCAAGGGACAGGGGTTATGCTGGTAACCCGCGAACACCCCGACTGCTTGGGCAGCGACAGCCCGAGCTACTGGATTTGAAGCTCCTTTGGCCTCTCTGTGACTGCCTTCTCCCAACCCCAGCCTGGGGTTGGTGCCTTCCTCCTCCTCCTCCTCCTCCGCCATGGCTGCTTGCCTCTCCAGTGGGCAGGGACTGGCTCCTGGGGGATCGATATGGATCATGAACCAGGAATGTGGTCTCAGGGCCACAGGCAGTAGCTCTGCATGGGGAAGGAACCACGGCGCGTTACCCGGTGGCCGTTGTCCTTGGCTGGCCACGGTAAAGCACCGCAGGGGCCAGAACCGAGCCGGCGAGGCACTACCTGTGCACGCACCGGAGTTTATGGGGCAGGCAGCCTGGAAACGAGCCCAGCCGGCCTGTCCTGCACGCACACGGCGGCTGGAGGTGCTGATGGACACGAGCAGGGAAGCAGCAGGGCTGCAGGGTCGGCGCAAGGCCCCCTGCACCCCAAACTCTGTGCCTGAGCCGTGGCTCCGTCTCTGGTTCCCAGCGTGCAGCCAACAGCACGGCGCTGCCCAACGGCAGTGCAAAGTGCACGAGTGAGCCGCGCACACCGCCCCGTGCTTGTCTGAACAACCTTTGCTACCTGAATCAATACCTGCCTGTAAATGATCAGCCTGCGTGGCAACGGGGCAGCTGTGATCCGCAGCGGAGGAAGGTAACTTTGTTGGGAGAAGAGGTTGTCTCTGCTAATGAGGGCAGCTGCAGACTGCTCTGGGGAGTGTTTCATCAGCGCTGCCTGTCCCCTGACAGTCACCACCAGTCACCCGGGGCAGGCCCAGCACCCAGAGCAGGGCTGCTCCCCCGCTGGGCCTGCCCTACAAAGGCGGCCCAATTAAGAGGCCGCTACACATTTCCATTTACAAAGCACATCAGTGAGACCAACAGCAAAGGGGATGGCTGCCTCCGCTCCTTACTTCAGCCCCTCCTGTCAAATCCAGGACAGGCCCTCAGGACCTGACACAACCAGGCTGCGCAAGCCCAGATCCTGCTGCTGGGGAAATGCGAATCACCGGCTGGGGCCAGTGATGCAAGGGCAGAAAATCAGAGGCAAGGGTGGCCACAGGCAGGGGGTAGCACGCAGCCCCTCTGCCTTGGGATTCCCGGGGCCAGGCTGCGGCTGGCTGATAACCGGCATCAGTAGCAGAAAGATGCCGCAGCCCCGTTGCTCAGCTGGCCGCCGGCGTGCTGGCCGAGCATGTGCCGCTGCTGGAGAACGGGAGGTTCGAGGCACGAGGAGCTCTGGGCTGTGAACAGCAGCTTCTGCAAGGTTACTGTGAAGAAGAAATTGCGCCTGCCTTCCGTTCTGAACAAAAAGAAATGCCTCCTGCCTTCCTCGAGACATGCACGCACCACCTCTGTAGTGCGCAGGCACGTGTGGCATTGGGCAAACACCTCCAGGAGCAGGCTGTGGCTTTCCTCGTCAAGCAGACCTTGGCAATTACAAAGCAGGACACATGGGGATCAGAGGTTCTTAACGCCCGCCTGCACCAGGGATAAAGGCAGCACCTTGCTCCCCCCTGCCCGGGTTGAAGGGTTAACAACCGCTCACGACAATTTTCATAGAGATGTGTAAATGATTGCTCATTGAAGGGTGAGCAGAGCCTACATTATTAAAGGGGAAGAGACAGCTGCAGAAGGGACAACAGGCTCCTGCAAAGTGACCTGACGCCGGCAGCAGCTGTGTCTGCACGCTCTGCCCCGCGAGGAGGCCGGCTGCTCTCTAACGGTGCAGCACACTTCACTCCACGGGCGTTTACAGGTAGCCTGCAAGCAGAAATGCAGGTGCTCCTCCCCTCTCCCTTCCTTCACCTTGAAGGTGGAAGTCATTCACAGTGAGCACGTACTTAGTTGATCCCCTGGCACCACATGCCCGACTAGCACAAGCAGATTTGTGAGGAGTGTCTGCAGTTATCATGGCATCATGTTTCTCATTCGTTTAATGACAAAAACCGCTTGCCAATAGCCCAGTGGATTTTCTAGCCTGAGATGTGACAGGCAGCAAAACCCAAAGCTGTCCAAGCTTACAGATGCTCTTAAAATTGCTGCTCTGCTTTGCTGATCTTTTTTTTTTGGTGCTGATTCCTTCTTCAGCTTTCAAGGACCATTACGTTAGCATCTCTGAAAAGGTCTGCCAGGCGTGAAGAGCAAGCTGTCCTGCTTGTATGGGGTGGGAAAGGAAACTGCACTGGCCAAGAAAGGTTGACACAAGGTTTGAACAAGTAAGAGATGCCACAGAACGCTCACGCAGGGCAGCCTGGCCTGTCTGGGATGTGTACAGTCCAGCTGAGAGTGATGGACCCTGATTCAGGCTGATCCCACTGGCTGGGGAAAGAGACAGTGTGTCCCAGCAACCGGCAGGAGATGGTCTGGGTTTTGACAGTGGAGCAGTGAAGAGCAGAGCAGTGAAGGCCCAAAGCTGTTACCACACTTCGCAGCCACTCAGGACATCTGTGGAGGGCAAATTCTCACTCCACAGCCATCGGAACAAGCCAGCCAGGTGCCACAGACAGAAACAGGACCCTTCCTTGGGGCCGGGTTCTCCCAAAGCAGCCTGCAGCTCCTGATGGGGCTTCACTGGAGAAGCTCACCCTCCTCCTCCTCCTCCGTCTCAGACAGAGCCTAGTACACAGCCTGGCACTGCCTCCAGGCTTGGGCCATTTCAGTGGAGAGACCTTGTGTACGGGGCCCTGACCGTAGCATTTGCCACGCTGCAGACAGCATCGTCAGTGACCTGGTGCATGTGTGCTCTGCCACGCCTGTACGTGATGGGAATTGCTCAGCTCCTTGGATTTCAGGGGTCTCGGAGGAACACCTGCCCCCCACCAGCATCCCTACTGAATTGCTCTACTTGTTCAAGGGCAAGTGTCCAGGAACAAATCAGCGCAGATCTGATGGAGAAGGGGTGTTGTGGAAGGGTGCAAGACCAAACTGAAAAAACACAGCAGTTATAAAATACCTATTTGAAATACAAAATCCCAATCTGTTGGAATGCAGAAGCTCTTGCGTTTTTCCTGCAGAGTAAAAGAACAGCTTACAATAAAAATACATTTTACGAGCTGTCCACTAAGCCGGTTACGTTTTCCCAGAGCTTAGCAAAGCACTTGTAGTGGAAACGCCGCTTCTGATCTCATTATCCTTCCCTGCAGTGCATGTTATTAACTTTCTGTCTTATTTACAGCATCGCCATTTACTTTTATGATACTTCCATTAACTTCATTGGAGTGAACATTGCTTGATGCACACAATCAACGCCCAGTGCTGCCATAATCTTTAACGCACCTTGCCAGCTGTTCTGGGTTTGCATACATCTTTTTGCAAGAGCAGGGAGGACAGATGCAGCTGGAACACTGCATTTGAAGAATGGAATAAAAAACATGCCTCCCAGTTTAAGACTTTTTTAAAAACAAAACAAAACAGGGCAAAGGCAATCGTGTTTCCTTGTGGGGGTGTTGCACTGGACTGGTTCACCCTGCATCTGTGCCACTAGCAGGAGAGATGACAAAGCACAGCCAGACTCTACTTCAGCTGGACTTGAAGAACTCATGAGGTTGTTAGTAGAGAGCGACAGGTGCCTGCATAACTTACCTATCTCCCTGTGACAGCCAGAGCAGCTACTGGCTTTAGGTATCCTTAGAATAAATCCTGAAAAAATCCCACAGGTTTGTTGAATTCTCTCCGTAATAAGCGATGGGGTTCCTACATGCATAGAAAGTGGTGGGAAATGCTGTACTACTATTAGTTGAAGTCCCTCTTACCCGTCTTTCCCTCGGTTATGGATCGCTAGCTCCTCCACAATCCCCTCCTCCTCCTTGAAGTTCTCCCAGTCCAGTTTAGACTTCTCCAGTGTGCTCATCTTCTGCTTTTTGGAGCCAATCTTCCCCAGAAGGCTGCTCATACCACTTGGCCTCTTCACCCTGACAGAGATGAAGGAGCAAATGTTACTTAAATGCAGGGAGACAGCAATTAAAAACAGGGCTGAGAAACGTCACCCAGAAGAGTGGTGGCCTTGATGATGGTGAGCCAGTGCTGCTAAACAGATGGCCACCAACTTCAGGCAGCCTGCAGGCGGCAAGGTCATGCTTCCTGCAGATCCTGCTCTCGGTTCCCCTGGAAGCAGCAGAGTTCATTACACACATATCTCAAGTGCTCGCTTTTTGTGAAAGGGCTTTTTCATTTATCTTCTTAGGAGAACAGAAAGCTTTCAGGCCAAAAGAGATCATTAAATCATCTAGTTTGACCCCTTGTATACACCAGGCCAAGCCATTCCACTGATCACCTCTGTGCTAAGCCCGGTTCTTTGTCTTCAGTTTAAAGTGTTTTCTGGATGGGATCCAGCCTCATTGCGTCACCAGCACTGACAACACATCTAGGAATTAACCATTTCATTGGTATTAACACGTCTGTTCTCAACTTGATTTTGTCTAGCTTTAGGTTCTGGTTGCTGCTGCTTATTCTAAATCTAAGAGTATTTTGGTGCAGGTCTCATTAGTAACGTACTCATACACCATAATGAACCTACATCTGAATATATTTTTTTTGACAGCTAGAGCTCTTTACACCTCTCATCGAAATGCATTTTGTCCCAGCCCGCACGTGATTTCTAAGGTTTTGTCTCCCTGCTTATGTTTCAACGCTCTTTGAAGATGGGGGTGCCAGAACAACATGTAACCCACACCCTTCTACTCATCACAGATCTGTTTCTGTTCAAGGATTGCTTAAATCCCGTTAGTTACACCATCACACAACATGTCGAGTCCCAGTGCGCTTGCACTGTGACCCCACACCATCTCCCAAGCCCCTGCTTAGCAGGAAGACCACCTTGGTCCTTCATCTCCTTGTTCTCAGAGGACTGAAATCCCACCCGCGTGGCAGGGCCCCCGGATCTCCCCTCTACGCTGGGAAATGCACACACAGGGACTCGGGTCAGCCGGGTTGCCCTCGGAGGAAGACAATTCTCGGGGCTGGGAACCCATAAAACAAACTCGTATTAACCCTTCTTAAACCCCCCCCCAGGAGAGGGGGGGTGAACAGCATCCCATTGAACTCGGTGTTTACACACATTCCAGAGATAACTTCAGGTCTGCAGGGCCTTCGCCTCTGCAAGAAGCTGGAGAGGAAATGATTCTCGTTCCTGAGAGATGGAGGAATTTGGGGAGGGGGGGCCGAGGAAGGCAGCCAGGTGAGCGTGGCAGATTGCTCTCCCTCGGTACTCTCCAAGCACGGTCCTGCCCAAGGGGTAGCTGTTCTTGGGAATGTATCCAAAGCTGTCCTTATCGGATCATTAGTGTGGTTTATGCTTCCATAATTTGCAAGCCTCTAAAGGAAAATAATTCCGCAGTTTATATGGAATTAAATCAAAGAAAATGACATCTTTGTAAGTCTCAGCCAGAAGATTCTCAATGCAAGAATGGCTGGCCATAGTCACTTTATCCCTGAACGTCTCATCAAGATGTCGACAGCCCTTCACATCACGATCACACAATAAAATCTTGATCCTCACTCAGGCTCCGATTCTCTCTTACTTTTCCAGACATGATGGCTTCGAGCATCCTTATCTGCAGGTAGCAAGAAAGTAGTGCAAGGGGGAAAAACGCGCAGAGGTGTTCTCAGCACAAAATAAAACTGGAGAGATTTGGCTCCTGCATCTGGCTATTCAGGACTACACACAAGCCTTGCACAACCACCAAACCCAGTATTACACGCGTGTTCAAGTTGCGAGGGAATGGGAGGAGAGGAGATATGACAAGTAAGAAGGCAAACCCAAACAAAATATTGGGCAAGCATTCCCCGTGGTGTTCCCTGCTGAGCAGCCGCCTGGGTGCCAGAGCCTGGTGCTCGTGCAGGGCAGCTCCTTGTGCTGCACTGGGAAGCCTTGGGATTTAGCAAGGGATTTAAAGATGCTCTGAGACAGATCTAGAGAAGTGCTACGGCTGATCCAGCTGGCAATGCTCCTCTCTTCCCAGCCTGGCAGGCAAAATGTGTTTAAATTAACACAAGGTATTATTCAGTAACACGTTTCTCCGAATACACTTAACTTTCCAGACACGCTTGTGCTTACACTTTTGCCTACCTTTGAAGTGGGAGAAGCAAGAGCGCTGAAGCAGAGGGTGCTGTCCCTTGTCCTTTGCTGTTTCCTAAATGTTTTTTGGGGCAAAGAACCCCAATGGCATAACCCATCTCCCTGTCCAAGGGCACTCACAGCTCACCTGCATCCCCAGCCACTGTATGGCTGTGCTACAGACAGACAGACGCTGCAAAAGACACAGCACACACCTGGAAAACCCACTTGTAGCTGTTGCAGGATCTTTCCTGGGTGTTAGGGGAATGCCTGCCCTGCAGAGCGACAAACAGGCTCAGAGGCAGGCTTGCACATGCCGAGGCTGATGCCTTTTTGGCTGAACCTCAGGCTGTTAGCTGCTGGTGGGGAAGAGCTGAGCTGGGACAGGGGCAACCAGCCAGGCTGGGCCACCGCACACGTCCCTGCACAAAGCGCAGACCAGGCCATGCTGACAGGCAACTGCCGTCCCCAAACGCCAGCGGAGGACATACATGAGGGAAGGGAACCAAAGGCAAGACGGTTCACGGCCAGAGGTGGAAGCAGAGGCAGTGCTGGCTTCACAGCAGGGGCAAGGGCTGCAGGTTAGACAAAGGGTGCTCATCACACATATTTTCTTCCATGGCAATTCCTGGCATAAATTAACATTTACATGCACACATCCATCTGTACCAGTGCTCAAGGCCTCTGTACCTCAGGAATATCCCTTAAAAGATGCAATTCACCCCATGTTTGAAGCTACGGAGTCTAGGTTATGAACATGGACCTCCATCAAGGGTTTCCAGATAGCCACCAGAGACTTGCAAACCAACAGTTCCTTCAAGGCAAGGGAACCTGATGAAAAAGGGCAGGCTATGTTGCACCCTTGTGTTGATGCCTACTCCAAAAATCCTGCCAATATCTGGTGTCAGCCCCATGCTGGAGATGGGCCCTGGGCTGGATGACCTAGCTCTGCTCCTGCCTGGACAATTCTGCGCTGTTTGTGGCAGGACCAAGCCTGGGCCAGGCAACGAGACAGGGCCAGGCACGGGCTGAAGGACATGTTCGAGTCTGCTGCCGAGTTTTCACTCCACGCTGAGCCTTTCATCACCCTGAATAAATCCAACAGCAAACCTGGGGGTGGGAATTCCTATGCTTGTGCCAAAATGAAGTAAATGAGAGACATTAAAGTCCAATTAAAAACTTGCTTGGCCTTAAATGCCTCATCTGTTTCAAAAGCAAGTAAAGGGGCCTGATTAATTGCATTCAGTGCCAACAAGAGGAATTATTACCCTTTTGTACTCATTAAGGGTATCTGCTGTGGCATCTTTAATCACTAAGGCATTTAAAAGAGAGAAAGTAATTTGCTAAGACATAATGGGTCCCGGGGATGAGGATCAGGACATTTGCTTATTTAGGACACAAAGACACGCTCTTACTTTTCACAATTAAAAAGCCCAGCCAAATTCAGCCCCTGAACCAGCAAATAAACGTGCTGGGGAGCTCTGCCTTGGTGGGGGGATCTCCCTGCCCCCATCTCATGTCTTCAGGACAAGGACTGTGCCCACGCATCACCCCATGCATGCCAAGGGCTCCCCGCTGTCCCACCCTAGCTGATCACGCTCTGTATTCCTGTCCTTAACAATAACGCTTCCCCCCATCTCAGAGCATGCTTGCAGGCTGACCGGGACCTTGGAGAATTGCTGCTCTACCAATGATAAAGTGTCACTGTCACATGTAATCCCTACTGGCTTGTAACGTGAAGGTCGGCAGCGTCTGGGAAATGCGTGCCTGCCTTCAAAGAGGCAGACTTCATCTCGAGCTTTATGAAGTAATCCTGAAGCAATAGCAAAACAGGGCTGCAAAGGTCTCACGGTGCATCCCACCAGCCAAAGCAAGATGCCTTCCTCTCCCACCCATCCAGAGGTGGGTGCTCTGAGGGCCTCCTGACACCAGCCCCACACGCACTAGAGGCTTCAGTACTTCATCAGCCTTTCACTTATGTAAGTTTTCCCCGATGACTAAATTTCCTTACTCACCCTATGACTTCTTATCTTCTTCCTAGTAGCTACTAAGAACAGATCATGCCCTCACTTTTCACAGCAGCCTTTTATGTCTTTGAAAGCTTTTCATATCACCCCTTGCTCAGCTTGCTCTTTCCTAGACTAAACAATCCTGAATCCTTTCAAGCTTTTCTCATTCCTCACGGTTGCCAGCCCTCTGACCACTCTTTGCTGCTCTCCCTGGACTCTCTGCTATTGGTCCACATCCTCCTCAAAACGCAGCATCCAAAACGGGAAAGAAAGGGCTCCAGCCGCAGCTTTACCGGCACTGGGAGCAGGAGGAATACTTCAGATGCCTTGTGAAGCATGCAACTCCTTACACGGCCTCCTATGACGTGTGCCTTTTTCACAACCGTGTGACAGCGTTGACTCACGTTGAGCCTGTGATTCACTGAGGTACGCGCCTGCTCCACTGCTGCCAAGCCAGTTATTTCCTTCCTTGATCTGTGCAGGCATTTACCGGTACCCAAAGGCAGAGCTCTGCACCCGTCCTCCTGCACTGCTCCTCCTGCTTGCCCTCGTGTTTCCCTCCACGCAGTGGATCTTGGATGCCTTGGCAAATCAGCCTCTCCTATTTGCAACACCCATGCTGCAGCTGTTGAAGAGTAACGCTGGGGAAAGTACCTCCCATCTTTGTGCAATACCTATGGAGACAATTCAGCAGCTGAAGCAGCACCAGTTGGCCAAACAAGATCAAGCTGATGGCCAGAAGCAGCCGGGACCAGCAGGGTCAGGCTGCAGGAGGAGCTGTGACAGTTCATGTTGTCCGACTCCGACGAACAAAGGGTGCCCGAAGGACACCCACCCACGTGTTGATCAAGGAGGCAGCAGCTTCCCCAGCTCAAGCCTGCCCTCCACCCTTGGGGACCACAAACCCTCTGCTGCTCTGTTTCTGCTGGCTCCATGGGAGCGTGCAGACCGCAAACCCTATGCTGCTTCTCTATCCACCTTGTATCATCCTCCTTCTTGTGGGTAGCAACTTCTGTAGCAGGAAGATTCTACTTCTGTCACCTATCAATACTTTTAAGAAAGGTTCAATTCGTAGGAAGGAAATGCTGAGCACAAAATAGGATGTTACTGATGCTTAGCTAACACCCCAACACTCCCCTACACCCCCTTCTTGTCATGTCACATTTTGGCGAAACAGCATAAGCAAATGCACTTAAGGGGACAGTTACGGATGTACACAAATCACAAATGAGATGCTTGTTTTCCCCCCTTTAATGAAAGGCAGCCCCCCTGAGCCCCTATCAGAGTGGCTAATAGCCTGT
This sequence comes from Falco biarmicus, assembly GCF_023638135.1. NCBI lineage: Eukaryota > Metazoa > Chordata > Aves > Falconiformes > Falconidae > Falco > Falco biarmicus. Next base: position 21,848,908 of record NC_079302.1, on the reverse strand, counting down.
TTTTCAATGAGGGTCTGGTGACAAAGTGGCTGCTGCAAGACTCGGACCAAGAAGCACGTTCTTGTAGATGATGCTGATTCCACCAATGCATCCTGCCCACCCTGCAGCTATGTGGTGCAGGAGACAAGCCAACAGAGTGGGGCATTTTCTCTGGCCTCATTGCAGGCTCTTGCACCTCCCAGAGCAGAGACAATTTGGTGCTGGGCAGTCTATCACCTTCCAGAATACACCTATAAGATCTAGCGACTCTCCAGGAGGCACTGCAGAGCAACCTTTCTTTTTGCAGAAATAAAAGCTGGATGTACAGAGATGACATGACTTCTTCAAAAGGAAATCTTGCAAAGCCAGGAAAGACCTCATATCGCCTGCTCCAGCCTTTGTACACAGATTATCAAAAAAATCACCTTTACCATTTACTATTAAAAAAGGCAGGTTACACCTACAACCTAAAAAGCCCACCTACAAGGAAGGTTCAGAACTAGGACGGGTAGTTTTTGCTGTGCGTTAGATGATGAGACTACTGCAACGGCCAAGGGTGCTTATGCTGTCTGGCACAAGAGGAAAAGCAGGAGGCATCTGCTCGCAGGTCTTCTTCAGCATGGCTGAACTGCTTTGCAAATCTTCAGGCAGAAGAACCCAACTCAAACATAAGCTGCAACACAAACTGCCTCTCTGCAACCCAGAGCAGCATGTCAGATCCCACGATCAGAGTAGCATGCTGGTGAGTAAATGCCACCCAGTGCAGAAATCCAGCATCTCAGGCCACGCAGTCCTGGAAGTACCATGTTCACCATCAAGCCCTGGCTCTCCTGCGGCCCCTCTCCTGCCTGCCTCCCTTCCCCACTGCACCCTGCAGTATTTATTTGCAGCACAGTGATGGCAGCTCTATTCCTGTCACCCCAAGCACTTCGATGTCAGGGATGCAGGTGAGAAGCTCTGCCGCTCCAAGAGAAGAGCACGAGGTTTTTGTAAATAGTAATATCTACTCCTGCCACGAACTGCTGTAAAGCTGAATAGTTTCCTTAATGGCAGGAAATGGTTCTCATACAAACTAACCACAGCTGGGCAACTGATGCAGCCAATAAATACTTTAATTTTAATAAAGTGGAAGATTCCTGCCCAGCACACCACAGATCACCCGCCCGGCCGTCCTTCCTTCAAACAACAACATGCATGGGTGTGCGAGAGACACTGCATGAGCAGGAGGTATGCAGAGACCTGCCTGGTGGCCCGTGTGCCAGCTCCGCCGTTCACTCCCAGCCTCTCCAGCCAGTCTGCCTCGACAGAGGAGCGAAAACGCTGGTGGGGAGGAAGAAAGGCACGTGGCAGGAAGGGAAGCATGGTGCCATCTGCTCCGCAAGGTCAGGGTGGTCTGGCTGGACACAAAATGATCGTGCCCCCAGTACTGCCAAATTGCAGGAACCTTCCCCAGGCTGATAAAACAGGCTTTCCTCTTCAGACCCTAAAACCAACCAGCTCTTCCCATCCCTCACCCTGCATCAGCGGGCAAGGACAGAAAAATCTCCCAGGTGAAACCCAACTGCATTTCTGGGCTTTTTTTTGTCTCCCCTACTCGGCATTATTTCCCAAAAGGGCACTTGGATGGATGCAGAGAGCAGCCCAGCTTGTTATCAGCCCTGCCTGTTATAACAGGTATTTAAAAAAAACCACAAACAAGAAAGGCTCCCCAACGCCAAACAAACAAACATTGAAATTCCAGGTGGAAAAGAAAAAAAATCACAAAAACAAGCAAGGAGGAAATGAAGATAAAAGCAGGGTGGATGCTGCTGCAGGGCTGGCAGGGTGGTGATGATCCTGTTTGGAGGGCAGCACCCAGGACTGAGTAAACGCAGGCAGGCTGGCAGGGAGAGGACTGGGCTGGACTGGGCAGCACCATCTGAGGAACTCGCTGCCAACTCAGATAGTGGCGCCTGTCCTGTCCATACGCTCTGCTTCCTGAGCTGGTAGCAGATACTCAGCATTTACACCCTAAAGCATGCATAAACTGAGCCAAAGAACCTGCCAGAAATGCTCTAGGAGTAGCACTGATTTTCGAGGCAGGGTTACGAGCCCGTATCTTCGTTGCGAGGATTGCAAAGCTTCTTGCACTCTGAAGAGTGACACGCACCAAACCACCATGGAAAAGCAGCCACGAGTAGGGTGAACCCCATCGGGTGGTGCTACACGGCACAGCAGAGCAGGCACCTATGTCCAAAGGTAGCAAGAGACGCAAGTCCATTGGGAGAATGCAGCCTGCGATCCTGCTAACAAACCGGGGCACGCTTACTTCTGCTGCACGGAGAGCATCGCGGGCTGGAGCAGTCAGCAGCTCCCGGTGAAAATACTCGGAATGCACTTTACCCCTGCAGAAGGTGACTGATCTGACTGCAGCAAGGCCAGCCTGAAGTACTTACAACAAACAAGGAAATGTGGGGTTTAATCCGAGCCAACAGCAGGAGTTAACTCTTATCAGGCTTTTGTTCAGGCTTGCCAACCCCAGTTAACCCCGAGCTGTTTTGCCATCACTGCTGTTGCAACTCGACTGGCAAAACCTGAAGAGCTAAGCCAAGCCCCAGGTCCTCTCTGGTTTCTGATGTCACCCTGTAATCCCTGACACCTAAGGACAGCCTCACGGTGAAGACTCCTACAGGAACGCTGATGTTCGCAGCCTCTCTCCATTCCTAGGAAGTCTCTGCCACCGACTGTGCTGAGCGGAGCAGGTAATCCAAGATCACAGCACAAAGCACAACTATTGTTAAAATAAGCAACGTGTCAGACACGTACAGAAGATGTAACCTCTGAGGAAGCGATAGCTCTCCTTCCCACAACCAGGGTCTACGGGGAAAAGAGTTTAAGACAGAGATGAAAGGCACTGCCAGGCAAGGACAGCCAGACTGCTCACCCCGGCAGCCCAGCGATCGAAGCCTGGCAGAGATGACACGGTTTCCATCAGTGTGGAGAGGCAAGGGCAGACGCGACAGGCTAAATGCGTGACGCTGCCTTGGTGAGGGTTGCTGCTGGCAGTGGCAGAGCTTGCCACGGGCACTGTTGATTCGGGATGTATTTGTGTCTAAATATAGTCAGTGGGGGAACAGAGATTTGTCACAGGGGAAAAACATGTCACTCCCACCTCCCAGCAGCAGTGAGCAATGGCCCACCAAAGGGCAATGCTCCGCCATTCTAGCTACTGGATTTTTGCTGGATTCGTTATTAATCCAGCACGGTGAGTTTCTGTGTGACTTCACAAGTGCCTCACCTTCAGGAGGGAAGCGAGTGTCATGGTACCAACCTACGAACAGCAAAACCAACATGGCAGGCAGTGAATGGGCTTGTGGAGCATCACACCACGGGGTGCAGCAGAGATCCCAGTTAGCAACTTCTTTTCTGGTGCACTCTCCAAGACATACAAATACTGCATGCTCATCTCCATGTCACGAATTGTGCTTCATAGGCTGCTCTGAAGCGCAGGGCTGGAAAATCAGACCTAAGCGCTGACTTGCTCCCAAACAGGACAGTATAGATGTGGTACCACCTTGTCCTCCAGTCTGCTCCCCAAACTGGGGAACAACCCAGGTGTAAATACGCAGTTATTCTGCTCACACAATATAGTTATTCCAGGAATAAAACCAGACTTTGGTCTCCATGTACACCAAGAGGCAAATTTGCTGAGCAGGGGAGAGAGATGGGATGATTTGGCTCAGGAATGGCAGAGAGCAGCAGCAGTAACACAGCTGTGCAGGAGCTGGCCCTTCCTCAAGCAGGTCCCATCCCATAGCATCTAGGTCTGCACCCACCTCTCTGGAGGGCCTGGAGTCTCATTTAAGAGGCTCTGGAGGACATGCTCACCAAGAAGCACATCAGTCCTCAGGGAGCTGGCTGGCTCAGGCAGAGTCCCTGACCTGCTGGTCCCCTTATCAGCAGGAAGGGCTCATTAGGGAACGGACCAGAGCTTCCTGCTCAGGACCGAACCTTTTGTGTAGGGACTGCTGCCATGGAGAACCGCTTCCTAACAGCCAGAGGAAACAAAATATTTTCCTTGGGCCTCCGAGACAGGGGTGGTTGTCAACAAAATGAAGTTGCACTTGTGACGCTGGGCAGCGCATGCCATGCACGGGCTGTTACTGCAGGATAAAGGTACTCCCAGTAGCATCACTGCCTGCCCCCAGAGCTGGGGACAATTCAGAGTGGCATAAGGCCCCTCTGTACAGTATAACTGCAGCTGCCCTCCAGGCTGTCCTGGCAGAACTATTTTAGCAAACACAAAATCTTGCATCCTTCTAATCAGTGTGACATTGTGCGGAGACCACGGCTCGCGCTGGCTCCCCTCCAGCCCGGAGCACAGACGGAGGCTGTTTCAGTAGCAGACTCTCCTAATGCAGCAGACCAGCCAATTACGTTACAATATCTGCGTAAGGAGCTCAACAGGAGCTTAATTGAAAGAGCTGTAGCATTCAAATGACTTTTGATACTATGAAGACATTAACGATTCCAACCCAGCACTAACCAGCCCTGTCTGATGCTCGGCTGATGGGTAAGGACCTGTAACACGGGGCTTGGTCTGCAGCCAAAGCTATGCCCGTTGGCCGAAGCTGCGGTGCTGTGCTAAATGCTGATGGAGCTGCCCCTTCCCAGTTGGAAGCTGCAGCGACTCCTCACGTGAGCTCTCCTCCACCCAGGGCATCCACACAATACAAAACAGACCTGCTCCTGCCACTGCAGGACTACATATGTGCACCAGAACTCCACAAACTGTTCTCACATGGACTAATTTGAACCTGCAAAGCACTATTTGCATCTATTTTTTTATTGAAAAATATCATGCATACTCTTCATATATGTATTTTATGTTGCTCTTGAGTTCTGTAAATGTTTTGCAATAACAAACGGGCCGGTTTCAGATGGATTTTGCTACATCAGCACAGAACCAGTACACCTACCCCACTCCAAGGTGGTGGGCTACATTTAATTTGGTATCTTAGTGCTGCCACCGAAAAGCAGCAAGAAATACCATCTATAAAGCCGTAACTGTCTGCACTGTATAGGGTGGGGGGAAGGTGCTCTGCTTCTACTATTCTCGTTCTTGAACCAATGCACAGAAATCAGCAAAAATGCACACACACAAACACACACACAAGTTGCCAGCGAGCTCACATGCCTAACATGGCTGAAAAGCATCTCACACCCCAACAGCAGGCGGAAAAAAAAAATAAAAATGAGAAGGCATGATGCTTTTGGTACCCACATCTAACATGCTGATGACCTGAAAGCTGCCAGAAGCTACTACAAGTCGGTAGCTGTGGCACATAGGATGCTTGCTGGGCTACGTCTTGGGTCACACGCTGGAGCATTTTAGAGTAACACCCTGTATTCCACCCATATTTAGCCATGGAAATAAGTGTGACTACTTTCAAACACTCTCCCTGACTTCACTGGGTTCAGCTGAGGCGTTTCAAATAAAACAATAATGACCACAGCTCTGGGCTGGGACCAAGCACAGACCATTTTTATCTTAAAAGGCATTTGTTTGAGAACATTCAGAGCTGCTAGAACCAACAGCACTAAAGCTATTTCACCGTGCAACCTTAAGAACGTTGACAGCTTTGTCTGCAAAACGACAGGGATTAACTGGTGACCAATCCTTAAAAAAAAAAAAGTAGTTAGAAAAAAAAGTGCTGGCAAACAGAGGAGAAATTCTTCCTCTCTTCTGAGGCTCACTCATTCCTCCTTTGTCTAACAGCAGATCTTTTGTTCAGGATTTCAGTTGTGAGCAGCCCCGAGGTACGCAGGGAATGTCTTCGTTATGACAAGCCCTCCAGACTGGTGCGCGGACTCAGTTTTAATCGGCAGAGAAACCACTCCAAATCATGCCAGAGAAGTACTGCTAATGGAATTGTTCCAGCGCTAAAGGGATTTCAAAGTGAATGAGTGTGGATGGTGGAGCAGCTGGTTGCGACTCCCAAGTTGCTCTTCACAGTGCGGTGTGTCACGCAAGGAGGATCTAACACCCTGAGGACCCTGGCCTTGAGAAAACAACACCCAGCGCCCACCCCCCCAGCAATGTGGAGTCCCTGGCTCTGTCCCTGTGATCTGTGGACAGTCCCAGTGTTCAATCCCGATTAGCTTCCCACTGTATCAGATCAATGTCAGGCTTTGATCAAAACGAGGTGAGAAAGGCAGGACAGAAGTAGGGAGGGACCTCCCTCCTCCCCTAGCAATTAATCTGACAGCTTTAAGAATAGTTCTGATTAAAACAAATACACTGTGTTCCACTGGCAAATGTTTGCAAAGCTCAGCAGCCCAGGACAGGCTAAAGTTCTCAGGATCTTAAGTCAGGGTGAACAAGCATCAGGGCTCCCTAGCACAAATGCATCACTACAATGAGCAACAAGCTCGAGCTCAGCAGAGCTGTTGCTTTGCAGTGCCATGCAAATTAATAAATAGCATGAATATAAATATATTATCTTCCAGCAGAAAGCCTGGCCTGGCAGTATGTGGGACTATGAGGGACAATACACATTTGGGCACTGCTACAAGCAGCCATAAAACCAGAATGAGGGTCTGATCACCTTTAATTGCTTTTGGGAAGTGTAACATCACTGGGGTATCCACCACAATTACCTTCCCTGTTCTATCCCAGATGAAGAGCCAAACAATCCAGATCAAAGAGGGTATTTCAGGGGGTAAGGAAAGGAGGGAAATGCCCGACAAGCTTTAAAGATGTTTGCCATATAAAACCTGAAGTCCAACCCATGAGAAAGCAGGCAATAAAAAGTTAACTGATGAGAGGATGTGCTTTTCTTCCACTGCAACTTTGTAAGGCTGGTGGCTGACAGAAAAAGCTCAGTGACAAACCAGAGGACAGTACTGAGAGCCCAAAATGTATGTAAGAGGAGAAAGTAAGATTATTCCATGTTGGGTTTTTTTTTCCCCACCAGGGCTTGACTGAAGCGTTTTAAATGCCTGGGGCTGGCAAGGCTACCTCGGAGTGCCTTCCAGCTTTGGCAGCAGCCACTTAGAAGAGCTGCCCTTCCTCTTCCCAGGGACCCATCTCACTGGAAATAGATTTCAGTTCCCCAGAGGAAGAAGATGGAAACAGCTGACTTCTCCCAGCCACAAGCTCAGTCGTCACCTTCCAGCTGGAGGCGGGCAGAGGGGTAAGAGCACGGCTGCCCTTCCACCCACGCAAAGCGGGAGGCTCCCAAACGCATTTTGCAGCTAACCTCCACCTACCAGAATCTGCTCGGGAAGCCAAAGCTCCCACTGAATGTGGGGACCGCAAGCCGGCAGGGCTCCCACTACCTCCAGCAGCCCCATGGCAGGGCTGGGCTTTTCATGACACATCATCTCTGGAATTCACTGGTGAGCATCCCACAGCCTCTGCTTGGTACGACGCCAGAGCTGTTTCTCAAATACTGCGTGACCTACCAGCTGCTGAGGGGAAAACAGCAAGGCATACATCATCCAGAGAGGAGACAAGATCAGCGGGCTGCTGCTGAATGAACAAATGCTTCACAAAACTCACTCCCGTAGTCTTGTGTTGGAGGGAGCAGGTTCAGGTCCCTGGCTCTCCGAGACAGCCTGCATGACCTTGGGCAGGTCATTTAGTCCCTTTGTAGCAATAGTCATTTGTAGCAAGACTTTTGTCTCAAGAGGCAGAGCGCTATACGCAGCAGCGCTGAGCAAGGCAGGCAGGCTGCCAGCTGAGGATTCAAACTCCTTCAGGGAACTGTAACAGTTACGCGGTAAACGCATTAACCATGGGAACAGCTTCCCAAAGGATGTGGTGGATCCCAAACTGTAAGTTTTCCCATTGCGAGTGGATGCCTCTTTCAAAAATGCAGGCTGTAACCACAAGCGCTCGCAGGGAGCTCTCAGGGAAACACCACGACCTCAGCCAAGGCAGGGGCTCAGACTAGGTGCCCGAACAGCCGCTTCTGACCTTCAAGCAACAAACCTATAAAATCCCTTTGCATCTTGCCACGGCAGTTCAAGCCTTTTTCTTGGCTGTGCTCATTTTCCACATCTCTGGCCAGCCCAGTTTTCAGCTGTTTCTGTGATCTGCCCCAGGCCAGCTAAATTCCCTTTGACCCAGCCTGTTGAGAAATCCTCTAAATCTTGTCAACCCTCTAGCTGGTTTTTGTTTTGTTTTGTTGTTTTTTGTTTTGTTTTCTTTTTTTTTTTTTTCAATTACAAATCAGGTATCTTGGTGAAAGTTTCTCTGCCTCTTTGCTTCAGATTCTGTCCCCCCAGCACCAGTTTCTTGGTGAATCTCCCAGATGAGGACTAGTGAAAGCCTTCACAGCATGCAGTAGCCAATGACCCACGCTGCTAGAGACAGTTCCTTCACCATCCTGCCTAGTCTCGGTTCCTGGAGAGCACTCCGCGCCAACAGAGAGATTTGGCTCTCACCCATAGCACAACCCCTCATCTTCTTTAACTTCACCTGTGACAACCGCATCGAGGGTCAAGGCTATCAGGCTCTGCCTTAGGAGCTGCTTCAGGCTACCCGACACACATACCGCAGCACGCTGAACGATGCTCAGCACCCAGTTACGTGTGTATTCAGAGTCCTCTCCTGTTGAACCAGATGCCTCAAGCTGCTCCAAAACACTTGGTGGTTTCCAGTGGAGAACAAGCCTGTGAACAATTTTGATGCATTTCAGATGCTACTGAAAATACATTTGAAGGGAAGAGAGATGTAGATGCATTGCTCCCTTGGATTAACGAGGCCCACAATCTCCTCTTGTCCCTTAAGGAGAGATAACACTTCATTTTACTGAAGTCCACCAAAACCAGCCTGTGCTTGTCAGGAAGCTGGAGCAACCAGGTGCTGTGCCCCCCTCCTGGCTACAAACCACGCCACAGGGCTCTCCAGCGCCAGGACCAGGCTCCACAAATAGTCAGGTGCAAGGAGGTCATGCTGAACATCCCAGGAGACCAGCAAGAAACCAGAAACCTTCTGCAGGAGCAAAATAACTCCCTTATCTCCCTCAACCACAATAATATTTGGATAGAGTGTTCTTGTCCGTATCTGGACTGTCATCTGCCGTTTCAGCAGCCCTGCTCCAAGGTCTCTAGTGACTCTCAGCTGATCCACGCGTGCACCTTGGTGGAAAGGGTTACTGTATCATACACAAAGTTGTCCCTCTTTTTCTTACCTCTTGGCATTACAACTTCTAGTTCTCTTCAGGGTCTGTAATCAGGGATATGAGGACCTGATTCATACCCAATAAAAAGTCATAGCCCCCTCCACGATATCTCTGCTACAGCGCTTCTCCTTCTGAGACTCTTTTCCTCCCATTAACCAACCTAAATGATCTCCGCGAGCAGAAAAGCCCAAGCAGGGTGAAGCCTTGCCAAGGGAAGAAACTCTCCCATTATTCTCATCCAAGAAAGTGGCACAAAGGAAAAAAAGACCAGAAGGGATGGCTCGCATCCCTGGGACATGGCAGAGAGCTGGAAAAGGCTCATCTCCAGGAGGACTGAGTGCCAGCACTTCTTTTTTTAACTTAGCCAGCAGCTGCAGAGTTTGAGCTTTATTAAAAGCCTATTTTGCCCTTGCTGCTGCAAAGGAAACCACCTCCCTCCTCTCCCCTCCCAAATAAAAGGCCAAAGTCTGCAGACAGATTCCCTGCAATGTCACCTTAGAAAAAGGTGGCAACTTGACCCATCTCAGGGGGACGTGCAGCACTGAGCAGCTTTACTTTCACTTCAGGATACAACAGAAATATACTGCTCCCACGGCTGATCCTTGCTTTGAGGCTTTATTGCAAGCAATACAACAAACCTCCGTTATTCTCTGATTACAAGTGTCTGGAGCAAGAAAGGAAGAGGCAGGCAGGGAAAACACGCTGGATTTTGAGGCTCTAGGCACCACTCATTACCCACTGTCTCCCACTTACTTTGTTTGCAGTGTTGCTCCATGCAGAAGCGTGCTCTCCTAGAGACACACACTGCGTGACAGGTCAGAAAGACCCCATTTAAATGCCCTTCCTACAATATATTTTAGCAGAACACAAACAAGAGGCTGCGTTATTTGTCAGGTCAGAACAACAAGAGATGGAGAGCACTGAATTGGCTACCATTTACTAAACACTGTTCTCCCACAGCTATTCTAAGCCTACCTCAATTTATTGATTAATCTGCTGGATCAGTAATTTAGGCTATTTGATGGTTAGCATTTAGAAGCGTGTGTTTCTGGGAAGGCTGAAAACCTGCTTGTGATTTACAAAATTACTGTGGGGTCTCTAGTGGCTTGGGCATTTGTCAGAGGCAGGTGTTCTGCGTTAGCCATATTCTCCCTTCTCTCCCCACATCCATTTTTAATATCAGCAATGAAATACCAAATGCTCCTGCAGCATTTACTCTAAAACAGCAAAGCAAGCGTGAGTCTTGCCCCGCTGCCCATTTCTAGCCTGTTGCATCCATTACTTGTGATATTAAGGCTTTAGGATGATGTACATCAACTAACTGGGGTGGGGGAGAACGGAACCAGAAAGCATCCAAATAATCCGTGCTCCCACACACCCTGGGGAGGGTGCCCTGAGCCTCCCAGGACAAGGAGCATTCCTCCCCTGCATCCGTTCTTGTGGAGGACGGGGCCAGCCTAGCTGAATAAACCAGGGTAGGATTTGAAGAGAGGAAGAGCAAGCCTGCCTCTGTTTGCAGCTAGCCCCTCCTTTCGCCCAGCCCTTTCTGACTCTGACCCCAAGCTGCTGCTATCTTTCAGGCCTGGGCTGCGATTCCCTCTGGAGTCTGTCAGCAGAGCTCTTTAAAATGGCAGTGGGAATCCTCGCTAAGCAATGGGACCAGCCATCCTTCCTCAAACACCGAGCACATCAGCTCCAAAACCCTCCCGGAGCTTGCAGCGTCTCTGCAAGGCAGGCAGCGAGCCTTGCTTCAGCTGGCTCTCAGCATGGCCCATTTCATAACACAAAAGGAAGCTTGAATCCCTCAGGGCTCAGATTTTTTCCAAACTGAGTAAACACACGCAAACACACATTATTTGCATGCACAGCAACTGGGACAAAGGATCTGCGGCCAGGTAGGTGTCTAACTGGTGGTCCAGGCATGCGGTAACATGTATGCAATCCTAGAAATCTTGAGCTAAAAGACACTTATCTCTAGACTGACTCTGTGCTGCTTCCAAGTCTCGTTTCAAGATTAAAAAGCACCCTTTGTTGTTTGGAATATTACCATTTCAGAAAAAAACCCACCCCTGCTCGGACCCCCCACCCCAAAGGTTTGGTTTGTAACCCAAAACATTGGCGCCTTAATAGCAGCAGGTCAAAGCCCTCCAGTCATTAGGCAGATTATATTTAAGGGCCTTATGTGCAGCTGATCAGAGACTTATTCCTTAAAGGATTGAAACGGCAAGACAGCGCACCTCGGCAAGCAATCTCGTTTAATAGTCAATTAGCAGAGATGTGCTCTTCTGAGCTAAAATCACCGCAGACAAAAAAAATGCACCACCATCAGCTTTCCTCCACTTCTGCTATTACATCAAGCCAGCTGATCCACTCTTTCAGCCCACTGTTAACTGGCAAGACTGGGATGCATCTAAAAGTCAGCCAGCAGTTTTATCTCAACCAAGACAGCAATACTCTCGATGCTACGAACTTTTTACTTTTTTTTGTTTAGACTAGAGGAGGACTGGATGGACTCAGAAGCCAAGAGAAAAATCCCAGCTTTTTCAATACTAAGCCTTGTCTCCAAGCATGTAATTAAACCAGGGTGAATTACAACCCCCCAACAGCAGTTCCCCTTGCAGATCTGCGCTGCCATGCATCTGGGAGAAGGAAACAGCTAACTAAAGGCAGATTTGCATAGTGTTGATGTTTTAGCACCAGCCAAATCACAGACAAGGGCAGGCCACCTACATCCAGCCACATGTTGCTAACAAGCAGCGCTGCGAACCAGAGCACACACCCCAGTTTCACAGGCAAACGGACACCAGTGTAACCAAGAGCACATGGGAGCTCTTCTCTAGAGCTGCCAACCCCAGTGTTCAAAAGCCATGAGTCAGCCTCCGCACCCCCTCCAGTCGAGGTTAGCTTAAAAGTTAGACACTGCAGAAAACGAAGAAAATCAGAACCAGTATTAATTTGCCTCCTAGTTTCTAAGCCTTAGGTTAAGCCAGCCAGAGCGGCTGTCCTTTCCTTCCCACAAAGAGAGGCAGAAACTTTCCTGCAAGCTGAGGTTCTTACCTGATCGCTTTCCCCCAGGACCTGAGCATTCGGAGGAAGATTTGCCAAATATTTTAAGACTTGGCAGTTCATTCAAAGCTAGCATCTCTCCCTCCCACAATCAATCAAATATGACACCGGGTGACTCGGGATTTGCAACAAGAGGCTTGTGCTAGCTGGTTACGAGTAGACGAGAGCTGTTGTCCACAGCCCAGCCCAGAGAGTCTGACGGAAAGGTTTATGCCACTGGTGCTCTTCACCGAGTCCAGTTTTTGGGGGTTTCAGCAGGGAGACTAAAGGCTTAAACCGTCCACAGGCTGTGAATGACCGTGTTGTGAGCACGGATCACGCCAACGACCCTCTAAAATCCTCTGTGCTGGAGGAGGTGCAGTGCGACGTCACACTGCAGAAAAACAGGGTTACTAGTGCAAACCTCCGAGAAGCAGCAAAAGCAGGGCCTGAAAGCTGCTGAGACTGGTACAGCAGCACTGACAGAACAGAAGCCCCAGAGATTTTTGGAAAAACAGTCCCCTGATGCAACGCGAGCAACTTGCGGATGCAGCAGAGGCAATGCAGAAGGTCTGTGCATCACGTTAGGGCTCCTCCTAGCTCGTGGGTTACCAGAAACATCCCTGCAGGCTGCAACCTACCCTGGGGACTCTAGATTTACTCTCCTGCCTTGAAGAGCGGGAAGAACACTAAAGATGCCCAAAGCCTGATAGCCAGTCTGGTGTCAATGTGCAAGGAGAAATCGAACCTTACTTTCTCCTCTTATCATTGCTGTGCTGACTCCGCACAAAGGTAATGGAAGCACAGCAAGACTGCCTGAATGCCCTTTTTTCAGCAGCAGAGCTAAACAAGGCCAATTCCGAATGGCAAAAGGCTGCGGAGTAAAGCTGCCACTAGAGACGATCGTTTTTCACAGTGTACCCTCGCCTGAACGCAGCAACACAAATAAATTGATGGAAGAAAAACTGACAGCTCTTGCCATTTAAATATACGCCTAAAGGCACAGCTTAGAAGCAGGATTTTTATGTCATGAGCAAAAACCCCTTAGTTTTCTTCTCCCTCACAGCAAAATCCTACAGGAGCAACTCCCACGTGGGGTGACGCTTACCTGAGCGGACCCTGCCACGTTCAACTCCACAGAGAACAGAGCAGACAGGGAAAGCCTGCGTCGGTACAATCCCAAGTAGCCACTTCAGAAGGCAAGTGTTTATTTTACCTGGTTCCTCTGCTTTTATGAGTTTGAGGCAGAATTTCCCTGCTGGCTTCCTGACCTTGCACATCTGGTTGAGATGAAGGTGCGAAGCACCAAGCACCTCTTCCAAACTCAGGAGGAGCAAAGGACTGCTGGGGCACGAACATGTGAGCAGAGGGACCAAAGTGAGAGGTGCTGCTGGTTTATACCAGGAAAGGTGATCCAGAGGTATAACGCTCAGGGTTAAACCATCGCAAGGAACGATGCTGAACTTCAAAAGAGGATAGACAAAACCCCTCAGCCCTCCACAGGTGTGAACAAGGCACTCTCTGGGGGTGAGAACAGCGGTACAAAGAGGTGAAGGATGAAGGAATGGATGATCTCCAGAGGTCCCTTCCAACCCTGACCATGCTGGGAAGCCACACAACAAATTTGGAGGCAGGGCTGAGGAGAGCTGGTATGTACTGGCTCCTAGCTACATCCAGCTACCAGGGTCACCTCCTCTTCACCTTGCGCTTCTTCCCTCCAGGCCCTGGGGCTGTTGCAACTAGATAAGCTAAAAAAGCACAGGAATCAAGGCACAGCAACAAAAATCCCTGATCTGGAGTAGGCGCACTGTTGAGTTACCTTCAAAGAAAGCTTTCTCAGCCAAGCTGCACATACAGGCAGCGTACAATCCAAATAAAAAAAAAAAAATCAGACAAATAACAAGAGGGCACTTTTAGCTGCAGGGTTTCCCCAAGGCCTTCACCCCTCATGGGTTGGCTGCACCCAGAGACGCGAGGAAAACCCAAGGTGGCTTAGATCATGCGAGGAGTGGGATGCACAGATTCACTCCGTGTCCCCAAAGCAGGGCTGTGCCTGGGCTGCTTGGCGCTTCGAGCACCCTCCAGACACACTGCCTTAGTTTGGGCTGAAGCTCCCCACGTCCTCCTCACCCACATCACATGCATCTGGTGATACAGAGGGTGCTGGGTCTGGTGTGCCCAGCTCTCCCCCACACCCCCAAGTCTACTGACCATGAAGTCAGAGCTTTCTATGTCCAGTTAAGCTATTAGCAAAGCAAGCATCCCAAGACATGAGTTAAGTCTGTTATGCCACACACAACCAGCTGACCATCAAATTCCTTCAAAGCAGCTCCATCGCTTGTTTCAACCTGCCAGCGTAAAGATGAACGGCTGGCACGAGGACCTTACATATCGTTTCAGGCTGCTCTTGAGAAGGTTGTGTGGGAACTGTTCACACCCTTCTGAGCACACGCTGGTGTGAACGCAGTCTGTGTGCTACTCATTCCTACGATCATGCAGCTACAGCAAGGGGAGCATCTTTGCTCCTGCCACATGTGTCTGCCTTAAAGGGGACATGAAAGCTGCTGGCTTTGTTTTACACTGGGATCCATGCCTTTCTCCTCCCTTCCCACATTTTTAAATACAGACAGCTGGAAGCCCTTCTCCAAACTATTTTCCCCAGCTTCTTTCTTTTTTTGTTTAGGATCATGTTAATCTGGTCCTCTCTGACTCTGCCAGATAATTTTCCGCAGATCTCAGGATAGTTATTTTTTGATTGAAGGGCTGGAGCACCACAAGGCTAATGAAGATATCCTTTCCCCAAAACCAGTTTGATAGTCAGTGGAGACAGCAAAAGCGAGTCACTACAGGAATCTTTCAAACCTTCTCGCATTACAAGCGGAGAGAAGAGTTCATCTTCCCCTTTGTTGTTCATGCCTAAAGCATGCAAAGCCCCATATATTTAATTCCCACGTACGCTGCTCAGTCTCCTGCACTGCAAGCAAGGCTGTGTCATGAGAACTCCAGCACAGCACATCCTTAGCCATCAATTTTGGGAACCGGGGCAGGGCTGTGGTAAGCAGCAGACCAAGAGGGACATGGTTTTATTCCCTGTAGGATCTCCACACACTCCCCTACCCCCACCCCACTCAGAGGAAGCAGCGGGGAAAAGAAGCATGTTAGGCGCTTCAGTCTTTGGTCTTTCTCATATCTGCAAATACAAGTTTCTTATTAAAAGATAAAGAAAAACCCCTTTCATCCTCTATGCCCCAACCTAATCTTTAAATACCTAGTGAAATATAAGTAATTGAGAGATGCTTTTAGCAGCTGTGGGCTCAGTCATCCCTTTCATGTACATAGACAGAAGCTGACTAGGACTAAGGGTTGCTTAACTTAAAACTGACAAAGTGTGATCGCCGTGCCTGGCAATGAATATTAAAAGCAATGACAAGATTGACGTTATCTAGCTGCACTGTAGCTTCTATTTTTTTCTTATTTAAATGCTCCACTCCTTCAGTTCTTACTGCAAGGATCCGAGTCAGGAAAATACAGCTCAGGCTGACATCTTCCAGAAGTGCCTGCTAAAACCCAGCTTTCGGGGTGCCCAACTTAAGACACTTAAAAGGGCTCAGCTTACAAACCAACACGATTTCCTGAGAACACACATAAATAAAAACACTCCTCGCGTGTCATGTGCTGCACACACGTTCGAGACTTCAAAGCGGCACCGCTTGATTTTTCTAGATGTAGGGCAATGTTGCTAAACCACCTTCTTCACCTTTCAGCCAGCTCTGCTCCCTGCACAGTGACTGCATAGTTGCAGTAAGGAACTGGAGCTCTCCCACACGCTCCAGGGACCACGTTAACTATGGTTTCTGCTCCGAATGATGACAGATGTTTCCCTGAATGTGCAGAATTCATTTTTTCCCCCTAAAGAAATGTCTTAAAAGCTGCTAAGTGGCTCTAACTGAATGAGCAGTGGTTAAACAAGGGCATAAGACAGAACAAGCAAGTTGCCCGAACGCTTTCTCTCTTTAAATAGGAGGAGAAAGCACCATCGCCTGCACAGACTCGTACCAATGCCCAGACTGCTCTCACCACAAAATGTATACCTTGCTTCTAGCTCCAGCTCTTTTAATCACTGCTCACAGTTGCTTCTTGGTGGGCTGGGTTAAAGAGCACCTTCCCTCAACTGGGAGTAACGTCCTCGCACAGAAAACTAAAGGCGAAGGTCAAATGGTATCGTACACCATTCCCCCTAACCCAAAAGCTGTACTTCAGCTCTCACGTTCATCAGAGCCACCACGTGATCCCACCACAACTTGCCCTGTGTTTTGTAGTGGAGGTGGGAGCTGTTTCCAAGTAACAGGGCTAAAACCTTGGGCTGCCCAAGGTCGCAGAGGATATCTCTGCTGCGGAGCATGCTTAGGCACCTCTGCAGCTGCTGCCACGAACTCTGCAGAGAGTACACAAAGCCTCTCGGGGGATCCCCTCATACGTTAAACCTGGGCCAGCTGGTTTCTCTGCAGCTGTAGAACAAATCTAAGCAGAGCTCTCCTGTGGGCTGACAGCCCCACCTATTCTGCAGCAAGGATGCAGGCAGCAGCAGCACTGCTTGCCTCTCCATAGCTGAGATGCTCTCCCCCAGCTCCCTGGGTTTTGCCTCTCCACTGCTTTCACCGCACAGTGAAACACGAGCATCGCTGGTGGGCTGGTCCCATGCTGCCACCAAGCCTCAGCGCTGTTCTGGATTTACCTCTTCAGGCTGCCTCACTGAAGCAATTTGATCACTCCAGAGAGGCAGGGACCCACCTTTTGCAACCTCCTTCCCCTCACTCCATCCTTCAAAGGACAGACACATTTGCTATCAGTCAACCAAGAACAGTGTTCTTCTCAGCAGATCATAGAATGGTTTGGGTTGGAAGGGACTTTAAAGACCAAACACCCTTGCCATGGACAGAGACACTTTCCACTAAACCAGGTTGCTCAAAGCTTCATCCAGCCTGGCCTTGAACACTTCCAACTGGCTTTGAACGCTTCCATGTTCTCCTTGAGCATCTGGTCATCATAGTTTGTGCTCTTAAATCTTTCTTAAGTAATAAGATGGTTGCTGAAAGCTGATGGTCAAGCGCTTGCACAGCAAAATCTAGCTTGGCCTGGCAACTTCACAAGTAGGATATTGTTTTATTGTACGTGAAAAAAGGTAAGAAAGCCCAGCACTGGTAAAAAAAAAGTTAAGAAAGCCCACATAAACAAGCTGACTGTACATAATGGACATTGTTAGGTGTCTGAATAGGTCACTGACTCAAAGGAAAGTTCAGCTCCACAATGCAGGTTTTGAGCTCTGAATACCAAGCAGAAAGCATCCCTGTGCACTCACGCCCCATGCATTCAGCGCAGCTGGATCTTTTTGTATTTCTCACTGTCCATTTCCTCCTGAATTTCCCTAGTTTCCTTCCATTCGTATTATGAGCCTTTGTTCTTTCTCTACCCTCTTCCTCCTACTATTTTGAAGTGTACAGATGGAGTCTAAGGGTGGGGAAGCAAGCAGAGTCACAGCACGTTAGCAAAACAACTTTCGCAGCTTAGTAAAAATAGCATAAACCAGCTCTACCATTGTATGGAAGTAGTGACCCCTGTTGCAAGAGACAGGACCCTGCCAAACTGCAGCTACAAAGAATTTTATATGTCAAGAAGTTAAAAATAGGGCCCTTCATGGAATTAATTTCATCCTAGTATTCACTACTTGTTCAAACCTTGTACGTTGGGCTCGTACCAGGACTCCCACCATCCATCATGGTGGAATATTCTTCTTCCCATCAACAGGTCTCAAAGTACCACAGCGGTCTGCGCAGTAGTTATCCCAGCTTTGAACACAGCTTAACTGAGACATCCTGAGCAACTGGTCTGAGCGCCCCTACAATCTTTCAGCATAGGAGGAAGGTGTTCACACACTGACAGGCTGGGTTCGGGTCTGACACTGACAAGCTTCTCCTTCAGACTCGGACAAGTCACAGATTACCCACTAACGAGACAGATTTTGCAAGAGACACCTGTGAAAAACAAACCCAGAAGCAGGGGTCACTGATGTACAGCTCCAGGCTCATGCGCTGGCACTGGGGAAGGCCAGCTGGAAGAAGGCCAAGCTGAGAGAGGTACTCAGCCCAAATGCAGAGGGTTAGAAAATACCACTAAAGACAGAGCCAGGGAAATGTTGAAAACACCTACAGAATGAGCTGTCTAGTTGTCATCGGCCTCACTGTGCTCCAGAGTTTGTGACGAGAAGTGCTCCCCGTTGGGGTCCAAGACATACTGTGATCTTAGGGGTGCTCTGGGACCAGGGTATGTCCTGCCCTGACAGAGCAGGGCTCAGCACTCCTGCTCGCACCAGCGCAGACAAGCTTCATACCATACGAGTTTTCTACAGTCCTTCTTTCCAAATATTCAAAGGCAACCTGCATGCATTACAACTAGCATCAGGACTTCTGCAGCACTTGAGACTATGAGAGCTGCCAGCTCGTTCAGTGATAATAATCATCTGTCAAAAACGCAGATCAGACTGGAGAAGTAGTAAGGGTTAAAAGGAAAAAATATGTATAAGTACCTGGAGCTGTAGCCAAGGCAATCAAGAGGCTGAATTCAGCTGCTTTGGTAAGTACCTTTTAATGCAACATGTTCCTCCTCCAGTGCAGGGGTCCTAGGGTGACTCCACAATAGTTTTGTGCCTGTGGCTTTAAATTTGCTAATAAATAGCCTATGCACTCACGCACACAATGGATGTGGGGGAGGGAGAGAAGTGAAAGATTTCAGATTACAACAAGCAGCATTTGTCACTTGCTTTAGATGGTGTGAGAGGCGGTTTCCAGGCTCTTTGACTCAGGAAGAGTATTTTCTGTTCCACTCCTGATGTGCTTGGCTGCCTTCTGCCAAAACCTGTTTTAAATCCAATAATGAAACTAGGCCGAGTCTGCATAACTTCTTAATTCCCCGGTGGAAGAAGGGCATTTGAATATATTTCCGGGAATGACAGACACCCACAGTTCCCACCATTGTCATGCGAAGCACTGCTCTCTGGCCAGCTCCCTCCTCAAAACCCACTTTCTCCCTGGAATATCATCCCAAACTGTCACCAATTGCGTCATGAAGAACACGGGATCTTGATGAGATTTGCTTTTCTCTTTACAGCAGCACCTCATTACTGGCTAGTCCTGCATTGCTGCTGTGTTTGCTTCCAGTTCCATACACATTAGTGAGATCACACTCAGGCACATGGATCAGGTCTTGACACCCACCACCTCCCCGAGGTCACAAACGCATCTGCTCCAGGCAGTAAGGAAGATGGGAATGATAAGGAAGGCTTTTTATTCCTGCATTGCCCTGTGCCTGCACTAAAGGGACCCCCTCCCCCCCCCCCAGCACCACATCCATACCCCCTTCTCCTTGAGGGGAAGCACAGAAGAGCAGCAACACATCCCTACAGCTCCATGCAGTGTGGAAGAGCGGGGGAGATGCTCCTAGCAGGAACCAGGTTTGGCAGCCCCAGAGCCAGTCCTGCTTCCAGGAGCTGAACCAGTCCCCAGCAGAAAGCTCATGGCTGGCTCTTTGTAGATCGGAGTGCAACCTGGAGCAGACCCATGGTGGAGCGAACGACCTGATCTACAGGACCACAGGTGGGCCTGAACCTATAAAATCATACCCATGTGCTGACATTCAGATTATAAGCAAGGTCCGTGCGCTTCCACACAGCAGCTTCCAGGACTTTTCCAGCTGAAATGATTGTATGATTCCATGAGTTGAAATCCTTTAATGACAGGGGCCACTGTTAGTAGTGACATCAGCTGTGCCTAGGACAGAGCCCTTGTCCAGAGATCTGAAGAAGAGATGCCAAATGCTTCTTATAGAAAAATCAGAATTATTTTGGCATATGAAAAACCCCCACCTCTTTCGCAGAGTGTTAAAGCACTAGTAGACGACATTCTTTTCAAAACTAAGTTAAAGGACACAGCAACAGCTAATAAAATGGGCACCAGTTCCGTTACAGCAGCAGTATTTTTTGGCAGAAGGATTTTAAGGCTAACCTCCTGTTCCATGAATACAGCAGCCTAAATGGGAAGGACCGCTGACTCAGCTTTTGCTTTGGGCTTCACAATGTGCTCTATGTTTTCCAGCAGGCTATAATCTACCAGGAAAGCTGAAGAGGGGGGAAGGGGGCAAACATAAGACCTTTGAAGAAATGTGGAAATAAATATATGAAATTCAAGCCTCTGTTTAATTAAAAAGCTGAAGAAAATGCTATCACAATGTCATAGGTTTGAGAGAGCTATGACTGCAAAGACCAGAGGCACTAGCAGTTGCATGTATGTGACTCCAGTGATGCTCTACTGGAACATGAAATATTTTGTCTTGCGAGTCTACACAACAAATGATGATGTTACCTTAACAGACATGCACAGGGAGCAGCTTTCAGAAGGGGAGATACTACAAGCCATCTGTGGTCCAAAGGTCATGTCTAATCCAGGACCTTGTCTCTAGCACCACCCAAGAGCACGCACCGTAAGGAAAGATGAAAGGTCAAGTGTGAAACGATCCTTCCTTGGTGTACCTTTCCTGCCTCAGGAAAACAAGCTCATTTGGAAAAGATTAAGGTCTTTAACCAAGACTGAAGTTCCTTCACAGTTTAAATCACATCCACCTCTTCCCTGACATCAGCTCCAGCACTCAGCTGTTGCAGAGCTGTTTTAGCATGCAACGCTGGCAGTCAGGCTAGTTTCAGCTAAGCACACTGAAATAGCTCAGCAAAAAGATCCAGCAAGCATGGATGCAAGAGGTATAGCGGGAACACAACAGCCAGTGGCCAGATCTTTTGGCTGACGCTGCAGTGAAAGAAGTGTCATGTACAGGACCACTCTGCTAACAGTATCTTTTGCAAGTAGCCAGGAAAAGCTTTTGTGTTTAAATAAAGAACTTGGCAGAGAAAAATGACTTCCTCTCATTTACTCTCTTCACATTGAGTGAAACTTCAGTTGAATTAAGAGACTGAGTTGCCATCCCTGTCCTCCCCCCCAGCCTCTCAGTGTGGTTTGCTTTTTTACATTAAGATTGTTATCCTGATGTTTTATAAGCTTGCTTTTCCTTTTCCAAATGAACATGCTAAGGTGCTTGAACTCTACAGGGCAGCGTAGGCAACTGGCATGCACACTAACTCATGATGATGTGCTCCCACACCGCTACCAGATGCATCAGACGCTGAGACCCCTCTGGCACAGGACAAAAGGCGAGTCCCTCTCCTGCACAGCTTCACCTTGCCCAGGTGAGTCCCAGCTGTGCTGTGCTGTTCTCTGCTGCCCACCAACAACTACCCCTGCAGTTTGAATGCTTCTCCACGCAAGAGCTATACGCTACATTGGAACAGCCTGCAAAAATTAAATAACCATTGACTACTAGTCATGTTGTAGACCACGCTTATTACATCCAGTTAATGTAAAAGCCAGCGCTGAGATGCAGAAAATACCCTACAGTCAGCTCCCCATCTCCACAGCAGCAGGGGAGGGAGGGGGGCTGCAATGCCCAGACAAAGCATCAGACCTCTGCTCGCTGCTCCGCAGCCAGCCCGCGTGCCTCAACAGGCACTACCCAGCAAATCCCATTCGGAGAGAGCTTATTAGACCAGGCACAGCAAGGCACAAAGCCAGCTCGGATTTGGAAGCAGCACAGCTCAGCCTGCACAAAGCTATGCCTCCGCTAGTAAGCCCTCCAAGAAGCAGCAGGTATGCTCCGTGTGGTTCCAGCTCAGGGGTCTGGGGGCCCCTGTTACAGTTTATTCACAAGCCACGTGATGGGTGCCTTGCTGGGGAAGGGGCAACTGCACATGCAAGAAACCCAGAGCATTCTGACTCCGTATTAACTCTGCATGAGGCCTGAAGTCCTAAAAGGATCAGAGATGAGAACACCGCTGAAAGTTACTTTAAAAAGTTTCTCAGCCCTTATCGTGCCTTCTGGATGACCGCTCAACCTGATTAGCTGATGAAGAACCACACAGCAGAACTACTCTGTACTGTCTGAACTGAGGCTCCAGAGATGACGACGACCTACCACATCCAACTCGCCATGCCTCCAGCATTTCCAAGGAACAGGGTCTTCACCTCTTCCTCCACAGCAATCAATCCATAGGCGCCTGGGGTTCTGGGCAGCTGCTTTCTTTTCAGTTACATCACAAATCAAAGTAAATAAAAAACCTCTGTCACGGGTCTCTTGCTAAGACTCAGTCTGAATCCTTTTCCCGTTTTCAGCCCCACACATCCACAGCCTGTGGATCCAAGAAGACCCTGTCCATTATTTCTGCATCTGAAGCACGTTATCGCTTTGCACAACGCTGAATTCCCCACGGCATTCAGCATAATCTCATAGCTAACGCTTCAAGGCTCCCTGATTATCACAGCCACAACCCCGTTATATTGGTATCAATATTTAAAACCGAAAGGCCCTCTTCCTCCAACACAATCCATATTTCCAGGTTTATTGCAAACAGTAAAAAATACATGCACGTACTCAGCTCAAGGTGCACATATGAAAACAGATTCATTCACGCATCAGCCAGACAGCTGACATCCATCCTGACATTCATCTCCATGTATGAGGAGAAAAGATGAATCACTCACAGTTATACGGCTCTGGAGTTTGCCCTTGGTCAAGCCGGTAAATGTCACAAATAAGCCACTCTGCATCCTCAAGCACAGAGACAGGCACCTACAGCTGGACAGCAAGAGGGGCAGCGGCAGCCTCTTCTCAATTAAACAGGCATAAAGACAACCTAGTGTCCTAGTGGCACCTAAATAAAACACACAAGAGCAGAGCTCACGCAATTTGCTGAATTTTGAGGAGTTCTGGCGTGCTTGTAAATTGTTGAACAAGTTGTTTGAAACAGTAATTGATGCAGTTAATTAACCGCCAAGAAAGGGGAGGATTCTTCATTTACTGAGGTCTTCAACTCAAGATTAGCTGAAATCCTTTACCAGAGAGACCAGAGAAAGGCCAGTGCTTTGGCACTGGGGTGGCCAGGGAGAAGTGTGCCATGCAGGACTTCAGGCCATATGAACTCACGAGCATTTCTGGCCTTCAGCTCCAGCAGCCAGGCAGAGGGTAGCTGAAAGCAGCTGATGAAGGAGCTGTTCTGCAGGCCTGCCACATTGGGTATGCCCAATTCAGACAGGGTTGGGGATGTTTTGGGGGGTTTTTATTAAAAATCGCTTTCCATATACAATCAGATCTTTCACATGAAAGCATCAGCATTTAACCCAGCCGACACAAAGGCTACGTGGGAAGATACAAGCAAAGGCAATCCAGAAGCTTGGGGTCAACCTCAGATCTGGGAAACCTCATCCACCAGACTTCTAACCTCAGGCAAGCCAGCCTGCTCGTGCCTTCACTTCTCTGTTTAACCGTCAGGATGAAGACACGAACCACACCGCAGTGATGAGGACCAGACAAAGGGCATCTCCAGGGGGGCACACAAACAGGACAGTCAGTCCCAAACATTTTCACCCATTCCAGTAATGGTTTCAGTACCTTCAGCACACATCACAAACCCACTTTCCTTGGCTCGAATTGCCTAGAGAAGGATGCTAAAGCCTAGAGTCCCTCCTGGCAAAGCACAGCTCCTGGCAAAGAAAGGGCACAGAGGGTTTGCATTTTTTCATTGCTACTCAAGAAAAACAGCAGCAGCAAGAGGCCAGGTTGGGCTCATAAAGGCACCGTGTTCCCAAAGCAGCTTCAGGCTGAGAAGTTTGTGATGGCTTAGTCTGCCAGCGTGGACAAAACTGGATGGAACTCAAAGCCCTCCTTTTATTTCAGGAACAGATCTGACTCTGAATAATCTTCTAATGTGACTTGGGACGCTGCACTTTTACTGGCTAAAAAGTATACGAGCTGACTGAGGTCCCCATCCCACATAAGCAGGGTTTAGATTCACCCCACTGAATCCCCAGCTACCGAGCTCTTAGGGCTTCCAGTGGGACGAGGGGCTCTGATCTTCCAGAAGCCATCTGTCCTACAGAGCCGGTAGTAGCAATAAATCTGCATATTGTAAAGGTTTTTTTCCTCCCATGCACTACACCAAGCTATAAACCATGAAGCCAACCCACCAACAACAAACGTACAGGCACACTCAAAGCTTTCCCTGTCACCCTGAGAACGGGATTGCTGGAAAGCTGGTCCAGCTTGCCTTGCCAGGTCTCTAGTTCGGGGTTGTGCCCTGTAGTAAAGTTACACCCAGCACAGACTGGCGTTATGTTAACTGGCAACGAACACTACAACGCAACACTGGAGGTGTGGAAGGGGGATGAAAAGCACAGCAAATGGGTGAGGAGACAACTGCAAGGTTTGCTTTGGGAATCCTAAACAGAGCATTACTTGGGAGTTTCCAGGACTGTCCCAGGCTCCTTCGGTTTGTAAGTTTTGATACAGAAAATCAAGACTTTATAACTGCAATGGCTGATATCCAGCCACTCCCCTTCCCAGCATCAAGCAGAGCAGAAGCTCTGGCACAAAGATGAGCACGTGTAGGGAACGTGCCAATTCCTGCCTGCGTTTTAAGCTCCAGGACACTGTGCTCAAGGTTTTCCACAACCTGTGGCCGAGCTTGCATGGATTTATATACTCAGTCCTGTCAATATGATCTCATTGCCTCCTAAAGGAAGAGTGCTGGCCAAAAATCCCATGGCCAAAGACAACACTCATTTATTTGTTTACAGGTGTCTATGGTGCCAATGCTGTCACTCCCAAGCTCCCCTAGACCTGACAGCGAGTCCCATACTTGTTAAAGACAAGTTCAGCAGCTAAGGTCAATGCAGCACCGATACCTACTGACCTGGCATGTGAGCACGGCAGGTTGTGGAGCAGGAAGGTATCAAAGCTGACCAAAGGGTCCCTGTGCCACGCAGACAGGAAAGCACTCCTTGTACAGCAGTGCTACCGACTTCCCATCCAGCTCGCCTAGTGGTAAAGGAAGGAGGCAGAAGGCAATTATTTTTCCAGGAGACATTTGTTTGTGACAAAGGAAGCTGAAGACAGCCAGCTCTGTAGTGTCCCTCAACAGCTATGACCAACCTCTTACTAATATTCACCCACACACTTTTACTCCCAAAGGCTTTGGAGAAAAGTCAGCATGAAAAACTCTACCCATTTGTCCAAATGCAGATATTCCACTCCCATAAAAGATTCAAACCCTGCCCTGCAATCACAGCACTGACCAGGGGAAAGCTGCTAAAGCATCTTGACTGTCCCGTAGGACTAGTAAAGCTGGTGCTATGCTACCCCTTCAAAGGTTTCTTTAGAGTCCTTGTTAAATACAATGGCCATGAAACCATAAAGTGAGGAAGGAGATGGCTATCTTGTACAGTCTTCAGACTCAGCCCAAAGCACACAACCTGTTTTGTACTGATCTGTTTGCAGAGGCTGTGTAATTCTCCAGAAGTGGTTTTGTTTCCAAAACAAACACTACACACTCTTCTGTGACTTGGGTAAGTAGGAAAAAAAAAAAAAAAATACATTCCCCCCCCCCCCCAAGCAAACAGCCAAACAGTACTGGCGAGGCTCACAAGTACACGCGTGTGAGCAGGAAAGGAAACGGAGAGCCCTTCCAGCTTTCCAAAGGGTTATTGCAAACAGCAGGGAGGGAGAAGGGATTTTACACATTAGGAAAAATACCGTGATGGTGCTTGTCCTTAAAGTGAACACTACACAACAAAAGGCCCTGGACTGCATTGCTTGTTTAGCACTTCTCTAAAGCAAAATGTGCATTCTACAGTGAGATGGAGAGCCTGGCAGCAGGGCATACATCACAGGAACTGTTCCTGGCTGCAGCACAGGGCAGCATGACGGGTGCTGGACAAACCACTGCTGAACTGAATCACCTTCCCGTTTTTCTGGCCAAGGCGGCTTTGCTGTGCATCATCCAGAGCCTACGGCAAAGCCAAGGATGTCCCTGCATACCAGTCTCCCGAGAGTTAGAGATATTGTATATACCAGCTGCTTCCTCAGCCATCCTGCAATGGGAGATCTGCAGGTCACAGATGAAGGGGCAGGCGTGCTGCATACCAGCCATAGTGTAAGGGAACTGCACGACCATGCTTGAAAACGACTCTTTCAGTGCTCTCCCAAGAAAGTTTAATAATCTTGTCTTTCACACGCTTACACCTCCGCTGCTTTTTGCAGAGCTTCCCTGCACGAGCCATACTGGCAGGGATGCAGATCCAGAGGAGTGGGGAAGGTTAGCTTGCCTCTAGCAGCGGGGAAGGGGGGTAGGGGGAGATGAAGCCGGCTGAATTCCCACCGGCTTTGCATTATGAAAGCCATGAGATGCAGCCTTTGCGGGTTTGCTTTAACCCCCTCCTTGCTGCCAAACAAGCATCTCAACCGACCTCCTAACGCATACTGGTGACACAGCATACACAGACTCAAACACAAAGCAAAACAGGCAAGGACCTAAAGAACAGCCATTTGCTTTCTCTCGATGAGTATCTTCCAAAAGGTCCAAGTTTCCTCTGTGTTTGCATTCACACGTGCTGCAACCCAGCCCACTGCTGTCAAGCCTGCAGCTTAAAGGAGAAAAAAACAGTGCTACAATCCAACCCTGCACATGCCCAGGACTTGTTACTTCAAGAAACGCCACCATTGTTCTCAAGTCAGGCAGTCGGGTGATGAACAAGCGTCTGTATTGTCCACTGGCTGCCTGGAGGCTTATAGCAACAGCGCTGAAGTACGAGCTCCTCAAAGGGTATCAAAGCTGCCACACAAGGTCAGATCAAACCCATATCCATGATTATTTGCTGATACAACCATAGAATTGTTTGGGTTGGAAGGGACCTTAAAGATCATCTAGTCCCAATCCCCCTGCCGTGGGCAGGGACACCTTCCACTAGACCAGGTCGCTCCAAGCCCCGTCCAGCCTGGCCTTGAACACTTCCAGGGATGGGGCAGCCACTGCTGCTCTGGGCACCTCTGCCAGCGCCTTGCCACCCTCACAGTAAAGAATCGAGAGCAGATGTTATAATAAAGGGCAACAAAATGCATCTTCTGCTAGGATCCCCAGAAAAAAAGAGTGGTCTCTAACAGAAACTTCAAGTAAATCAGTTTCTTCCACTCCCCGTCTCAGTGAGCACGAGCCCATCTCACACACATCCTCACACAGTCAGAAGGACGTCTGCTGCCAACGTGACACCAGTTATCTGCCTCTGCAGAAGGTCCCTTGGTACAGCAACTGCTGCAAGGACCACACTCGCTCTGAAGAGCGCATCGACAAAGGGCTCCGGGGCAAAGCCAACTGGGCTGTAACCCAATGCATCAGGAAGGATTTATTTCCCCATCCAAGAAGTTTCAAAGTATTCCATGGCTTGGCAGACTGTATTAGAGCACCCTGGAGAGCTTGAGAGGAGCTTAAGGTGCCCTTTCAGCTCAGCCTGTGCACCAGTTCACTCGAGGCTCAGGGGTTTGGGCAGGAATAAGCAAGGGGACTGCAAGAACTGGGGGGGCTCTGTCACCTCCATGCCAGGATAGCAACAGCCAAAGCGAACCCCAGCCATGCTAACCATCCTCATGGCCAGAAACCGGCAGAGGAAATCCCCATGGCCAGGGCAGACACTCGCTCAGCCTCTCTCGGACTTTTTATGGAAACAAACAAAAGAGCAGTTGCAGAGACTGCTGCCAACCAAAGAGGATGAAGCTCTGAAGAGAGATCACGCACCCTTCAAGAGTTCAGAGCCACATCAACATCTCCTTTAAGACAGGAAGGGAGAAAGCCAGCATTTTAGTTGCTAACTAACTCAAATTGCTTGACTTCACATCTTGATATCAAGCCAGCCAGCCTGGGCATGCCCGTTTTCTAAGCCTAGTCCTGCACGAAGCTGACAACTTAGCGTGCAGATCAAAGTTTTGGCTAACAAATGCGCTGGAAAATATTGGTGTGCTGATTTTCCATGAATGAGGCCACCAGTATGTGATTTTCCATGAATGAAGTCACTAATATGTGAAAAGCCTGGGGCAACAAAACTGCCTGAAAGCAGGGAGCATCGCTCTACTCCAACTGCCATTCCAGCCCTACTTAGCTGGTTCATATTTTATGAAGAATGATTCAGCTGAACTTGTTCCTTGACATGAGAAAAAGGGAGGAACACGAGTGTGGGAAAGCAGGAGGATGTAACACAAGCATCTGGTATGGGGGAGACACTCAAGGGACATGGTGCAGCTCAGTTAATATGCAAGGAAGCACTATAAAAGCAAAATAAGACAGGAGTGGAAACAAATCTCAGTGGACACACCCCCAAGCCATGGCACAGCTGGGAACAGGAGCTCTTAGCATCCACCTCCAATCCCAGGCTTTAACAATGCAAGGCTGCCCCTCTCACCTCTCACTCTGACTAGACCGAGTTTAACATGGGAAGATACAGGGGGTTCCCTTTGCAAACTTGCAAGGGGTCTGGAATAAAAATACAGCTGGCTTCGGTCTCCATTAGCAGTTAATTTCCTCAATCATTTTCACAGAGGGAGAAAGAGAAATGCTCATGATCTAAGAGATGAAAGCAAATGAAAATAAGCCTCATAAAACCTGTACTGCCCTAAGGGAAAACTGCCCCACAACTTTCATTGGGGAATTATCAAAGGCCCCAGACTGGTGGGGGGTTGTTTGTATTTTATAAGACAGATGCTTTAGAGATAGAAGTCCTCAAATAGCTGGGATTCCATTCTGCTGAACCTCCAACGAGGCTAGAAAAAGAAACAGCTGATCCCAGTTAGTCCAGCCCAGGGATCCAGCTTAGCCACATCAAGACAGAGGACTGAAGCAAGGCGCAGAGCTGTACAGACACTGCTAAACTTCTTTCCAATAAGATGCCACTGCCCCAAGGAAAAGCAACCACGCGTGTGTCAGCACGGCTGCAGGAAAGTGCAGATGGAGCTAAAAAATCTCATTCATTTCTATTGCAAAACAGAGGCTGGGGTAGAAGGCATTGACTCATTTAGCCTAAGAACACGAAAGGATTGCTCCTGAGAGACTAGCTTAAAAGCAGCATGTTTAGCGCACGTTTTGCTTTGAGTCTGGGAGAGCGGGTACAAAACTTCCCATACTTGGAGCTCTTGTTTCTTACCGGAAAAGGCTTAACACGAGGTCAAGAGCAAGAACTGCCCAGAGAAGGGGCAAAGACCCAAAATGGCAGAGCTCTCCCACCCACAGTTAAGCCTCAGAGGTGACTGCAGCCCCGGAGAAGCCTGTCTCCAGGTAGCCACCAGGGCCCTAGCACAGGATCTGACCTGTGCAGCCATGGCTTGCAGCTTGGGCAGCCTGACTTACTTTGCTTCTCAGATGGGCTGCAATGCCCACGCTGGTGCCCTTGCTGCTGCCAAACCCGCGCCAGCCCCAGATCGGCTTCCTCGCTGCTGCAGGCTCTGCAAAGGGTCTGAGTTCGCGTGGGACTGGAAGCCTCAATCCATGCTGACTTCAAGAGGGGAGGCAGATGTTCAGAGGGTAAGGTTGGTCAGCATGCTTTACAAGTGTGCAGCAATCGGCGTCTTATTTACTACAGCTGATGGAAATCCTTTCCTTCAATACTGAACCAGCCTAATGACAAACCTCCCCTTCCCTGTACACACAAACACCTTTCCACACTCATCCCCATGGGGTAATTAATTTCAGCCCCCCTAGCAAATAAAAACCAGCATACTCAAAAAAAAAATCATCACTCAGTCTCCTTACCGCGTTGATTCAAGGAGTGGATATGCATAAACCAGTAGACAGACACTAACAATGAATAATTAAAACAAAAATAAAACCAACAAAGGATCTAAGACCTGAAGAGAAATTACTCACTTGGAACAGCTACTGCCACATTTAATCTTTCACAACCAAAGCGTATGAATAGGAAATAAGTAAAACTAGCTCTAGGGCACATGAATATTGCCCCTGGCTGGTTCATCTTGTTGTGCACAGAAAAATATGTCATGTGCTACTCACACCCAGACACTTGGCTGTGGTGCAAGGGGCTGGAACTCACCGTCTGGGAGAACAGCACTCTCTGGAGCACAGCAAGGGAAGCGCAGGAGAAACCCGAGAAGCCTCAAAATCACCAGCAAGAACTGAGCTATTCAATGGCTTAAGTGACTATGAAAAAACCCTCACCTCCAGCTCCCCCAAAGGTCTTGATTACTGGCTTTACTTGCATCCTTATTCAGCCCGCACAAGCCAAAATTCAAGAGTTTTAGCTAAATAACCACTTGCAGCTGATACCGAGCTGAAGCTGGACTGTAAATTCCTGCTTTCTGAAGAAAAAAGCCCAAGGGATTGCTGTGAAATGAAACTGCTCCCTGGAGGCGAGTGCTGCAGCACTTGCTTGAGATCATCTGAGGCTTACAGAAGCCGAGAGCCTGTGCCAGTCTCACCAGTGTCCACTTCAGATCTCAAGTAACCAGTTTTGGTCACCATAGCAAAGGGATCCAATTAGCTTCAGCCAACTCATGCAGAAAGGGCATCTTTTGCAAGAAAAAGCTTTGGATGCAAAGCAGCTCCTAGAAGCAGCCAGGCTGAAGGGGAAGGTTAGCGTAGAAATTACAGTAACGGGTCAGGATGCTCCAGGTTCTCCCACCATCCGTATCCTCCCACAAGGGCTACCACCGTTCCTCCTCCTGCACACTGACAGATGTCCTCCTGCTGGAGTCCCTCTACTCCAACAATATCATGCAGCAGGATAAATGACTTCTAAAAGCAAAGGTCTGAAGCTATTCACACCATTTAATGGTCAGTCCACGTGAACTGCTCCACTGTAGATGAGGGGAGGAAAGCATCCATGATGAACAGGCTGGAGTTTATCTTTTGTTCAGGGCAAGTATGTGTTTCTGGGTCAGAGCTTTCCTGCAGTGCTGACCTGCTGGGTCTTGCACAGAGGTCCAAACCCTTGCAGACCAAACTCAGCCCAGGGTCTGCAAGCACCGCACCTCCTGAACTCCGTGGGAGTAGTGCCTCCTTGCTTCAAAGGCAGATTTTTACCCTGTGTTTATCCCAGCCTACAAGGCATGAAAAGGCCTAGGAGGTCACACATTCACCGCTGCAATTTCAGGCAGGATCAAACAGAAAAGCAACAGCTGGGCTGAGTGAGCAAGTCCACGTTTAATTACAAATGGTTTCGGTAATAAGCAAAGGCAAGAACAAAGCCAGTGAAAAACCTCCCTTTTTCTTCCTGGCTCCTGTTCAGGCCATATAGAAACAGCTGCCTAGAGGAGAATCTCAAATAAGATCCACCAACTATGTTTTTTTCATTTGCAGGATTGCTACAGCCACACTGTTCCCTACGCAACGCTACTGCGCATTGAGAAGCATCAAGGACTGATGGGCAGATTGCAGCCACTCGTGCCAAAGGGCCTGGCTCTGGGCAGGTATTTCCCAGCCTGTGGCTCAACCCCCCGGTTACGTCTCAAGTCACACGTGCACAAGTACACACACACAGTTGTTCTGCAGTAAGCTGCACAGAGGATTTAATTTGCTCTAACATCCTCTGAATATGAAATGGTGGTTGCAAAATAGGATTATTAGCTCAGAGGATGAGGGACCCAGCTCGCAGGTCCTGCCTGGCCCAGGGAGGGGGCAGAGAGTAGCTCTGAGAGCACCAGGTTTCCAGCACCAGCAACCAGCACCCCTCTGTCAGGTCATGCATTTACAACCAGGAGCTACTTTTGCTGCCCCTAAAAGGCTGTGGAGTAGTGGTCAGGATAGGACATGAGCCATAAACCACACAGACAGGCAAGAAGGCTTAGTGGCATGGGTGGGGAATGCTTTTTACTGAATGTTGGGAGCCTTCCACCCATCTTTTGTGATAGCAAATCAGAAGGGATCAGTGGGCCCCCTCATCACATCCGATACCTCTGACGGCATCAGTGAGAGCCTAACACAATCCAAGAGCATGACAGAAACGCAGCTGGAACAGAGTGTCAACCCCAAACCCCTCCAACAAACCGATCCCCACTGCTGACAAACCGCTGCCTAGCTGGGTGTCACAGGGGGACACGATGGGAATAATGGGAAGGTTGGGAAACCATCACATCCCTGGGAACCAAGGGCTTCTGACCCTTCTAGCAAAGCCTGCTGAGAACACCGGGTGGGTTGTTTTGTACTCCTGGCTTTAATTACAGCCAAGTGTTTAAGTTATTCTCCTCCAACCACCCCCACGTCCCTCACAAGCACAAATCCAGCTTTTTATAGCACATCCGGTATGGATGTTAAACACATTCAGGAAATGCACTTTCAGCCCCAAACATCCCTTCCCCTGGACCAGTTAGGCTGCGAGGGTTTGTAACGTAGAGATGTGGAACCGGATGTTTGGTTTTGTGACCGCTGCTTTCCTGGATTACTTCTGTCTGTTTAGAGAAGGGAAATTAAATAAATGCAGGGTAGGCTGGCTGCAACCAGAAATAATGAAAACTGCTTGCAAGGTGAAGAAAGAAAAGCCAGATGGAGAGGCCACTCTTAGCTGCTCGAATCCCCTGCACATAGGGCAAGGCTCCTTTTTTTTTTAAAAAAAAAAAAAAAATATAGCTGACAAAGCTCCTAGGAGCTGACAATGGCTCATGGCACAGTGGGTGTCCACAGGCACATCTAGGATCCTGAATCGCATGTTTTCCACTGCCTTCTGGTGACACTGATGCAGATCGGGGCTCTCCTATAATACACAAGGAAGAAACACATCCTCTCCCCCAAAACTTCTATTTTCAGTAGCCAAAGGGCACCAGCAAAGAACCATCAGGCTACACCAGGCTCTGTCAGTGCCCAGGTGCTGCTCTGGCATGTCACGGAGGCTTGTGGCTCCTTGCTCCAGAGGAGCAGGGCTTGGACAATAGCTTGGATCCAAGTCTAAAACCTGACCTTTGTAATTTTCTTAACACAAGGGACTCACCTCTGGCTTCAAGGAACACTGCAAGCCTGTTAGTAGTTATCTCACCTGAAAATACCCTGGCTGACTTCCCAGCTGGAAGCATCCTCCTAAGCCCAAAGGCAAGCATGTTTGCTGGCAGTCTCAGGGATCAGTCTCGGATACTATCGCAGGGTGGAAGACTCCCTGGAGCACTCTCAGGCTAGAGGGCAGACACTGGCCAGGCTGCCCCAGACAGTCTCCTGCTAAACCCTTCCAAGAGCACTGGGCTATTCCACACATTGATCAAAACACCACTGTGATGCCTCTGCTGTAGTATCACTGCACAAACCCAGAATATTCAGCAGCAGGTCACAAAACAGAAGGCAAATGGGGCTGTGCTGCATCAGAGTTTGATGCTCTGAAGGCAGGCAAGACATGTGAGCTCAGGGAATTTTTCCTCTCCCTTTCCCACAGCCAGACCACTGCATATTCTGGCCAAACAACTGTCAGTAGGACATCACACATCAGCAAGATGAATGATGACCTAATTAAGCTGCTTCCAAACTAATCACACTGGAGGAAAGCTAAAGGAGTCCTTAATTTGTTATGTCTTATAATGATCTTTCTTTCTGTATTTAATGTGGATTCTTCACTTCAGATATCTGCAGTGCTAACCCAACCCAGGCTCTGGCTATTTCTCCTGAGCTGTCAGAGGTCCTGCACAAGCAGCTGTGCACCTTTGTAATGAATGACCAGGCTGTGCAGGCCCACTGGCCATCCACCTCCTCCCCTGGGCCAGTAAGATACAGGAGGAAACAGGGATCTCAGCAGAGCAGGAAGGCGAGAAGCCCATGGGGGCTTTCCCAGTGGGCTACCAAAATTTCCCGCACTCAGAGCAGCGGAGCATTTGCTGGGGCAACTGAAAGGCAGGTTTGATGACACAGGACCACCAGCAGCGTGCACAGCAAGGAGCTGCCCTAGCTTCAGCTGCCACCCAAACCACCACAGATTGAACAAAGAACGCCAGTCCAACTCAGGGCAAGCTTTTTCCAGCACAAAACCCCGTACACAATGCTTAGGTTACAATTAATGAGCTCTGTGGGGATGAACCCTTGTGCAGCGTGAACAACAGCGAGAGACTATGCTCATCTATGCATTCAGTCATCTCGGGGAACAGCAGCTGTCAAGAGTAACACACACAAATACTATGCTTTCACTACCCTGATCTAACTACAAGCTATGCAACACTTGGCTGGAAAAATGAGTGACAATCCAGCTGCAGCAACTGAGTAACAGCCTATCTGGGGTAAGGCAGCCTTAACTCACACTGGAGAATTGCTCTTCAGCAAACGGGAAGGACAATGTATGTATTTGATGGGTGCTGTTTCTACGTGACCAAATCGTATGCAGCTTATGTCTTTCAACTATAAATGCAAATGACTGAATTAAATAAAAATCATTGTTGGAACACAGAAGCATCTCCTCTATTCCTGAGAAGCAGGTGATCTCCCAAGCTCATCAAGAACCACACAGAGTGGCATGTCAGATGCACAGGGGACCCGACCTCTTTGTATCTTTGACAAGCATTATGATAATCTCAGAATTACGTGTTAAAGATTGAACAGATAGTGACAAACCCACATCGAAATGGTATTAAGAGATATTAGAGAACATCAAAGAGGCAAAAGCATATTTCAACTGCTCCCCCAAAGTTCATCGGAAGCCACAGCCCAGCCTGCCATAGCTTTTTATGGTCCCAAGAAGCACCTGTCAAAGGAACTGCAGGCAATCTCAGGCATGTTCCTTGGCTACCTGCAGTTTCATTTGGCTGCTCAAGACATTCAAAACAATATTTCCTTACTAGGATGAATGATTTATGAGGATTGAGAAATTCAAGCCTGAACCTATGAAGTGAGTCACTGGGACTCATGAGTTGCCTCCCTCCCCCCCAAACCATCACACCTTCCAGGCACAGTCTTGCTCCCACTGAAATCCTGCAGAAAACAAATACCTGTTAGTTTAAATACCGCAGAGTCTATGTTATTGGCTCAAGTGCCATCCTCCTCACTAAGGGTCCATACCTGGGCAGAGAAACCACATACTCACCCAGAGACTGTTGGGAGGGAAGCTGGGGATGCTGACTGCCATTTCTCTTGCTGCTTCAGAAAAGATTTAGCTTCTTTTGAGTTTGAGTCCACTTCTTTCGTCACTCTGTTGGAGGAAAAGAGACAAACCAGAGGGTAAGGAAAAGCTATACTCACAACAGCCAAAAACCAAGGATCCAGCAAGAAAATACAGAAACCAGGTACAGGAGTCCCCACACCACTTGCACAGAGATCACCTCCATTGGCTGCAAGCTGAAGAACATCTCCTTAAGATTTCATTCCAGTGACAAACCCTCTATATTCATGGCAGAAAAAAAAAAAAAAAAAAAAAAAGGGAAATCAGTAGCTAATTAGCTCTGGGGGAGGAGAGGAATTTTTTTCTTCAAACAGGAATGCTTGTTCATTCAAACAGGCCTGTCTCACTAGCAGCTACTAAATGCTCTGCTCAGGTCACTGGGGGCAATTCCAGGCTCTTAATTGGGCTCTTGATTTCCTCATTTGTTGGTCAGTGAGGCAGCTCTTCTGCCACAGCTGTTCTGCCACCCACGTCTTGCAGCCCAAGGCACACAGGCTTGGCAACATCTGCAACCCAAACCAGAGCATAGAAAGTGGCTCTGGGGAAAGGGAACAGGAGAGAAAGCTCTGACGAGGCAGAACGCAGAAATTTGCTCTCATTTTCTAGTTAATTTTTGTTTGAGGCCCTGAGGGCACAGAATATTGAACTTCAAAAAATTGTAAATCCATACCGCATCTACAGCAGGGAATGAATTACAAACATGAGAAAATCTCTAGAAAACCACTCAATAATTAATTGTTAGAAAACCCCAGCTACTTTAGCCCCCTCATTTACAGTGACCTGCCTGCAGCAGCATGGTTTTCATGCTCTCAGTAGCTCTTAATGAGGTTGCCCCGCTTTGCCAACAGAACACTTTTGCTCCCTTGGAGCACAAGCCTGGGAGCCTCTGCAGGGCCCTGCAGCTCTGGGGGCACAGAGGCAGCCTGACCTACGGCTCAGCCAGCCCAGAAGGCATGGTCCTCCATCCCACCCTCCATCCCAGAGCCTGGGCCTCCGGCTGCACCTGCTGCCAGCAAGCGTGGGCAGGCTCGTCCCCGCTCTAGAGCATGTGCTGATGAAAGACCGAAAGCCTCATCAGTCACAGGATCCGCCTTGGTTACAAGTCAGGCTAATTGCTGCTCGCCTCCTACCCACTGACCTGACCCTGCAACTTCCATGTAGAAACCAGCTGATGGACACGCAGAAACCCAAGGAGCTGCAAACCCAGCTGGGTTACTGCTGGGTTGGCGGTGAGGAAGGCGCTGTGGAGCTCGTTAATTCTAGAGGCATTGACGTCCTGAAATCCCTCCTGTACACAACTAGTGCACCCATGTCCCCACCCTGACAGTGAATCAGCACCTGAAAAAGCAGTTAGGGAAGGGAAACTGTTCTTCCTCCTTCTCTGCAGGCTGCAAACACAGTGGAAAAGGCATGTTCAGAAATAAGAATAAATTCTTGTGCTGTACACCTCCTGCACAGCCACATTCTGCCAGTGCAGGAGGAGATTAACCCTGTTTCCCCCCCTGCATTGTCACATGCCTTTCAAACCAGTGGCAGTCATGTGGATAGAGACAAATCCCATGTTATGAATATTTAGAAGTCTTTGCTGATCAGATTGGAAAGGGGTGGGGTGGGAAAAGGGGGAAAGCAGTACAGAACGAAACAAAAGCCTTGCATCGTCACAATTTAAGACATCCCAAACACACCATCCAGTCACAGCCCTCAGCAACAGCAGTTACATCCCACAGCAGTCATACGCCAAAGGTTACTCTGCACCCATGAAGTTCCTTCAACAGAATAAACTTGGCGTATTCATGCAGCAATTAGCCGGAACTCCCCACAGAGCTCCCCCTCAACCGCAAGTGCTGGGTTCAGATTAATATGATCACACAGCCTATTTATTTTCAAACGCAGCAGCCAAAGAGCCGGCTCTGTTCCCTGCCCAGCTGGGGAGCAGCACAGTTTCTCATGTACTTTGCAGCGCTGGCTCCCGGCATGGTCCCCCCTCCTCCTGTCACCCCCCTGCACTCTTGTGCCATCAGGGTCCACCCTCGGCATGCAGGGAGCATGTGAGCTGCATGAGAAACACCAGGCAGACCCCGAGCACGCAGGGATGTGAGGCGTAGTGTAGTAACTGCATACCCTGGAAAAAAACTCTCTCTGTTGGCCTCTGTACAGTCATAGGACCTGCTCCTGGGTTAGATCGCAGCTATTAAATCCTGCACGTTTCTGGGGCTTGAAGAGTACAGAGGAGGCAGGGGCTGGGAATGGAAGCAGAGGTCCCAGAAAGCATGCCTTGCCACCTTGCCACCAGCTCTGCTTGTTGCACTAAGAGAGAGCCCAGCTCGGCTCCCGCAAGCCTACAGGAATCCGGCAGTTAAACAACTTACAGGATCTGGGCACAACACAATGGGGAACGAGCCTTCACAGCCTGTGGCAGAGCTCTGATCATAACGTAGAGCCCCTTGGTCTTAACCTCATGAGTGTCTTCAGCCTTCTCCAAGCCACAGATAAAACTGACTGCTGTCTGTCCTACCGGTTGAGGTAAAGGGAGGCACAAAGCTAAGACGTATGTGAAAAGTGGCCCCAGGGATTTGCCAGCCTGCAGTCTGACAGCATTGCATGCTCTTGGTTGGGCCGGCACTACAAGTCACAGCTCTCTGAGCAACAAGACATTCAGTCCCAGAAAGGGTGAGAAAGGAGAGACCTCTGCCTGCTGAGGCCCCTCAACATGATGCACATGGAGGGTCTGGCACAGCCCTTCAGTGACAGACACTTCAGCAGCAAAGAAATCACTGCTATCCAGGGACACGAGACGGGTTGCTACCAAGGGATTACTAAAGTTTCAATACTTGCATCCTCTACCATCTCAGGGTACCAGCAGCAGTGGCTGGGCACAGAACATAACACCTTGTTCAATTTTTTTTGCTCCCTTTGGCCTGCCAGCAGCTGCTCTAGCATATATTTTTGAAGCTGTCCACTACAGAAACTCAGCTGCAAAGCTGCAGGCAACCTGTTCCACCAGGACTGCCCAGCTGGGGACAGAGGAATGCGTCAGAAATGTAATTAAAAGTGACCTTTCAAGGCAATTCCATCACAAGACCCGCTGATTGCCTCATAAACTGAAACAAAAGCAGCTCTCAGGCAAGCTGCTGCTGGGCTGATGCCAGCTGCAACTCCTGCACCACTCCAAGAGGAATGACAAAAGAAAGAATATGAAAGGGCTTTACAAGGTATTAATTCAGGTTATGCACATTTCAACCTTTCCCAAATCCCAGGCCAGGAAGGGGGAAAAAAAAAAAATCCTCTGGTCTGCATTATTATGGAAGACAATGACTCGCCATGTAGAAACCAAAACACTTCTTGTTCTTCATGGGGAGAAATGGGAGCCATTAATCCAGCTGGAAGAAATCACAGTCATTACTAAGGAAAATTACAAGACCTTTCACTTTTAAATACTTGATAAATAACTATTTGCCTGACTGTTTACTGGGATGCTATTCACACATTGTAATCCAGGAACAAACATGAAAATAAGTATATTGTCAGCAATAAAACAAGTAGCTAGTGTCTCGCCCACTTGCAGACCCTGTAATTCACACACAAAACCACTCACACTCATCACTTTCCCGTAAAGATTTCATTATACTGCTGTGCTATTAAACTGCACAATAAGACTTCCAAAACACAGAACAGTTATTAATTTTTTTGGACTGTGCTGGAGCCTGGTAGCAGACAATGCTACTGTACAAGGTGTTGGACAACTGTAAAATAGAAAGGTCTTCCATGTTTAAAAGTTATCGTAAAGAAAACAAGCTAGAAACTAGATCACTAAGTGCCTCTAATACTTACAGGTGTTCTCCTTAGGACCCTTTGTCTCTGAACCAAGCCCAAAGTGGTACCTAAGCATTTAAGCATACCCACCCAGCCAGCCTGTTTTGGGCCCAGTTGTGGGTATGCCACTTCCAGCTTCCACTGAAGAACTGGTCACCCTTCTCTTCCCATTTAAGAACTGAAATGCTGCAACCTACGTGCATGGAAAAGGCCCCAGTTACGTATGCTGGTCACCAAGCCACAAGAGCACAACCCACATGCTGTCATGGGCTGTCTGAAGTTATTCTACAGAGCATACACTTACAGTACTGAACTGCAGCATCCTAATTTTAGAATAAGTGTTTGATCTGCTCCCAGCCATCCCCTCAGCCACACAAGCAGCTAAAAAGGAGGAGGAATACAGGCTAAAGTGAGCATCGCATTCACACAGCTCCAGCTAATCTGCAAAAGGGGCTTAAAACCAAATTGTCATGCTTTGGTTCTTGACAGAGTAAGTCTAATATACCAGCTTTTCTCCTGTGTTCTGGTCTTACACCAGGTGTACAGCTACCAGGTATGAAGAGGAGGGTCCCAATCCATCACATCAACCCACCCCGGCTACCCTGGCACAGCACAACACCCACACCCCAGGAATCGCCCAAGGGCAGTGGTCAGGTGCCTCTAGCACAGCTGAATCCAGCCCTGTTTGCAAGAAACAAAAGTAGCATAAAGCAAATCAAGGCTGTGGAGTGTCAGGAAAGTGCCCAGCTCAGGAGCAAGCAGCACCTGCAAGCCCTTACAGAAGGGCATCAGTGGAGCCGCATCCTTGCAAGGAGGGGAAAAGGAGGCAGGGTCTCTGAGGCAGGATAGAGGAAGCTGGGAAAGAAACAGCCACATCAAGAAGGCTTGCAGGCTTCTGTCCATAGCCTGTTGTGTAACAGCAATCTCATGTATCCCAAGTGCCAAAATCTCTCCAACTTACCCCCAGGTGGCTCAACACAACCGCATTCTCCTAATCAAAACGCCTGGTGTGCATCGGGCTGAGAAAGCACATGTTCGTATTTGGGTATAAGGGGAGTTGGAACTGAGAAGATGGTTAAGATCCCTAAAAGCAGCAGCACAAAGGTGCCATCTCCCTTGACCTCCATGCTGAGAAAGGGAGAGCAAGAATGGAAGTTCTGGAAAATCCCAGCTCTTCACCACTTGTACTCAGGACATACATTTCTCACTTGGGAAACCTGCCCCAGTTCAGACTTAACACAATTATAAAACTTTCCACACAATCTTAATGTTGTTAGCTCTAGGGAATCACAGACCAAGGCAGGGGGGGAAATGAGGCTAATTATCCTTTTTCAATATTCCCCATCTGTGTTTAGCCTCATTAAGTAGTCCTCTAGCCTTCTGGAATGATCATTTGATGAAGCAGCAATACTCATCTACAGGTGTTTGTGTAAAAAACGAATCCCTTCTGAGCCAAGAGGAATATTTTGTTTGAGTATTTTTTTGGTGGACCCTTGTGCTTGAGCTGCCATATCCTGGGTGCCTTCTACAGACAGATGCATTGTACAAGGAGCAGGTGCTCCAGCCTGCAAGGTCCTGAAGCTGCTGGAGCGTTCAGCACATGTTCTACACCTTCCAGGACAGAATTAAGTCCTCACACATCTGAGCCTCCAGGCCGTACCTGCCTGCACACTGGGTACATATTTTATGCTGGATTACCTGGTGTAAAGCAAACGAGTTAAAATCAATAGGTGCCTATCACTTTTCTAATTTCAAAGTAAAACATTTGTTTTCTCCTTTTCAGAAAAAAACCACCAACATTCTCCAAACCTTGCTCTTCAAGCCAGGTGGGAGAAGCTGTTCCCTGGGAAACTGAGCCTATTCCCTGAAGCAACACAGACAAGACCAGGCTGGAGTGACTGATAATTTTGTGCGCTGCCTATCTGCACAGAAGCTGCTGGCTGGCTTTTAAAAAGAAACAAATCTGATTAGAGCTCTCCTGGAGTCAAGCAAGGGCCAAGCTGCCTGCCTGGTGCTGCTCCTCACAGCAGGCATGTGCTGCTCCCCAGACAGTCTGCCCAGGCTGGATCTCCAACCAATTCATCTGAAAACAAGCAAGAGATGAATGGTATTTTAACATCAATAATGCATAAAAAGTACTTTCTGACATCCACGTCCTAACCTCACAAGCCTTGAAGGAAACAACTGATTTTCCATCATCTCCTGTATGACAAGGACTCTGTAACAGACATAAAGAAAACATACAGCCAGTGCTGCCACGTGAGATGCTGACCAAGCAGACAGGCCCCTTTCGGGCTTCTGCTTGCTACTTCTGCAAGAAGCTCTCTAAATCCAAAAGGCACTAGTGCTCCAGTTACTGAGATCCCACTGGGGCTTGCAATAGGTAGAGTACATCAAACTCTCTGGAGTAGCTGACCCACAGTCAGGGCACATGCTTTCACCTCCTTGTTGCCTGGAGCTTTATCCACCCCGGTTTTAAGTACCTCCAAGGATCGGGTCTCTGCTTGCTTCTTTGGATAATTATTTTCTGAGCCAGCCCCATTATACTGCCTCAAAATCCTGCCATGCATTTAGCATTTCAGTTTTTGAGGTATCCCATGGTTTTCATTTGTGCCTTCCAGAAGGATTAAATTCAAATTATGGAATACACCTCCAAGGCAAGCAATCCAGGTGAACTGATGCAGCTGCTGTACGTGCGAGCATGACAGTCCTCTGACCCTGTTAACCATGACTTGTAAATACGCCAAAAGCAAGAGATCCCTGCGATCCCACAACTCCTGCAAAGCAGCACAATGTTCACATTACAGGTCCCTTCTTTTGCTGAAAGAAGGACTGTTGTAGGTCCAGAGACAGGGGTTGAGAATTCACTTACAGCTATGAACACCGGACACAAAGGTTACACAGATCGTAACAGGAGCCAACACACTACAAAGTAGAAGCATCCCCATGGGGAAAAGGCCAGACTAAGCTTGACTCAGTTTGTAATGTGTTAATGAGATAGTAAGGCAGCAAACAGCTTTGCCTTCCCTTCAGGCTAACACAGAAACACTCTTGCTTCAGAATCATTTAGTTACAAAAAAAAAAAAAAAAATATCCATCTTGCAAGCTGCACTTTCCGGCAGGGGAAACCCCAGGCCCAAGGGCTGCAAAGCAGGCTCTGCCAGCATCTCACCAGACATCAAAAGCCTTTTTCTGAGCCTGGAGCTGTCAGGAATGAAGCAGCAGCTTGGAAGCAAAAGAAACAGGGCAAGCAGCAAAATGCTGGGACTGGATCTGAGGCCCATGTGATGAAGGCATGAACAGAGGGCCAGAAGATGCCCTTACTAATAGCAAAAGAGCCCCTGTGAGACCTAAACAGGTCACTAAGCACCTTCTGTTTCCAGTTTTTTAAAAGGCAGGAAATTGCCTGAGAGCCAGGTACAGAAACAATGTCTCCTCCCTTACCTGCTGGAGAAGGGTGGGACTGTTACTGAAGTATTTCCACACTAACTACACAGAACACAGGCAGAGAACACTTGAACATGAAGATGAGAGAACGCAGCTGGTCATCCAGTTCCCAAAGCTGATCCAGTGCCCAGATACCACGGATTTGAAAAACCTAGAAACACCCAAGTTAACCTGGAGGTCAAGCGATCATTTTGGAGATGCTCGGAGACCCCTCCCACCTTTGGAGATCCCAGCTGAGCCTTCCTTTTCATCACACTGACTGCCAGCAGAAATGCACAAATGAAACCAGCGCACATCAATTATTTCTTTAAAAGCATCAAGCCATATCAGAAGCAGAAGACGACTTTCAGCTGGGCATCTGCTCAGTCACTTTGGGATTTTCAAGAGCACGGTAAGATAAAGGAAGACGACAGGAGTCAGCATGGTGGCAAATGCCAGACAACAGTGGACAAAGCTGGCACTACTGTGTAACGCTTTGCAAGTCACAGCCCCTCTGTGCTTCAGCTTCCCCGTCTAAGCAGGAGCCTCATCTGCACATCTACTAATGAAAATCCTGAATAGAAGCTGTTCATTATGCCATTCCCCTTCTCCAAGCACATTAAGCAGAACATAACATAATTTACTTTAGAAGCAAGTGCTCTGGCTTAGAGTTCTGG
Organism: Falco biarmicus; assembly: GCF_023638135.1. NCBI lineage: Eukaryota > Metazoa > Chordata > Aves > Falconiformes > Falconidae > Falco > Falco biarmicus. The sequence goes on along the minus strand of NC_079302.1, from coordinate 21,805,750 downwards.
CTAGGTTTGTCACACCGTTTATGAAGTTTTAATTTCTGCAGCTGCCTTTGAGAAAGGCAAATGCCTAGTGAGTGAACCAGCACACAACGTAGCTCCTGCTCACACTTAATGACCTCATCTCTGGGCCACCATCGTGCCAGTCAGCACTGCACAACATCAAGACTCCCCAGGGAAATTCTTAAGCATGAGGGAATGGATGCACACAGAGGAAAGGTTATCAAAACACGCCCCCGAGACCCTTTAATGTTTAAGCATCTTTTGAAAGGTAACATATTTTCACTTACGGGCTTCCAAAAAAAAAAAAAAAAAAAAAACAATAGCTGTTTCTTAAATTGGAAAAAGCCAATATAAACTGTGGGTAACTGAGGCATGTTCTGACCTCTAAGAATAACAACAGCATAAGGACAGGCACAGGCTGCTGCCTACAGTTCATTATGCCAAAATCAGCATTTTGGTGCTCGTTTGTAGATGAGCAACCAGTCACTTTTTAGACTGCCACCTCTAAACAGCGGTCACATTGATATTCCATGTAATTCTAGGTCATTTGATTTGTCTTATGGTCCCAAGGCACCATCTGCAGGCTCCTACTGCTTAGACTAAATTTCTGGAAAAATCTTAAAAGCCAAGGTGTTTGCACTGTGCAAGCCTCATTGAGCAAGTGGTATGTCACTGGAAAGCGGCTAGAAAACATTTCTCTAGAACCCCTTAGTCAAGGAAGACCGAAGATAAAACATCTGGTCATCAACACGAAACAAAAGTCCTCTGAGGGGCTGGACTTTGGAAAGGCTTCTCGAGGGGCTCCTGAAATTCACTTGTCTTACTTTTCCTAACACTTCCTTGCTATGGTAGTCAAGGCTATTGCAAAAAGCACACAAAAACCCAAGTGGTTTCTTCCTCTGCCTCTGTTAGTTCAGTTCATTGTCTCCCATATCTAGTCTGACGATACCTGTCCATCTCACCTGGTGGAAACTGTGTATCATTTGCTATCCCCATGGGACAAAAGGCCAGGCTTTCCAAACATAAGGCTTCAGGACACAGGTTCTGGTGATGCTCACCTGCCTTCTCACGCACATGTATAAGCAATACAGCAAAAGCTTTTGCAAAGAAGCACATATGGCACACGTTACACACATATCAGCCTTGATCTAACATGTACCACACCACCTACAGCATCAGTAAGAGATGCACACCCAAGCTACTGATCTTTCTTCTGATTTTAAAAGCAACTGTCCTTCACTCAGCACTTGCAAAAGCCCATGAACACAAAACAAATGACCAAGATTCACACCCAGCAAGAGAGCGTGAGCATGCTGTCAACCCCTTCCTATTACTCATCTGCTGAGTTTCCTGAAAAGCATCGCAAGGTAAGGAGCGAGTTAATGGCGCTACATGTTCTCCCAGTGCTAATTAGCCTAACACATCTGACTGAGCCATGCTGAGACCGCGGAGCAAGAACGCAGATGGACAATTACACATTTTTAAAATTGCTCTCTGTGCCAGCTCTAAATCTTGAGACTTGTGGGAGTAAATTCCCTGGTCTTTTTACCCCTTCCCTAGAAATATTAACTCTGTCAGCCTCAGCATTCTCCCACCCCTGCTCAAGGCTTGCCAGGAAGAAGCAGAAGCAGCAGCCATTGTTCAGACAGCTACCTTAACTGTCTTCAAGGCAAAGCAATAAAATAGGTGGTAGTCTCCCAAACTCCTTGGCTTACACCTCCTTTGTTTCTCATCTTTGTCACATTTGGTTGGTCTCAGTTGTCATGTAAGGAGCAGAGGACAGCACAGCCACTGAGAAGGAAATCGGAGGCTGAACAAGGACTTTGGAAAACTCAGGCTGTTCTCAGATGTCCAATCTGCTTTTCCTGCAGCCATTTCCACCTGTTATCTCCTAAAAAGGGTCAGGATCAAAGGGCTGAAGCTCTGGAGGACAGCAGACCTGGGGTTAGAAAGTGAGCAGTCTAGGATATAGGTGTCTATTCAACAAGCGCACGAATGAGATAAGATTAAAAAAAAGAAAGCCCAAATTTCAGTGGTGAGAGGCAGCATCAAGAAAATCCCAAGCAGCAGCACTGTACAACTGCAGAGAACTGAATTATAACCTCATCTCTGCTGCGCACAGGTCAGCACTTCTCCTTGCCACGAGGGAATAAATCAGTCCTTAACCAGCTCTGCACGGCTCTCCTGAGCAGCTCACCAAGGTGAAGAGTCCAGCAGCTCAGCTAACGCCACAGACTGGGCTCAGACCTTACCACCCCACCTAATCAGGCCTAAGTTAAAGGGTATTTTGAACCTCAATTACTTCATGGGACACCAAAAAATGAAGCTCTGGCCACAGCCTGCAGCCCTGCCTGCCCAATTCCCATCATCAACAGTATTCTTGTACAAAGGAGATCTGCATTATTGGCCAAGAAAGGGCTTTTATTAGCACAGGCAAGACACCTGGTAAGAACCTGCCCTCAGCCACCTCCCTTCACCTTCACTTTTCCTGCTCCAAACGTCATGAATTCCATCAGCAAAACCCACCAATCCAACTTAAGAACAATCTCCTCCAAATAATCTTTTTTCTTGAAGCCTTAAGGTAGGCTGAAAACCTGTGAAGCAGCAACACAGAATAAGCAATGAGGGTTTTTTCCAGGACATCCTAGGTGATAACCATTTACAAACAGTAACAGACAAAAGTCAGGTTCTTTTACCCCACACTTCAGCTGTGGCAGATGAAATATCAGCCTCAGCCAGTATAAACCCCAGTAATTACTAGAATGATTTACATTTATAACTATTTGGTTCTTAATCAGATACAAAGCTTTAAAGAGGTACATAAAGTATTTTGCTTTTAAAATCTAACAGCTGCACTGTGAACCATCAGCTTATCTTCCCTAACCTAGAACACAAGCTGCCTCTCAACTCTGCTCAGCACACGGAGCCAGCACGACTCGTGTACTCACAGCACGGTGGACACGCAAATAAAAGCAGTCATATTGCGGCAGACCACAGGCTATTCTAAGCCACAGAACTGGGCTCCCACAGGAGTCAACAGCGGGGAGCGCCTACCCAGAGGTGGAGTTCATGTCTCGCGTATAACGGCCCAGACGAATCTATCTGACCTGACTTTGCCCGGTTCCTTCTACAAAACTGTACGAACTTTTCAGTATTCATTATATCCAGCAGCAAGTCACGTACTCAGCGTGACGCTGCTTATTGCCCGTTATGTTTAGCACTGGCCTTTCCTGGTTTGATTTGGTACACGCCACGCACAGGTTAAGCTGGGACACCTGGGTATCCTGAGCCACAAGATCCAGGAGCCCCTGTGAACCAGTGGATGTCACCAACCCTCGTATACCTCGTGTTTCATATTCCCAAACGGGCAATAACAACGCTTCTTTAAAGAAGCGCTTTGAGATGCATGGACAGAAGGTTCTGTAGGAAAGCTAAGAATTTGTTCCTTTTTACATCTGTAAAGCCTTCAAGGACTTCAAACACATCAGAGCGCTTTCTGCTCCTTTGTATGTACCTCTGGACTAAATGCCTTATAAAAACCCACCTAAAAGCAATCTAAAAAAGCAAATAATAACCATGGAATTGGGTCATCATCTGTCCCTTGGAGCAAGAAAAAAAGACCACCGTAAGTCAGGTGATTTTCACAGCTGTGAATTTAAGCTGAGAGCTCTCCCCACGAGAGCACTGCGCAGAGCTTGCTGCCCCACCAAACATGGACATTCCAGCACCGAGTTTCAAAGCAACAGTAAGCTTTAATCATGCAAACACTAAAGAATACTTTCAGAAGCAGCCTGAATTAATCAGGGAACAGGCACCTAAGAAGCAGATAAAGATTACCAAGCTCAACCTGAAAAGATGAGCTTCAGTCAAACTCTGCAAAACCTCACCCATCTGTTCAGCCTTCAAATATGAAAGTACCTCAAGAGTTTACCGGACAAACATTTGCCCATTATTCAAGGTCCCACAGTGAACGCCCAGCTGCCTGGCTCTAAGTACTTCAGGTTCAGGGCTCTGTGGTCTGGCAATTTCTGTCATAGCAGTAAGGATGATGCCTTCAGCACTTATCAGCTGCTCAGCAGGAGGAAGATAGGCAGCGTGCAAGAAAGTACCAGCTGGATCTTTGCACTCACTTATCTCAGCATCTAGACAGCAGAAGGGAGCTCACACTGCAGACATGAAAAGGAGATCTTAAACCTCTTCCTGAAATATTTCTACATGGATCCAGGCCCAGCATGCTGCCAGAGGCCATACAGCTTGCATGACAATTCTGGCCCCCAATGGGGCAAGAAGCCAGGAGTTACTCACATCACAGGAACACCTGCCAGACACAAAAGCACTGAAAGAAATGGGCTCAGAGCATGCAAACACAGTGCAGAAGCTTAAGAAAAAAAGCTCAAGGGTTAATGCAAAATCTGGTCCGCATTGCCTCCGAGAAGTTTGCTAATTGCCACCTACCAGCGTGAGGACTGAGCAGAAAGGGACCACAACGCAGAGGTCTGAGGCCATTGCCCAGCTTGCTGGGAGTCTTTCTGGATCCCAGACTGACACCAATGGTGAAGACAGCCTTGTGGGAAAGTAAAGGGAGCAGTGACAGGAATGCCTCGCCAGATTTCAGGAAAAGAGCAGGGCTCTCTCCAGTGACAGATGGGAGAGTGGAGCCCTGCTATGGCTTTGCTTTGGCTTGCCTGCTTTGTTCATGCACGCAGGGGAAGTGGCAGAAAGTCACCGAAGCAGCACAAGCCACAGTTTTGCCAGCACAACGCAACACTATCTGCACAGCTCAGCAACTCTGCAGTACCAGGAAGGCATTCCCACCAAAAGAATAACCCGAGTGTGTAAAACTTTGCATTTAAACCACAGGAACAAAGCCCAGACACTCAGAAATATAAAGCTTCTAGTTTTGAGTCCTTTACTTGGAACGTGCAATGTATGAACAAAGCAGGGTGCCAAACACAGGCCTCCCATCCCTGAATTAGCATCAAGCCAGATACCAGTACTCCTCTCAACTTCATTTTGCCTCCTGCGAGCCAAATGAAGGTACACGAAGAGGTTTCAAACCAAAACCTGCTTCTGCCAGCATTCAGTGACCTGACTTTGCTCGTCCATCACAAGCTGTCATGCTGACTGCGATTGATGCCATGGGGCTGGGCCAGCGCCATGTGTATGAGCTGCATTCGGTGGCATTCCTGGACAGGCACAAAGTTGACTTTCATGGAAGGAGCACAGAAGAACCTTTTTGATACACTGAGCACAGCAGCCATTTAAAGAAAGCCAAAGGCCAAAGTAGTTTGGAGTGCCAAAAAGAAAACAAGTTTCATCATACAGCAATTACATTTTGCAATAGATAAACCCTGGCACCAGGGATGTGATCCCCCATTAATGCAACCACACGTCCTGCATCGTGAGGCAAGTTCATAAACCAGACGCTTCAAAGGAGCTTCAATCTCCTCTGCCAGTAAGATATGACTTGAACTTCCATTTAGATGCTGAACTGCCTTTGCAAATTGCTCCCGCTACCCACAATTACAGCCATTTGGGTGACAGTCACCTGCTGCTCCTAATCTATTTAACACCAGGGAGGAATGAAAAGCAGGCAGAAAAGTCACAACTGGAAAACACCAAGATTAGTTAAAGATTGCTCCTAGCTCCAGGATTCAACAGCTTTGGTTTTACAAGGCAAAACTAAATCATGCATTTTGTAAAATTAAAAGCCACTAAATTTAATTCTTTATTTGGTAATCGGTAATTTGTAATACTTTGAACCTGAAGTTCAGCATTAGCAAGTGATACAAGCACAGACTAATCAAAATGGACATTAAATGCTACAATAACCTACAGGGGAGTTGACAGCTTAAACAGGAAGGTCTTTCACTATTCTAGTATAGCCCTGTAGCTGGAGATCTCTGAAAGAGACTTCTACTACTCCAGTCACGCAGAAGAGACGATACCATCTTCTTACAGGAGAAAATAAATTGTTCTGCAACATGAGATCAGGGCTAAATGATCTTCTGTTAAGAGCTTCAGTGAGCAGACTGTCAAAATTTGTGTCCTGAATCTATCAGTGCTTAAATACTGATCTAAATTCTTCTCAAGCTTTCAAAAGAGCAACACTCAGAAGTAGCCTCAAACCATTTAGAAAGGAAAGCAACAGAGACAGCTCTCTCATTTCAGTTCTTTCAGTCCAGAAATGCACACAACTAGCGTGTGTTGGCCTTTGTAACCAACAATTTGCCAGCTGCTTCCCCAGGCAAGGAAGTTTGCGTTTCATTTGCAAACATTAGGGTGGTGCAAAGACAACCCTCCTGCTATTCTAAAGAAAATGCAGCCCTCTGGCCCTCACCTACTGCCTTACAGGAAAATGCCAGTAGCTGTAAGCAGTGATAACTCCTTATATCCTACCCACCGCTAACAGTGTAACGCATTTAGAGATGCAAGATGTAGCAAACAACACAAAAGCTTCAGCTCCGAGTATCACAAAAATCAAAGGGGCAAACACACACTGAAAGATTTTTCTGTTCTCAAACTGCTGAAGAAAGTAGCATGTTGTAACTGGCACCAGCAGAAAACAGTCCTCCAGACCTCGTTACAAACTTTCTGTTGCTGGTTCTGCAACCTGTTGATACAGCTGCCGTAAACAAAATACCCTTCCTGGTTTGCAGGCTTACAGCCCCATGGTTGCCCAGGCTTCAGCTTTTGCCTCTTGGATCAAAAATTACTAGAAACTTGTATTGATTCCTTTGCAGTTCCCCAAGGGAAAGAGTCAGCACTGAGCACTACAAAGGACAGTAGAAAAGCAACTAGTGCTGAAGAATATGCCTTTAACTTAGTTACAGCTATTAAGAAACTACAGAGAAGATGCTTATGTCAAAAGCACAAACTCAGCATCTTAGGAGCCCTGGACAAGTTCCGTTCACATAAGACAAACCACTTTTTGAAGGACAGAGAAAGTTTCTCTGACCCCTCCAACTAACATTACCAACAAAAGCAGGAGCAGCACTGGTGAAGCTAATCTGTAACCACCATGCAAAATCTAGAATGCCAGAATCTGACCAACGCCTGAGTAATTCTATGCTCAAATCATAATTATCCAGGGCTTCTTTTCACTGAGGCAGGTAAACAAGAAGCTTCCAGGCAGACATTTTTACCAGGCCCCTACTTTAAAGGGTCCTACACTTCACAAAAAATTACACAAAAACATTTTCTTTCCACAAGTGGGAGACCCCCGTTCTGAAATCAGCCTACAAGGCAAGCTTCCCTGTCAATCAACCCCGTCCTGTTGTGCTCACGTTAGGACATGACACTCAACCTATAACACACAGATGGATGTGTCCAGACTTCAGATAAGATCACACGCTGATTTCATGCAACCCCAAAGCACCAGGAATGCAGTCCCGCCATATGCCACCTGATGTGTCAGAACACAATCAGGCTTTTGCATGACAGCCCTGTGATCCTACAGCTTCAGCTATTCTTACCTGGTAAGACATCGTGTTTTAACCAGAAAAAATACAGGAAAAATGGGGACAAACAAGCTAGCGGCTGAGGACAGGAGCATGCATCAGAAGACAAAACTTCTGTCTGTAGTTCTGCTACAGATTTTCATCTGTCCACAGGGAAAAACTTAGCCTTTCCTTTGTAGGAAGGGTACGACAGATACTCTCTCTCAGAAAAGCTGCAGTTCTTTGCCATTTCATCAGTGAATGAAGGGTATTTCTACAGCCTGGATTATGCAGGGAGTTAGGGAAGTCGCTACTATGGCTCTCGGCTCTCAGGTTTTTCAAACAGCTCAGGCAGCAGTACCGACATGAAAAGCAAGAGCAGCAGAAAACCCTGCTCTCCACTTCCTCCTGCAGATGAGGCACCGTGGGTGTTATTGCTGGGAACTGCTGCCCTCTGCTGCCACGCAAAATACAGGCGAAAGTCTCATCTGACAAAACCAGGTTTACAGCTACTTACTTAAAAAAAAATAATACACCATGGCAATAACCACGAGGTCACAGGGCACTCAGGTTTCAAGTGGGCTCACCCAGGCCCCTCAGTTCACATGTTTATAAAACGCCTGCCCCTTTTTACAGCGCATCTCAAGAGGCATCTTGCAAGCCAAACTCAGCCTTAAGGATGATTTTACCCAGCCCATCACCTTTGTCGCAACTGTTTCAGCGAGAAAAGCACTAAGCTATTAGTCCGTTCAGCAAAACTGTCTGCAGATGTTTGCAGTGGATTGTGAACATCACCAGGGTCAATGCCAGCAAAAATCCTGCCCCCAGCACAGGACTTGGACCAGACTGAAGGCATAAAATGCGTTACGTCATCCCTGTGGGGCCATATGCAGTTCTCTCCTTGTCCCAGCCTTCACAGTGGCAGTGCCACCAGGAAGCTTTGCCAACCATTTTAAACACTGTCCAGATGGGGAAACTGAAGTGAATCCACAGGCCTATTTTGAAGCTGAGCAAAGACCAAGGTCTGCATACAAGCATACTCTGCAGCCCTCGGGCAGAAAAAAAGTCTCAGCCTCATTTTCCTGGAGGTCTGTATGTACTCATGATAAAAAACAAGTATAAAGGAAAAAGGAGAAGGTACCCCATGTTTCACAGCACACTTCCAGCCTGCCCGCAGAAGAGCAGCGCCCAGTTTGCACTGAGCCCATAGCAAACATGTCACATCTGCCAACTTACCTGACTTCCTCACCAGCGAAATCAAATGTTTTGGTGATTGTCACTTTTACTGAATCTTTTGGCTTCTCCTGAAGCTTGTTTCCACTCTTCTCTTCTTCAGCCTACAAAATACACAAAGGAGAAAGCAAAACAATGCATTTGTGGAGTCAAGCCAAATTATCACTCCAAGGGGCCAAGGACCCAATGCAGACCTCAGGTAGCACTACAATTTAGGCTGGATGGTCAAAGCAAGTCACCCACAGACAAGAAAAAGGAAGCAAATGCCCCTGTCACCAGAAGGAAATTCCCTGCTTTGGCTCCAGGCTCTCACTGGAGCTCAAGGATCAAAACAGACCCAAAACAAGATGTGAAATTGTAATTACATGTAGGAAGGAGCAAGAATACACTACTGTGGTTCAGCAAGCAAGCAAAAGCCTGAAGACTCAGTTCTCCCAGACTAAGCATCACCAGACAATAAAGCTGCCAGGGTGGTGGATTATGCAGAAATACATTTATTTTTACTCAAGAATATAGAAGAACACAAACCCATCAATAGGAAAAGCAAGGCTGGCTGACCTTCATAGAGAACCCTGAAGATATTAAATGACTTGTCCATAATGCCTCTTTAATTTGAGAAGGAAATACTTTTATTAAGCAATTCATCAACAACGCCTCTTAATTTACTCAGTCACAACTACAGCTTTTAACAGCATGCATAAAAAAACCTCAGACCCTATAAATAATCAAAACAAACCCAAAATTCTTGCTCTAAATCAACCACACACCAGTGAAGATGTTCAAGCAGACAACTTAAGTCCAAATTAAGAAGTTCACAAAGAGAATGGAGGAACTGCATCTCCCCATAAATTATTTTAGGCTATGAAGGAACTTTCAAAGACCACCCACATTTTAGCCATCTGCCCATAAAAGTAGAATTGCTCAGAAAAGAACTTTTCCTTTCCTCCCTAATTCTACCTCTAACCATCTCAGCTGTTCATCCAGTAACAAGTGAGGCGGAGAGAAGCTGGAGGGTTCAGATTAAAGGACTCTTCCTTCTAAAAGTTGCAAGCAATGATTACACAAAGACACTTGTTCTGCAACCTTCCAACAGTTTAGAAAGAAGCTTCACACAATGAGAACTTTACTCACCAGGCATCACTGATTTGAGAGTCCAAACTTCTGTTACAAAATAGTTTTTTGGCTGACCACTCAAAAAAAGAAAAGGCAATTCTAACAACAGAGGGTCAGTTTTGGTACCTTCTTCCCTTCTACCACCTTCAGCATGAAAAGCTTTGCCACGCAAATAGATGCATTTGGTTTTACTAAGAACCAAATCTTTTAAAGTAGCCGATTACATACAGAATTCTCTCTACAGAAAACTTCTGCAGACAGAGAGCAAAAGCATGTTAGTGGGGCTTATAATATAAAGCAGAGAAAGCTAGATTCATTCTTGTTACATATGTGCATCCCAATGCACAGCATCTTCCAGACCCCGTCACTGTACGAGGATGAAGGGCAAGGCACAGAGATGTCTGCACAGGTCTCTTCTGTTTCCCCTCTCTCACACACACACAAACAGCTTCTTTTGTTTGAGAATCAGTAAAGGCACAAGCCTTGGCAGAGAGCTGTGCACACAAGCACAGCTCAGCCCAAAGCTCACTGTGCTGCTCCTACATCACAAGCAGAATCCAGGACCAGGAAGAGAAGCCAACAGGACTCTGTGGGACACTCCAGGACACTGACAAGCAGCTCCAAAAGCAGCACTGCCAGATCACAGACCTCCCCAGCTGGAAAGAAACCAGCAGCTTACAGTTTGGCCCACGACAGGGCTCCAGGCTTACAAGCAGATGGGGCAGGACTAAACCCAGACTTTTCCCAGCTCTGACTGACATATGGTACCAGCTAGAACCAACGGTGTGTGCTTTAAAGCTTCAGGCCCTTCCCACACTCCCTGGGCGAAGGCACAGGCCCCCATTACCTTCTTAGTTTGCGTCACATGTGTGGCAGCCCCCGCTTTGGGCTTCTGTCCCACATCACTAAGGAAACTGGCCCAAAGAGCATCCTCTTTCTTTTTTTCTTCTTCTTCTCTGTTTCTTTCCACCTGCTCTACACTATCCACTTCCTCTTCTTCCTCCTCCTCATTCCGCTGAGCCTTTTCTTCCTCTTTCTCATCTGGCTCTAGCAAGAGACCTCCTTTCTTCCTCTTCCTGAAAGCAAATGCCAAAAAAAAAAAATATAAAAAATAATGTATGTATAAAGGTGGTGCTGCAACACTATACCACAGCTGAACAGGGGTGAAATATTTCATATGCTCGCCAAGAGGCTCCACCTGGGGGACTCCCCCTCATCTCGGGGGTGAAGCTACTGAAGCACCAGACGATGCTGCTGCGGTGAGGGGAGCCTGGGACAGGCAGCCCCCCGACACGGCTGGCAGGCATGCGGGGGTACCTGTGAGCACACGACGGCCTCCGGGCCCCTGCAGGAAGCGCACGGGGTGGAGAACTTGGCCTGGAGAAGAACCAACCGTAACTAAACTGTATCTATACGGGGTTTTTTTCCTCCCACCGAAAAGCGCCTGGCGCCTCACAGGGCTCATCAAAAGGCGCACAGCTGCCCCGCGGGGGGCGGGCGGCCTGCCAGGCCCGAGGGGCTGCCTGACGCTACACCGGCACCAGGGCCGGCCCCAGCCCCGAGGCAGCACCGGGCTAACGCGGGTTCCCCCGCCGAACACCCGGAGGCTGTACAGCACCGGGGGCGGCTCCGGCCGCGGCCCTACCTGCTGGCGGGGCGGCGGGGGCTCCTTCTGCCGCGGGGCGGCCGCGGGCTGTCCGCCGCCTCCTCCCGCACCAGTTCGCTCACGTCGTCCTCGCTGTACTCCGCACCTGCAAGCACAGCAGTGAGCACGGGCACCGGGCCCGGGCCCGGCCGCCGCCCCCCGCCCTCCACCGCTCACCTGAGGGCACGTAGTCCTCGTCCTCGGCCGAGGAGTACTCCTCCGAGCCCGACATGGCCCCAGCCCCTCCGCCGCCTCACGCCCGCCGCGCGCCCGCCGCCCAGAGCGCCGCCGCCAGCCTCGGGCGCCCCCTGGCGGGGCGGGAGGCGGCCGTGCTTCCCCCACGGCGCCCAAGCCCAGGGAGCAGCGAGGAGAGCCCCGCCAGCGGGCTAGAGCGCCCTTCCGGCCCCGACAGAGAGCCCCGCCCCGCTTGCCCAGGGGGGCTTCCGCGGCGAGGCCGCTCCCAGCAGTCCTTGCGGCCGGCAGCCGTTCCCATGGCAGCGCGGGAGTGGGGACAAGGCCCCGCTGCCCGGGCGCTCCCCCGGCGGGCGGCGGTTGGCAAAGGCTTCTGTCCGTCATCGCACAATGCTTCCCATTGGCTAGGACGGGCGGAAGGGGGCGGGCGGAAGAGGAGGCAGCGGATGGCGGCGGCGGGCCCGGCGCGGGGATGGAGGGCGGCGAGCCGGGCGGCGGCGGGGGACTCCTGCAGCAAATCCTCAGCCTCCGCCTGGTGCCCCGCGTGGGCAACGGCACCACCACCTACTCCAGCCCCCTCTCCACCTTCCCAGGTACCCTCGGCGCCGCCGGGCCTGCTGGGAGCGGGCCCTGCCGCCGCCCCCGCCGGCGGCCTGCGGGCCCCGAGCCGGCCTCACGGCCCTTCTCTCCACAGAGATGTGGTATGGCGTCTTCCTCTGGGCTCTCGTCTCCTCCCTCTCCTTCCACGTCCCGGCCGCTTTGCTAGCGCTCTTCACGCTCAGGCATCACAAGTACGGCAGGTTCATGTCCGTGAGCCTCCTGCTGATGGGCATCGTGGGACCCATCACCGCCGGCATCCTGACAAGTACGGTAGATGCTCGAAAATACCGGCCGGGTGGTCTGTAGTCATTGGAGGTTGCCTTTGGGAGCACGGCGAGCCGCGGCATTCCCGGGGGTAGACAGATTGATGTCCTGGCCTATATTCCCCCCGCGCCCCGTGTTTGAGAGGGTTGGACCATCCCACCTCTCGAGCCCTTTGTCGGGGGTCCCAAACATGCCTGTCCGGTGCTGAGCCAGGTGGGCTTTCGGGTTTCTGAGCGCTCAGAGATAAACCACTTACAGGTTTGGTGTCTGTGCCCAGAACAGGCTGTGGTGTAGAGGATCTTGTGATGAGAGCGTGTCCAAAACCACCCCAACCTCCCCACCTTCTGGAGGCCTCGGCAGAGTTTCCCCACCAATTCACCCATTGCCACCAGCGTGCATTGGTTACTGGCTGAGGTTTGTCACAGTAAAAACTGTCTGGAATTTCTGTCAGCTGGTGCACAGGGGTTCAGCAAGACCCCCCTGTTCTCTGCCCCAGTCTCACATCCTGTGAGGCTTTCCCCTTCATCCCTGTGGTACGACAGCATATATCGCACATGCGCTGTCACACATTCACGTTTTGGCTTTTTCCCCTCTCCACAGGTGCTGCCATTGCTGGAGTATACAGAGCCGCGGGGAAAAAAATGATTCCCTTCGAAGCCCTCATTTTAGGAGTGGGCCAGACGTTCTGTGTGGTGGTGGTTTCGTTTTTACGTATCTTAGCCACCCTCTAGCTCTTCTTCAGACACTAGAGAACACAAAGCAAAGGAAGAGCAAAGGATCTGCCACCTGCACCGCCTCTGAAATAAATCAAGCGGGAGCGCGACTTGAGGCGTGCCTCGGCGTGTGCTTTCTCCACTGGTTGAAGGATACATGAAGGCCTGCTCCTGCCTCCAGCATGGCTTGAAATTAAGCTAAAAATTGTGATTTTTGTTACTTTTTGGTAACATTAAGTGCCAAGTGAAACTTTATGTCTCTGGAGGATAGGAGAATGGTTTCTGGAGGAGGATGCCTACATACCTTTTACCAGTGATGAATTGTAGCAGCAGGGTGTAACTAGGATGTTACACCGGTTGTTCTGGGGTAGAAATAGTATTACAGAATGATGCGATGTTTTCAGAGCTCACTTAATGCTTTGACCTCTTGCTGCTTTGTTTGCAGTGAACCTGAAGCTCTTTTAATGTGAATTTTTTTAATGAGAAAATTAATTTTTTTCTTCCTGGCCCAAACTTCCTAATACCAGGTCTTGGTTGTAGTGAATTTGGGAGCAGCAAAAGGAAAAATCATTTTAGACAGATGAAAGTGCAAATTTGTGGCTGAAAGCTGTGACTAGGAATGCTGTAGCTGGGGAAATAACAGGCATAAAAAGGATCACTATTTTTGTGAATTTTATTATGGTTAAGCTCTTCGGGTGCAGTGTACCTTCTGCCCGAGAGGCAAAAGCACAGCTGAACGGGCGCCACGCTCCACTGCCCATGCTAGAAATCCCAGGGCGCGTGTGTGAGTGCGTACTGTTGCTTCAGGGGCTTTGAAGGAAACTCCTGTTTTTAATCTTCTCTGTTCTCCTTTTACTTGCTGATCATGTTTACATTAGTGTGGCGGAATTGGGTGTCTTCACTGATACATCAACATCGCTGGCCAGCTTACGTAAAATTCAGCGCGCTGCTGCTTCAGCGACCGCGCTGGTGAGAGCTGCACCGCCGGCGGTGGGTTGTCATGACTTGAGGCTTCCCAGGCGCAGAGACAGGGAGCGCGCCACCTTTGCGGCATGCAGCCTGCAGCGTGCCAGTGGGTGGGATGCCTGCAGGGGTCCTGGGAGGAGCCTGGGTGATTCCTGTGTCCATCGGGGACAAGCCCTGTGAACGCAGCCCCAAACCAACCCTTACCTGCAGGCAGTGTGGTCTCCTAATGAATTGTTTTAGTTTGTTATATTTAAGTGACTTTTAACTAACTCTTGGACCTCCCCTTTTACCTGGAGGCATGCCATGCACCAGGGCTCTCAAGATAGCTAGCTGGGCGCTTTCTGGGGGCTTGGTTTCTGGGGGGCCCTTGGGGAAGCTGGGGTTGAATCCCAAGGACGCGTCTCAGCCCCGTGGATTTGTGTGATTCTTGTTTGTTTATTAACCGCTGACATCCGTGCGGGCTGCTGAGGGAAGGCGCTGTCTGTGTCCAGCCTTGCAGGACACTGTCTCTTTTTGCTGAACTCCTTTGGTTTCCAAATGAGCTCGCCTCTTGTACCTGCAACTTTTTGCAAGGCCAGTTATCTTCCAAGAACCCCGTGTCCTCTGTGCTGAAGCAGCACTCAACAGGGCACTGTGTTTGTCATGAAAAAGAATTTCTCTCTACGTATTAACTTCTCTGGGGTGGGCTGTTGGCAGCTGATGGCGAGAGGTGTTTTTCAGGAGCTACTTATTGAGATCACTCTAAATTTTAGCCCAGGTTAATTCAGGGAATAAAGCTGTGCATTTTAGGAAAGACTTTAATGTGAATTATTCTCCTTAGGTGGGTGAGGTCCAGGCGGTATAATGTATACTAAACCCTGGATCTTCAGAGCACCCTGTGCTCTGTGCTGCTTGTCGAGAGCCAGCTTTCCTGCTGCGGCATTCCCCCAGGGAAAGGTTGGGCCTCTCCTTCCCTCTGTGCTTCTGCCCGCGGTGAAAAAGCAGGAATAATGGTCCCTTTAGATGTCTTTCCCCCTTCCCACTTGTTTTTTCAAATGGCTGCATGCACAGCGTGTGCCCCGAGTGTCTGGTTTAATTCACACGAATCATCCTGTGTTTTCCTGGATGGATTGAAAGTCTCTCATGGGACTTAGGCTGGGTGAGTCTGGCCTTACCTTTCAGGGGACACTAGAAACCAGTGTCCTGGGCACCCGCTGTGCTCCCCTTTGACCCCTGTCCCGTCCTGGCATCTTTCAGTAACCAGGACTAAGTTGATTGCAACTGGGAAAGCACTTTATCAGCGTGCCGTGGCACGGAGGTGGTTCCTCTGTAGTCATGGGGCTGAGGCATGCGGGACACAAATCCGGGCTGTTAAGAGCTCAGAACAAATGAAAAAATATCGCTTGACAGACTCGCTTGGTGGTGGGCGAACTGAAAACTTGCTGGTTTATACCCATTGTGATCTCCCAAAGGCTGTTTTGAAGGGGAGGCTGCTTTACTTGAAGAGCTGGCAGCTTGGCCACTGGATGTCGAGCAGTTGGAGCCGGTGGTGCCTCTCAGTGCCCAGGCACCATGAAATTTGCAGGGAATTCTTGCATAAAAGGTGAACAAATCAGCTGCTGACTTGACAGGTGTTAGCACTGCGGACGACTTCTTTGTGTTGTCTTGGTACTCACTGAGCTTCCTCTGCTCCCCTGGCTGCCTTCCCGACCTCCCTCTCCGGTAAAACCAGATCCAAACGGGAAGGAGTAGTCTTGAGTTGATGCATCAGACCAGTTGCTGCTGGGAGTCCCCTCCCTTCTCACTGCATCAGTGTGGTCTTCCCTTTACGTTCCTTTATCCTGCCTGAGGTGAGCGGAGGAATCCCTTCAGTTTTCCTTGGGTGTCGGTAGACTTTGCTGGGTCAAACTTGCCAAAAACTACAAAGAGCTTGCAAAAATATCAATGCCAGGGTGTCCCGGGCTGGGCAGTGCTGTGAAGCCCTGGGCAGGGAGCCCAGCCAGCAACGTCGGTCGAGGAAACACCTTGCGGAGAAGCCGCCTGCCCTGAGGAGCCATCGCTGCTCGAGCTGAGGCTCGTGGCCCTGCTTTCTGCGTGCAAACATCCCCCGTGCTGGCCTGAGGTAGATACCACCCGACTTCCTATCTCGCTAACGACTGTGGCTGTCACGAACAAATCTTTGTATGATAGAAAACTCTGTAAATTTTATTTTTCTACTGACACTTCTAATCCTGGTGGTGATTTATCAGTAAATTCTGTAACGATCGAGGTGAATGAATTTGTGTGTTTCTCGTGCAGCATGACAAAGGGGCTTGGGTTGTGCTTTTGGAAAGGAGCCTTGCTCCTGCCTCACATGGGGCAGGGCTCTCCCACCCGGGGCCATCTGCACCAGAAGGGTCCCGGTTGTTAATTTTGTCTCCATTAGGAGCTGGACCCCACCGCAGCCAAGGTGACATCTCGCTGCTGCTCAGCTGTTGGGGACAGGCTGGGCCTGGCTTGAGGCTGGGAGGCCCCTGCCGCCCCCGGGCTTGGTGCTGACCCGCTCCCGTCCCCCTTGGCAGGTCTCACCCTGGGACGGTGGCTTTGCCGGGGCTGTGGGTCAGCCCCTGTGCACCACTCGGGCTCTCCAGGGCAGCAGGCACAGGGGTCCCGCTGTCCCCTTGCTGCTCTCAGGATGGGGCCCCACGCCTCAGCTGCACAGCTCTGGCTAAACCCAGAGCCGGAGCGATGCTGGCGCTATTTTATATCTAGGTACGACCTACGAAGACAGAGATCAGCCACCCAAGTCTTTGGGAGAGGGTGGCAGCTGCGCGTGGTGGGCGCTGCCCGAGAGCTGGCCACCACAGACCTTCGCTGCCCCCCCAGACCCCTGGGCGAGTGCGCTCTGAGAGCAAAACTGGCCTGAAAAAAATCCACACCCCAAGTCGGCAGGGATCCGGGAGGTTTTATTGGCAGTAAAAGGTCAGCACGTTCTCTTGGTTTCCTCGGGTGAGGATGACGGGGGGTCTCAGGTCCTGCGAGAGGGTCTCGAGCCAGGCCATGTAGAGGGAGCTGGGGCATCGACCCTTCCTGCCGACGGGCAGCGTGCTGCGGTGGCAGCGAGGGGCCGGGTGAGGCGCAGCCCCCTCGGCCGCCCGGCCGAGCCAAGCTCCGTCCTTAGCCCTTCTCTCAATCTGGTGCTAATTTGCAGCTTATTTCCCTAAGAAGGGCCAACACCACGTCCTCCCACCCCGACAGGACCCGGGCTGGACCCCTTGGTGCCTTCCAAGGGCTTTTCCCCACAGCGCGGCACCATCCCACCGCAGCGCCGGGGTGTCTGTCCAGGAGCCCCCCGCACGGGGGGATGAGCAGCCAGAGGGACCGTTGCCGTGGGGCAAGAAACAGGCACGAGGGTGTTGCTGGCACCTACATGGCTATGAGCGCCGCATCCCGCGAGTAATCCAGCAAAATCTCGTTCAGTCTCACTTGTCGGAGCGACTGCGGAACAAAGAGGGTTGGCGAAGGCAAAATAATTGTTGCCAAAAAGAGTGAATTCTGTCTCACAAGGAAGAGACCCTTTGCGGGACCCCTCGTGGCACCGGTGCTACCTTGGCTCGGTTTTTATCCACCTCCTCATCAGAAATCTTCCAGGGACAGCCCTGCCGTAGCTCAGTCACCGTGGCCTCGTCTTTGAAGCCGTCGTTCAGCCTGAAGGGAGTGATCAGGTCGTCGAACCTCTTGATGCTGCAAGAGAACAGACGGTGCCAGGGAATGGGGTCTGGGGTGGGTTTGGGGTGTGGAAGGGGGGGGGAGAAGGGGAGGGGGCCGTTACTGCTCTGGCCGGGGTTTCTGGTTGATGTCGGGGAGGATGTGGACCTCGTGGAAGCCGAGGCGGAACTTGCTCAGCAGAGAGACAATCCTGCCAGAGGGAAAAGGACACATTTTCCAAAAACAAGGGGGGCACGGTGGCTCTGCCCTGGCAGAAATCCCTGCCGCTGCGCTCGCTCTGCACTTGGGGTTTTCCCACTCCACGATCATTGATTTTTGGAGAGGCGAGGCAAAGCAGCCGGGTTGGGGCCCACAGATCCTGTTACGGCAAAGCTGGGGGGGCTCGGGGCAGGGGAAGCAGCTCCTGCCACCCACCCACGGGGACAGCAGTGGTGGCCGCATGGCTAAGGGGCCACGGGGTGCCAGCGGCCACCAGCACTTACGCCTTCCTCTCCTCATCCATCCTGTTGATCTGCCCGCCGACAAACACCCGGATTTTACACTTCCCCCACCGCTTCTTGCGCCTCAGGAGGTAGGGGATAAGCAGTGTGAGACCTGTCCCCAAAACACCCGATGGGAGCCACGGTGGTGGTGGCCCCAGCGGCGCGCCAGTGCTTGCTTGGTGCCGGATGCCAGGGATGCCCTGGCACTGTTTGGCAAGGACCGAGCCTTCCCGGGCATCGTGATGGAGCTGCTGGGTGCGCGTTAGCCGGAGGGGTGGACGGCGATGAGCTGCAGCAGCCCAAGGGGAAGGTTACCTCCGTCATCGAAGAGCCAGTAAATGTCGATGGTTTTCTTGCCCTGCTCACTCTGGAAGATGGTGCTCGCCTGCGGCTCGCCAGCCAGGGCGGTGGCGTCTCCTGCCAGGGCGAGAGGATCCCGGCGTCGGTGAGAGGCACCACCGGCCATGGATCACAGGCACTGCTTCCTCCTGGTCCCAGCCCTGCTCCCCGCTGCTGCTCGAAACCCACACCCTGCCTGCCCATCTGGCTCCCCAAAAATCATCCTCGGAGACGGAGATGCTCCGGGCAGCCCCAAGTCAGGACCAACCTGTGTCCAGGGCTCCTCTGCCGCCGGTGCCGTTCTCCTCGGGGTGCTCTGCTGCCTCAAACATGGGGTTAACTGAGGATGGAGGAGAAGAGCACGGGCAGCAGGGCAGCACCCCGCTGTCCCCATCCCCTTTGGTCCCAGCCCAGGAGCGATGTCCCCCCAGGACTGTGACCTTCGCCTGGGGACACTGTGCCAGCTGGCACATCCTACACCTCTGGCTCATCTCTGAGCATCCCTGGCTGCCCAAACCCGCTCACCGTGAGCCTGGAGCACTCGGGAAACGTTCAGCCCTTCCTTCATTCTCAGCAAGCACACGCCATACTTGAAATCGAAGGCGTCACTGGAAGGAGGGAGGAGAAGGCAGTTAACAGCGGCCGGCTCATGCCAGGCGGCACTTGCCAGCCCAGCTGGACCTTGTGCATGTGGCCGCAGCCCCCCGCACCCCACCGCGGGGCCACCACCGGGTGCTGGCGACCCCGGGGGGCGGAGGAGCCGGCGTGGCCGTACTGCAGGATGCCCACGTAGTCCTCCAGGCTCTGCGGGGACACCGTCTGCCAGTTCCTCTTGTAGCCCAGCACCAAGATGTTGGGTCTCATCTTCCCAAGGCCAGCAGCCTACAGAGAGATGTCCCCATGAGACCCCTCTGCGGGGACAGGCGGACATGAGTGGTGTTAGTCCCCAGCAGAGTGATGCCAAGGGGGTGCCTGGAGGTTGGGGAAGGGGGTCAGAGCGCCCTGAGCCATGATGGAAAAGGAGGGACCCTGACGGTCAATGGCCAAGGACGGCTCTACCTGGATGAGCATTTGGACACCACTTCTCAGATCCTCCGCCACCACGTCTGTGTAGAAAGCCTTGATCTTCCTCTTCATAAGCCACTTGGTGTGGCCGTCTGCCGTCAGCCGGGACTCCAGCATCTTCTGCTTCCAGGGTCCCTGCAGGGAGCAGGTGCAGGGCTCAGGCACAGGCGTCCCTTCCTCGGGCTGGCACCAAGGGCCCCCAGCTCCTCCCTTCCCACATCATTGGCAAGACCCGGCCGTCCCCGCAGCACACGCATGGGAGGTCGCAACCGCAGCAAGAAAACCAGCAAGATCTGGGAGTGGACAGCCAACACAAATGGCGCCGGCAGCCCTGCGGCTGCGGAGGAGCTGGTGTTTGCTGCACCCAGTTACTCTTGAGACTTTGGGGCTGCAGGACCCACCCCCCCCCGTCCTCCGAGAAGCCGCCTTGTCCTGCCGCATCATTGCATTGACCATTAATTGGCAAGGGGAAGTCGTTAGCCCCTGGGACATCCCAGTGCTTCATCAATACTGCTTAACAAGCTGGAGAGGCTTCCAGATGAAACATTCAATCATCCAGTGACACATAAATGGGCACATTTCAGTCGCCACCCCCGTGAGCCCACCAGGACGCATCTGGCTTTGCCAGCCCATTGCCCATGGGTGGCCAGAGCCCCCAGGACAAGGGACTGACCAGCTTTTGCAGGTGACTCACGATCACCACATTGCCGCAGAGCATCAGGCTGAGGTTCTTGGTGAACGTCCCCACGAAGTCCACCAGGGCTGGACGGAAATTGGGCGGGCCGGTCAGCACCAGGCACTGCGGTCTGCAGGCAGGGAGAGCAAGGGAGGGTGAAGGCTGGGACTCTGGAGGCACCCAGCCTCTCTGGAACAAGCCACCTCTCTTCTTCCATGCCTGGCCAGTGGCAACTATAGGGAGCATCTTTAGGATGAGATGGAACCATCTGGCTGAGGGTCCAGCCTCACTCTTTGGCCTTTTTATATCAGATGAGACCAGCATGTCTGCCTGGCACGGGGAAGGCAAGGTTTGCCCTGCTTTCCACCCCTGCCCATAAGGAAAAGGTGTGGGATTTTGGAGACAGCCACATTTTGCCAGGGCTCCCAGTTACTGAGGATGCTGGTGAGGATGTGGCCATGGGCATGAAGCCATCCTGGGTTTGCCTGTGGCAGCGGCCGGCTCTGCATCCCTCTCCCTCCACGCCCAGCGCCGTGCTCAGCTGCTCTTGCCTGTAGTTCTTGATGTGCTCGTCCACTTCGCTCAGCCCCACAGAGTAGGTGAGGGCCATATTGTACGAGCTGGCTTGCATGGAGGAGCCCCAGTTGACATCTGGGAGGGGAAGACGGGTTAGCAATGGGGCCAGGCACCTCCTGGGGCATCACCGGGGCCGGGTTACCACCACGCACCCGGCTTTTTGTAGAGGACATATCCCAGCAGGAAGATGACGATGCCAAAGGCAATGAGGGCTGCCCACCAGGTCAGCAGGAACATGATCACCACTGAGATGACGGCCCCGAAGAGCGCGGCCCACTTGCTGTAATACCGAAAGGAGGGTCGCCAGCCTGCACGCAAACACACACAGCGGCCGCTGCCGGGACGGGGAGCGCACAGGGAGCCACGCAGCACGGCACGGCACGGCGCAGCGCGGCACAGCCCACCTGGCGAGTTGGTGATGGAGGCGTGGAAGCAGCTGAAGTTGATGAGGGCGTAGGAGCAGAGGAAGAAGTTGGAGATGATGGGAGCGATGGCGTTGAGCTCGGCTGCAGGGAGGAAGAGGAGAGCGAGTTGCTGGCGCAGGGACCGAGCCAGTCGCCTGGCGGTCACCCGGCACCTACCGATGAGGATGAAGCCGACAGCGATGACGTAGGTGAGCATGTAGCCACGGATGGGCTCGCTGTTCCTGCCGTAGCCCTTCCCGAAGAAGCCTATGAGAGGGTAGAGCTGGTCCCTGCAGAGACACTGCGGGAGAGACGCGTTGGGGACGGCGGGCTTTGCTGGGGACATGGGATGGCAGCGCCACGGTGGCTCTTGCAAGGGCCTCGTGCCCTACGCTGACACAATTCTCCTCCTCCTCACCCTGGGGCTGCTCATGGCTGCAAAGCCCCGTAGCACTGAGAATGTGCCCAGCAGCATCGCCCACTCCTGCTGCCGAGCTTGGGGACAGGAGCTGGGGGACCCAGACATGCCACCCCCTCACCTGGAAGACTTTGGGAGCTGAGACGAGGCAGGCCAGTGCCGACGAGAGGGTAGCACCAAAGATCCCTGCTGTGATGAGGGGGCCAAAGCCGGACACCATGCTCATGCTCTGCCCAAAAACCGGGTGGTCAGGAACCCCATCACCCCCAGTGCCTCAACCTCTGCCCTGGCCCTAAGGGATTTCCAGCCCCTGGGCCCCATCCTGCCGCCCTCAGTGCTTTTCTGTCAACCTTATCCAGATGGCAAAGTCCAGCCATATCCAAAAGCCCGAGGAAGATGTGCTCCCTGTTTCATCCCCGTTATGTGGGTGCTTTAACAGCATGAGTGCCCCCCAGGATGCTGGGGGGATGCCAGGCATGGGGCTGCCCTGGGAAACCCATCCCCTGCAGCACAAACCCAGCTGGGAGGAGGGACGGGGGCAGGCGACCGGCCCCAGCAGCACCTGGTAGTAGTTGCTGAGCCCGTATCGGCAGCTCTGCCGCTGGGCGCAGGCGGTGAAGTTCCAGCCGAAGCCACAGGCCAGTCCCTCGCAGCCGGGCGAGCCCACCACCACGCTGTCATTCAGGCTGCCCGAGGCGTCCCGGACCACGCAGGCGCCTGGTGGGGGCACGCAGCGCCCGCTCAGCACCCGCTCACCTGCCCATGCGCCATCCCAGCAGCCCTCCGGCAGGGCTGGAGCAGGACCAGCATCTCTCCATGGTTTTGCGATGGCAATGAGCAATGCCATGGGCTGCGTTGCCCACCCAGGAGGACCTTGCCCCCACCAGTGTCGGCGCCCACGGCTTGCTCCCGGCTCCCATCACCTGCATCCTCCCAGCTAACCCGAGGGTGTAGTGCTGCTGCTTACCGATGGTAGCAGAGAGCACCAGGTAAGACACAGTGGTCCAGAAGATGGCCATCAAGGTGCCCTTGGGGATGGCCACGGCAGGGTCCTGCCCAGGGGAGTCGCAGAGAAACGTAAGACAGCTTTCCAGCGGCACCGCTACAATGTCATTTTAATTGCGGCTGTTATTCAAGAGGAATTTTAATTCATTGCGACACAAGGCCGCTGAGCATCTCCCGGCTGAGCCTTTGCCACAGTTTCCAGAAGAAATAAAATAGGATCTGAAAGTTGGATAAAAAGCAAAGCCCCGGCAGTAACAAGGCTTGAGCCCTGACAAACGCTGGCTTAGGTCAAAACCCACCTTCAGGTCACCTGAAATGTTGGCCCCCGCCAGGATGCCAGTTGCCGACGGGAAGAAAATGGAAAACAAGCCGAAGAAGGAGCCCTCAGGTCCACGCCAGTTGGGCACGAAATTCTGAGCAAAGATGTCAGCTGGGGAGGAAGCAGAGGAGAAGCATTCGGAGCCCCCCAGCTGCCTTTCTCCTGGTGGAGCACCGCAGCGCTGGCGGGGGGCACGCCGCTGGGGGGTGACCCACGGGAGGAGGCCACCCCGCTTTTAATGCCATCTCAGCAAGGAGCACCTCCCCGTGGCAAACTTCTCCCCCAGCAGCAGCGAAGAGCCAGGTTCCAGCAACGTGCTTGGACCTGCTGAGCGTAACCCCAACACGTAGCAGACCCACCTCGGTAGCTGAAGAAGCCCTTCGCTTGCTTCTCGGTGGTGGCCGGGATCACTGTCCCCACCAGGTAATTTATGAAGGAAACCAAGATGACCAGGAAAAACAGTATCTGCGCCTGCCAGACCAGAAAGAGCCGGCTGAGGTGTTGGGGTTTGGGTGCTGAGAGGGTGAAGAAGGCGTTAGGAGAAACCCTTTCCCGTTTTGGGGGAGCTGTGGGCATCCTCGGATGCCCAGCGGGCCGTGGGGACGGCTCTTATCAGCCCAAGGGAATAAGGTGAGCAGAGGCGAGGGGTACCTTGGCCTCCCACTCCATGCCAGCCAGGGAGATGCCAAGCAGCACCGTCACGGTGACAACCCCGATGATGCGGATGTCGTTGGTGGGGTCCACGATGAGGGAGTTGTGCTCCTGGGGAGGGGGAACCATCCACAACGCGGTGACAACCCTCCCCCTTACCGAACCACCGGGATTCCCAGGAGTTTTAGCAGCCACGAGATAACCATTATCAGCGGTTCAACATTGACACAGCAGTTGGTAATTAGTGCAGCTTGCGTGGGGAGGCGGTGGGGATGGGGGCGGCAGGGATGGGGGTGGAAGGGATGGAGGCGGCAGAGATAGAGACAGCGGGGATGGAGATAGGGATGGAAGTGGTGGGGATGAAAGTGGCAGAGATGGAGACGGCGGGGATGGGGACGGTGCGGGTGGACGGGACCCAGAGGACACGCAGAGCCATTTCCTCACCTGCAGCAGGTCCCGGACAGTTTCGGCAAAGCCCACTGTGTGCATGGCCACAGCCACCGCGTTCGCGAAGGCAAAGATCAGCCCGATGGAGCCGCCCAGCTCCGGCCCGAGGCTCCGTGAGATGAGGAAGTACGTGCCCCCTGAGAGGGTGGGAACACCCCATGGCGTTAGCTGCCTCCCCCACACGTTTTTGGGGCCCCCTGCACCCCGCAGCTCATGCCAGGAGCTCAGGCCCACAGGACAGCCCCAGAGTGGAGGAGACATCCCCGGGCTGGTGGCGGGGCCGTGCTACCTGACTTCACTTTGCCGTTGGTGGATATGGCGGAGATGGACAAGCCGGTGATGGTGGTCACCGTCACGGACATCAGGATGATGAGCCACGTCAGGGCTGTGGGGAGAGGGCACTGCTTCCTTCCTGCACTCCCCCCCCAGGAGACCCCCCAGGACCCCACGCATCGCCCCACGGTGCCGGCATTCCCGCCCCGCTGGGTGTTTCGGGTGGCGGTGAGCCGGGTGCCGCTGCCCTGCCCGCAGCACCCACCGATTCCCGCCTGGGCGGTGATCCAGGGCAAGCGCAGGTAGAGGATGACTCCCCAGATGTTCAGCATGCAGCGGATCTGGGAGGTGGAGAGGGGGACCAGCCGTCAGCATGAGGGCACCTGGGGACGGCCAGGGCCACGGCGGCTCTCCTGCCCCTCGGAGCAGAAGCCAGCTCGCCGAGGGCAGGGAATTATTCAGAGCGCAGACACTTGTGAAAAACACATATATGGGGAAAAATGCAGCGCCGAGGGGCAAATACTCGTGGGGGGGAAAGATGCTCCCTGCGGGATGAGCCACACTCACCATCACGCCCTTCACCCATCCGAAGCGGACGGGCTCCGGCGCGGGGGCTCTGCCCAGCTCCCCCGCCACCTCCTCCAGCCCAGCCTCCGACAGCCCATTGCTCCGCTGTGCGTCGGGCACCTGCACACCCAGACGGCCCGGCTCGGGCTGCGGGGACCAGGGGGAGGCAGGTGAGGGCCGAAGGCAGCCAGCCACCCCCGGCGGTGCAGGCAAGGGGGGCAGCTCTGGCTGGGAACAGCTGGAAACAGCTGGGTTATCCCTCCGGCTCCTCCTGGGGCTTGCCCAGGGATGCACACATGGGCACAGCACCAGTTACAGCACCAGGAGACCCAGTGCCACGTGGCAGGGACCGGTGGCATGGCCAGGGGATGCCGGCGGCACGGCCGACCCCCACCGTACCTTGAGGATGGAGTGCAGGTCCGCCAGCGAGGGCCTGCCCTTCCCGGCGTCGCCCACCCCCGTGCTGTTGGCGTAGTGCTCGTAGGCAGGCACCACGTCCACCGTGTTGTAGCCAAAGGTCCTGGTGCAGAAGGTGCTGCCGGAGAGGTGGGTGGGCTGGGCGCTGTCGCAGCCAGCCCCCTCGGTGGGCACGTAGGGACCCCGGCCGCCCTCCTCCATGCCCAGGAGGGTGCTGATGGTGAAGCGGCCGCTGCAGCGGGCAGGGGGCAGCTCCGGGGCGGGCAGCTCGGCCATCGCCCCTACCCAGGAGCCTGCCAGGGGAGGGATGGGGTGGCCAGGGGCTCCCCAGCTTTATACCCAGCTAAACCGGAGTGAGGCAACCGGCACCCACCCACCGCCGATGGTAATGGGGGAAGGAATCGGCTCAAACCACCCCAAGCTGGTCAGGGGGAAAAAAAAAATAGCTGGAAGGGGTATCAAAACCGCTGTAATGGGCATCGCCGCCTCCCAGTGCCCGATGGGGGCGGCGATAACGGGTTTGAGATTAAGTCCTAAGGACAGATTGACACAGAAACGCAGTGCTGAGTTTGCCTCTGGCCCCAGCCTGGGAACATTCAGTTCCCACGGGGATTTGTTATGGAAAATGGGAGCAGGACTCCCACGCACCCTTGCCCTTCCCTGGGATACTGCCCCAGACCTGACAGATCCACTAAATCATCTCGGCCGGGCTCCGAGCCGCTGCGGGCAGCACCGAGTGCCGGACACAGGGAGGGGAACGGCTGCTTCATCTCACAGTGAAAGCAGGGGAAAGGGGGGGAGTGCAACACCACGGGGTGGGGGGTACCCCCGCCGGGACCCGGGTGCCAGGGGCTGGGGAGGGGGATGAAGAAGCCAGGGGACACGGAGCGGTGGCACTCAGCCCCTCTGTGATTGCGCAGCGCCGGGAGCTGGCAGCTCCCCGGAGCGGGGCAGCAGGGATGCCCACGGGCCCTCAGCCCCCTCCCTGGGGAGCCGCTGAGCGCCCAGGGAACAGAGCTCCCCCAGATCCCACCCCTGATGTAATAAGCCACTTCAGACCTTCCCCACATCAGACCAGATGGGAGCCGAGGCCACGCTCAGCCTTCACAGCCACCAGCAGGTGAGGGACAGGGGGAGGGACGGGCATCTTTTATACCTCTGCAGCCCGGTGTCACATGTGCCTTAAAAGCAGTTACAGATAAGATCGGCCAAGACAGCAAATAAGGCAGGCAATAAAATCCGAGGGCAGCCCATTTGAATTTCAGCCCTGTGTGGCTTTGCAAGTTAATGGAAAATTCAGCCTGCCTGCCCTGCTGCCTCTGGCTCTCTTTTGCATTCACGCACAAATTGTAACCCACGTTTTGAGGACTCACTTCAGCCCCCCCAGTGTTGTTTGTGGGCGAGCAGACGCTGTCCGGACAGGCAGCCCTGCCTGCATCCCCGCGGCGCAGCCCTCCTAACGCCCAGCATCGCGCCAGCACCCGGTGCCACCACCACCGCTCCCCACGCCTGGCCTTGTGAGCGGGGAGGAGGGTGAGACGGGGACACCAGCTCTGCCCTCACAACAGATGCAGCAGCAGGCTCATGCCCAGCTGAAATTGGCTTTATTTTAGAAGCTCGTTATTTCAGCAAAAACACTTCACTTGCCCGAACCACCATGGAACATGGAGTGTCTGAAATGCGGAGGGGGAATCTCTTAAACACAGCGCAGCCAAAGGTGCTCCAGGAGAGACAGGAGGTCTCCAGATGCTGGGTGAAGAGCGAAGCGAGTGGTATGATGCAACCCTGGTGTAGTGAAATAGCCGGATAGTAGGATGCGCTTGTCGTCGGCCTGATTCACAACACCAGCTGCAGCAACAATACCGGGGCCGTCGGGCGCTGGGAGCTGCGAGCAGGAGAGCAGAGCTCTGTGGCGCATCCCTCCAGCCCCTCCGCTCACGGTGAAGAGGTGCCAAGTTGCTTCTGCTGGGCTCTCCCTCGCTTCCAGCCGATCCCCCAGTTCGTTCTGGCTATTAAATGCATCAAATGAACCTGAATCGAGTTAAGGCACCCAACGGGGCAATGCTTTACATACAGCTTCTTCTAAAGTTTGCCAAAGAGCTACATTCCAACAGGCCTTTAACGAAGTTTGAGTTGTCCCGCTTCCATCCCTGTGGAAGAGGGAACCTACCGCCCTGGGTGACACAGGCCACACAAACGGCGCCGGGGCTCAGCGCTGCAGACCCACCATGCCCAGCGGGACTCGGTTTCCCAGCACTGCAGGGAAGGAAGCCTGGGAAGACAGAACAGATGGTTTAGCCGACAGGGACAAAGGGATCCCCTCCCATCCTCTTCCAGGCACCATTTCCATCCTTCCAACTTCAGACCCAGACGGAAACAGGACAAAACCACTGGTACAGCGACACGAATGGTGACAGTATCTGAGCACTGTCCCAACCCCAGGGACACAGAACTGGAATTAACAAGTTTTTTCTTTCCTCCAGGCTGGAATAAAAACAGCTTGGTTCCTTGAGAGGCTGGGGTTTACTGAGGTTGGGAAGACAAATGTTGAGAGGGTAATAAGAACAAAAAAAGCCATTGAATTAATTTTTTCTGAACACACTTCCTTCAGCTCCTGTGAGGAACAAGATCCAAGAGCTGTCTTAGACAAAGGCAGCAGTGGTGGGAAACTGGCGGAGGTCACAGGAGCCACCTCATTTAGCAGGTCACCTCCAGCCAGAGGGTCTGGAAAAGAAAACAAAAATCAGGGGCGAGACACAGAATCTGCAGTCAGTGGGGAAATCCAAGAAAAGGCAGAGGCGCAGGAAGGCATCCCGCGGGCTGCAGGCGGGACCTGACTGCACGACCAGCTGAGCCAGGTGCGCACTGGGGTAACGGTGCGGGCACCACTGTGAAAACAAATGAATTAATGCTGTTGTGGGGATTAAAAAACAACCAAACCCACAAACACCAAAGAAATGGAGCTGAGAAGACAGGACCTGCTGACACCAGCTCCACGACGGGGTTTAGGAGGGGCTCTCACCAGCACTGCCTGTTGGCAGAAAACCTGTTAATTCTCACACGGCTGGTTGTCTTCCATTAGCTCAGTTCAATTCTCACCAGTACTCCATGGTTAACTCCTGGGCAGAGCTTTACTTTTTTTTTTTCCCCCCCTCCTACTGGAAAGGTAACAGGGCAGAAGTTTACAGTGAGTGTTTCTAGATGCCCCTGTAAATCCCGACCACATCAACTCAGACCTCGGTGGCTGCAAGACATGCAGGCTGTAAAGCTGTACGAGCTGCCACGCCGATACAGCAGCACTGGTGGATGCTTCACTACCAACGAGCCATGCAAACATGGGACAGACCTGGAGACTCTGCACGTCTCCGTTGCGCCCATACTAGGATGGAACATCACATGCTCAAGGCAAACACCTTTTCACTTTTTCCTCAAATCTCCTCCAGCAACACAAGCATCAGCATTAGACTCAAACTAGCGAGCCACCCTTTGGATGCATCTTGTCTGCCTGGAGGCTCGTTATTGCTGAGGATTAGTCCTGGAGTAGGAAAGCGCAGATGGAATTACCCCAAATTTAATCTGCAGCGTTCATCTGTACGTTTTTCTTGCATAAAGGGGGAGAGCTCCACTGACTTAGAGAAGATTTGTCAGTTTATACTAAGAATAAATGCGGCTCAGATGGCCGAAATGGAGGTAGCTCTGGCTATGGCCCTGGGAGCACCAAGCTGTAAAAGCGAGCACTACTCCCTGTTGTAAAGGGAGAGCTTAGTGACACCACCCTTGAGCAGGCTACGCCAAACACAACGCATACATTCAGTGAGACTCCAAAAATCCCTTCTAGCAGATCAGCTATTTAGGAAACCAAGGCTAGCCTGCCTGTTAGCAAAGCCGGAGCGTGACGGTACGAGGGGTTAACAAACCTCACAGCAGCAGCAGCAGCTCTGCTGGTCAGAAACCTGAGGGAGCAGAACCAGGCTGTTCTCTCCAGCAGAAGCAGCGTGGGGTGGAAAGAAAACGGCGACATCTGGAAAACCACAGGGGTGCCTTACGCAGCAAAGCACCGGCACATGCGTCAGCATCCACCTCAATGCAGCAAAGCCCTTAAAAGTCGTGCAGAGAAGAGCCAGGTTTGCCAAAGCCAGGCCTAGGTGTGGAGCTGGGACCCACCGCTCCGGGGAACGTGGGAAGCTGGATGGGCTGCAACGTTCACCACCTGCACAGACCTATGAAGAAATGACAGGGCAATCAACAAGAAATAATTCCAACTATCTGCGGCACCTTCTGTTAAACCCACAACCTCTCACCTTGGCTGAAACAGGGCTGGGTCTTACCTTGCCAGGGTTAGCCTCAGGGCTTTGACTCCTCCGTCAGTTCATCACAGGACGGAAGGACCATCTCAGCTTTTGAAAGCATGAAATAATTCTGTTCCTGCTTAGCTTAGAAGGGACCAGAGGCCAGAGTCACAACCACTGAGTACAAAGGGAGCAAAATGCACATGGCCATCAATTTTCTCTTTCACTAACACCCCTGAGGGCTGAGAAGCACCAGAAAGCGTCGGCTACAGCCGTCCTCAAAGGGCAGGTGGAGAAAGGGCAACCTGCCGTTTCTAAAAGGTCTCTAGGTTCAACGTCTGACTTCAGAAAGATGCCGGCGAGGCAGCACAAGAGCCCGGGTGAGCAGGAGATGGGCAAAAGAGTGGAGAGCAAGGTCCTGCGAACGGCAGCGCTAAGAGCCGAGCCCCGAAGGACTTCAGGCCCCGCATGAAGGGTGGAGGAGGGAGGGAAGGAATCGCAGCGGGAAAGGCGGCCTTCGCCCTTCCCGACAGACTCCGGCAGACGCTGTCCCTCCCTGGCTCAGGTCAGTGGTTGCCCGAGGACAGGTACAGCCTCGCCAGCCTCTCTGTACGCGGCGTGGTTTGATGCAAGGAGTAACTCGGGGACAGGGGCCGAGTGCCAGCAAGAAACACGCAGGGGCAGGGTTTATCCCGCAGCACCGCACGCGGGGTAACCCCGGCCCAGCCAGGGATGTCTGCAAGCGTCAGGAAAGGTGCCTTGCTCGGCCCTGCTCTTCGGTAACCTGTTTCTCTAGGGGATTGGATGAATTGTCAACCGAGACACACCGAGAAGCGTTCCCACATGAATACACCAGAAGTGTTAGTTAATACCTAATAAAGCTTTTCACACTCACCCGTTGACATGGCTAGGCAATTCAATTCCCCCTCCCCAAATCACTCCTTGGTAACTCACCAAGTCCCCTGTGCTTGCAGGGTGCTGCCCAGGTCTCTTTCAGCTTTCAGTTGAAACCAATCCTGCCCACGCTCTAGGACCACGCGGTGCCACACACAGTCCCTAGCTCTCTCAGCTGGGAGCCCCAGCAGCCAGTTTGCTAACGGCGAGGGACACGGCTTTGGGTGGCTGGGCAAGCCACCCCTTTGCTTCCTGTCCAAAAGGTTGACGCAATTTAAACTACGTTTCTGGTGGAAAAAGCAATCAGGAAATTGTCATCAAGTCAGTCAAATATCCCTCAATGTCGTTAAACTTAAAGACTTTGCAAAATGGAGATGAATTCTGGCCCAGTTAGTAACATGCAAAGGTCGAAATCAGCCCCCACATTTCGGTGCCTGATGCGCAGCCAGAACAGCACGTGTTCTCATACCCCAGCAACACAAACGGCGTGAGGCAAGACAGCAGCAGTGCAGGAGGCCGTGTGCGCAGGGGGAAGCCAGAGCAACCACCAACATTCCTCCCATTTCATTTCAAAGATAGGCAGCTGTGTCAAAGATAAGAGCTTGCAGTGTAACGTGCTCCCTGGGCTTTGACACCGGTTTAACGGTAGCTCAGAACATTTAAAGCTAACCGTTTCTTAACGCCCCTCACTTCACTGGGACTCAGGTTTCCCACTAAACCGACAGTAATATCCACCCATGCCCAACACATCCCACACTTGGGCTTCTCTGCCCAGCTTCCTTACTTCTGGTGAACTTGGCATGGGATCATTTTGAATGCAACTGGCTACAAACTCACACGTCGGTCACGAAAATCCCTCCTACCAAAATATACCTGTTTCCAATCCCAGCTGCTCCTGCAAAAGCTTCAGTGGAGCTCCGGGGTTTGCAGAGCTGTGTACACCTGGGACACCAACCCAAGAGCTCAAACGTCATTAAGCGTAAAGGAGCCTCTGCAGCACACAGAGCTCATCTGCACCGCATGAACACAGGCCACACAAGACAACATCATGGACTGACGGCAGTGTGTCACGTGTGTGGTGTATCAGACAGATTTTCAACATTTAACATGCATTTAAAAAACAACCCCCCTGAAATTTCCAAGCTGTATGTTCAGCAAGCATTAAATCGAAAGTTTTCTTCTCCACTTCCTCTCCTGCTATGAAATTGCTCGTGCACCTCCTTACTGCAGATCTACAACTCCTTTCTCAGCATAGCCTGTTAACTACTTAAGAATAATTTTCTAAATATAAACCAATCCAAAATAAAATGAATAAAAACATAAAAACACAAAAATCGGTGAAAATGAAAATGTCAAAAACAAATAGAAATCAAAGAAATTTATTTCCATCAACAAAAATACAGAATACAAAACGATACTGGTCCCACCCTCTGAACGTACTAAAGACAGGCACAGGTTACTGCAACCCTGAGCAAAAGCTTCTCTGCTAATTCATAAGGACCTCCATTTGCACCAGTCTTGCGTTCGTGTCTCCCGATGTTCTGTAAGGGATCATTCCAGCAAATGTTATTAGGGCACGAGCTTGAGATCGAAGTTGCTAGAAAACAGAAAAATAAAGTACAGTTACTTAGTATTAAAAAAAAAAAATAAAATGCAATGAAAGCAGAGTTAGACACGCGTTAAGCACTTGTCTTTTCAAACATGAAAATGTCATCTTTATTTCTGAGAGCTGCTCCCTGGATAACGTATCTCCAGATCTGGAAGGAAATCCAATTATTTCCTTTTCCATCCACTAAAAGCATGTCTAGTTACCCTTTTGCTTAAAAAACCCCATCCATTTACTTCAAATTACCCAAGAAAAAACATTTCCAACAATGTGGGCTGTTGCTGTACTACAGCAATCTTGTAGTTTCTGCATGAAGGGGGCTTTCCCAGGGCAACAGGACTCCTTCCCACCTCGCAAAATACTAAGTCGACTCTGCCAAAATGCAGCTGAAGGTCTCCAGCATCGCCTGCGACACACCAGCATCCCTGAAGGCTCTTCATGCCGTAACACAAGGAAAGCAGACGTACCAAGTACTCTCAGAGACCTTTGCCTACAGTAACCAAACCCCCTCCTACGCATCAGAAGGCTACCTAACAGCTAAATGAATTCAGGAATAATTTGTTTCATTTGTTAAAACCATTAGTAAATTAAAAGAAAAATCATGCCGATAACTGGTAGAGGTCAGGAGAATACAGAAAGCCCGAATCTTTATGGAAGACTGTGCAGACTGATTGTTTTGATTGCTCGCAGTGTTTTCTTCTTAAATATTACTCATCTCTAAATTACTGTACTAGAAGATCCCACAGTTCCAATCTTCCTTTAATCTACTGACTGCAGGGAAAGCTGAAGCGGCTTTGGTTGCTGCGGGCATGCAGATGGCAAATCTGACAGTAGGAACTTACAAGCGGAGA
Organism: Falco biarmicus; assembly: GCF_023638135.1. Lineage (NCBI taxonomy): Eukaryota > Metazoa > Chordata > Aves > Falconiformes > Falconidae > Falco > Falco biarmicus. The sequence continues at coordinate 21,772,622 of NC_079302.1, read as the reverse complement.
AGTGACCGAAGCCCATTACATGGTGGGGAACAGTTACAAACACCCTCCCTGCTGCCCCTCTAGGCAATTCTACCCCTTTTTCAGGGTGATGTTAAACCAGTCAGTTATTCAATGGCAGCAGACGAGCTTTGGAAGCTGATCATAGAAAAACCAGGATGCTCCTGTTTGTTTCAAGACATTGCCTAAATGCTTCAACTGTGCAAAACCCCTCCAACTGTACCCACAGGGCAGGACAGTTGTCTTACAGCCAGTCAATTTTCCATTTCCATGATCCCGTCTGCAGGAAAGCCGTGACTGTCCACAACGCCCAGTGGCCTGACTGAAGCAGAGAGCAGAGTTCCCACCTTGCTCCGTATTCCTGGCTGGCTGGGGACGGCTGAATGCCTGGAGCTGCAGACAGCAGGGCCAGCCATGCAGCCGGAGGCACTCCTCCCTCCTGGAAGTGGCACAGCTGAGGAATGCCAGAAGGCAGCACAGCACATCAGCGGGCCTCTGGAGTGAACAGCAAAACTGAGACTGACCCAGTTGCTAAAAGCTCCCAGGACAGTTTCCCTAGCTCTGAGTTGCCACCTAGTTAACACCAACGCAGTGGTTGTTCAGCAAGGTGGCCTGAAAATTATTTGTTTGGTTCCAGTCACAGTTACTGCTTCTTCTAGCCTGCTTCCAAATCTGTTACACAGCAAGGTTGTGTCATTCTGCCTGACCTGCTGCTTTTCAGTGGAGGTCAAAACAGGTGGCAGGTGAAGAAAAAGCATGTCAAGGCGTCTGGCTCTTCGGAATTAAAATACTAAGAGGCAAAACCCCTCGCTGTGACTAAGAAAGTCTCAGGAGCAGTGCGAGCTGCCATTCCCTTTACCTTTTCAGTAGCAATACTAGAGCTGGTCTATTTTAAAAAATCCAAACAACATGATAGGTTGCAATACTTCAGGAAGAACAAACAGAGGTTTGCAGAGGTTAAAAGCAGCCTGGAGGTCTAGATGTTCTATTGGCTGTAATTACCTAATGAATGTTAGAATCACTTACAATTTAAAATAAGACCACAAATAAAAACAAAAATAATTCCATTCCTTTCATGACCTAATTTTGCCACCGAAATAATGCCCTTGAGCTGCTTCAGAGAGTATGCCACCCCGGGTCGGGGTGGGGAGCGTATGACATTGCTGTCATGCACTCGTGGCATCTGGGTCAGGGCTGTCACCGCAGCCATGGTTTCCAGCACTGCAGTCCGGGCTCGCGGCGATCTCCGTCTGAAACCTGACAAAATGGATCAAGCCAAGCGAGACTGGATGTTGCTCCCTCATTCCCAAATCTAATTAACATATATATGTTAAAAAAGAAAAAAAAAAGAAAAAAAAGATTAAAAAAAGACTCAAAATACAGCTTAGGTAATTTCATTTTGAAATAAACAAAATGCATAAAATGCCAACTCTGAGTCCAAACCTGATCAGTTCTAAATTAAGCCCATTTCACCTCTGAAGTGGGACAGGAGACGTTCCAGCAGGACACGTTACTGGGCGCAGGGGCCCCCAGCAGTACTACCCCTCCCTGCCCTGCCCTTGCTGCCAGGTCCGTGCCGCCCCTGCCGAAGCCCCCTACTCCCCCACCCGTTACAGCAGGATCCCACTTTGGGTGCTCAGCAGACCACTGAATTTGCCCTCTGGCGCCAAGCAAGAGCCACGTGCTCCTGCGCTGGGGGAACTCTGCTCCGGGCTACCTGGAATAAGCCCCAGACTTCAGAACAACTACTATCTCATGTTTTCAAATTCCGAACAGAGGGATCTGAATTGGTCTGCTCTGATGGAACTAGAGAAAACCCAGGGACTTCAAACACCTAACTCAAGGAAACGTCTTTTGTCACTTGTGTCTACTGCGCAACGTGCTGAGACTGTTAAAGCTTCTGGAAGAGCCTGATTTCCCCTAAAATTTGCTTCCCCATGGACAAAGAAAAAGCTGTCTTTCTTCCAGGGAAGTTCAAAAGAAAAATTCTTGCCAAGCACAGCCTGGAGAAGCTCTTATCTGCCGTCTCTGTTCAGGTGAATGGGGAGATTTTGCTGAAGAAACACCCCTCTTCTCACGTTTGAGATGCCCTCATTTCTTTCCACCACAAAAATTGCCTGAGTTGCTTCCCAGGCAGGGAAACTGAAGTGATCCAGATTCCCTGCTCGCACAGTCTTGCAGGAAATTCTTCAGGGTAAGAAAGAAGTGGAACATGGGCTAAAACTACCTTCCCATGTGCCCACGCCTGGTATTTTTCTGCGCATGGAAATCTTTAGGCAGCCGGGAGCTACACGGCTGTGTATTTTTTCTCTCTAGCTAATCCTACCTTAGCAGATTCATGCTCCCTTCTGACATTACAGTCACATCGCCATTCTCTTATCGCCTCCCTGGCTGCAGAGACAGCAGGCACTTGTCCCCTCTGATGGTTAAGCACAGCTTTTATTGCACCCGGCAGCCAGAGATCCACGACTCAGAAACCTCTGTCATCACCACTGATACCCTGCTACTGTGAGATCCCACCACGAGGCCAGAAGCTTGATTAAAAAAAAAAACCTTGAAGCCTGGAAAAAAAGAAAACTTTGAAGAGTTTTTAGCTAGCGATGTCATCAGCTGATCTCCACAACCGTAACAGCACGAGCGCAGAGCACATTTACAAAGCACGCTTACACTGAGCTCGCTACAAACAGGCACGCTGTTGGTATGATACGATGTCACGGTGGCTTCCTTCTACACAAACTCCTGCCACCAAAGCTGCTGCTCCCATCACCAACCAGCCCAACAACCTTTGGTACGCCACGGTCATGGGATTCATACCGAGATGACACCTGACAGCATTACACCCCTACGGAGATGGCAAATGCTTCTACGTAAGGCACAAGACTGAAATCACAAAACCAAAATAAATGGCTCATTCGGAAGGCAAGGTGCTAAGGCTGCTTGCTCAGTGCCAGTCTTGTGAACACACAGACCAGGTGACGTTGGGTTAGCCTGGGACTTCCTCACAAGTGCAGAATTTAAGGTGGGAGAAGCCCGAGGCGCATGCAGCATCCCGTAGCTCTGGCACAGGCTGCACCCCAGAGACAAAAGCTGGATCATGACTTGAGCCTTTCGTTTTCTGATGTAACTAAAAATGCTACCAAGGCTTTTGCCAATACTGCAATTTACAGATCAAAGGCACTTCTGTAGATGACTAAAGCCTGGAATAAAGCTGGCTGCGGCCCAAGTTGGTTTTCCTTCTCAAAAGGAGTTGATACTTTTTTCCTAATCTGTAAGATGGGATGAGCGGTTTGGCCTTGGTTTTCAAGTGCCTGTGGCAGCTTTGAGTTAGTAAGAGCTACAGAACCAAAGCCGACGACAGCTAAGCTGCTGCCACCTCCCTTCTGCTCAACACTGCGTGCTGACAGGCGACTGCCCGCAAATCTGGCTGTGCCCTTCAAGTGGCACCTGTTTTGAGGCTTGCTGAAGGCGTAGGTCCTATCAGTGCGTGGAGGAAATGCTTCAGCACGACTCTGGCAGCGACAGCAAAGCCACCGGTGTCAGCCATTTAAACCGGGCAGGCAGAGCAAGCGCTGCCGCACTGGGAAGCTGCCCGCTCTGCTGCGGAGGCAGCACAACACCGGCAAACTGCTACAGCTACTCGTCGAGCAGCTGGGTATATTGCCCAAGGACACTTTGCAAAGGTCAGCCCATGTCACGACAGAAGCGAGCCAAGGAGAAGAGTCAAGGGAGGCCTTTCCACCAGAAATCAGTTTTGCATGAACAGGGCACTAACTTAAATGAAAGGAATGGATATCGGGTTCTTGGGAAAAAAACAGGTAGCGACACCAACCACCCTGGAGACCCTGCACTGTCCACATCCCCTAATATTTAAGGTCCCACCAAGAAGCAAACTGAACCCTTGCTCTCTCTCGCTAGGAGGTACATGTTTAGTGTAGTATGTCTTTATTAGCTCAATGCCATTTAGAACAGTATCCTTTCTTTACACAAAGCTGAAGCTATGAGAAACTAGTCTCCAGACTCCAAGTAGCAGAAAATTCTAAGACTCTAAGTAACCGAGCAAGTCAAAAGCTAAGACCATTACAGGTTCAGTTATATGAAGCCCAAACCCTTGAAACCAGGTGAAAAAGCAAGTAGGAAAACTTGTCAGATTATAATCTTACCGAATCTCTGTCTTCCATTACCCGCTGGGGTCTGGCAGGAGTGGCTGGGCTTGTGCCTTTCATCCGTTTATATTGGGTGAATAAAATATTCATGGTTGCAAGCAGGACCTCAGATAAATTGTGCCTGATCTACACAAAGAAGGGAACCCCCCCCCCAAACATAATGCAATGAAGAGCAGGTTGACAAAATGATTACCCTTGCTATATGACATCAGAAAACCAAGCAATGATAACTGTGGTTGATATTGACTCGTTTAACAGTCCTACACGTAATGGCTACCCCTGCTGCGACTGTACCACTGGCAAAAAAAGTTACCTACAGTTTCAAGACAGGCGTGCATAATGGCTGCACTTCATGATTGATAGCAATGCTTCAGATAAAACCCAAAGTGCCCAAATACAAAAAACCTCAAAGCACCCAAATACACATAAACACTCTCTGAAAGAAGTGCCACCCTGCAGTTAAAACAGTTCCAGAGCGATAACAGCCTTCTGTTATGCCTCATACGCTTCATCTGCTAACACCCAAATACACAAGTTCCTCTGATTTGGAGGTAAGGAAACATAAGACCCAACAAATGCTCACTGACCATAAAGAGCACAGAAGAACTAGGTCAGCAGCAGAGTTGAAAGTTTTCAACATTCCGAATTCTTGAATCGAACTCAGTAAATTCAGAGGGATTCAGATCTGTGGGTACCTTCTGCAATATGGAGACAGTATTTCTGGGTAGGGAATTCTAGTGCTCCAAAGAGCAGCATTAAGGAGAAACCTGCAAGCCAAGAGTCTACGTGGATGAATGCAAGATAATCTCATCCCATTTTCCCGTTAAAGAATAAGAATGACGAGGTGACAAGGTTTTAAGATCCTTTTAACAAAGCAAAAGGCTTTTGGAAGCTAAAACCAAGAGGCATTACTTACTTCATCACTGAAATTCCGGAAGGCAGCAACTCTCTCCTCTACACAGTCTTGGCTAAGAGGTACAAGCTTTAGGCGTTCAATAATCTTCAAAAAGAAAAGCAGGAATCAGGGCAGATAATCTATGTCCTATGCACCATATACTAATAAAGCATGGTTTTGAAGTGTTAATGAAATGCTCCCAATTCCATTCAGGTTAAATAATTTCATTGTTATTTACTGGTTTACCTCCCCTTGCTTTGTTGAGCAGCAAGAATATTTTGTTCAACGTCTACAAAATAGCTGCAGAAAGAGCATCCTCACCAGGCAACAGGGAAGAAACACAGTTTTGAATTCCTATAGCATTGCAACACCTTCTAACTCATTAAATATAAGTTTTTGTTTTAAGTGATGTTATTAGAGACATTCTGGGCTTTCAAGGGCATTAGGAAGGCTGCACTTCAAACAGAACTCTTGAAACTTACATCAAAGGCCCTGTCAATGTGACCAGCGTGATATTCATCAAAAAACGTGATTAAGTCTAGCAGAAGGTAGAACGTGGAGTCAATGGATTTCTTTGCATTTATCCCCTGAGCTTTGTACCTGAAAGAAATTGTTTTACAATTTTATTGTGCAAAATGGCAACCTTTATAAATGTGCTCTTGTAATTCCTGGAAGCAGAGACGTCAAGCACAAGGACAGAATGCATCTAACAAAGGACAGCTTTTATTTTCCTTAACCAGGAGGCAGAATTTTCACAGGCTGTGGCTTTTTAAAAAAAGCTTTTATTCACTTCTAGTTTTGTTTCCCAGCATTTGTTTCCTTTTATATGTTTACACTTCCCATATTCATGGGGATAACAGTGACAGGAACCAGAGGGCCGCAAGGCAAGCGCTGTACAAGCATGTCGAACACGCTGCTTTACAGCGGACGGCTCTCCAGCACAACTGCCTGCTTCAGGCAAGAAGTTAAGACTTAAAAATGGATTAGATGCTTCTGCATGCTCTGTCTAGCTACACCTGCTAGGAGATGAACCGGAGGGCTGTCTGCTCTCACTCCAAGCAGCGCAAGGTCAGACAGGAGCTCCTTCCTCAAGGTAGTAGTAAGAGTGGTTAAGTGCATAGTACACACCATGCAGGGTGCTGCTGCAGAGCAGGAAGGCAGACAGCCTCTCGGCCTTTTCTGGTGGGCATCTCTCCCATTCCAAAAACATCACAAGGCGGCACAGGAGGAAACATGCATGGCTACGGTGCTGTCTGCGGTACGGTAGTGAAGAAAAGCCCCGTATTATATGTAACTGGCAAGAAGATGAGCTAATCAGAACCACTCTGGCTTTGCAGTCACAAAGGTTTGCAGCTGTAAAGGGGCATCATCGAACAGCAATATTTAGCGTACTCATACAGATCAAAGCGAGTAGCAAAACAAAGCCCGTTACGGCTTTTGCTGAAGCTTAAACCCTAAGCCAAAGGTTTAATTCTCCTTAATGCCTGCGACCAAATGAGTGTCCCGCTAAGTCAATACGGCACCAATTTTCACTCAGCCTGCAACCTGACTAAATGAAGGAAGGGCTAACTGAAGGAGTGACTGGCAAATGCCACTTGTCAAAAGAAGAAAGGCAAAGGCCTCTGACAGAAATCGATGCATTTCTGTACCTGTCCTCCCAATTTCAAAGTGCCAGCAAGCATGCTTTTATTCTCTTCCCACCGTAATGGTAGAGGAAAAGCAGTAAGACATTTCTCACAGGTACCCCCATTCTGCTCTAGTAAAACACAAGAGTTGTCCATGGCAGTCACTGTGATAAGATGTACTAAAAGATCATGATTTAAAAAAATCCCAAAGCTATTTTGCAATTACAACCTTTCAAGGTTATTCTTAACTTTTAGCTGCTAATGAATCTTGAGCATTGATGTCTCTCAAACACATATCCTAATTAGCACACCGACACCACAGGTGACGTTCCTTTCGGTCACTCCCATTTCTCTCTATTTTCTAACCACCACATGACACTTTCCTAAAGTAACAGGCTGTGAAAAAGAGGTCCACTGGTTACATTAGCCACATACACACCTCAGCTTACACGTTCCCTTTTTTAGCTTTCATTAGAACAGCAGTGAAAAAGTTTTCAGACAGCTACTGAACTCACTGCTCTGCTGTTAAAGTTAGAATTACTGGTTGTGTAGCGCTCTCAATATTATTTCACACAAGTGAATTGTGTGCAACAATTCTGCAACTGTTATGCCATTTTGCTTTAAATACCATCTAAAACATAGAATTCATTAAATTTATTGCTCCTCCGTCTCCAGTTGACAATCCTGCAACTCCCTTTTCCTGATTCACCTACAGATGAAGCTTCTTGCCTAATTTATCTGCCTTGCCTTTGAAGATTACATTTCTGATTTCAGTACTGCAACCCATCACGAGCGGGACAGGGTGAATTCTGACCTCTTTCTCTATCTTCCTGAATACTCTGCTGTCCAGCCAGCAGAAACCACGTCAGGAACTAATACCCACTGAACTGACAGTCCCAGGTCAGGTCCAGGTGAACCACCCATCCTGCCCCCTTGTCTTACCTCTCAGCGATGGAGTGGGCCATGTTCTTCAGCCGCTCTTTGTTCGACTGGGGAGTGCTGATCTGGGGAACAACAGGACTGAGGAGCTTGTTCATCAGTTCTAAAACTTTGTCAGGGTTCTGTTGGGATGAGTTACACACAAATAAAAGCAGCATGATGGGACTTAGTGTTTTAATCTCACTGGAAAAGCAGAGAGGTCCGACGCAGCAGTGCCCAGTGCAAACTCAGAAATGCTTCCCTCCCATAAAGAGTCCAGATCATCTTAGCTATGAGCAAAATAATGCTGCTGGTTCACATGAGAAAATGTTTCCCCCTAATTTTCCTCCAAAATAGTGGCTATAGTTGTATCCACTTTGATTTCCAGTATATTTCAAAAGGAAACAAGTACTCACTATATAGATCAACTATTTTAGACTTCAACATCTAAGACACTGGTAGAGCATACTTAAGGTAAATAACTTCACTAGCTAATAAAATTATGCATGGGACAATCTCTTCAGAAGACCAGACTGATCAAGAACCAGGATGACTTCAATCAGAAGGCGTTGGAGTGCAATCCATCTGCGTTTGCTCACTGAAACCCCCCTCCATGCAGCCAACGGCAGGCACTGCTTTAACAGCAGCAGAAATAATCTGCTTGAATAAGGGCAATTCAATCTCCAAGATGAAATTTAACCTCCGAATCACAGGGAGAATGTTTGGGAAAAAATGGTGAACCAGGTACATATTTAAGGGAGCACACAGAAGATATTTACCTTTGCAAGGTCATAAAGTTTCGCAGCTTCTTCAAACAATCCTTTATTTTCTGCTGCAGAAGCCACTTTGTTAATAATGGGTTTTGTGTCACTTGTGAACTTGTCTATCACTCCAGGCTAAAGAGGCAAGACAAAAATGAAAGGAGAAGAGAGAAGAGAAATGAGAATGCTTAAAAACTTCTGACTATTCCTGTCAAGGCAATGAACATTTTACATGTTGGATTATGATTAGGATGGCCTGTACATTTCCATGGGAACGCGCAAAAGGGACATGGTTAAAAATAGCAAGAGCTCTAGTGAGAGAGACTTTCTCCAAAACGGAGTCAGCACAGACATCTGTGGCTTCTAATTCATTCAAAATGACCCAGATAATGGGTCAAATTCTAAATCATTTTAATTGTCGATGACACATTGCAGAGGAGAATAAAACACAAAAGACTTCAGCCTATAACTTGCCAAGGTCTTCAGGGATGCTGTTTGTGTATATTGGCATGACAGGTTGCAAGTGAAATCTTACACAGATAAATGAAAGGGCGAAAAGAGTTTTAAAAGAAACAATAAACACAAGTAGCATAAAAAGAGCAGATAGAATCAAAGATATCTGGAAAGGATTTTACCGTAGTTGAGGATGTAAAAATAAGACTATATCATCTAGATGAATTTATCTTGAAACTAAGATTGCTGGTTTCATACCAAAGAAACACAAGAATACAGTTTAAAATTTAAAGGAATACATTTAAAAGCAATGGAGTGAAGTCAAGAAAACAGCATTCACCACTAATGGCATAATCTAAAAATTATCTATCTTACAAAGGACTGTAAAGTGAAAAGATATCTGTAAAGATTACTGAGTTACCTTGCTCTGGTGTGTGCAAGCCCACTGCTTTTGAACTGACGGAACAAAAACATCTAAAGGAAAATCCTGCCAGATATTTTTGACAGTAGCAATCATTGCAGCATGAGCCCTAATCTTAAAATTAGGGTTTAAACAATTTTGGAGTCTGCTTTACGCAGAAGGCTTCCAAAATTGCCGCAGCAAACAGAAAAACTTCATTGATTATTTAAAAAATTAATTGTTTGCACACACTCTCCTCTTTTCAGGTGAAACCTTAAGGTTTCCTTTATCTTCTGACTGTAAACTTAAAAGTAAAATGTAAGTTACTGCTTTTACAGCAGAAGTAAAAGCTATTACAACTAAAAATGGCTGATCTTTAATCCAACACTTACCCTCATCTACGTGGAGAAGACAGATCAGTTGTGCCTATGCCTGTGGTCTGTTAGCCCTCGCTCGCTTTATTACAAGAATTTTTAATGGGCTGCAATACTTTTCTCCTCTGAGGTGAATGAGGATAATGTCATATAGATAGTTTTCACACGTACATCTCAGTTAATAGAACAATCTCACACCCACTTACAAGCAAGCCATTTTTAGTAATTGCTTTTTACTAATGTGTACTAAATTCCATTTCATACGGTAAAGATGAAATCCCAGCCTCACTGAAGTTACTCAGTGCCGTTTGTTTCTGTAGACGTATCCGCTGCCTACAGGGATGTGGTTTGCCCTGTGGTTCCTGACTTGCCTTCTGTTAGGGCAGGTCATACATTATTCTGTAAAAGGATCTCATATTTGGAGGACTTGTCTGTATTCAAACAGTAATGATTCGTCTAGTAAAAAATAAAGAAAAGCAAGACAGCCTCACGGCTGCTTTGGAAATCACACATAGTTTGTACTTTCTATGTAAAATATAAATTGTCAACTCACCTTTCTACTACCATCGTTTTCCAGCTTTCCAAGAATCATATCAAACTACATCCAACACAGATATAAAGCAAGAAAAAAGGAAACAAAAATAGAGAGATGAATTGCACATATTTCACAACACATTTCCCGAGTACAAAGATTCGGTCATGGATGAATGAAAAACAGTGATTGATGTCAAAACTACTGGTTTATAAATAAGAGGCAAAAAGGCGTGATTAAATATCTTAAACATATGGTTGTTGTGAGATCTCCCATCATCTAGGTCTGCAGCAGGCAGAAAGAGTAAACAACTGTTTAAGACTGTACTGTCTAATAAAGACTTCAGTGAAGAAATGAATGTCAGTGTGAGGAAGGCAAAACACGGTCAGACATACCTCTCTGCTTTCAATTACTATTTCACTAACGCAACGCAAGAACATACTCTCTCCTTGGCTGTCCTTCTCATTCCTACAAAACAAAGGGAAGGAGGAAGGTACTCCTGTTTCTGAGGACTTCCTAGATAAGAATAACTAAGCAGTAATAACTAGGAGAAAGATCTAAGAGACGTATAGTAGCTCATACCTGAGAAAGTAAAAATACTGCAGAGCTTCCCTTGGATCTGTCGATTCAAACTTACGGGTGTAAAGCATCAGAAGCCGCACAAAATTTAGACGCCTGATGCCAGGAGGGTCACCAGCTTCATGGCTTACTGCAATGTCAGAAACAACACTATCAGAGAACCTAATGCCAGGAAATGTTTCTCTGATCTTCATCTCAGATTAGCCAGAGCCGTGATCCAGAGCTCTAATGCAACTAAATCAATTAACTTTTAGGAGACTGTTCTGATAAATGCTTTGATCAATTACATAGACCTGCAGCATCTGTGGGGTACTCGTAAGGGTTCAGAAAAATATTCCTTTATTGTAATGTAAATGTGCAGGACTTACATAGCTGTGCACTCTGCCCAGAAGATTTCAGGAGCAATTTTAACTCAAACAAGACCAATGCCACATGAACAGCATGACAACGCAAGCGCTCTGTCCGGAAGAGAAAAGCAATTGCAGCTTCAAACTGTGCTGTCAGGAACAATACTTGGAAGTAGAGGAAAGGCTGCTGGCTCACTGCAAAATGCGATTCACCTAAAAAAACCAACCAAACAAACAAACCCAAACACAACAAGAGTATAAGTGAAAATGATTTTGCAATCAGATATCACTGACAGTGGATGCTTCCTGTCACAGTGCATCACTATTGTTTACTCAGTGCCAACAGAAATAAACACTCCAGACAAAGCTGAATACCTAATCACACATCAGTGGCTTATCTACAACTGTTCCACTGCAAATACATCACAAAAGACCATAGAATAAAGACATATTCAGAAAGTGGAAGAAAACAAACAGTTACTCCAAGAAGTTCCTTTGTTCTTTTCAGACAATGAACCATCAACTCTGACAAACTGCAATAAATTCTTAAAGATGACAACTTTTCATCTGCATTTACACTTAAGCCAAGTGATACAAATAATGTTAAAACCCTGGATTTTCCTACTCAGTGACACCAAAGGTAGCTTATTTTATTTCTTTTCCACACATTTTTATCTGGGCGAGAGTGATGTTACAAACTAGAAGGCTATGGAGAAACAAATTCTGTGTGTTTTGGATAGTCCAATTGACCTAATTTTGACTGATTGGAAGATGATTACAGAAGAAGGTACTCTTTTGGGCTGTGGATGTTCCTAAATCATTCTGAAGAAGAAGGAGCTGTGATTTGGGTCCCCAGATAATTACTTGAAATTAGTAATATAAGGGAAACAATGAGCAACAGAGGCACACAGAGAAAAGCCTTGGAAATACATGCCTGCAATAGGTACTGATTGCTTTTCTGTTCTGTGTCCCAGAAGCTGGAAGTTTTGCTAAAAAACCTTAACATATTTATGGTGAGAGAATGCAATCCGTAACTTAGTATGGATAAAGTACAAATAGCAGCAGTGCTGCTCACAAATGAATATTCACTCTCTGGATTGCTGGGAAGACACATGGGGCTCATTCATCGTGTCTTTCTGTTGTTACTGCTGTTGGTCTGCTGTTACTCTAGGGAAGCAAGCTGTCCACAAACAGCCGGAAGGCGCCTGTCACTGGTGGAGAGCTACAGGGTTATATGTGGAGTCGGGGGTTTGTGTAGTAATAGCTGGAAAGTGCCCTAAGCAGAAAAGCAGAGCCCCAAGTAACGTATGTCTTCGTGGTTTCTTACCATAATCTTCTAGCAGCTGCTTCTGGAACTGTGATAACGTTAGTCGGTCTTGTGGAGAACTTGCACTGTTGTCATCAAAACACACTTGGTTCAGCTAAAAAACAACCCCCAAAAAGAAACACAGATATTTCAACTTCCCTTTGCACAAGGGATGCACTCAGAAGTTATTTGTTCCAGCTGAACCCCTCTGAAGATTTGACCAACTGACCAGTCACAACATCAGGTCCACCCGTTGCTGCAAAGCTAACATTTAATGCAGCAACAGCAGAAACCCATGAAGACATAACCCGAGGTTCTCTTCTATCTGTCCATGCCACCAGACTCCAAAGCTGGGGCTCTGAATACTCACTAAGCAATAATTAAAAGCAGTATTTTTTTTTACCCAGTCTAAACAAATACACCATTGTACTCCCCCCTTTCTGATAATGGAGAGAAATGGGTATTGATCAGTATCTATCATGTCCCCACCAAAACCGTAAGGACTCTGGACTATAAAAAACACTGACAGTATCATCATCTGCCAATTGACACCAACATTTCAGACATAATCCATCCCGAAAGGACAATTCAAAGGATCCTCACTGTAGTAAGCTAGCACTACTTGTAAAAACAGCTGACAAAGCTCAGTGTCAAATGAAAAACATGACACTTCCAAAACCAAGCGCCCCAGATTAACACCTGATAGTACAGAGGGTATCAGAGCAGCCCTGGAACTCAGGTTCCCTGCCCTTCGCTATCGGCAAGGTCAAGTCCCATACACCGCACTGATGCAAAACACCAGACCTAGCACTAGGGAGGTCAGCAGAGCAGTGCAGAAACACAATACCATCTCGCTCTGTTCCTAAAAAACAACCCCAAACAACAAACACCACAGCTCCAACACCACACTTACTTTTAGCCAAAGATAATCTTCTGTTTTATCAGCAACTTCACTCTGGTTATCTGTAATGTCACAACGGCCAATAATACAATAAACAGCTCTTTTGTATGGGTCAGTATTATTTCTCAGCGCTCGTCTGTAATGAAGACGCAGTTTATTTTCTGTGGCAGGAGATAGTCTAAGGGAAAAAAAGGAAAAAAGATTGAGGAAAGAGACATGAAACCCCCATCTTTCCCTGTATGAGGAAACCTAGATACAAATCAATGTAAAATGGCACATGCTCACAGCAAAGGCGTAACGACAGCAAGCACTCGCTGGTATTTCTTGCACTTTTTATTTGTATCTGTAGGTAAAAATTTTGCATGTGTGAATTTAAATGTGTAATTAAAGTTATGGAGGATCATCTTCAAAAACCCATTGCAGGAATAAAATATTAAAAAAAATCAAGTCAGATGACAGTCTCTTTAGGGGTGCATTAATATTGTGGTAGATGAGCTATTTTTGTCTAACTGGTATTTCATCGTTTCAGAAAAAGAGAGCACACAGTCTTTGGAACTCTTTGGGTTAGTAACCCACAAGTGAGCAGGTCATTGTACCATGAAATCTTTTAGGAAAGACACTTTCACCTTTATCATTAAATATCATAAAATGTCATGATGTTCTTGGTCATTCTATTTCTTGTACCCGCTTTTAGAGAATTTTACAGAATTGAATCAATAAAGTGCTCTCCCAGACCAAGACATTGTTTGGCGAAACTGTAGGCAGAGTACCTTTTCATAACTGCAATGAAAACCCGAATAAATCAGCTATACTGTATCTTATTAAAGCGTTTGTAATGAAAACAAATGCCAGTACCTTCACTAAGGCTTCTGGAACAATCTTATTATAATGAACGCTCCTGGAAGTTCTCTACAAACCAGGTTAATTTACAGAAAAATAACAAGGCATACACTATTTGTATACACTATTTGGCAAACAGCATTTCGATCCCCGCCCGCCCCCCCTCCCAGTTTGTGTTTATTTTTTTGTTAAGACATGCAAACTGATACAATCTTGCTCACATTTTCATACCTGAAGAGCCCCAATACATTCAACATACTGCAGGATGAGGGCTTCCCACATATGAATGACATTGTCACAGGCTGAGGTGGGGTATTACAGGTTCACGCCCCAGCACCTACCTGGGCCCTCCAGTTCCTCCCAGTTTCAGCCAGTACCTCAGCAATAAGCACACAGCTGTAACGCAATAGCTGACTGTGCGCTTGTTGGAAATCCACTGCAAGTGGAAAGATAACCTAGAACACCACAGCAGAGTTCAGAGCACACCTTGTGATGCACTAGCCCAACCGCCTGCACTCACAGAATCAGAAGTTTGGCCAGTGGCCTCCGTCAAGCGATGGGCAGCAAAAACTGGGAGAGGAGAATAAGCACAAGGAAGACGTGACAGCGAATGCCTCTAAAGGCCTCTAGCAAACACTACTTGCTTTTGTGGTGGGGCATTCTTACGAAAACAGGTATAGTAAAAAAGCACTCCCCAAAGGAAATTCAACTAAAATAAGCGATGGAGGAAATAAAAAGACACAGGATTTGTGACAGCAGACTAAATTTGATCTGTTGTATGCAGTATCCTACTGTTACACAGGGCAGATCCCATGGTAAAAAAAGCAAAGCTACACCACTATTATTTTTGAAATGTAAATTTTTGCGTCTTTTCAAACAACTCCTTCTCTATGGAGATTTCTACACTTCAAAGCCACAAATTATAATATGCAAACTTCTTACATGTAATTTAGGTAGGTAATATAAATGCCAGGCAGCCATCACCACCAGAAGAGACCTGAGCTTCTTATGTTTCTACCAAGCCACCGATTATATCGCTGCTCCACAGCAATCCCCACTCCTCACAAAGATCTTCCCTAGTTCCCAATTACCTTTTATCTTTACTGTGCATGTACTCCTGGAACCAGGTTTTAAACTCTCCCAGCTGGTGCTGTGCCCGTTTCACCACGTGCATGGCTGCAGTCAAATCTCCACAGCGCATGCAGTAGTAAATCAGTGCCCATACAGGATGGCCTTCCACCTCACCATCCTGAAAATAAAGCAAGAAATAATGATTTATTTTTTTTAAAGCAGCATATTTGAGTTAAATTCCCTTGTCATTTCCCTCATTCATTATTTCTCCCTTATACCCACACATTAACTTTGGTAAAAAATTCTGTTTGTGTTACAGAAGCCAGAGGTCGCAAGGTTTAAGTCCTGTGAAAGCTGTGCACATCCTAGCAGCAAAGGATGGGATTTTTCTGCTTGCCCAGATTTCAGTTCAGACAATCCCAGAACTAGCATATGATACCTTCCCCACCCAGGAGGTGAATTTGGATTAGACCACTGAGCTACTGAAAACATTGGTACTGAAACAGAAAGACACCATAGTAATCATGGATCTCAGCAGGCAAGAAAAGGACAGGTAGACTCAGCTATGTAGTCTCCACCATTATATACTATTATTTCATTTAACTTTTCATTTTTCAATCCAGCCTGACTGTTTATCTGTTAATTTTTTAGGTGCACAGATATGTACTTTCTACTATGTGCAGGGGAGCAGGATTTTATTCAGATTCCTAAATACAAGGCTCAGGCTGCAATTCATATTAATTTATTACACATTTAGTCATCAACAGCCAGTGTCACCATCTTATAAGTGTAAAAAAAAAAAAAGGCAGCAAAACAGGGAGACTAGGTTACTGCTTTTTTGAAATATCATAATGTATTTTAATGCTTGCTTGTTGATCTCTAAAAAGACCACCGGAAGAGACTATAACTTCCAGAATTTAGAACTCAAAATACTGAGCACTACCGTGCTTCATGACTAGCTCTGAACTCAAAGCAATTTTGTCTACTATGTTCCATTTTCCTAATGAAAAATTCTAAAGAAGGGATAAGAGCCTGCTGCCCTAAAAGCAGCTTAAATAACGGACAAACCACTGGAGGCTGCACTAGTTTCCTGGCTGTGCTACAAACAGGTTTGTGTTACTGTTTTAGCTCAGTCACTTAAAGCGATGGACATACCTGGAGACCAGGGACAGGCGCAGGGAGTTTGATGTTCAAGAAGCTGCGGACTAGTTGGTAGGTCCCTGGGACTCCCCCCAGCTGAGCCTGGTGCAAGTTTCCGAAGACGGTCACAAAAGTGTAGTTTTTGTAACTAAAAAACAACACAAGCAAAACAAATGTGAACAGACTGAAATATACTTGCTACAAAAACATCCACTGCCTTTCAGATCCAACAGAATTAGCAATTTAAAGCAAATTACCTTGATGTTCAAACATTATCATTACAACAAAACAAGGCAAAAATTTCTGTGATTAAGGAAAATCCTTGTATTCAGCAGTCTCAAGAGAATCCATGTTTGGAGCCTGCGGTGGACTGCTCCAGGTTCAACTCTCTATTATGAGGTTCCTCTCATTAGATTCTCCTAGTACTGCTAAACTCAATTACACAACTGGCTAAAAGCCTTTCCATCCTAATGCTTTAGGTCTCAATCCTGACACAGAAGCACAGTTAAACACCACGGATGCGTTTCTCTCTCCCCTCTGCCCTACAGACAAATACAAACCTTACGGCTGTGGACTCACCAGAAAGAACTCACAGAGAAAAAGAGAATTTAGAGGAAAATAACTGGTAAAGGCAGCTTTGAGAAAGGCTTCTAAAGTAACCCATCAAAGCCTCTAATCAAGGCAGATCAATTTAACAAGTATTCATGTTTAGAAGCAGGAGTCTTCAAAGTCTGTACACTGAAGGAATACTTATAAGCAGTAGCAATAAATTACATCAAGTTCTTTTTTCCTCTACAGCACACGATAGACTTGTGCCAGACTATAAAACTGAAAGGTTGTACTAAACATAGACAAATATCACTGTATCTCAATAACTAACATTATGGCTAAGTTAAGCACACGCTCCGCAGGGCTTAAGATCACAGTTGCTCAAAAGCAACTAACGCAAGAACAGCTGGGAGCAGCATTACACCTCCTCCTCGTATGGTGAGGGGCTGATGGGACATGGAAACATCCCAGTATTAGCCAATTCCTGCTAGAAAAGAAAAGCTTCAAAGCAAGACACAGGGTTTTGGTTATGGTTGGCTGGCTTTTTTAAATCATATATAATTCATATTATATATATACGTATATATATTAAAATATATATAACATATGTATATATTTTTTTATATAAATGTATATATAATATATAAATAAATAAAGTCCGAAGGGCCCAATTTCCACAGTTGTGAGGGTTGCAGGGGAACTATACGTAACTAATTCCTAATTTCAGTTAGCAACTAATGGCACTGTGAAAAAAAAAAAAATCTAGCAAGTTGGATATTTGGCAAATTGGGTTGAGAGTCACCGGCTCATCACACACTGCTGAGACCGAAGAACTTGAAACAGAAGATCCTTCCGATGTGTCAGTTCATCTGCACACAGGCAGGTAGGCCGCCACCACCCCCGGGGTGACAACCAGGGCCAACGAAGTGTGGCAACCCACTGCTGGGGGCCAAGAAGAGGCTGTGCCAGGAGGCCAAAACTTCCCTTCCCAACACGTTGTATCAGCGCGCAGCACCTGCCGTGCTCAGATGCCAGATCTGTATCTGTAACAAACGCCCACGCACTACACTGCGGCTATTGTTTGCTCTCCGCTGCTGAGCCAGCCTGCTGGCATTTCATCGGCAGCTCCTGGATAAGGGACACTGCCATACCCACATGTGCAGGGAATAGGTGATACAGCCACCCGGGGGATTCAGCCCTGGGCTGCTCCATACCCTGCAATTCTCCAAACATTTTCTTAGTCAAGGAGCTTGGACCTCTGCGATACTTGCCGATACAGACAGTAAAGCACTTTCCAGAGTCTCAAAATTATTGCTAGATGTCTCAGCTTCAGCCTCTTCACAGTTTACAAAAACATTCCAGTGTAAAATGGCATGATCAGACCCTGACTCACTGCACCAGATTTGTCCCCAGCGCTGTCCTCACGTCCTCCCAGCACTAGCTGGTGACAGCTATCAGCAAGGGACTGTACAGAAAAGGGGAATTTTTTTGTAGAGGAGAAGCAGAAGTAAAAAAATCTTCCCATATCAGTATGACAGATATAGATTATTAAAGAGCAACATAGAAGAAAGAAGAAAAGGTCTTTGCATCTTCTAAACAACCTCCCCATGGATTCAAGGTCTTTTTCACTAGAAGAGCTTTTAATCAAAACAGTTTTATACTCAAGTGGCTGCTAAGCCCTACACAACAGAAGAGACATGCAACAGACACTTCTGCAGAGCAGCACAAGGCAGCCAACTTGTTAATATTTTTGTGTGCATTACAAAGTCATTCCAGCCCACTGTTAGGAAATCTATTAAACTGCACTACCCAGAGCATTCACCTTACCTTTGTTCTAGGTAGCGCAGAGCCTGCCGCACGAACTCCATACACACCTCCGTGCTGGTCCGGACTTTCAAGGCATCACTAGCAGGAACCAGGGTAACATCAGTCATTTGTTTCACCATGGCCCACATCTCAGAGATGTTCTATAAACAAGCCATTCCAGGCAACAGTGATTAGTACAGAGATGAACCAGCAACGCTGTTTTGAGCTACGTGGTGGTTTTGATGCTTAAGGAAAGGATAAAAACTCAAGAGTGATGTCAGTTTAGATTTCCAGTGGAGACACTGGGCACAGTCATGAAAGTAAGCCACTTCTATCCTGCAGAATTCAAATCTCCCAGGCTTCTCTTTATAATTCTTGTGCAAGAAGATGGTTATAAATACCATACCTGCAATTGTCACCCAAGATTGACAGTGATTTCCAAAACTAGCCTGGGTACCTGGTGCTCAGCCTCCTTGCCCATTTCCAGTTCGCACTTCCCACTCGAATACCACAACAATGTCAGCTTTCCATATAAGCAACTGCTCTGGCTGCCGCTGGAAAGCTGTGCAATCAGCTGTGGTAAGAAATATCTAAAGGACACTGATCACTTGGACAAAGCTCATTTACGAAAAAAAGGTTGAAAACCATCCAAGTCTGCCTCATTCACAAGGACAAGATCGTATCATTGTCTACAGGACTAGGGTATCCCTGCTGAAACAGCAAAATACTGAGAAGTAACAGCACTGTTAGCTTCAGCAGGGCAGGTGTTTGATCTTGGTGCTTCAAAGCAGCAAGAACATTGAAACTCACTGCGCTGTCCCTAGCAAAATGAACAGAGCTGCTCAAAGCAAAGATACACATCTATAATTCAGATCTGACTGAAGCATTTGCCCCTCAGCTTCTGAACACCTTTTTGCTCTCCCCATTTGCAACATTTTTTTCATGATGACTTGACCCTCCTGCAGTATACTCCTCCAGGCATTTCTCAAAGGTGGGAATTTTGTGCATTTGTTTTTTGGGGGGCGGATGGATCAAGACAATGCAATTGAAGGAGTGGGAAAAAAAAGAAAAGCAGGCAGCTCGTTGGTTTAAAGTCAATCCTAGGGGCTTTATGTTTTGCTGTGGGAGCCTACTTAGCTCTAGCTGGGTATGATTGAAGATCCTTCACCTACATCTAAATACTTTCAAAGGATAATAAGAGACCACATTTTGAAAACCAAACACAACAGAATCCATATAAAATAAACAGGGTTTTTTTTCCCTCAACAGCTCATCACTCACAATGGCACACTGCGGTGAAATCAGGTTCTTTTCTTCCTTACTGCGTTAAGGAATTTTCACCATGACCAAGTTCATCACAGGTGGGCCCTGCTGTACTAGAGAAGATTCCGGTACTGGCTCTATGTTTTCTGTAGAGCCATGCAATTTTTTTTTGGCAATATCAGTATTTTTCCACCAATGTCAGCAGGCTGTTAATCACAGCTGAAAACAGATTAAATACATTTCCTTATGTTAACTCACTGGCTGTACCTTATCATCCAGTTCTGCAACAGCAGTGCAAAGGTCCACCAGGTTAGGCTGCAGATGTCCGTTCACTATCTTCTCATTATAAATATAAATCTGAAACATATTGAAAGTAAGCAAGTTTAACAATACGTATTACCTCCCCTCCCCAGACACTGCAGCAAAATCTGAACCAGGCTTCAAAAACAGCGTCCCCAGCAAGTCCCTTCTGCTTCCCTTCCACATGAGCCACTACTAATCCAACTCAGGAGGAACGGGTATCAGCACCCACCGGCTCCCACCACACACCAAAGCCCCAGGCCTGCCTGAAAGGTGGGCAGCAATCCAGCTGTCCAGGGGTTCTGCATGGCAAAGCACCACACTAAACACCCTGTTTAGACTAACTGCAGCTAATTGTTGGAGGACAAAGATTCAGAAGAGACCTGACAACCGGATGGCTGTGATAGTGCCCTGCACAGCAACCTCCTACCTGCTGACATGAAAGAAACAGCATTTTGCTCATTTGTGGCAGTATTCAGAGACATCTGACACAGGGAAATGAGAACAGAAACCTGACCCTTCAAAACATGCCCTTAAACATATATACACATGCACCCATCTGATTTGATTTAAATCTTGGTCTTAATTTAGCTGCTTCTACTATTGTTTATTCTACTCACAGCCCAAAGATCTTCCAGCTACATCTGAAAATCACCACCCTCAATGCTAGAAAGGCAATGCCATTATCCTTTCAGTCCCTTTCGCATGCATTACTTCTTCAACATGCCCAGCATGCAAACAAGATGCAGAGCTCAGGATTGCAACCAGAATCTAGCATCAGTGAAAACACATATATGTACACACTGTGTTTCTGTGAAACAGTCTGAACTGTCCATGAAGAATAATTAATCATTTCAGTGTAATTAAAACATGTTTTGTGGCTGCTGATAAACTGAAACAGCACGGACTGCCTGATCTCCAGGAGTGCAGCTACCCCTGTGAACTAGTACTGCTACAGATGCTAGGCTTCCCATACCCACAAAACATCAAGGAATAATGTCAATAGCCTCAAAGTACAGACATAATTATGCTGTAAGGGAGACCCTTAATGCAGGTATGTTACAGTAGATATGAAACAAATTAATGTACTATTAACAACCACTAAACGACATTTAGTGCTTTACCAGCACAGTTATGCATCTTATTTTGTGATTCATTTCTTCACAGTTACCATAACTGAACACAGAGATAGAAAAATAGATGCACAAGCTGCTATCTGGCTCAGTAAAGACCGAGCCAATGCACACAACAACAGTAATTGTGTGCAAATTAGGCAACGCTTTGTCTATGTCGTTTCACACGTTTTTGAAAAAAATCAAGCCCTTCTTTTTCATTTTGTTTCCAACAGTGCTGGTAAACAGATCATCTCAAATAACAAAAGTAACAAATTGGTTATGTAAAGGTTTATCGGTTTTCCCTGAAAATTTTCAGAGGAAGTCTAATGCTACCAGACACGTTAATTCATCGCTGATGCACTAAAGCCTCTCATAAGCGATGCCATTAAAATGGGATGTAATTTGACAAACATCAGGATTAAGACTTCAGCCTGGTTTTTTTCCTACACGCACACATCAAAAAAGCCATCTCCCACATGTGAGAATAAAGGGAATAGAAAGTCTTAATTTGCGTACAAATATGCATTGACACCAATTAAAAAAAAAACACTTTTTAAAGGTTAAAAGAATTTCAGTTTACTATACAAGCATAAATGATTACTACAGTCATATATGGTGTTCAGGATCTCCTTTTGACAAAAGCATCCTGCAGCAGACAAATGAGTTAGAGTTCTAGAAAGTCAGGCTAAATTTCTATGTTTTCCAATTGCATTTTAACTCCAGGCAGCTATTTTCATGTTCTGCCTACCATGTCTTCTTACATGTGCTATGCTCACAGATCTTTATTTTCCCCATCCCCCTGTCTCTGTACAACACAATGTTTAACGATGTTTCTCCATTTCCACTCACCTGACGAGCATACGCCATCTCCACGCTGTCCAAAGAGCTGCGACCTGGAGGACCCAACTCCCCAACGTAGCTAGGCTGTTTAATGAGAAGCATATTATAAGAAAAAGCAGCAAAACCATACTCCTGACAAAAACAAGAAGAGAGTTTTGATCTACAGAGTAAAATGCACAGTCTCGCTGCAATACCTCATTATCTGCCCAATATAGCTTAAACCTTCTAACGTGACAGAAATCCTCCTTATTCAGTACACAAACCAGCCATTGGCTCTCTAGAATTAGGACATCAGTGTTTCTCCACAGCATCTTATAATTTTAATTCTTTCCTTTTGTTTCTTGAAAGGTTGCTTATTATCACATTAGTGTCTTGCTACAAAGCATCTAGTCTGAACCTCCAACACAGCAAGGAGACAGAAGCAATAGACCAGCTCAAGTGGACCCAGTCTAGCAAATCTGACACTCCAATTTTGTCCCAGTACCTTACCACAGACACAAAATGGGGCTCCAGCATTCTGTTATGGGCCAAAAAGCGCCCCACTGCTGGTCTGCTGCAGGAGGAAGAAAGATGCCATTGATACTCTGACTTGGAAGAAAAAAAAAAAAAAAAAAAATCTTTCTACCCACAGAGACTACGCCAGCATTGAGATCTCCCCAGTGTAGAGCAGAGAGGGACAGGTGATTGATTCATGGCATGGAAAATTCACACTTCTCTAAAACTTAAAATATAACATGCTTTATAAAACTTAAAATATAGCACAGAGCTATTCCTGTAAGCGTTCACTACAAATCACAGCTATGTTTTCAGCATAGCCACCACTGGACACAGACGCTCACCACTCCAGAGGAAAGAATACTCCCAATTAAGTAATACTCTGATGTTTCCTGCTTCCTAAAAATGTAATTCTTCATTTCAGCATTGAAAGTTCTGGGTTTGAAAAATAAAGTGCAGTTATTTTAAAAACAGATCCCTTTGAAGTAAGCAGTTCTTTAATATCAGCTTCTTCATAAGCGGTGCTACAGCCAATAGTGTTCTGAAGATAAAAGCAAGACAAGCTCAGTATAGAAACATGGTATTTATTATGAAGCCAGCTGACATAGCTGGGGCAAGCAGAGAGGAACAGACAAGCTTTCAGAAAAGCAAGCATGTTTTCAGGTCTGAAAATGAAACAACAGCCTTTGAATTTCAGACTTTGAACCCAAAAGCTCATTTGACTGTCCCAGGTGTAGCTGGTCTGATAAGATGATGTCACTTCTCCACACAAACCCTGCCCAGCTAACTTCAGGTGTCTGGCTCAGGTGCAGTAACGAGGATCTGAGATTGTTTATTTCCACCAGGAGAGAGGAAGCAAAGCACTAAGCGAAATACTGAAAGCAGCTGAGCAAACAGTGAGAAGAGGTTTGTTACCATGTAACCCAAGGCCATCCATATTCCTCTAAACTAGAAACAGTCACTTTCTCCAAGAAAGAGCAAGTTCATCTGCAGAGTTTTAAAATTAAGCTTTTTATCATCAAAGCCTGTTACAGCTAGCAGCACATCCTCACTGGCTGTTATGCTGCACCTTAGCAATTCTGTCAAACAGCTTTACTTACATCAGTTACCCAGGAATGTCAGTACTTTACTGTGTAGATAGGATCACCTTCGAGTATTGCTTAAGGACATGATCTAGTCTTTCCTGGAAGAGTTCAGTTAAATGTGACCAACTTGCTGCCTGTACAAAAACCACAAAGCCCAAATACAATGGAAAAAATAATTGTTTTCACTTTCAGTTTAATCAGCTTTAGAGTTCAGCCTTGCTGACACCTGTCAGGCTGCAGCACAGCAGGACCAATGTTCCTGCCATGACCTGGCTTATGTGGATTTCTGAGAAAGATCTGAGAAATGGTGTCATCATTCAGTTTGTTTCAAATGAGGATGAAATGCTGACAGGGTCTCCAAAAAAATCTCTCTTTTTTGGGAACTGTATCCCAACTTTGAAATGAAATAATACAAATATATGAACTTCCAGACATGGTGCTGATCAGTCTAGGCACTGAACAGCGTCAAGTCATTCCCAAATGCTTACAGTTCTAATTTGGTATCGGTTTAACCCAGGTTACCTTCTACTGTGTAGGACCCCCTAATACTCGTGAGCATGTGTTTTTCCAAAGACAACAGCTATCCGCTGTCTGAGTCCAGCAGTTTTGATGAGGAAAATTTTCACAATTTAAAATTTAAAGACAAATAAAGTGACACAATTGCAATGGCCAAGCAGCTGTTCCGAGTTAGTCAGGAATTTATACATGAAGGTAAGAGCACTGACCTCTACTAAGAAATTATAAGAACTTTGTGATTACTGCGTAGCATACAACAGTTATTACAGAATAAAAAAACTACTCAAGTTGTGTTTGTCCTTGATCTAGTGAAATATAAGTGAATAAGGTATCAAAGATGAACCTGGAAAATCCTTTAGAATTGCTGGAATTAGTTTATCACTGCATGAATTTCTCAGTAATAGTGCTATTTAAATTATGTCCAACCTGATTATAAACTCAGGTAGATGCATTTAGACCTTAGGTGGTATAAAAATGCCTCACAAAAAAACCCCAAAAGAAATCCAGCTTTTTCTTTTTGCAACTGAACTTACACTAAAAATATTCTTCACAGTCACTCTTAATGGATACTGATATTCAGAAGCATTTGCATTCTTCTTTCAGTGCCAAATCATCTGACACAAATTCCTTTAAACCCACCTAAAACCCGACAGATTCTTTGTTCTAAAGAACAAAGAAGCTGTTAAAGCAGGTTTCCTGGGAAACAGACATGATGGAAGAAATAGCGCTTTGCAGCCTTCCCCTATGCTGTGCCAGATAAATTGCAGAGTTATTTAAAGTAACACTAAATTATGGACGTTGTCATTAATTACTGATGAGGTTTCATCTTCTAAAGCAAGTGAAGAAGGGTACATTTTGACTTTGTGTCACTTTTCAACCAGTGCCCAAATACCAGAAACATAAGGACTGAGGCTTTGTTTTGTGAATCTGGTTCCTTTTTCTCCTGCTGCTGCTTTGCAGCACTAAAAAGCATCCACGTGGCTGCCACTCCAGAGAGAGGTGTGTGACTGATGAGTTAAAACCCACAGGTAAGGATCTGAATTCAAACGTGCACGCCAGAAACCAAGTAGTAACTGCTCAGGGGGTTACGTTTTCCTTTTCTATCTCCAATTTTAAATTTTACCCCAACCATCATGCTTTGAGGATCACTTATTAACAATCTGCCACAGCTGAGAAACGCCACATAGAAATTAAATCCTTTAAATGCCCACTACTGACTTGGCACTTCAGCAAAGGAAAAACTTCAGGAACTCCAGGATTTGTCTTGCTTTTCTTATGTTTTTCTTTCCTATGCCAAGAACCATGGAAGCAAGCTTATCCCCTATTTTCTCCATCTCATACTTGCATTTCATCTTTGAATTATTAAACTTAAAAAAAAAGCGCTAGTTCACTGAACAATCTCATGGCTGTGCTAAAAGGCAATTTCAAAAGGAAAACCAAAGCAGTGAGTCAGCATGGGGAAGGCCATTTCCACTCTTCACCCTGAACAGCAGAAATGGAGAGTTGTGCAGGCAATCCTTCTGTAGCTACGAGCTAAGGGGGGAGAGGGATTTGAGGGTGGGGGAGGATATCCTTTGGTGGCTAGTCAGAACTTACCAAGTTTTCAAGCAAGGCAAACGTTATGAAAGAGATGTTGAGAACAGCAGCTAGGTGCATATGAGAAGAATCGTGTTTCAGGTCAGGTTCTTAAGCTTAACTGGAGCAGCGAAAAGAAAAAGTGGGTAATGCACAAAGGACTGCAGAAGCCAAGCGCACACACACATCTATCTTTCTGCATCTCTAATCTCATACTGCTTAAACGGCTTATGCTGTTTTTATCAACCACATTTGCTTCTCTCCCTGCCCTGAATTTAAGTCTTTCCAAAACATTCTTCAGAACTGTAATATTCATTCTGAATATTATCCATTCGTGAAAGCTGCAGCTATACTGCACTGCCGTCACATGTTTATCTTTTAAATTCATTTAGCTTAACGATGCTGCTTTCCAAAGGAGTCCTCCTTCATTTGTACTCAGCCAAGCATTCAGCCTCTCTTGCACACCAAACTGCGTGCATATAAAGATGCATTATTCATCACCCTCATATGCATATGCGCATTCCTCAGCAGAAGTCTGGGCAGACATTTTGTCAGCACTCCAAATGGCTTGGCCAGTAGATGCAGTGAATAACTAGGCAGGAGACCGAGCTGGAGAAACACCATCAAAACACACTGCGGTGCAGCGGGGGAGCAGAAAGCATCTTGCAGTCCTTGCGATTTAAGGGATATGAAGACATGATACAGTGGGGCAGAACCGAAACAGAGAGCAACACTGTCTCTGTCACTGCAGGAGCAGGTTGCTTGACAGCAGGAGTTGAAGAAGTTGGGGCGGGAGTGGAAGAAAGAAAAACCTGGAGTAACAGGACAAAAGAAATGCCTCAGCACCTAGTGGAACAAGACTCGGAACAAACACCTTGATAGCGTAGGTGTTCGATACTTTCAAAACAAAACTCAGGTTTTCCTCCAAGAAGCATCTTTTTATTAGCTCTGTTTTTCCCTTACAGGAAGAAGGCCAGGCTGGAGGACAAGGGGGAGCAGAAAACCCTAATGGCACGTCCTGCGCTAGGTTCTTTGAATCATGAGCTTTGCCTGTTAATTGGTCTTATTTCCATGAATAATGTGTTGGTATTTCACTCTGCCCAAATTAGCTTGCCCAAAGCTTGAGAATTGGCTCGCAGGCAGACCAGCCCCCTGCTGTGTTTGGATCTGTGCCTTTTCAGTTGATTCTCCATCTCCAGAGGATATCAATTAAACCTCTACTATATTCTACAGGCTGTGTCTGTTTGTGTCAAACACACAAAAAACTTATTTGACTGGAACAAGGCTTTAGAAGAACAACCTGCTGTGGGGAGGTTAGATAACAGGCTTTTAACACAGTAGATGCACTTCAAACCTCTCAGACCTCAAGACCTTTGACTTCTTGAGGCTAAGACTAGAATATATCAAGGATTTTAAATGCTCTTGAAATGACATACTGATACTACAAGTGCTTTGAAACGGAGAGTGGAGCATTACTGAGCAATAGTGCATATTGAGTCTTTAAACTCATTCATGAAATACATTAGAGGGGTTCCCTCCCCCTTCCCCTGCTCCCTCCCACCAATTTGATGCTTGGCATCTCTAGCGCCATGGACCAGGGGTAGGGTCCATTTGACACTGTAACACCAGAAAAGGGGATTTACCTTTCCAGAGTAGGTTATTAAATTGCTTTTCCTAGCAGTTAATATCCACAGTTCAAAAGGAAAACCCCATACCAGTAACTCACACACAAATCAATGATGTTACAAGCTATCAGAATAGCTGCCAAGTCTTCAGACTCACATCCTAAAATAACAGGATAGCTGTTCCTAGTTTTAAATGAACTCAGCCTGCATTATTTAGTATTTCTAATACTGGAAAGCTGGACAACCTTCTGAGAAGTCACAGTAAAGTATCAGTAAAATACTTTCTGGGGAAGACAGCTTCTATAAAAATATGTATGCTAACTGGGATTAACCTATATTTAAAAGAACAGTAATCTGAAAGGGACCTTTCATTAACAACTTTAATTATTTCCAAATCCCTATACAGGTCATACCCCATTAACACCAAGGGCTTTTTTTATTTTAATGTACTTCACAGCTCTATAAGTCATGCCAATGAACAAGAATATTTTTTTTTTTTTTTTAAAGGGAGGGGTGAGGAACATGGCTATAAAAAACTGGGCCTGTTTTCTGGCCTGAAAGCACAGCAGCTTGTATTCCCCCACCCCTATCACCTCTCCTCTCAAGGTTACAGTCTTCATGGAGCATTGCGGAGGGGCTGTGATAGGGGTTTGTGCTTCAGGGATCTCAGCTGAGGTCTGATGCCTCTAACTCAGAGGGGTGGAGTTCCCACAACTCTGCACCTAACTGTGCTTTACTCAGGTAACTGTAGCATTGTCTGTAAGAGAACAAACTGTCAAATTTTAAGTTGTAAGAGAAGATAAGGAATGTTTTACGTTGCTCATCAATACCTTCACATGTTAAACACAGGGTCAGTCTTGTCCAAAGGATTTGGTCACTACTGGATTAACTTCGAATTGCTGAACACTAGAGGTCTTAGCAGCACAAAATTTTAACCTGCACTGCATGAGACAGCAAGGTAAAAAGGAAAGCATCATCTTTTATTTTTTTTTTTTTTTTTTTTTTTTTTTTTTTAAGAGTACTGATCTGGTTTTGCCAAGAAACCTGACTTCCATCAGCCTCCTAAGAAAAGCCATAAATCGTGGCTAGCACACAGCGATCAGGGAAAGAGCTGCCTTAAGACCCATGAATGAGCAGAGTTGCACCTGAGAAACTGTCTGGTCTCCTCAGTATTGCAAAGATTTCCTGAAAGTGAAGTTCACCCCAATGTGTCTTCTGTCCCCTGGGTAGATTAACCTAATATGTGTTAATGTGACTAAGTTCCCAGCTTGCACATATGTTGCTTAAAACATAGCTTCAGCAACAGGGGCTCCATTGCCTGTACCCATCAGTCAATAAAAACAATCATCAAGGTTTGATATTTTGCTAGACAGCATGCTGCTACTCACAGCCATTCTGGAATTAAATAGAGATTTGGCATTTCTCATTTCCATAGTTGAAGCCATAGAATAATGCAGAGGTGGTTTCAGCAGTGCTGAAGTGCCAGTAGCATACATGCCGTGTGTGAGCACAGTGTTTAGAAAGACAGAGATACCTCATTTTCCTGGGTGAAATCAAGAGCATCTTCCCCTGAGGCAAGCAGAGTATGAAGAATCCTTTGTTTCACCTGTTCCCATTCAACCAGCATCGATTCTCGGTGATACTCCTCAGCCATAGCAAAAGTCTGTTGGTGAAGAACAACAAAGAGCTAAGGAACATACAGAAACACCAAACAGCCTAGCTCTGCTATTAATAGACCAGCTTAAAAATGAAACAGAAAATAGCAACTAGATGAAGCAACCAGGTCAGCCCTCAAGAGCTAATGATGTGCTGCATATTATTTTAACAGGCTTCCTGTTCAGGTACGAGGGGATTCAGAAAGCAGGTGTGTGCAGAATTAAGACAACTCTCACATACTCCCAGCTGGTAAAGCAGAGAATCTGTGTCTCTTCCATGGTACTGCAATACACACAAACTTAGCAGGCTGGAAATCGATAGGCTTCTTTCTTTAATTTGGCAGCATGCACACAATATCCAGGTCATCACTGATCCGCGCCATTTGTTGAGACTAACTTCTCTAATGGCAACTAGCTTTTCACCTCCCTGGAGGCTGTAAGGGTTTGACTTACTGCATTCTTAACAGAGCTGTGTGTTTATTGCCCGTATTTCATTTTCAGGTCTTTACCAGTATGTTTTTCTTTTAAATGGGAAATATGATAAAATAAAAATAAAAACATTAAATAAAATTAACCAGTGCCAAAGAATCAGAAACTCTCTTCAGGAACATAATCCAGGAAAGCACATAGAAAAATCATATCCCACAAAAAACCCGATCCTTTTACCTTTAAAATAGCTGATGTGCTACAGCGCCTTCAGATCCAACCAGGGAACTCATGGAAGGAAACCGCTTTTCCCCACAATATTCTTTATTTTGGCAATAGCATTAGGATAAAGAAGATGCTTCACTACTTTTCCTGTTGTTGTTGGGATGATGCTAGCTAGCAGCCTCAGGTATACCAGCACAGGAAATAGTGTTTCTACTAATTCTAAACAGAGAATTGGCTGTACTGGATCTTCCACTTCCTTCCCCTTCCCAACCTTCTCTGCCTTTCACATAGCTTTGTGCTGCTGCAGTATACACAACAATGTCTTGGTCGGCAGAGTAAATTTTTCATCTTATTACAGCCCACTGTTAGGATATTGCTAATTAAGGGGCAAAACTTTCCCCAGTTATAAATGAGTTGATAAAAGACAGTGACATTTGGCAAACAATTATGGTGCATGCCTGTAACTAGAGCATAAGATTTGTGATTCTTTGGTTTATCAGATGAATTCACTTTATACTTTCATGGTAGAATACAGGTCTTAACTTTACCTTCACTATAATCATTTCAACAGGGTTTTAAATATGCTTCAATAATTACAGTATAATTATACGTAACTAAAATAATTTAATAATGCTTAAGTACTGTTTCTCATCATTTGAAAGAAACACAGGTTCAGTTCTAAACCCGATGCCCCAAGTGTACATGGGGGGAAACAATTGTAACACAAGCACTAGGAAGCATGCAGTGACATTTCCAAGCAGCAGTTTTAAGACAAACAACAGGAAGCATTTTTCCACACTGCATAATTCAATTGTGGAAATCGTTGCCCCAGAACACGACAGATACCAAAAGCATAAATAGATTCAGAAACAGGATCAGATGAATTTCACATCACAAAACAACTTCCAGCTCAGAAAAATCTTTACAACAACTACTTGCTTGGAGGTGAAGAGACAGGAGATGAATGGGGGAAGGCTAACTCTGTATTTTTTTCTTACAGACTCTCTAAGTACTAGTCCCTTTCAAGGGAAGAAAACAGGACTTGGCAAACCCTGAACCTAAGCCATCACTCTTACTTTCTTACTGCAGCATTTTCCATTGTACTGCTTAAAAAAACCTGGGGTTTTTTTCCTTGCACAAGAGATCTCCTTTGGACAATGTGATGCAATATGGTGTTGGGCTGTTCTACAGACACAAGAATTAAATCTTGCAGCATTCTGGCTGCACAGGCCTGAATGTGGTCACGTGTATTTCAACAACTCCTGCAACCTGTAGAAACAGCTACAATAAATACACTGGATGTCACCACTGCATGGGAAGTCAGTGTACAAGGCATCACTCAGAGCACAAAAGGAAATAAACCCTATGTCCTAGGCATCATCACCTCTAGAAAAGGCAGCATTGACATGGAGAGGATTGGAGCGAGTGTGCTGTGTCTTAAGAACAACAGCTTCTCTGTTCAAACAGATTTAACACTGTGAGCCTCCTGACCCTACAGAATACTGCAGCTGAAATACAACTGACTAGTATTTCTTCCAGAAATTCTAAGCAAGCATTTTCTAATGTCTAATTTTTCTATATTCTCAACACATTCCTCTTAAATTCCACTAGTTTATTAAATATCTAATTTATTAGTTTCCCCCTTGCCTTTTTTTTTTTTTAAAAGGAAAAAGTGGTGCTTGCTTCTAACTTACCCTCTTCCTAGACTCTTCAATGGCTGACAGCAATGCATTATCTTTTTCATTCTTCAGGAATCCCTGCAGAAAAGGAGAAACGGAGCTTCAGTCAAAAAAAAAAAAAAAAAAAAGCCAGCCTTGCACGAACATCAGATACATATTGTAGTACTCAGCTCTTTCAACTCTGGGAAGTGCTCAGAGCTCTCTCCAATCCACTCCCGAGAAGTTTAAAGGTCACTTTACTTCACCAAAGGTACAGCAAGATGCCCATACAGAGCAATGTGAAAATGAAAATACATTAATCCCCTGTTTTAATATGCATTAAATCCTAGTGAAATGTCCTGCTTCTATTCTCTTTTATCTCTGTGTCCCAGCAGCTGCTTCCTCTTGCTCTCCATTTGAGGGAGCTAGGATGAAAGCTGGTAGGAGCGATAAGCCAAGATAAGATTGTTGAAGTTGAGTGTGGGGGGGGGGGAGAAAAAAAAAAGGTTTTGACTTGGCAGCTTCAGGCAGGAGTAGAGCTCTTGGAGGCCTGATAGGAACTGTGAAAAAGAGCCTTAAAAATAGTCAGTTGAGGAAGAATGAAAGTAACTAAACAGTTGGAGAGCATACAGGAAAAGTTTACCACACAGCCTCTATCCACACATACAGCTTAACTGGGTAAAATACATAGGAATTGCATTTTTAATTTCAAGTATATCAAAACTCCTATCTCAAATATGTTTTGCATTTTCACTGTTACCTCACCAAACAAACCAAACAACAAACCAACTTGATCTGTGCTCCTGGACTTCAACTTAATCATTATTCAAATCACAGAAAAGGAAAAGAACCTTTGATTCCCTCTGAAGTAATCAACTACAACATCATCAACTCTGTTAAGTGCTAGTATCTTAAAGAGTCTTTACACTTACACCACAGCTCTAGAATTAAGAGCCACCAACAAACCCAGGGAGTGGGAATTCGATGTACCACACTTCAGGCTTTTCCAGTGAGGATACACAACTGCAGCTGTGTCCGACCAAACTTGTCAGGAATCAGAAGGCTTTTGTGCCCTTTGTTCCCCACACTTTCCTGCAAAAAAACAGCTCCTGCCCCAACAATCTGACAGTACTGGTATCAATCCAAACAACCTAGGTAGAGCCCAGGATCTCCAGGGGAGCAGAGATCCTGTAGCAGGAGAGAAACTTGCTGTCACAGGGATTTTGACCTTTGGGGAAAATATATTTATGGTAGCTCTTCGAAACAGTCCTGCAGGAGTCCTACACGCAACCACAGGTATCACAGATTGCTCCTTACACTGGGAGATGAGGAGGGTTTGAAATCTGCCCCAGCTGAAGAAATCTGGCAGGAGACTCTGTCGCAGAGGTGTGCTGCCTGCCTTCCGGCTGCACAGCACCAGTATGGAAAGAAAGGACACTGCACCCTTCCCTTCTGAAATATGTAGAACAAGCATTTACAGTACAGGACAGCTTGTGACCCCCTTCAGCTGGAAATAGGAACGTGACCCCTTTCTGTACACCAGATAAAGAACCAACTGCCATCTTCCCGAGACAGGCGTGCGACAGTCCCCCCAGAATTACATATGGAACAGAGCAGCCACTTCCACACAGCCTATTCTTCATTTCATCGCCCGCCATGGCCTGCTTTATTTTTAGACAATGCCCACAGAGGAAACGCAGTTGCGATCTGAAAAAGGGAAGCTAAATCCAGATCCTTGCACATGTCTGGGGACCAACTATTACAGCAGCTGTCACCAAGGCAAGGGCTGCCGCAGTCACCTAACTGGGCCAAGACCCAATCTCGGCTCCGCGCCAGAGAGCTAGAGACATGGCTTTGTAAAGTTTGTCCATATCTGCACGGATGGAAGGACTTTGGGAAGGCAACAAGTTCTTTTTTATTTTTTATTCTTATTTATTTATTTCCCCACCTCCAACCTAAATTGGAGAAAATTATCTGGAATTATAACAAGCAGTGCTTCTAGACCTTCAAAGCACAAACCTACGAGCAGGAGACACAGCCACGTTTCCGATGGTAGGGATCTGACGCTGCAGAGAAACACGCTGTGTTTACCGTACCCTAAAAATGCTGCTAATTTTACAGGCAAAAAAAGCCCACCACCTCTAAGAAGCAGACCTACTGCTATGTGAATGTGATGGAAGGTGCTGGGCACACCGAGGCAGGCACCACAGCTTGCAGAGGTCCTGGGTGCCCTGGCTCTCTGCTTGCTTCTGCGAGTACTGGGCTCCTGAAAGCCCCGAGAGACACAAGTCCTACCTTACTGCCCTTGGTCCTCCCCTTTCTCCTCGGAGGGAACGTGTGCCCTGAACTGAGCATGAACCTGCCTAGAAAGGTGCGTGGCAATGACAGCAATCAGTAGAGTAAATTAAGATGTGCTTGAACTTCCCTTGAAGTCAGTAAATCCAGGCTGAGTATCTTGCTTAATGAAACCTCCCAGCTCCCAGAGAGTTCACTAGGTCCGTTTAAGGGATTACATTACACCAAATGCCAATTAGGAGAGATGATAATTGTCTTTTTCAATCTCAAAAACTACTGCTTTAGCAAACAAAAATCCCCACACATTCCAAATAATATCTGTAATGCCTCACTGAGGAAAGGTACATTTAAAAAAAGGCCGCCCTATGCCTCGCGCTAACCATTATGACTGTAGCATCACAACTGCTGCTTCAGTTAATTACAGGCTAATTGTTAAACCTCAGAAGAAGGAGTTTCAGTAGCTGATGCTGGGGCTCCCGAGACTGCTTCTGCTTAGTCTGGCCAAACAAGAGCCCCTGGGGTTATCACTCTAGGCTTTGGTGGCCATAATTGCACATGTTAAGAAAGTGAGGAGTGCCCACAGCTGCTCTAACGGTATTTACTCCCTGGATTCATTGCATTGCCACCTAGTGGTGCACTAGGTTTGGACACCGGACATTTGCATTTCACAGATGTATATAAATGCACACAAACATTCACCTGCCATAAAAAAAAACCCAGAGCTCTCTGGAACAAGGATGGGAAGAAAGATGGAAGAGAGGTGCTTTACGCTGGAGAGTTTTGGTCCTCAAAAATCCCAGGCCACATAACAGCTTTAAGGGTTCACTTATCTCTTAAGTCTGGGCCTCGAACAGCGTCGGTTGTGCTCACCGAGTTACATCTGTCCTAAAAGCTTTCTGCAGTCCCAGAGGCAAGGTTTGACTTTGCCACGAACGCTTGCAGACTGTAACAAGGATACAGAGGTACAGCATTTGGCACGTGCAGGGAGTACACGACCCATTATCGAAGGAGCTGCCCTCTCGGGGGAGATGCTACTGATTGTACAACGAGCAGTAAGACACTGCTTCCTATTTGGTATCCAAAGAGAGAAGCAGGAGGAGAACAGAGATACTGTTAGGAGACAAAGGGCTATTGCACAGCGGCAGATGGCAAAGATAGGAATAGCTAACATGAGCATCACTAAAACCTCAGAGGTGAAATCCTCACCTTGCAGTTCATGCACAAGCTCTGCCGTCACAGGGATCCCAACTTAGCCTGGATTTTGCTTGAAAATTAAAATTTCTCTTATTTCCCCAAGGCAGGTTTACACAAAAAAGCTCCTAGAGCCCTAACGTCATGCCATGCTGTCCTGTTTCAGCGAGTGGCATTTAAATTTTTTCTCTGTTACTGTGGAACTCCCACACATTATTCCTGTGTCTAGTTTGGAACGGAAGCAGTCCAACTCTTCTCCATTGCAGGTTCTCTGCAACACACACTGCTGAACATTTCCTACACACCATTTGTACAGTATCTGATGAGATGGTGTTTGCAAAACAGGGACCCAGGCACAGAAATACACCCACTCTCCCACCTTCAGGTTCCCATTTTCCAGCTAGTCCCACTTATTCTTACACATCTACTGTCTCTCTGTATTTTTCCCCAGTACATTCCAGTTCGTCTTGGATCTCTTACCCCTTGGATTCCAGTCTGATCCTCTCCTCTCACATGTTCCCCCCTCTGCTCCGCCTCACTCCAGGATGGTTTGCACAAGTGGCCCCACTAGTGGAGGGGCAGGACCCCTGGGAGGCCGCGCCACTTCCCTGTTCTCACCGTGCTCCTTGCTCCACTGTCATTTCTCATCCTGGGCAACCGCTGCCTGACATCGGCTGATGTGACAGGAACTGGCACCTGCCTTGCTCCAGCCTGAATTCCAGCAAGAAAGTGTTCCAGTAACTAATTCATTATCAGTACGAAAGGGCATGCATGCACTGATGGCCTCTTTTTGACAGGAGATTGAAAGTCTCTTCCATTTACCGCAGTAAATGAGGTTAGTAAACTCTTTCCTGGCTGATAGAAGTCTCTTAATTACTTCCATCAGCCAGGCCATACTTTTAATACTTGATCTTAGTATTCAAGCTGTCAAGAGAAGGCGCATGTTGCCAAATAGTATACGGAGGCCTTGGATGTTGACAGCAATGCTTACTTTTTCACTGGCAGGGGAAGAAAGAAGAAAATGAAATGAACAATCTGGGGCCATTTCAAGTCAATTGCTCTTTGATTAAAATATTTCCAAGAGCTGGATTTCCAGTTGATCCAGTGAATCCTGCAAAGGACCGGCAGGGATGATGATTATATGGTTAACAAAAATCATTCTTTGGCAACAGTTTGGGAACAGTTGCTCCAGATAAAGCACCTGATTTATCTACTAGCAATTTTAAGAAACAATTTGCTAAACACAATCCTACTGCAAACATGCACACGGCTTGAGCACATTCCCAGGGTGCTGCACCCTGGCACAGCCCTCCTGGCCATGTTCCCTCTGGAAACAGAAAACGAAGCAAAACTACCTGAAACCCACTGCCACAATAACAGACTATACTAAAAAAAGCAATAACATATAATCCAAATTATTGTTTATGCTGACACAAGCATCAGTGCTTGCTGACTGGCTTTACACTGGTATGCCAATGGGCCCGTAAGCAACAGCGTGGCCAAGTAATGTATTCCTGAGGATGGGGACATGCCAGTGTAGGACGGGCAATATTTTTCTCTATCCAGATTCTTCTTCTGCAGCATCACACCAGTGTCTCTTGGAAGCTTCTGTAGGTGTCGTAAGATTTGTTTTGTAGAAAGCATTAGCTTTTCCTAAAACCACACAGATAAGCGGCTTCACTACGTACCTTGGACCGTGCAATGCAGCGTCCTTCAAAGCAGCCAGGCAGCTGCCCAAAGGTCAGCTACCAAATGCAATGAGCTAAGAGCATTTGTGAAATTGGTTTTCTCCTTAGAGGACTTCAGATGGCAAGACTGCTACGGGGCTGAAGCAGACTGAGGGCCCAAGTGCAGAGATCCTCAGAGAGGAAAAGAACCCCAGGAAGGGTGATTTACCAGTCATAATCACTTCAAAGCTGTGTGAGAGACAAGGAACGAATCATTGTACACACACACAAAGGTCCACTGAAAGGAAAGGTCTGATGAGGCTTGTCCCACAGCTCTATACCGTGTTCAGTTCAGGGATCTAGCAATACAAAATTCTCCTAGCCTAAGACAGCTGGGCTTGTCAAACTACAATATGCATTTCTCAAGTTCCTTACCATCATGCTTAGAATGGGAAATCCTGCAACATTTTTCTAAAAAATTAATTCACTGTTGACTAAACAGGAAAAAAAGCAGGGAAAACCCAGAAGGTTTTACAGTTTGCTAAGACCCAAGAGCCAGTTGTTGCATCAGAGATTTCCAAAGCAACAACCATGTTGAAGCTTAAGAGGGAAAAACACGCAGACTAATAGCTGTAACACAAAACTGCTAATACAGCCAAACACTGGGCCTGGGGAAGATTTCCTGATCCACTACCTGCCCTTCGCAGGCGTCTTGAACCATGTTCCCCCCACACACTGTGACTGTGCTCCATGCTTGTAGGCAATACTTACATTAACCGGTTTGAAAGCCAAGGCAGGAGGGCTCTTCCCCACCCTGCAAGCAGATAGCATTTCAGTGGCAGTAAGTCATTAAAATATACAAACCCAGGCCTAATCTCTGCTGCACTGCATGACTGCCAACGATTTTACAGATTATTTCGCTTCTTTTAAAGCAGCTTTCTGCTCTGGCAAAATCAGATTTTGCAGAGCTGCAATACTGTCTCCTTTCATGATGGAGGAGCAGCAAGATAGACCTCACTCCGGCGGCAGCACGAGTCAACGCACACAGTGCTAGAGCCTGTGCACGCAGGCAACGCGCACAACTCCCCGCGCATGCCCAACAGGCCGCAGTACGCGTGGCAGGAGGAAGGGGCACCGCCATTTGCCTGCAAGTCGCCTTCGACAGGTTGGGTGCACTATGGAAGATGCACAGCAGCAACCTTCGCTGGAGACTAGCTCTGGGGCAGGAGCAGGGCTTCCCTGCTGCCCCACCATCAGCATGCCACTGATGTGCTCCGTGTTGAATACGGCCTTTAATCTGTGTGGCAGAGCAAGCCTTCGGCAAATATTTACAAAGTGCTCTCTGGCATAGGTTAGTGCCAGCAATGCAACAAATCTAGTATGTTTCTTGGTATTATTTTACTGTTTTAGACTACTTGATCTGTGAAACTCATGCAGTTTTCACAGCAATCTTCAGACCATATCCAGGAACACTGGATTTTGCTGTGTTGGATAAATACCGTTATTCCTTCTAGCCGTGACAGGAAAAACTCAAACTGTTGAAAGACATGCTCCTCAGGAAATCACAGATCAGCTCTTAACAGAAGCAGGGGCAGATGGTGCCTGCTCTTTGACCCTTGCTGGGACCGTTTGGATCTGGCAAGTGAAGACTGGAAATGGGCTCCTCAGACATACAGGCTTCGAGGGAAGAACTACAAATACCTCTTGGCTCTTGCTTCAGCCAGGAGACCATCCATTAAGCAGGGAAGGCTAATACCAAACCACCCCCCAGCACTGAGAGGCACCATCACATCCCACACCCAACCGCAGTCCTCCGGAACACGTTTACAGCATGCGGCCATCAAGGAGAGTGCAAGGTGTTTGCAGCAGATACAAGCAACCTTTACCATGACACAGACAGGGAGCACACCTTCATCCCACTGGAAATGTCTAGATAAATACCACTGCTCAGATTTTCTCTGGAATATTGTGCCAGGCACTCACACAGCAGCCTCAAAATTGAACTCTCTCTGCTACACGGCACTGCTTGTTCTGCGTATAAGCAGATCATCGCTGCTGGGGAAACGTGACTCCGTTCAATTTTAGTTTCTTCTAATTCAACATAGTGTGCTCAGCAAGTTCAGGCTTTCAGGCAGTATGAGCTCTCAATATTTCACTTAAAATTGTACTTACAAGTGGCTTAAGTCCTAACACAACACAGAAATCCACTGCAGTGTTCCTACGCATTTTAAGATCTTACAAAATAAGTCAGAAGTTTGCAAGATTTAACAATCCCAAGCATAGTGATTACATTGAGTGAACTAGGACACTGTTCTAGAACCCACCAAAATATATCAACCATTGCAACATATGTAATTTATATATTACTTATACAGTGCTGCTGATTATCGAAATATTAGTAGTTACCCATACTGTTTGTTGTGTCTTTCCCCTTCAGAGTGAAACCAAAATAAGTTCAATTACACCAATTAGTCTCTCATTCTCGGGCTCTAAAAATCTTTGCCATGTCATGTTGGGCTGTACAGAGCACGGGAATGCTGTTAGAAGTGGTTTTAGGAGGCTTTTTTCAAAGTCACAAACACTTCAATGGCACAAAACTAAGATAATACCTTTTTTAATCTAAAATTTTACAGCGAAGTTGCTCAGAATGAGGTTCTGTTCCACATATAATTATCGGCCTCCACTGCACAGATCATTTTTGACAGCAATTGTTAATGCAACATAAAAATAGCGTAAGCAACAGTGCTACTTTCTCTAGTGATCCTCTCTTCCTCCCCAGGCTTATACTCATTTTCTTTCTCCCTACAATGCATCTGGGAGCTGTTCAACAAGAATCCCAGGGTCCTACCTAAGCTACAAAGCACCAAGGAGATCTGTGCAATAACAAAACACAAAATCTTGAAGAACCCTAACCTGCTTAGGGGTCATGCAAAGAACAGAAGGGAAAAAACCAAGAAAAATAAATATATCTGAACTAGAGAGGGAAGGTGGACAGACTCTTGGAGCCAGTTACAGCAGCAGGAGATGTTACTTCAGAGCCACCAGAAAGAGCTTGTTCAGCTGGCTAACATTGGTACATAGCACCTGAAAGCATCCCAAACAGCATTTCCATTTGTCTTAAGAAACCCAAATGTCACAACAGGAATTAAATGCAGCGTCACCTCTCTTGGAATAAAGCTTCTTGCGCTAGGGAAGCCTCCGCACAGATCAGGCCAGTAGGACCAGTGGCAGGACCCACAGGAAGCCCATCTCCTTTGGCACCAGCATTTTACCATCAGCAACGGATCAGCACAGAACAAATTAACCACACAGTCTAGAATCTGAGCTCGTTCATCAAGTTTCCAAAAGCGTGGCTATCTTTTTTCCCCCCTTAAGATTTTTTAAATGCAGGGGGATGACCTTGGTGCAGGGCTTTGCTCAGTGCTATGATGACTGGCCACAGTCTCTCCCCTGCGCTATAAATGTCCTTGTATTAAAATCCCAATTAAAAAAATACAACCCTACAAAAAACATAAACGCATCAAGAGATTCACAATGAAAGCAAAACTCAGGGCTCTACCTCTTTTTTGCAGTTTAGTATAAATTAAATCAAATCATGAGGTAATTCCAGTAGGCTTGTGATCCACAATGCAATCCTGTATTAAAAATATTAATGCATGCAAACAAAGAAAATTTCCGATCATCCACTGGAATAAGCTATTATATCCGCCTCTCTGGCATCATGCTTTCTAAGGCAATACAGAGAAAAAAACTACAGATTTAAATGATTTTAAAATCTTCATTGTATAGTCATAACTAAGCCTGTAATGTAATAATACCTCTTGCTGAAAACATTCTCCCACCAAGCAGGACACCCTCAAATCAAGCCATCGAAACTAATTTCAATGATGACGCCATTTTCTTATTTCTTTCGCTGCCATTTTAGCATCGTGGTTACTCCACATTTTCTCGAGAAGTAGCTGTGCGTTCTTCCCCCTCTAAGAGGAAACCATGCTCAAATAATGCAGTGACAAATAAAACCTGGCTGTTGAATTCCTGCCCGTGTCACGTCCTTGCATGGCAGGGGCAGGGATGAAGCACACCATTGCCACTGCAGACCACACCTCGATTTACTGTACCGAGAGCTGGCGAGGGGTCTCCTGAGATGGTGTAAGCTGAGACACCAGCCACTGGAAATCCGTCAGCACCACACGAAAAATTCATAAAGCCAAGGAAAGAGGAGTGTCCAGCCCTGTTAGAGAGGATAGGCTTCTCTCCGAATACCACAGAACACACTAGGTAATAAGGGAGTAGTTTGAAAAGGAAAGAAAAAGGCATAAAGGAGGTGTGCTGACAAGCTTGCAGTGTCTGTTGCTGGATGAATTGTACATTAGCATCAACATATAGGCAGATACAATAACCCATTTAACCTGGTGGCAGAAAATTCATTTCTCAGGATTGTATCCAAAAGTCAAACTGCCATCATCCTTGTCAGTTGAGGAAGTATTTCCCAGCCTAAACTGACACATTTCTGATGGAACACCAGTAAGAAGGACAAATTATTAAACAAACCTACTAGTCATGAACACCCAAGTCTCCTCTAACCCACTTCTGCAAATTTTAGTGCAATCCTTCAGTCTCCCCGCCCCTGTGAGTGTTTTATCCTTCTGCCTGTCTGCCTGGGAGCACATAACCTTGCTGTTTGTGAGAAGCAGGGATGTTCTCAGGCTTTTATGGTAAGCAAAAACATTATCGGGATTTGCACATCTCTTCCTTCACAATCTCAGATGCATAGAAACAGTTAAATGCCTTCAAGTTAGTCTGAAACTGTATGAAAAAAAAAAAGTAATGAAAAAAATTGGTTCTCTACCTTCTCTGGGTGCAAGCAGTGAGCCTGGCAGTGCTGAGCCTGACACTCTCCCTGTTCTCAGGCTGATTCAAGCAGAAGGATTTTGGCTGCTATGCCCCCATCCCACAGCTGAAAGCCTGCGTACCACCTTCCTGAACGTTCCTCGGGAGCACTAGTTATCTTTATGATTCGGTTGGGGAAAAAAAAAAAAAAAAGCCAAGGGAAAAATCTTCCAGCCTCCATCTGTATTTCAGACACAAAGTGATGCATGCACCAAACGCTCACTGCCTCGAAGGGACAACGCCTGGTTCAGAGACATCAAAATCCCGTCAGCACTTAAATGCGATAACCAAGTTAAACCGAGATGCAAATCCTAAACCCCAGCATAGGTGGCTTTCCTTAGTGCCGCACCTCCACAATGGGGTTTCCCATAATATTTATATTGCAATTTGAAGTCTCCCAGTAAAACCCACATGGGGAAAGAAAACCTTTCCAAAGTTAAATCTACTTTATTTCGCTGATAGTGGCTGGCTAACGCTACAAAGAAAGAGCCAAGACCACACGCATTGTAGTGTGAGGAATATAAGCTTTTTTTAAAAAAAATACACACTGGAATTTCAAGAAAAGGAGCATATTTGAAGTTCAGCCTTCTTAAATAACATGACATGATTTGGCAAAATCATCCAAGTTAGACAAGCAAGCCCAAATTAGCTAGCCCATTCTTCCTAAGTATTTGTAAATAAATCATAGCTACTTTGTTCACCTAATAGGTATTTTCAACATGGCAGCGTGTCCCTTAGAAAATATATAAATATTTTACCGGCACTGAAAGCAAGCAATTTGGAGTTTATACATGTCATGATATCTTTAAATCCTCATTTTAAACATGCCGTGGTCTTTAGAAATGGTGTTTCCTTACTACATTACTGATACATTTCACAAAGTTAATTATTTAAATTACCTATGAATTATTAATTACAGATCATTAAAATAAAAACCAGAAGTCTGGAATATGCCTGTTATATACATTTTATATTTTTAAAATGTTAGAAAGCTCGGCGAAAAAGACAGGTTTTTAAATTCTCTGCTGCAACAAATGCTATGTTATAATAAACACTTTATCCTTTTTCAGCTTATTCCTCCTATTGTGTAATAAACCTAAGGTTTAAACTTTCCAGACTTGGGGTGTGAGACCAGTGTGCTGAGAATACACCAGAGACAAAAGGTTTCCATTTTTC
Source organism: Falco biarmicus (assembly GCF_023638135.1). Classification (NCBI taxonomy): domain Eukaryota; kingdom Metazoa; phylum Chordata; class Aves; order Falconiformes; family Falconidae; genus Falco; species Falco biarmicus. The sequence goes on along the minus strand of NC_079302.1, from coordinate 21,729,968 downwards.
TCCTCCGGCTGTACTCCACCCTTGCTAAGGAACTCTCTAGCAGTGCATGCCTTTATTTGCGCGTTGCGTTAACACGGCACACCAGCTTTCGGACTTTAATGTAAATGAAATGCCAAGTCCAGATGCTGCCAACAGATATCACGGAAAACCCCGCTATAAGAGACCTGTGGCTAATTATTAATTGCAGTGGCTCTGTCATTTTTCCATACATTAATTTATGGAGCTTAGTTGAACTCTGTCTCCCACCCACTTCAGACAAAGGAAAATAATTTGCTACACTGTACTAACTGCAAGGATAATTGAGCCGTCTCCCATACAGGGTCAGCGGAGATGGCTTCCTCCATCTTTTTACCTATGCAAGCCACACATTTCATTGTCTTTTACTTGATTTCTTGCTGAGCTGCTTTTGTGGCGAGTCCCCCCTTTGCACAGGTAATCTTGTTTAAAAGAGGCAACTTTTTGGCCATGCTACGCCACTGTTCCCATGTCTCCCCTTCTAAGCATTTCTCAGTTGACAACATAAGAGTGCAGAAGATGGCATATAGGCACCTTAATATCTGGGGAGGGAGCCCCAAAGGAGGCAAGTCATTCTGTGCTGCAAGAGCCCAGCCGCCGTCCCGGCACAGCACATTTCATTAACCTGCTTTTCTCCCTACAGAGAAACAGAATTGAAAGGAAAGAAGAAAAAGCAACCCACCCTATACTTTTGTCCCCATACCAAAGGCAGGCAGAGCTTCCAGTTTGCATGCAGCCTCTGAGTCCCTAGGATCTGAGAGTATTAAATCAGCTGCCACCCACCCAGCTAGTCATGGCCACCACATTTATATAAATGTTAATTCCCTGGCTGCTTCCCTTTACTATGATTTTACTGGCTTAACCCCTTTCATAACGTATCCTATTCACTTGAAAGAGAGGTGGGGTCTAGGCTGCAAACTCCAGTTGACTAAGCAAATACACTTCACCACCTCATTTAAGAAACTAACACAAAAAAAAAAAGCAGCAAATCTCTAAGTGTCTCATTTACTTTGGGAAAGTAGAAATATTTTCTATCTTATTTTAATTTTCATCCCACATTTGAAACCCTTACTTCAAAATAATATTAAAGAAAGTTTAGCGTGTCTTCTAAATAAATCACAAGTGCATCTGTAGGAACAGAGGAAAGAGTGGACCAATATCTTTGCACCACAATGAAAACTAAGAGAAAAATCACATAATCAAGTAGTACCTTTATTTTTTTACTTAAAATACTTCCATAGACATTTCATAGCCTAGGGAAGAGAAAATAGGAATAAATGCATTCAGAAAGTTATGCTACTGTATTTCTGCTTAAATGAAAAGCAAAGTCAGCAATGTCAGGAGGGTCTTTAAAAAGGCAACACGACTGAAACCCAAAGCAGACACTGGACTGCCCCACCCAACAGCTGCTCGAGCAAAGAATATTAGAAGGTAAAGGTACAGACCTGAAGGTTTCTTTTCTGTGAGCAAAGGATGATTTCTCCAAAACTACCCACCTGTTCTCTTTAATTACTCACCTACAAATTTAAACCACCTGCAGCAACAGCACAAAGAAAAACCGCCACAGAAGACACCTGAAGGAAAACTCTTTCTTATCAAAGCAAGCTTTTAACCGTCATTTTGTATATTTTAAAATATATACATTCCTACCTGTAGATCTCAGTACTGAGGAGTTACAAACCTGTTAATGCTGGCTGTAACTGCCACACTTCAGTTGCCTGGTATTTAGGCTTACACAGCTGTATCTGTCTGTATTAATGCTCAAGTTTTCTCATCTTTAAAAAAAAATAAAATAAATCAAACCTGCAAGTCCTGAAATGGCTGAGACAGTCAAGAGTCCAGCAAGACAATAAGAAAGCAGCTGCTTTCCACGGCTGAACACCACTGCCTGTAAAGCATCTATATTTTTTTTTTCCCCCAGTGGTGCTTTATTCAGATTCTAGGGAAAGCATCAGTCTGAAACCAGTAACTGATGGGAGTAACAGTTTATAGGTTACAGAAGGATATTTTATTGTTAACGGACTGTACCATGTAAGAATTAGGAGGGGGTGAGGTGGCAGGCAGGCAAGAGGAGAGAGATGCTACTATTTTTTTTTCCCCGAGCCACTGCAATTACTCTGATGTGAATTTTTGATGACTTCCGACATATTGCATGGTTAATAATCGTTTCAGCTGTCATGTTTGGTTAATGTGGAAAATGCATTTGCTGCATTGTGATGCAGCACTCCAGCCACAGATTGTAACACCAGTTGTGAAGCTATTCCCTTAACTGAGCTGCATGAATTTGCACATACCATGAGGCGGAAATAAATGGTAGTTTGATTTTTATACAGCAACAGAAAGCTTCTGCCATTTTAGACCTGCAGAGCTGTTGAAATAACTTGTACAGGCAAATAATTTTACTGCATATTAACTGGTGTCAATGTTCTTTAAAGGGGAGCTTTGATTCTCTATTGTTTTGCTGGGTTTGGTTATTTAGTAGTTAAAAGACTTAAGATACTATTTACATTAAACATTGCACTCTTTTGTAGCTCTGAACAGGTTATTTCATTGCGAGCATACATAGCTCAATGAAACTGTCAGCACTACAGAAATGCAGCCCTGTTACTAATACAGGCTTAGCCTGACTACCTCTTCCTCCATATGATACTTACCAACGTGTTTTTATATATAATGTTGTCTAACAGATGATTGCACAAGGGGTGAAAATTGCTGCTTACAAAGAAAGAGAGGATTTTTACTTGCAAAGTACTACTTCTTCACCTACACTTTAAACATCAAACAGAAAGTATAAGGTTACATAAAATACTAACATGTGCCTTTCATTGTCACCAATAGAAAAACAATGCTGCAAGCAATCATGCAATTACAAGGGGAGATGTAAAACAGCAGAGATGAAACCATGCTAAGAGCCAGTCACCCGATGATTAAAGTCAGGCCAGTATATTCCAGCAGTCAGGTGATGGTGCGATCATTACAGTGCAGAAAGCCAGAGAAAAATCGAGAAACAGACCACCCCCATCTTAAAGAAAAAAATTAGAAGCACCAAAGAAATAAGGAATGCACTTGCTAGTACGCAAAACATCTAACGGTGAAGAAGTGTTTCACAAAACATGAGCGTAACGCTATCAGGCAGTTACTTCCACAGGTCCCATGTGCACATTTAACCCACGGTGCCAACACAGCTCCCGTCCGCCTGCAAACCGCTGGTGACACTCCCAAATTCAAAGTTGCTTCATTTTAAATCCCAGAATGACAGCCCTGCTGCAACAGTACTGCATTCCACAATTCAGTAATTCTGCTTACAGAATGTACGTCTTGTATTTGCGAACACATGTACACACAAAAAATCTAGACTTGGGATGTCTACATTTAATTTAATGAAGCACAGAAAGCTATCAGGAGAGCATTTTACTGTGCATTAACATTGATGTATTTGGAGAATCACCACCAATACCACCAATTCATTATTACCACTTCTGTTTTAATTAAAACAACACTGCAGGGGTATTGGTTGGACACGAAGTACCAGTGAAAATGGTGCAGGGTATTTTATACAGAGAAAAACCATGAGCCTCTGAAGTAACGTTGTACTCCCTGGTTTGGAAGCAATTCCCATTAACACCGTTACGCCTGTAGAAGGTGCTCTGTGACTCAGGCTTACCTACCCCAAAGGTATCACTGGGCACCTTGCACAGTTCTGAGCTTCACAAGTGGCAGAGTAGTCTCTTAAATACAGTATTCTGGCTTTGAAACTAGCAAACTTGATCCTAAGGGTGATTTTCCTCAAACCACTGCAAGGAGCAAACCCTCCCTGCTTGTGACCAAATGAACGCTGTACTGAATACCCAAATCATCGTACCAGGAGTCTCATGAGAAGAGAAGACAGGTCCAAACCCACTGACATTCTTAGAGGAAAACCGCAGTCAGTTGCATTGCAGGGAAAACCATTGATCACAACCAGCTACACCCAAGAGTGCAAGTCAAGTCCCTTTGGGGAGAGGAAGGGTACACATTTGCAGGACTAATTTAACTCTGGCATTCCTCCTGCATTTCCGAGCATCCATGCCTGGCGATATCCCTGCAGCAGCGCTCGCCTCAGTAACTTGCCACTCGCCTCACACACAGTGCTCCATTTTTGGATGGTTTCTCCCTCTACCTACCCCTAGTGGTGCAGAGCCAGGAGCACAGAGGATACATACAGCTTTTGCTTTCTAACCAAACCTGAATATGGGTAAAGCTAACTGGAGACACAGCCAGCTCTTTAGGACAGGCTGTAGCCTCATCACAGATTTCAGGAGTGTAATAATCCGTCTGGAGCCTCTAGCCACAACTTTAAAGATGCTGCTCTTATCAACAGACGTTCCCTGTTATTTTCTGGCCATGAATGTAACTGCAGAAGCTACTCCCAACTGCAGAACTACGCATTACAGATCAGCAGAGTTTACTTATATATAATTTTTGTTTTACGTATTGCATTGCCAGCTCACAATGCTGCAGTGAAAGCTTTTCCAGTGCAGCTCAGTACAACACTGTCACTCCTTACCTATGGATTTCTTAAAGCAACAGCTTTGAAGGATACGAACAGGAAATACTCACCCCAAATGGCTGTTAGTGTAAACAACTCCGAGTGGTAACCCAGCTAAGATGTCGGACCTGCTATTTGTTTCACTGGCAATCAATTTAGCAGAGCGTTCAGTCAGCTCACACATCAACCACTTCTGCGCTCAAATCTGGCTGTGGGAGGAGAAGGGAGAAAACTCCTGTTCAGAGCTGCTGGGCCACAGCTAAAGAAAACCATACAAGCTCTCCTTCCAAGTGGAAAGCATCCTATCCCTAAGAGGATGATGATGCAAAGATCATGCAGAAGCCACCGGAGCATGATCATCCTCCTCTGTGTCAGGATCGCTCCCTCTCTCCATCTCTGCGTGTCCACAATGACCCCCTTCCCTCTCAAGTATAGCTGCATCCCTGGCGCAAAGGGGATTCCTTCACCATAACTACAAAAATCAAAGATACTATCACCCCTACCTTAAGTTCAAGGAAAAACCCATTAAAAATGCTAGTCTACAGTCACTGTAATCTCTTCCCCCTTTCTTTCAGAGTCTTACACTAGGCAGGGTCAAGGGGACAAATATGAACAGCATCCCTGGATCTGCTCCTGTATTAGCTCTTTTTTGAAGTTCCACAGCTGTGGCATCTGCTATCATGGGCAAGCATTAGCCAGCAAAAGTAAGAGACTCCGCTGGCAGTGAGCTGAAACAGCGATAGGTAGCTCCTTCCCAAAAATCTTTCCTTCTCTGCTTAATCCAGTGCTGTAGCAGCAGCAAATACTGCACTGTCATACTGGGTCTGGAGAGTGCCTTAAAGGAGCATTAGCTCCCTTCCTCTCCGCAAGGCTGGCAGGGTGATTATCCAGCATTAATGACACGCTAGGTCTCTTCAGAAGGAGGGCTGCCATACCCAGCATGCCGCCTCTGTTTTCAGCTCTGCACACTCATCCTCTCCCTTCAGAGGGATGCAGAAAGAGGAGCCAAAGATTTCAGGAGTCCAATTCAAGCAGGTCATGGTGAAGAGGACAGGAAGAAAATCCAGGCTAACACCTCAATACGGTTATATTCACATGTAAACAGTGCAAAGCAAAAAGTCAGATGGGCTGAGTGTATCATTATGCTACTGGCACACCTGGCAGGGAATCTGGGCTTTGTGGCAAACTGCTAACTTTCATGGACTATGAGAACACAAGTTTTCCAGAGTCAAAACTCGAAGTGGGAAATGACCAGCTCCAGTAACATCATCACAGAAAGCCATCCTCTTGCAGGGGAAAAAAACCCCACCAACTCACTCAGACTGGGAGTCGCTGGCTTATTACAGAGCTCAAAGGAGACCCAAGTTTCAACACAGCTTTCTGGGGCTAAATTTGCACCAGACAAGAGGCAGGATGTAAATGCAGAGAGTGTTAAACACCTCTGACAGCACCAACTGAGAAGCACTGCTTTTTGTGACCATGCGGGTGGGGGGAGAGGAAGAAAAAGGAAAAATAAAAGAGAGAAATACAAATCCCGTAAAATTGGAAGAGTGACTCTCCCTAGCAGGGGAAAGGCGGGGGAAGCCCAGCCAAGCAGAGAGGATTAACACCAACACTGGCAGCCCTGTTCCTGCCATCCGCACCCCACACCCCAATTAACGGTATCATTTGTCAGGATGAATGGGGAACTTGCACTCAATTCGGCAATTTGACAGAGTGTCACTGAACTACCTCATGTCCATATTTATCCAAGAGGCAAGAGCAGGAACCAGTTTTAATGAGAGCCTTTTTAACAAAGAACCAAGGGTATTACCCATGCTCTCACCATCAAGCGATAATTGAGATGTAATCGTTTAAACAAAGCGCAACAAGTGTCCATTTACCCAAAGCCATTGTTAAATATCTACTAGGAGATTATTTTCAAAATTATAATGTTCCCTGAATATGCAAACCACTTTCCATCTTTAGCATTAAAAAGAATAATCACCTTTTAAAAACAAAACAACAAAAAACCCCACCAAAACACAACTGGAAGCCAAACAGCTATTTCACAGCAGAATTTTGAGGAGTGTTTCAAACATGCCAATGCTAATTTAAAAGGAGGGGTGGAAAGAAGTGATGGCTCCACTTTTGGGCCATTAAACTCTGCCTGGAAAGCTCTCTTTTGTACAGCATTAGTGTGTGCTGTAAGTCTGTAATTATGCAGAGAATGTGTTAATTTTTAATTCAAAACGCTAACCCCTTTTTTTTTTATATACAAGCCCTGAATGTCAATCCCTCTCGCAGATGACTGCGAGCACCGACATGACCAAATTCAGCGCTCAGTGGTAAAAGCACGCTCTCCCTGGGAGGTTAGGCACTGCACATAGGAAAGCAACTCAATGCCACAGTAAAACACCTCTTTTATAAAACTGTCACCTCAGCATCATGGCAGGCAAAATCCACTCAGCCCCACAGCCTATTAAACCAGAGCCGTATGGTCAATGATATTCACACCTTCATTTCAGCATTCTTCCATCTAGCTACTGAATTTCTTAATGCAATTTCACAAGAGGCTGAATTCCCACGTCCCTCACATTCCCGAACACAGGGAAGCACAGGACAAGGAAGTTAACCTAATGCTGCCCAGAGGCCCACACCAAGTTAATGGCTGTCAAACACTAAGCCCATCTTTCATCTCTTCCAACTCCTACTGATGCCTGCAATCCATGGAGGGATCCGACTTAAGAGCATGCTTTGACACAGTCCGGCAATGAATTATTAACTCTGGCAGAAGCCGCAAAGCATCAGCTAGTAGCAATCATGGTCCCTCTACGATGATTAACCAGAATGCAATTATCAATGCTCCCGCTTCTCACAAAATGTCTCTGAATTCTCCACCACACAAAGCCCAAAACGCACCGTGCAGGCACGCACACACAAAAGCAGAAACAATTCTGTGCTTTTACGCTCGCTTCTTCAGGGTTGTATTACCAATTGCGAATGGTCCGAGTAAAGAAAACTCTGCCCTCCCCCCTGCATTACAGCAATTATACATGGACTTGCATCACTGGAAGAGTGACATATACAGAATCAAGCCCATATTCTTAATTTCCACAGCAATTCAATCCATGCAGCCACAGAAGCCTGCCAGCAGTTTCAGAACCATCTTTTCCTACATCACATCACGTAGCAAAGGCCATTTCCAGCCCGCTCACCAACAGTGGACAGATGAAGATAAATGTATTCAGCTCTTACTATGAGTGCCGCCCAAAAGGGTGTCCCTGTCCCCAGCCTCCCTCCAAAAGGCAGGCAGATGAGGGCCACCCTACAAGTTGGGTGTAACTTGTGGGCCTCCAGCAGCATCCCAACATATAGGAACAACAACATGCTCAGCTCCCTGCCAACGGACTCCAGACAGCTCCCGATATTAAGCCAAAAGATAACAAACACTAGCAATGGACTGAAAACAACCAGCTGAATCCCAAGACGTACAGAGGTGTTTGCTTGGGATGAGGTACCATGCCGTTCCACAGTTAGCAGTGAAGAGGCAAGGTGAAGGCAGCATTTTAGGTTTTCCTTAGTAAAGAAGTTAAGCTTGTGCTTTTCCTTCAATTAAAGCTGCCAGCTCTGAAGAAAGTGGCACTACAACTCCTGGCCTGCATGGGAAATGAACACCCACAAGCACAATAGTTAAAACAGACCACAGTGGTCCTTGCCTGCTTTGTCAAACTATCCTTGTATTTTTCATAGCAAAAGCACAACTGAAATCAGTATTGGCATCTCGGCAGGCTTAATTAGAAGTCAGGTCTACTCTATTCAGGTCTTTATACTGTGCTCATTACATTAATATCCAAGTGCCTTCCAGTCCTGCGTTAAGTGACATGACTAACATCTGTCACACGTTATTTGTTCTCTTCTCCCTTTCCTGCGGGAGTAGAAACACAGCATTCAAGGGGATCACGGAACATCCAACAACTGAGAACAGAGATTCCTCCACCCCTAGCTCATTCCACTCACACAGCGCACACGTGCTGGCCTTGCCTGCTTGGTTAATGGTTTCATATTATCATCATCGTAACAGTTAAGAAGCTGTACATGTTAAAGATGGGTTAGCACCAAATCTCCTCCCAATAACGTTTCTACGCAGGATTGACAGAATATAAAGACAAACAAAAATCTGTCCTTTGCAGACCAAATCAAGTCATTTGGAGTTTTATCACTTAATTTCTCTGCCCAAGTCTCCTTGCCTTGTCATCTTACATTATACAATAGTGAGAATACAACTTCCAGCAGAGGAAATAAAAGTGATCATCTCTTGAGTGTGACTAAAAAAGAAAGATGAAGGCATGAACAGCTTATCTTGCCCTTAAATTCCTTCCAAAACACACCAAATGTTAAAGTTACAGAGGTTTCACCTGGAATAGCAGAACTAGAAGACTGAAGTCAGTGATTTTATTTTTTGCTCATATGCCTTTCACATTTCCCAGTGACCCTCAATCTTTAAGTCTCTATCCTTTTTATGTTGAAAAGTACTTACATCACCTTGCTTCTGAGTTATCACCCAGTAATTCTTTGCAAAGACAGTGGCAAGTATTGAGATACCTAGAGAATGGGAAGAGCTAGGAAGAAAAGAACTGGGAGAGATCAAATCTTAGAGCTCGATCAAGATGATGAAGGTTCAACAATGCTATGTGTCTTAAGGTCAGCAAGCTATGATCAGGCAGATACTTGTAGCAGAAGCAAAACTTCCAGAGAAAGGCCAAATTCAAGAACATACATTTAGAAGAGATTCAGAAACCAACAGGCAGCAGGAGGGGAGACCCTCACCACCACCTTCTCACCATTCGTCCATACAAACCCTCCAAAACTGCAGGTAACAAAAGCCCACTGAAGACTGAGTTACAAACCGTTAGAAGAGAAGCAAGGGCTCATTCAAGGTAAGGGAGGGGAATACACATAGCTTTCATTTACTACAATGTGCATAGCCATACAAAACAGGGATTAGTCTTCCACAAAAAAAAAAAAAAAAAAAAAGAACAACCTTTTCAAGTGCAGATAAAGAAACCCTCAGGAAAGGGACAGAGGCTGACTCAGACAACTATTAAAAGGACAAAGTGATTTTCAAATAGAGGTCACCAGTTCAAACATGAACTGGATCAGTAGTGGCCAACACTAAAGTATCTAAAGACTGATTAGTGGTTTAAACAAAAATGTGTTATTAATCTTTCAGCTCTGGCTACACAAGTGCCCATATTGCAAGTTCACTGCAGAAAGTGAGACAGAACTTACTTTCCATCCCATTCCTGCAGAACAGACAGGGCTTCGGCGGATACGCAGAGACCAAGTGCAGAAGTGTGAAGGCTGCACAAAACAGTTATTCTTTCGGTTAAGACTCCTAACTTTAGTGTGCTCACCTGTTTGTTGATAGGTACATATAATCAGCTACCACACTTAAAGATACCCATTTAGCATCTATAAACAAGCACAAAGACCACATTGCAGGTTTTGAGGGCGTTATTTGGTCCGTGAATTTTCCTGTAAAATTACTTTGCCAATTCATTAATGTCATGTAACTTACATGTTCATGAAAAAATACACCCACCAAGTATCACTTATCCTTTTCCCCAACACCGATCCAATTATCACTAGAGATCTTGCAGCACTGCCGGCTCAGACATGACATTGTGAGATGCCTTACTGCAAAAGCTCTTTCCAGAAGATGCCCAAGGAGGACTGACTGGATTTCCAAAAATATGTATTTCACTAGTGAAAAGTAGTAAACACACAATATTTAGCACTCAGGAGGTACATCCAGTAACATAGCTGCTTTAACCAAATTTAAACAAAATAAAAAAAAAATTTAGGTGTCTCCCATCCATCTTCACAGGGAATTGTATCTCTACTACTGCACCATGCTGTATAGACACCTAGTGAAGCAATTTTGTTCTCACTATTAGTGGGCACAATAACACAGGCTGAAGATCTGTTCACTTGGGAGTTTGGGTCAAACCACTCTCCATACACTACTCATTAAGCTAACACTTCCTTGTGGACCAGCAGTTTCAGTAGCATGGTGATGATAAAACACATCAACAAATTTTTATATAAAAACATTAGTTGCTAATCAATGATGATGTTGCATATTACTCACATACTATTACTGAATTAGGTAGGGTCTTGCAAGTAACATTAATAAGTAAGAACATGCTGGAGGCAAAGATAAAAAATACTTGATTTCCTTTTTAAAGAAAACTTTATTAATAATTTGCTCCTAAGAAGATCTTCCACCTGCTGAAGTTTAATACTACCCAAAATTTATTTTCCCCAGGGTCCCTCATTATCAGCAAGGGCCTTTCTTGCAAGTCCACACGTTCTTTCAACAGATTCTCTTTGCTATCTGATTTGAGAGCCTTAAGTGTTAAGCATTCGAGGAATGCAATCAAATCCTGCCCCTTCCAGGCCTACTGGGACACCTATTAATACACGCTCCTGTAAAAAGGGAGTTTATAATCTTTTGCAATTAATAGTATCCAGAAAGGTGGAACAGGACAACTTAAATCAGCATTCCAATTATTTAAAGTCTATTAATTTTTACTGCGGCAACTATTTAATTGCTACACAGTAACATCCTTTCTACCTTTTAAGGCCAAACTCTGATGAAGTCAGATAAGCATGGAGCACGTCATTCAGGAGTCTGTGGCAAGTGAATACAAGTGCTTAGAAATTGTGTTGTACTCCACTTAGTAGCTTGTTAGGTTCTCTCTTTCTCACTTAGTACAAAAAAAGAGAGACTTATTTCCAAATTGCTTCATCATCTCTCACAAAAACTCAAAATATTTAAAAGTCACCATAAAATTCCTTAGACCAACCACAGTAATCAAACTGATATGAACTGCATAAGGAAAAGAAAAAATCTGAAGGTTTTTATCCAGCATCTTTGTATGTTCTGGAAAGACAGCTGAATAGTATAACAGCGGCTGCCTTTGCACAGAATGATCAGATTTGGCAGGCTCCTGAAACAGGGAAATGGAGGTCAGATGGGTGACAACAGAAACGCTAAGCCCAAAGTATTCCATGGCAGAAAAAAAAAAAAGTCGCTTTTAACACAAATACCAGCGCAAGCTTTATTTTGGGTAATTATACCACACTGGTATTTGCTTCAGAGATGGAGCAACTGCTACTACTTCCAGTGAGAGAAAATCATCCATTTTTTTGGCAAAAGTATCATACTAATTTCTTTTAAAAAGGTAGACTCTAACAGGCAATAACCTTACCTTACAAAATCCTATTATTTAATGGAAAACTGAAATGACAGGAAAGGGACTGCAGCAAGTCTTGGCTACAAGTCTGAGTGAGAAAGATTAAGTATCACTAAGGACAGTAGCCAGAGGGCAAACTCTTGGCTCCTCACTTTTGTCAAGTGTCTCCTCTCACATTTGGTAGGGCAAAAAGCTGTTTCAAACTCCCTTAATTTTCAGTACTTGTTTCTAGCTATAATGAAGTATTTAGGCTTTGTGTAATTATTGTTCTCATGGCAGGTTTTAACAAATGGCAATACTACATGACAGAACCAGATAGCTGAAAACGTCATTTTCCACCAAAAGTGTCATGTCACCACCCAAAACCAGAGACACTCATTAACCAAAGCAAGCTTAATCCTTTTTTGTTTTGTGAAGGTTTCTACAAGAGGGAGACATAAGAGGATGGAGAGACAGCAGACAGAAAACTTTAGACGTACCTGAAGGAACACTAGGGGTTGGGTTAACTGCTGGGTCACCCCAGTGGCAAACAATTCATAGCAATTAAAAGTTTCCACCCCTGTCTACCTTGCCAATACAAGAAAGCCAGCACCATAATCCAGACAGCTGCTTTGTACAAGTACTGTTCTTCTACAAGAGCAGCAGCATCAGGCCTTCCATAACCATCTCTTCAAAACCTGATGCAGTCTTTTCTACAAGCTAGAAAGCTGTCCAAATAGCAGCACGGCCCTGAGACTTGAACAGAGGGGACCAACTGGAACATATACCATTAAACAATATGGGGACACACCCCTGGGAACTCAGCACAGATTATTGATGGTGCTGCAGGGAAGAGAGAGCAAGCCCCATCTCACATCCGAGAAGAATTACAAGATGACAACAGGCATGTTTTTATAGGTAGTGCTACTAACACACAACACTCATATAGCTTGCGAAGCTATACAAACAAAACTTTCCTCTAGAAAAAAACAACTAGTTTTAAACTAATAAATAGTCAGTAATATTACTCTAATAATATTACGTTATCCCTAAATGTCTATCAACAACTCAGCAAGCACTGGGCATCTCAAAAGATGAGGGGTGGAAAATTTTCAAGATGCGCAAGCCTCAAAACATTCCTGCCCACCTCTCTCTTTTCAGTATCTCATACTTCAGAGGTTCATTTTCAGTATGTAAAGGTTAACAAATATAAAACAACAAGGGAACTCAAGACTTGCCTATTTATCTTGTTTCAAAAAAAATCCAAACCACATTAGTACTTCTGGATAGCCAAATCATATTATAAAATGCAGGATTTCAACATTCTGGCACCAAGCCAACATTTTAATGGACATTCAAACACTAACTAAGGAAATGGTTGTGCATTAAGCCTACCAATAAGTCAACAATCAATACTTAAGTATTACAGTAAAAATACAATCCACCCTTTATAACTGCCTCTAGCCTCATCCTTCTTTGTCAAGCTCAACTCTAAAGAAAAAAATAGTCTTGAAGCAAGAAATGAAGTACATACTATTTCACAGCCACCAAACGTCTATCTTAAAGTCTAGACCTAATTGGCCCTCTGGATTGTACAGATTAATAAATATCCCGCCCCCCAACCCCACCCCCCCCAACTGTACTGACAGGGCAGAAAAGTCAGGAATAAAGAGGACAGAAGTTCAGACACAAAATTAGTCAAGCAGGTCAATAGGAGAGAGCTGCAAAATAAAGCAACCTCAAACAGCTAAGCTCCAAGAAACTGCAGATGAGGAACCTGGTTCCAACTTTATCTCCAAAAAGCATCTCAGTCAAAGAAAACAAGAAAGAATCACATCAAAGCATACTAATGCAGGGGTTTTAACCCAATTCATAGATTTTAATTGTCTGCACAGCATCACTCCTGTATGACCCCTCTCGATATATTCTATCATTTGATCAAATGAAGCCAAAGGCAAGCTCTGCAGAGTACGAGATTTGGACACCCTCTGGAAAGTGTGAACATCAGGCAGTATTGCTCCACAATGGAACAAATGCTTAAGACCTAGTTAACTCTGGCTTCCCATTCTGAGCCACGGCCATAATGCTGAGCCACTGATAGATTTCTGAACAGCGGAAAGACCCCACGGTTTATGGGCGCTTGGAGCAGCTGCGTACGTCTGCAGAAAGGTTCAGCGTAAGCCTGATTTTCAGGAAGAAACGGTCGCAGCCATTGATCCAATCCTGCAAAGCCTGAATGTAAAAACAGGAGGACAAAGCCAATCAAATTGATCATTTTTATCTCCACAGCCTAGTAAGCACAGTACTGACATGGAACTTCATCACGGAACGGTTAAGCCAGCGTAATAGCTTGGGTAAACAAGCCAAGTAAATTCTCCATTTTCTTCTCAGAGTCTGCAAATACACAGAGGGAAACAGAGAATGATTGTTTCAGAAATCCCTCCACAGATCCCTTACGTTATTTGCTAAAACTATCTTGCATCACTGGGGTTTCAGCTATAAACAAGCACACAGCAAGGCTGGGAATGTGGACAGACTTTTTGCTGGTATTTTGAACTTGGGGCATGAAAGACCTCGAGGTTGAGCTCTGCAAAGGACCCAGCGCTGCAAGTCTAGTGGCCAAGGAGCACAAATACCTCTGTCCACACAGAACACAGAGCAGCTGGCAGGTGCATGATCCAAGCCCAGCAGCTCGGTACGTGTCCAGCAATAGGCCAGACGTCTGATCATTACATTTTGCTATTTCATCTCTCTCTACAACAGGCACGTCCTAAGTAATCCATCTCAAGCAAAAGTCATCACACTACAAAATACTGCTGCATAAAATGATTATATTGGGTAGCAGGCAGTAGCAGTCTTGGCTGATGTTTTAGCCTGTGACTCTAATCAACAGCCAGCTCAAGGGCTTTTGCGTGGCCACAATTCCAGCTCAGGGCAGCAACTAACAGCAGTCTTAGCACCATTTCAGCTCAGAGAAGTTGAAATCTCCAGCCCGGACTGGTGATAGCCACTGCAGGTGTCTTTAAGTAGAAGGGTCATTTCAGCAGAGCTGCCAGGGGATGGGTGCTTGCAGCACAGCTTCAGTCTCTCGCTTCAGGTGGGGAAAGGAATGCTGCTGACAGCCAGTGTAATACAAGGGTAGCCGAGGGCTGTGCTGCTCAGCGCTGCCAAACCAGAAACTTCTGATTGAGAGAATTATTTACTTATTATTTTTTTAAAAAGGATTGGTATCTGAGGGGGGAAAAGGTGGAGGCCAATTAAATACTGTTGTGTCCTGATGCGTACTGTGAACAATAAAAAGATGCCTGAGGAAACAGTAAAATGGACAACATCCATATATGCTTCCGCTACAGAATCTCACAATCTTGTGAGTGTCAGTGGTAAATGCAACTTTTATTTCTCAGGTGAAGAAATTGATGCATGGGAAGGCATTTCTTGAGCTCAAAGTCAAGCATGAAAACCATGACAAAAACTGGATCAAAATCCAGCTTTCCCGATTTCCTGTGCTGAAAAACAGCTGCTGCAGAAGGCTGTTTTCTAAGTAAATATACCCATCATGGGGTGCCAGTCAGGCAAGGATCCAAAAATTCAAGGGTCAGGTGCTATTCAATATTTGAATCAGTGCAATAAAACACTGCATAAATATTTTAACTGGCACTCCTGCTCCAAAATACTCTTGGAACGTATTTCAGCCACTTGCTTTCAAAGTTTATAACAGACATTCCCTTCTTCCTTCTGTCCTGTGGAACCTCTGAGAAAATCCCATTCCCTGCTCATCCACAGCACATCTGACAGCACTTTGCTGGTTTGTTTTGAATGTGCTGCTTTCGGTCAGCAAGTACAAATGGATAAAACTAAAGCGCTGAAATTCTATATCCTTGGCTCTTTATGAGGCCTTGTTCTAAATTCTCCTCAACAAAGAAAAAAAACCCACAATACAAAACTCCAGAACACTCTCCATTTTTATATCTCATTTATAACCACTGGCTTCAAAAGCTAAATGCCTGGGTTCCATTGTAGCTGTTCTCACAACACGTACTATAAAATAAGACACAATTTGTCATTACACTTCCAAACTATGGAGGAGATAACGTTTGCTTAGATCTGCATGTAAATCTCAAGAAGTCAAAGTACAGTGACAAATGCATTTTGATATTCCATATGCAATTGAATCCCTTAATTGGTTTGGCTTGACACAGGAAAAAAAAAAGTATCATGCCAGTCACTAATGAAGTTACAACTGTGAGATTGTAGGGCAACATTACCTGTGCTGCCCTGACCAGCCCGTACTTCTAAACTCTGCAACATTCAGTGAGACAGAAATTGCTGTAAATGGAGGCAAAAGCTATGCAGATGTGCTCTGCCAATACCCCACCTGGCTGCACACTAACAATTCCATCCATTGAACTGCAGCTCTGCTAGACATTCCAGTCCCGAGATCTCCACAGTTACACTCAATACTGATTAGCAGAACCTGCTCCTATTTCAGCCTTCACTTCCCTGTGCTTCTATAACCTAGACCTGTCAGTGTAATTGTGCTCCGAAACAGCTCATTTCTCTCGAAAATAAAGTCTAAAGCTCTGTTAAAAAGATATTTCATTAACTGTTACATTCTAAGAATCACTAAGTTTTGTTGTAATAAACACACTGAACTACTGACCACAGAGATTTGACATGGCAGAGTTTTTGCTTCTCCTACTGGTAGCAATAGCTTGTTCAGCAGATGCTCCTAGTAGCACCTACGCAAGTCCTGCAAGAGATGAATAGCAAAACCCAACAAAACCCCAAACCAAATGTAAAAACCAAGGGATGAAACACAGTTCCTCCTTCTTCCTAAAACTACAGTTTTAGTTTTGCTGGGCTACCTGAAGTAACAGGCAACTAAATCTTTGGTATTAATGCAAAAGCAAATTCTGATGACCCCACTGATAAGATTACTCCGTCAGAAGGTACCACCGTGTATCAAAAGGCACTGCTTTCATACAAACACTTTGAAGGGTAGCACTGCACTTGAATCATTCACATTCACGATGGCCCTGGAAAAGGGAGTCCAAAGGAATCAGCTGTGAGACTGTCAGTCTGAGTAAACAAGATTTAGGCTGTGAGGCTGTGCCCATCAATGAAAGCTGAATTTATTACTACACTGAACTGCTTTCACAAATAGTACTATAAAGGCCAGTACTTCAGCCTTTCTAATCTGGCACTACTCAGTGCTATCAGCCTTACTCTAAGCAGCGTTACTGTGTGACCACGTGGAAGTCTCTCTCCATCAAAGGAAGAGGTTGCCCAACGTTCCTGGTGCTCACTCCTGATTTGTTCTGGAAGTGCCACGTTCATTTTTTAAGATAATTATCCAATACTACAAAGCAAGGCCAAAGATATGGTGCTATAACTGTAGCAAAGAGTTGTTTCAAGATGGGGGAAAAAAAATCATGGAGTAAAATAGTTCAGTAAGCTCGGGAGTTATGTTTAAACTCTGAGGTCCTACCTACCCTGCTCAAGAACAAAAGCCTCCATGAATGCACGCATTAAACAGAACCCCTCTGCTTCTCAAGGCAGTGCATTAACTACACATTCAGCTTACAAAAATAAATTGCAACACTTGCTGAAAAATAAATTGTGAAAAAACAAAAAGCCCTTTTCTTTAGTCACACGTGACAGCAATTCAATTTCACTGTCTACTGCATGCATTTTATATAAGGCAGATATGACTGTATCCTGTACCTGATAGTTTTCAATTTATCACTCTGGAACTTCAGTTAGAAAAAGGATGAAATGAAGCAAGCCATTGCCTTTGACACTAGAAAAAAAAGCCTCACTAATGCAAAGGCACAGCCAACCTGGCTATCTACGCTCTTCAGTGGCATGTACAACCAGATTATAGCTCTTGCACCAGATGCGTTGCAGAAGTGAGCCTCTACCCGTTTACCATGCTTGAAGTCAATTAATCAGCATATAAAATAGTGCCAGTTAAAACCATTTCCATTTTAAGTGGTGACCGTTCTTCTCCTGCTTCAGCATCTGACTCTAATTTCAAAGTTTCCATGGGTCATATAAAGTATCGGAGAAAAATTCTGTTTCAAGAAACCAGTTAAACACCTGCAAACTGAGATACAGGTGGCCACGGACCAGGCAAAAAATATCTCCTGCACAGTATATTCATGTAAAGGGTATAGACTTCAGAGACACAGGCAAAAAGTTTATACCACCTCCCTTGGTGTGAGATGGCCATAGCCATCAAGCAAGACAAACACCAGATCTGTGTATCTCAGTACCAGGGTGCATTCCTTCCTGTAGATGACAGCAACCAGGGGTGCTAAAGGCAAAAGGATCTACCTCGGGTGTCTGCATAAAATCAATGGATTTAGAAACTCCTCTGAGGTGGCAAGATGAACCTTCTCTGGATCCAAAGGGGCACTTCCCACATGCAACATGTTCTGCTGAGCCATCTCTGCAACAACATGAGTCTTTGCATTGCGCTTCCCACCTTCCTCTCGGAATCTGTGGTTTCAAGAGATGTTTGTTGCCAGGATGCATTGCTAATGCATAATATATTGGCTGGAAATTAGTATTTCATCTTGCAGAGAGAAAATGTTACAGGCACTTCTTAGGAAGCAATGAATGCAGAAGAGTTTGAGGATGAAACCCTGCCACACAAACAAAGCAAACCTATAACCAAGGTAAGATAGATCTATTGAGACAAACAACTAAATCCTGCCCCTTGAGACAGACTGCAGATTCAATCCCCTGATGCTCATTTTACTGCAGGAAGGAGATCTGTTCTGCTACAAAAGGCCATTATTCCTCCACAAAGTTTAGCTTGCATATTTATTATAGGGATAATTCCCAACTGAAAAGCAAGACTTGTTTCTTTTTTTCCTGGTGATGCTTTGAAAAAAGCATGCCATTTCTGGCATTCCTAGAAATGGATGGATTCACATGCAACATTTCCTCCACAAACCCAGCACCCCTAAGTATCAGCAAGAACCATCCAGCCTTCAAAACAAGCCCTGGATTCTTTTCACACTGAGGACTGCCCTGCTGACTCAGGGGACCTACCGTAAACCAAAGTGCAGGAGAAGGCCTAGATGTTCCTAGCTGCCTTCCAACAGCTTTGAAATGACACAGCATAACACACTTTACATGCTGGAGAACCTCCTCCAAAAGAAACTGCAAAAGGCTTCGACAAAGCAAGGAAAAAGCAAAAGAAATACAGTAACCCAGAGAAGAAGGAAAGGAGTTAACAACTCCGCTATGGTGACTAACACTAATATAACTGAGTGACAAGTTACAGATCACCTCTTAGCCAAAGATTTCACACAACTAGTTCCCAGCTCAGCTGCCCTGCATTCCAGCAACAAGTCAAAGGGGGTGTCCGGCTTGAGTGCCTACTTCCATAATTCACTAAATTTTAAGTTTTTAAAACATTGAGAAGATGCAAAGTTTTCCCTTGGGGGGGGGGGGGGGGGGGGGGGAAATCAATCAAGCGGACATTGGAAAAGGTAGAGAATAAGGCATCTAAGGGTACAAAACCACAGACAAACAAAACATTAAGCATAGCACATTAACTAATTACGTAAAGCACTATCATGCACTTCATCGAGCAAATATAAAGCAAAAACATTAACCTCAAGACAAACAGCAAAACAAAAATAAGAGAAGCGATATTGATTCACTGTATCTGTTGAGTAATCAAGCTTCTTACCATTAGAAATGAGCTGCGAATTTTCTGGATAAGCCATCTTTAACCTTGGAAAAATTAAATAAAGCTGGACAGGGACTAAGAAGAGAAATATAGCAGGGTTAGCTCTATGAAAAAAACCACAACAGAGTACAAGGTCCAAATGTGTAATTCCACAGCCAGGCGAGTCTCTGCACCCAGTTTCCACCATTTAGCTTTCACTAGGACCTCAGGATGGGCATAGTCTCATTTAGTCAACACAATGGTGGGTCTTTTGACGACTGAATTAGTGCTTATTTCAGATTCATTAAAGCCTTTAAGTTTTTGTATCTACTTAACAGACAGAGTAAAAGGATTTAAACATGCCATTTTGTGTTACAAGCCTTGAGGCAGGAGAGGAAAGAAATAATGAATGTTTCAGAGTTACTATATGGTAACCATAGCAGGCAAAATCAATTACTGCTGAGAGGATTTGGAGATAACATGCAGGTTCCCACTCATCTATTTGAAATGTGGTTTGCTGCCCCGCCCCCCCCCCCCCCCCCCCCCACTTCCTCCCCCACTTCTCTTCAGAAATGTCTTTTCTCATACATTATAATCTGGCCTGCGGAATCCTACTGGCTTGCAAACATTATTTAGAGATAAGGATTTGTCATGATACTGTACGGTATCCCCACCTGTGCACTCCCACTTATCAAAAGATGAAAATCAAATCTTCACAGATTACTACTTCTGCCTTTCGCACTGAGTTTGGATACACTGAACTTTATTATCAGAGAAACCAAACGACGATGTGGCTTTATCAAGAACACTATGTAAGCTGGACAGCCACCCCCAAAAGAAAACCTGCAGGACAGAATTGGGGAACCAGCAAAAGCATGTATACCCCCCTCATGATGTGAGACAGGAACACTTTCAGGATAGATAAAAAAAAAGAAACAATTTAGAGCTGCTACTTCAAAGGTCTGTGAAATAAGTTATCTAGAAAGGGCAGATCCAGAAATTCAGATCATACAGGTCTGAACAAGGAAAGGATGTCTGTTTAAATGATGCCAAGCTCAAAACCAATAAAAGGAAATAAATTTTAACACAATCTGTAATTGAATTGAGGAACCTTACTACCACAGGAAGATGGTAAAGCCAAAAACATAATGGGATTAAAAACTGACTCAGTATGTAAATGGATATTGACAGTATCTAGAGCAGTGTTTAACACCAAAATTGTGAAAAGAATTATTATGCCTCATGCTTCAGGGTTTTAACCAATCTCTAACCACTAGAGAACAGGCTGAAGCCTAATAAAGCAAGCGGGTATCTCCACAAACATCTTTGTCAGTGTTTCTCCTCTGAATTACCCAGTGCTGGTCATAAGCACATAAAGGCAACTGAATAGATGCGTCCCAAATCCAATCTAATAGATCAACAATGACAAATTTAGTTTCAGCTAATCCCACATCTCTGATTGAAGTCTAGGATAGCAAATTGAACCCTTCAAAAAGGTTTAATAAAGCTGCTGAAATTGAAACTAAGTACTGATGTGTTTACCAATCTTTCCTCTCACCAGCCTTTGGAACAGCACTCGCATAACACTGGCAAACTGCCTTCTTGCTCCTGCAAAAATACCGCAAGTTAGGAAACCTCTCCGCCCTTCCCCACCTCCACCCCACTACAAACACTGAAGATACCACATAATCCAGAAATTGGTGCTTCAAAAGGACAGTCCACAGAGACTTGCACCGCAGGCACAGAAGTTAGCAACATGCTGTATTTTATTCTCCATAAACTTATCTTAAAACTAAGTCTCTCCAACCTTCTCGAGCCATTTTGACCAAGCAACAATTAAGCATGCTGTTCCAATTAAATTTAAAAAGTAATCTATTAATTGTGGCTCAAAATGCTGCATAAGCAGATCCTTTCTGGTGGAAGCACCATGCATCTTGCATGCTTGCCGAGATACAAATAACGGAATGGTATAGAAAATTTTCAACACATCTTCCTCAGCTTCTTTCAGTCATTTCCATGTGTGTGGAAAACCAACATGAGACATTTCACAATATCTGCTTTTTGTTTAAACAGGAGTTTAATGATTTTGCTCAAAATAAGTAAATAACCCTCTTGCACCCAAAATATTCTCAAAGCACAGAGGTGAGTGAAGAGTGGGCAGGAGCTAATAAATTAATCTGAAGTAAGAAAGCAAAGGAAATAAATAAAACTGGAGTGGGGAAGGGAGGAGAGTGGAAGAAAGATGAGAAATAAAGGACAGGAAACAGAAAGGAGGCAGCGAGAACAGAAGTTGTGCCAAAAATCTAAATGAGTGAAGCAAATGCATGTGTCCTTAGTTCCACCTCAAAAGGCTGCAACTTTCTTTCAGGAGCATATCTTGGCAGGAATAAGAATTCATTTTGACTTCAAAAAGGAAAGTTAAAAAACATCCATACACACAACCCAAACATTTCTTCTGCAAACTGCCAAATTTTCAGGCTGACGTTTTGCATGGGGAAGCTTAAGTACATCCACGGTTTGATGCCCAGGCATTGGTAAAGTTTACACACTTATTAGTGACTATTTTAAACCAAAGCCTGATAATGCCTAGGATTAAGATTTTGGATGTGGAGTCAAACAGACTAATTACTACAGCGGAGAGGAGGGCATGCACAACAATATACCTGTGGCCTTTCCCAGACTGCTAAATTACGCACATGGCTTAGTAATAAACCCTGGTGGAATTCCATCAGTGGAGTAACACTTTCAAGAAGCCTGAGTAAATTAGGGGGGCTTGAAAGGAGGGGAGGGAGTTGAGAGCTGCAGCAGCTGCTGGGTTTTCTAATAGATTTGATGTACAGCCTCGCTGGAAAGAAAGTGCCCAGAATTTTATGCAGTTTGTGACCACACGAGTTCGGTGAGATAGTCTGGCCTGCTCACATTACAAACTTCCCTTGTGAAAGAGTGATTCGTTTTGTACAGCTCATAGCACCACGAGGTTCAGAAAGATGCTCAAAACAATGCTTAAGTAATGAAGACACTAGCAAAGAACGCTGCAAAAACAATAGCTCAGGAGAAAGGTTAACAAACCCACCTCTTTGTATAGGTCAGTTCCAAGCTACTCTGTCCTATTTCAGAAAAGCTTGCAAAATATCAGAATTATTTTTTTCTTATTACAGTTGGGAATTTTTCTCTATTTCTCCTTTTCAGAAATAAGAACTGAAAAGCCATATTAACTTCAATAGGTAACTGTTCAGTTTCCAGTCCCAAGTCTACAGCTTAAATCCATTAACCCACCACAATACTGGGATGGAAAGCTTCTGCCATCTGTGGAAAGTCCCCACAACCAGACCCCTGCATGGCTATGAGCAGCAATTCCCAAAGCCTAACGTCTCTGTTTCCAGTTTCAGAGAGGCACCAGAAAGACATACCATGATCCACTCAGGAAAGAATTATATTACTTCAAAAATAGATACATTAGAAAGACAAAAAAAACAAAACAAAATTCCAAACTGTGGTCTTATGCTGTTACCATCCAAAATGCTGTTAATATTTTAGAAACCTAATTTAACTTCTTAATTTGTTTTCCTCCTTAAATGCAACAAAGATTAATTAGGTTCACTTCTGCATATAAGCAGTTCCACTGATAAATTCCAGCACAGCCCTACAGACCTTTTATTCCAGAGCTATAATCAAGGTACTGGAAATCTCCAAATCATCTCCTGTGAAATCTAAGTTTTTTTCGCAATGGTTTCAAAGTTGATAGAAATATCAGTATCTTACAAAACAAAAAGTAGTGCTTTACAAAAGCTACATTTGACCCTTAAACAAACAGACCCACCTCTTTAGCCTAAGTAATTGCTCTATCACATGATATGTGGAGGTGGCAAACTGCCAGGTTGCAAGAATTTGCATCTCAGCATTATTTCTTCTCATCAATCTGTATTACCACAGAGATTAAACCATTCTACTAAATTTTTCCAGCACCATGAAAACACTAATGCCCATAGTTCATTTGCACATGCTGAGCACACACTGTCTAGGTCAGTAGTCAATACAAGACCTCAGCGAGCACTAAATTAATGGGATGGTGTGACATTACGAGGTACCGCATTGCCAGAAGTGCCATCCCCCTGGTAAAATGCAACACAGACCCTGAAAGTCATTAATGAAACCACAGTACTTCTTGCAATAGTAACATTGCTCCAAGCAGGGTCTTGGTGAAATTCTGACTCTGAAAAATCACATCCCACCAGCCAGGGTTCGCTCCAGAGTTTCAGCTACACGTGGTGTTTTAAAGGGTCCTGCAATGATACTGAGAGAAGCAAAGACGTCTACACCTTAGCACAGGAGAAGCTACATTTAGGGTACGTGAGCTCCAAACTGCCATTTATACCATTATCTGCCCCTTCACAGGGGTAGGAGTTAACATTCAACTAGAAATTGCAACAATTTTCACAAGGCAGAGCTACGCAGCATAAGGAAGAAAAAAAAGGGAGGGGGAGAGTGAAGCCAAAAGTTACAACTCAAAACCTGGTCTCTGTTTTAAAATGTTTATGATAGATACTTCAAAGATGTTTATTAGAAGTCTACAGTCGTACCTATTTGAGATGCAAAGAACATATCTGGATTAAGCAGACAGGAAATATAAAGTGTGCCAGGACATAGCAGAATTTAAATAGATCAATAAACATAGCTACTAGAACAAGAGTTCTCAATTTTTCCATCTCGTGACCTTGCATTAGCATAAAGTTTTGGAATGTCCCTTTCATACTCTCTTGTTTACCCACGATGAAAGAGAAAGGCAGATCATGTCTCCTCCCTCCCTGCTCCTAACCCCTGAGGGGTTAGGAATCCATGATCAGAACCACGATGAACTGGAAGATCACCACATAATTACTCCTGTTAGCATGCAACCAAGCAAACAAAAGAAATCTGAAATCATTCAGTATCACAGCATTTACTGAGTGACTAATCTGGCCAACTAACAAAGCCCCACAGAGTATTCTACATTGTGTGCCATGGTTTGGGTTTTTGGAGGTTGTGTGTGTTTGTTTTTAAAGGTTAATAAGGCCAGAGTAATTTAAGATGGCACTACTAAATCATGCTATTCAAGCAGTAACAAAAACCTGAGAAAATTGCTGCTTAGGTGTAAGCTAAGCATGTGAGAGAAACAAGTGACAAGCAAAAACATAACACCCAAAACCCCCAAATATATTCCCAATGTTTCGGGCTTCTCTCCTCTTCCCACCCCCGCTTTCTTTTTAATACAGTGTTATTCATCACCTACCTGATGCTAAAAGGAGTTTTTTTGGGGTTTTGTGAAATAGAGGAGCCCACACCCTTAAACCCCAGTCCCATCCCAGTCTACACACACCTTGGCATTTCCCAGGGCATTCTCTGATCAGCACAGGCCTTGGGCGGCTGGGGACCAACCTGTTGGCTCAGAGGGCCCTGGGTGGCTATCGGTGTCAGGCAGCCCACCAACCCCCCGCTGCCTCACCAAGCCTGCACGCTGCAGAAGCCCTTGCAACTCTCATCACCCAGCAGACAGCCACAGACAGGCTGCAGTTTTCCTTTCGAAGAGGTTAATGTCTCCATTCTGTAACAACTGTACATGCAAACATGTCGGAGATGAGGATGTTTCTGTAATATATATTTCTAAGGTCCACATCCCTTAACTCCATTTGCTGTATGTCAAAACACTCATTCCACATCACTGCTTTCTTCAAATGTGTTAAAACTGCCTCTGGCCACATTTAATTACCAGGATATTTATATTCCCGATTTACATGCCTAAATGTGTACATTAAGGGTCAAATCCTGAATGAAATCAATGAGACTACCTAGGCAAAGACAACAGCAGGCTTTGATGCTAGCATGCATGAGTAATGGGAGGGGGAAAAAAATTACTTCTGAGAACCTTTGCAAAGAGCTTTTGAAGAATTCACAACTATTACCGCAAATATTCTTTATTCGGATCACAGCTGTACAAAGAAACCAAGAGCTAACAACCAACCCTGAAAAAACAAGGTGGAAGGTTGTCCTCTTGCATTCACTGCCCTAGCTCTGCAACAGTTAAAAGGTCCCCACAGCTGTGCTGGCATCATCGATTAGGGTGAACAAGGAAGCGACAGAAAAATAAAGCCACCTTAATTTCAAGCTCCATTAGAACTGAAGGACTTGCGAAGGGGAAGAAATCAATGTTTGGCAAATGGGAAAGGACAAAATCTGCAAAAGGGAAAAAGCATTTTCAGGCTAAGCTAATGCAAACAATGGATGGTGAATAGCACTTGAGGTTGCCCCTTTAAGGTTGTGTCAGCATTTCCATTTATAAACTCTGATTTTAGTTACACTCTAGTAGATTACCACAGGCTTTGGAATTATTCTAGCAGATACCACAAAGTATATCACAAATGTAATATAAAATAGCAGTAAGAGCTCAGTGGTTGAATAATGCACCCTTTCGGTACCTGATGTCAGAGTAAGCTTTTTTAAATTATGAGTCACAAGCGTACATACACATAAACAACACACAGTGCTGGGGCGAGCATCCTGGGACCCAGATTCTACCAACACTAAAACAGAAATCAAAGCTGCCTTTGATACACAGGCTGTTTACGGTACTCTGAAAAACTTGAAGACATCCCAGATACTTAATTTCAGCCTGCTTTAGTTGCCACTTGAACCAATTTCAGTCTAGTCTTTTGCCCTCATTTAGATAAAAGCTTGTGTTTCTGCATCTGGACCTCCAGAGAGCTACTCAGTCAATACTCTGAACATTCACACCCAGAAATCAAAACCAAACCCTGGTATGCAACCTTTAATTTCAGTTCTGCCTAGATCAGAAGGGCAAGGTGAAACTGTTGTACAACTGAGACAATTCAACAAAATTTTCCTTCAGCATAATGGAGCCAGGACTTCAGCAGATAAGCAATGTATGCAAGGAGAGCTCATGTCTGTTTCTAGCATTCATTTCACAAATCTGCACAAAGCTGGACCAAGCCTTCAAAGCAAGAGCAACACCATGTCTTGAAGTTACCACTACGACTTTGCACTTAAGACATTTCAAAACAAGCGTACAGGGGAGCTAAAGCTACTATTAAGTCAATGTGGCTTGCTCAAAACACAAAGCACACAGTAAACATAACATATACCGTAATCAAACTATCTTAGTTGGTATACATCAGGCCTGCATCCTGCAACTAACTCCTACCAAGTATGCCAAACAAGTTTACTACAGCATCATCTAACCTCTCTGACACCCGTATATAAACCAAACAGCACACGTGCAAGAGCCAGGTCCCTGCTCACATGGTACAATAGTGCAGCCGTCCCATATAATAATTCCTCCTCTGGCTGCCATTACTGCGACCTGACGGAAGTCAGCCATGACTGTGCTTGCTAGAAGAGGATATCATAGTTTCGGAATCTTTGAAAGACTCAAGAAATGCCTTTTCTGAACAGTGTCAATATCCTGTTTATCCACATACACCCCAGCTTTGGGATACCAGCTTGCATGATCAAACCTTACCTGGGATTTCTAAAAGCCACAAAGAAAAAACCCATGTATTTATGTGCTAAATATGTTATCAAGAACATCAAGAATCTCTTGACTGCCACATTCAACTTCAAAAAGCTTTTACCAAAATAGGGCTTTTTGACAATTTTGAAACATCTTGATCTTTATAAACTCTTGACATAGGAATTGTTATGAACTGGATTTGCTGCAAGAAGCATTCATTGTGTTACATATAACTAAAGAACACAATATTTGAAATGAGAGGGGAAAAATGCAGATTCCTGTAATTTAATGGTAAGCCTAGAAAATCTTTTTCATAATCTTCCCGGCCTACTGCTCTAGTGGGAGACATTTCCTGGACTCACAACCCTTTTATGTGCAAGCAATCTACATTTTACAACTGATAAATAATTCAGATAATTAATTGAGCTGCAATTTGGTGCGCTTCTTTTTAGTCAGCACTATAGAGTACCATTTAAAAGAGGTACTGTACAGAAAGCCCCTCTTGCTCGTTAACCCAAGCTGAGGCTTCTATTAAGGTGAACTCCTAGACTCTCCTAACGCTTTCTGAATGTCTCACATCAGCATCCTGGGACTTCATGCCCTAGGATGCTCCCCTCTGATTCTTCTTGCTATGTTTTACTCTCTATATAAAAAACCAGGATGTTTTCTGGAATTCTTCCTAAGTTGCTCCTCCTGCTTTGGACCTCTGGCCCAAAATAAATACAAGCAGCTTGATGAAGCCTTATAAAACTAATTAGTGAGGAAGGATGCAAACAAATCCCAACAATCATCAGAAGGTATAAGAAAAAGTAATGTAGGAAGAAGCTTTTGTAGCACATCTTTAGCTAAAGCATCAAATAATTTTAAGACCTACTTGGTTAACAGCTAATTAGAGCACAATTAGCAGTGTGTAACATGAAGGTCCTCTTATGTAACTAACAACAAAAACTTAATAAAACTACTCTGAAAGGATAAGAACCTGTTGTTGATGACCACATACCAGAACCTACAGATGAGTGTAGAGATTTGTCCATATTCTAAGCAAGTTACTTTCAGATAACAGACCATCATCATCAGCCAGACAGCTTGAGATGTGACTGCAGATATCCTCAGACAGAGCCAAGGATAATGTTCTGCAAAACAACATAAAAATCCTTGCACCTCTTAACTGCCAAACAAACAGGGACAAAACATTTCAAACTGACACTTTGCTCACGTGCCTGCAAAATGATCTAAAATGGAACACCTTGCTGTGCTTCCCACTGCAAACTGGTTCTCACTAATTTACTATGAATGCTTTCTACATGCCCTGAAGAACATTTAAGATTCAAAGCACGCATGTATGAGGCCTCAGACATGAGTAGTCAGAGTTAAATTAAAGTGATCACTGATTAAATCACCAGTGCTAATCATGATTCAAAACAGTAAGCGGGGAACTTTGATTTCAATGATTAATCTTAATCCTGTTTTTCATTTGTACTTTTTAGCTGTTTTGCTAAAGGAAGGGCTGAATCTCATTGGCCAATTTGGCCATTTAAACACACTGATTTGCAATTAGCCACTCTTTTTATGCTAAATTTGAAGCTTTTCCTAAACAGGAGGATACAATTCTATCTATAGTCACAATATAAATTTATTTTAAAAGCACAGCATTTATTGAGAATCTTAAACATTATTATTAAGCTTGAAAGCATGAATAAGAATCATCTTACTTACTAGATGACACACACACACTCTTACACATGTGCTTCGTGTCAAGCTCCACTAGGATGAACTAGAATCCTATGGGAAATAGGCCATATAAAAGTGTTCAGTCCATTAAAATGCCTTACATGAAGAAAAAAGCATCCAGGCTGTATTTCAAAATGTTTGCATTTCAAATTGTCTCTACAAGACTAAAGAGATCATTAACTTTAATAGCAAAAAGACAGACTGAAAATGATGGCTAGACACAGAGGCATTTCAGCACCTGAACATGCAAAAAGACCAATATTTAAGAAAGTTTCAAGAATGCCTACACAAGTTAAGTACCCAGTTCCCATGGAAATCACCTAGAGTTGAAATCAGTGGGTCTCAGATACCAAATTTATTTAAGTATGGCCGAAGATATCTTGATTTCAGGTGGTAAAGTATTTAAAGAAAAAAAATAATCTCCTCCCGCATCCCTCAAGCTTTTCGCATTAAGAAACCACATCTGTCATTTTGTTTAAAAAATAAATGTGCTTATTTTTATGTAAATAATTTTTAGTAGTTTATGTCAACTGCCATGAATTCAAACTTAAACACTTTTTTTTTTAAGAAATAAACACATTCTAATGAAAAACATTCAAGTATTGACATGGATCACAAAAAAATATACCAAAATGAGAAAATATACTCAGAAGATCACCGTATCAAATGATAAGGCTTGAGATCTGGTATGATTAAGAAGAAAGCCTTCACATTTTGGCTAGGTAACCAGTAAAATAAAGTAAGATGTATCACGCAGTCCTATCTGTTTTTTCAGATGCCACAAATTGAGATCCAATGAGTCAAGAGCTCTGCTGCTTCTGGGCTTGAGAATCTACAGTAAGATTGCTCTTGGAGCAGAAAGGAAAAACACCAGAAATCAAAGAGAATTAACAGCAGTAGTAAACCTAAAGCAAAAAACGGAAAAAAAAGGAAGAGTTCTTAAAAAATCTAGACAGAATGGGGTCAAGGAAGACACGTACCAAGTTTAACATCACCAATTAGAAATACAACAACATCAGAAATTGGAACAAAGGAATAAAATGAAAAGACAGAAAGTGAACAATGCCAGTGGTTTAGAGCTCTCACTCTAAGATTATGCAGTAGATAAAAGTCTCCAGAGTGCACTAATTTTTAGTGAAAGAGAGGGGGAAATCATCTGGGGAGGGTGAGAGAAGATGTCCAAATTTGCCAGGAATTGCCAGAAGGTGAAGAAATACAAAGGCCCAAGAAGAAATCCCATCTTCAAGAAACACATTAGATGCTCTGAGGATATGTTGGAGACGTCCTCCAAGAGGACAGAAGGCAGCCCCAACACAGAGGAGTAAGGCCTGCACTCCAAGTAAACACCTCTTTGCCTCGGGCCTCAGGGTACACACATAACCTACTGGAAAGGCTCTGGGCCTTTCAGGATAGGGGATAAATACACCTGCCTGAAGCCAGGAGTCCACAGGGCTCCTAACACTAGAATCAGATTAGATTAAGGGCCCGTTGACCCAAACCAGACAGCTTAAATAAAACATACCATTAGGTAAAACGGGGTAACTTGACACACCTCCGATCCCTCCCTTTCCCTTCTGAAGTTGAGTAGTTTAGGGCATACTACTTTGCAAAAAAGAGCAGCTTACAACTCTTTTGACCCTCCTAATTTAGCCATCTGACAGCAAGGAGAGAGAATATAAACTTCAAAATGATTAACCAGTAATTCAGATTGTTACCTTCAACGCAACCCAATCCCATAACCCAGCTCTTAACTGAGTAATGAATACTGCAGACTATTTCATCACGAAGATGTTCTACAAGGGCAGGTAACCATGATAAAGCAAAAATAGATGGGTCACTCTAATTTCTAAGACAACTGGGGAGATTACCTACAGGAAAACGTTCAAGATTATGTCACACCGGTAAAGCATATGAAACATGGCAAAGTCCACAAAGACAAAGTTATGTCATGTGAGATACAGTGAAAGAAAAGCTATCCCCTCTTTTGCATGTTGACTTAAATGCCGCCCTATTCCAACACCTCAAAATTGCCAAGCAGTCCCACATGTGTTCTTCCAATCAGACATAAAAAAAAAAAGATCTCAAAACTTTAAGTGAGAGATATCCCTGTGCAATTCAGGCTTGCAAAACCAACAAAGATGGGTCCACAAAGGCAGTAAGTACATACCTAGCTCCTCTTGACTTCAGCAAGAGTTTGGAACTTAAAAGTATTTCTGCCGATCTGGTACTTCATGCAGCTTCTGATGGCTAATTCAAACATCTTTCACCACTGAAAGCAGCATCTCTCCTCTCTACTTCCTCTAGCCAGTAGATTAAGTGCAGAGCAAGAGTATTTCCACAACAGTCTTAGAAGAGCTTTGAACCACAACACAGAAATGGCAGTTACAAGGGCTGGGTAATTCACATGTCAGAAAAACCCTACCTGGATGTCAGTGTCCTTCACAGGTTCAAGAGGCTCAAATGTAGTGGCTGCACTTAGACTCTCCAGTCGCTGAGAAATGTGAGATATATCAAGCCCTCTAGACCCCAGAAGAACAGACCTACAAGGAAGAAATCATACAGATATGAAATTAGTATTGAACAGACAGAACTCTGTCCAGACAGTGCTCCCAGCTGTGTTACGAAAACAAAACAAAAAAAACCAAACAACTTCAGCCCTGCTGAACTCTTTTCTGCTGTTCCATTGCAGTACTGCACAGCTGCCAAGTCCTTCCAGATAGAAAAGTTCTACAGCATGTTGGTAAATATCTTCAGCAGCAGCCAGAACAAGGTACTGCACTTTTTGGCTTTAGTGCCCAAAATCACAAACAGTAGCTCCTCAGATATTTTTACTATATCGTTTTTTTCCCCGAAGTAGAAGTGTGGGGGGAGAGAACACAGAACACCTCTGCAGTGATTCCATTTCTCCCAATCACACCCTCCTGGCAAGACACCCCATGTGTTAGAAACAAACCCCATAAACAGCTTCTACCCTCTGTGCAGTTTCCAGTGTCAGTGCTCTGTACTTACGCCTTAACATCTGCAGTCTCCTGGGAAGTGCGGGTCAGAGTACGGGAACGCAGGCGCTCCCCTGCCTGCTGGATCTCCTGCAGGTTGCGTTCTACATGAGGGAGCTCAGAGATACCTTCTGTCTCAGCTGCAAGCTGTTCTGCCTGCTGGAGAAGCTCTCCAAAGCCTTCAGTATCCATCTCTGTTGCAGGTTTCACTCAAGATGCACAGAAACCTTCAGAGAAAAGAGAAAACACTTGCTCAGCTATAAGCCATTTCTGTCCCTAGGAAAGCATAGGCAGACCAGCAAGAGAGGGTCTTCTACAACAGCATACTCTTCTGCCCATCCTCCCCAAGCGCTGAACATCAAGGGAATACTTTCAAGTGTCTCAGGGAGCTTTGCCTTGCACAACTATGTTCTCAAGGTAGATCTATGGACTCATCAGAAATGGGGTGCAGATACCATACGACAGTTGATATATTGCCTTGATACAAAGGAGAGCAAAAGCAGAAAATTCCCTGTGAGGAATTTGGTGTTTATTTGACTATAAGCTACTTGTATACACATAGGTACAAGCAGTTTGGAGTTTGACTCAATGACCCTTGTGGGTCCCTTCCAACTCAAGATATTTTATGATTCTGTTTTCATACATTATAAATGGCAACAAATCCATATGCATGCATAGGTATATATGAGGGCTGAAAACACATGATGTATAAACATGAGGTTGAATTAACAGCCAAACAGATGAGTGTATACATGTATGCAGACAGCCATCTACTAAGATGTGTTAATCCATACATCATTAACCCCCAAAGCCAAGAGAAGTAAGTTCATGTTGTTCCAATGTGGAAGACTTGTCTAACTTCAATGCACGCAGAGTTTTACCAGTGTTTGTGAGAATTACTTGCACTAAACAAATGAGAGAATAGTTAAAAGAAACTGCAGAGCATAAGGCAAGGGCTGTAACAGATTAGGACATTAGTGCATTGTGCAGTTCCGATTCAGAACAGAGCCCTTTATTTTTACAGAAAGGACAAAAATGTACATGCTTGGGATCAATATAGAAAACAACATGGAGCTACAGTGGTGTCCACTTTCATGAAATATGAAACTCAAATCCTCAATTTCACACACCAAATCAATGATTTGCAGCTAAAAGAGCAGCATGCTAAGCACACCTGGCACCTCTGTAAAGCCACAGGAGAAGATCACAGAAATCTAGTCTTGCTGAATGGTGCTACAGACATGGGAATCTCCAGTACAATCTCTTTCTCTCATAGCATTTGCACCCTAATCTAGAGTGCCTGGGATCAAATAAGACAAACCAGATCTCAAGCATGAGAACAGGTCTTTATCATTTACTCAAAAATAAAATCAATGGAGACTCTCTGGTTCAAGGGAGCCTACCACGGAGAAAACAGGGCATTTACAAGCCAAAAATAGACTGCAATTCAAGTATTTCTTGGTACCCCTCAACCATACCAAAGCAATTTAATAGTACAATTTTAATATTCCTCATGTTCTCAGCCTCAGCACCATTCCCAAGTACAACTACCAGCAGCAACAGCACTGCTTTTGTCTGTCTGGACAAATGATTTAAAAGCACTGCATGATGATTCATTCAGACATATGCAATTAGAAAGAGAAACTGATCCCTACTGCCTGGGTGCCAAGACAAACCCCGACAGCCAGCATCCAGAAATGGAGAATTTCGCAAGCGCTCCCCACCCACTTCTGGAAAGCTGGGAGCTACTGGGCGAGGCAGCAATCATATTTACCCTGACTTGTTAATCAGGTGAGATAGCAGAGACTGGATTTGTTTGAACAGATTAGCATGTCACCGAGATGGAGGGAAGCGGGGAGGTGTGTGGAAATAAGCAGTTTCACGCCCTGCAATGCAGTACAGAACATCTTTCCAGCATTTACTTGCGATAACTTGGGGGGGGGAGGGGTAAGGGGTGGAGAAAAAAGCTGGGAGCATAAGAAGGCACTAACTTCTCAGCACTGAAAGCAAAATCATGGAGAATTAGCGCACTATAAAACTGCTCCCAAACCTGCACATTTTTTGCCATAGACTCCACGTCAATACCATATAAGGTCTGTCCCATATATTTGCTGATGTAGGACAACTGCAGTAACTCCGTGGGATTGAACCGAATTCAGCAAATACAGAATAAACCATAAACCAGTTATTTCAGAGCAAGTTAAACTACCTGTGATTATAACCAAGCAGTGGAAATGACAGCTCAGAACTTATGTTGAAAGCCAACGCTAAAAAGCTTTTCTAAGCAACAGAATTCAAACGGACTGAGTAACAGCACGAACAACTTTGTCTCCACCCTGACAGAATTTACTGCATTCAAGAGACTGCAGTCTGACTCTTAATGCTGCTGTGCAAGATGGAAACTGCTACCACAGTAACGAGCAGAGCGATGGCAGATTTTCATGTCTGGCTGGGGAAGGAGCAACAACTGACACCTAAGGGAAAGAAAATACATCAGAAATTATACTAACTTCAGTGAAACCAGATCGACCTTGGGCTAAAAGCCCGGACTGAAAAGGCTCTTCTGTAAAACAACTTTGATGACTTATCAATAGAAGCTGCTGCATTAGACTACTATTCCATTAAACCCCAGTTTAATGTTTCCCCAACATTTAAAACCACAAATAAACGCTATATATTGTACAAGTTGGCTGGATTTAAGCCAAAAAGAAACTAAAAAAGATGATAGGTTTCTTAAGTCTATTCAGACTTATTATAAATGATGATATATTACCTAAAAAACCCGAAAAACTCCTCAAAAGCACTACAAATCTATCCAATTAAGAACACTGTAGCTACTATATTCCAAATATGACCACGATAAACATCTTCTGTACTAGCTTCAGAAGGATGCAAAGGCAAAAAACTCAAATGTGTGCACAAGCATCTATTGTACTTCACATATTGACGAGCTTAGTGTCATCTAATTAACTTTGAGAAACAGACTACAAAACTTAAGATTTTTCCAGTGCTTTGGAAAAAAAAAAGAAAAAAAAAAGGAAAGGAGGAAGACAACAGAGGAGAAGGAAAGCCTCACCCTCTACATTCAGAATAAATGATTGGCCAGTACAGTTCCACTAGTTGCAGAGACTCCAGAATAGGAAATGAAGAAGAAATCCAGAGTTGCCTTCTCACAGAGGCTCCCACCCTCCCACCCCAGAGTGTTCAAGAGACCCAGTCTGACAAGTCGGGATCAGCGGCTTTTGGAAGGATGACAGAAGAGCACACTAGTAAGAGAAAGCAGATGACTCTTTACTTGCTGCAGCCGAGATCCAAGGCAACAGTGCTTTTTTCACAGGCTCCAAGCCTGCGCTGCTACAGATAGCATAGCAGCTTCTGTCTACTAAGCTAAACATGAATACGTAAAAGGCCCATTCCGGAGGCCTGGGGAATTTGGTATGAACAGCAGTAATAGCACCTAGCTCTCTCACGGCACTTCGCATAAGCGGACATCCAGATATTTCAAAGAGGAAGACAGCCACATAATCCCCATGTTACAGACAGGGGAACAGATTAAGAAATGCAGATATGGAAAACAAAGAGCAGGTGGCCAAGTTGTTGTTTGTTTGTAAAGGAAACACAATGACAATGTACAGGATATCAGTGAAGACACTGAAATAAGTTGCCTTCTAAGGATGCAGCTGCTCTGTCACTGAGCTTTTTAAGAGCAGGACAGGCATAGAGCAGAAATGGTGTACACCTACTGACCCCTCACCAGGAGCACAGACACATCATTGGGGTCAACTCTTGAGGTCTCTTCCTACCTTATTTTCCACATTCCACAAGTGGAAGTGACCAAGTACAACCCAAGTATCTGCTGCGCATTTTCAGCAACTCACCTTCTAAAGTGTAAAGCACAATAATAAATGTTTAATCAAACCTAGCAAAGGGAAAACTTCCATACCCTAGCTACACTAAAAACATGAGATCAGGATAGGCCAGCTTAAAAACAAACACCTAAAAGCTCTAAGCTATACTTGGTACTCCATCTGGTACAACAGCCCGTTCCCCCAGCAACAAAGGGCTGATGCAGGAAAAACCTGAATAGGCCACACAACAATCTTCCAAACGTATTGTTTCTTCTGCCACCCACCAATTAATCCTCCCCTGCTTCCCATAAAGACTTTCAGTCCTGTGTGTTTTGGTTTTTTGTCTCATCTGTAGGTAGACATGCAGAAGTCCAATCTTTTTATGACCTTAAAGAGCTGTTACAGTATGTATGTTTAACAAAGATGTTTTATCAAAGTTTTAAAGGCAAAAACATTCAGTTATTTGCTCTTGCACTGTAAGAAAGAACAGGGGCACGAGAATCTTCTCTGCCCTGTTCTGTGATTTAACCTGGAATGGAACAGCAGCCATCTTACATAATTTCTTCCGACATATATTGTAACGCATTTGTCAACACTGCCTTTCATCTACCATCTGACTTTGTAGTTCCTCACAGTGGTCTCAAGCCCCCACTGTCCTGAATAACTGACCTGGCTGGCGGTTTTGCCATCTTACCACTCTCCCCCTTTCCTAAACACTTAGTACTTAAATTTAAGCACCAGACTCTCATCCAACTCAGCAGGGCACTAACTTCCACAGGGCAGCAAACTGACCTTCATTAAATTAAAGAGAATTTAGTTTGATATTTGAAATTCCTTATGTGAAAGTCTAGATCCTCCCCCCTCACTGAATTTCCTGTGATATCATCACCACAGGAACACTCTGGATTTAGATTACAGAAACATGTTTATTCCTCAAGCAATTTTTAAGCTTTTCATTTGTAAGCCCCTAGAAGTTTTCCCAAGAAGTAGGAAACCCTTTTAGAGACACAACAGCAGTAAACCACAGAGGAACCGGCTTTTTTTGTCATCCTTAGTTCTCTGTGACCTAACTACTGTCCCATAAGACAACAGAACCAAACTGAAGGAGGGGGGAAGTAGCCCTCACTTGCACTTTAACTCAACCCTTTCCACTCACTGTTAATATATTCTGGGTTAGAATACTGTTGGGACACAGACGGCACCCAGCACCACACAATAGTTTAGTTAAATACCAATA
This sequence comes from Falco biarmicus, assembly GCF_023638135.1. NCBI lineage: Eukaryota > Metazoa > Chordata > Aves > Falconiformes > Falconidae > Falco > Falco biarmicus. The sequence continues at coordinate 21,693,205 of NC_079302.1, read as the reverse complement.
CCCAGTGCATGTACAATTTTAACACAATGTTTTAACTCAAGTTTTAACACAAATGCAGTTTGATATCACATTACAGAAGTCGACTGTTGCTTGCAGTTGGAACCAAACAGTGGGAGCATACACTTTAAGATGATGACTCTGGGAAAATCAAAACCATACACAGAGTGAACTTTGCCTAGGAGGGACTGTCAAACAGCATTCTTTAGGTTCAGAAACAGAGTTCTGCATCTGAGATGCTCTGTAAGAAACCCTTACAGCCATTTTCACCTGTTTTGCATGAGAAGCCAGCCCTGCTGTTGGTAGGAAGGACCTGAGACCTTGCGTAGGGGGAAAGAGCTAATCATCATTCTCATTCAAGGACAGTCTGAAGGGTCCACATCAAGCATTTAAAGATAGCTACCTCGTCCTGCATCACAGTTACTGATCTGAAAAACACAAGCCCTGAGCATCATATATAGTTTACCTTCTGCATTCCAAAGTTTTCTATATCCTGCCATGCACATATGAAAGCAATGCTTGGCAACTACGAGGTCACAAACGTGCTGCAAAACAGAAGTTGAGCAAGGGACAGCATAAAAAAACCTGTGCCTTTCACAATCTCCCACCACCACCAGGTACCTGGCAGCAGGTGCTCTTCCCCCCATCAGAAGCCAACCAGTAACCCCACCGTGGCAGGGAATGACCTCCACACACGGAGAGACACCAGATCACACGCTTACACAGACAGGCTATCCTGGTACCTCCCCATTCAAACAACGAGCTTCTGCTTCCTGAGGCACCAACACGGCACCTCGGTTAAACGATAGGCTCCCCTTTTACAGCTAGGCTTTGCACTGCAGACCAGCACAAACCAGCTCGGATGAAGAGACTGCTCCTCGCACGTATAAGGCCAGCCCCGCTGCCTTAAAGCGGGTTATTTTTCGGGCAGAGATACACAGCAACGCCCGACGAGCCACAGGAAGGCCCACGGGGAGGCCTGCGAGTGCTCCCCGCCAGCCTCCCGCCGCAGTGGCCTGCGCTGCGGCTGAGGAGCTCGCCACCGACCGCGCCGCGGCCCGGGGCTGGTCGTGCCCTGCCTCCCTGAGGGGGCTCTCCTCAGAGGAGGCCCCGCCGGAGCCCTCCGCCGCAAGGGCGGCCCGGCGGCCAAGGAAAGGAAGCCCCGGGCCGGGGGAGACTGCCGAGGGCTCAGGACCCGGCAGGGGGAGACCAGGATGCCCGCGCTGCCCACCGAAGGAGGGAGAGGCGGGAGGAAAAGCCATGACACGCCCGCGAGGCGCCCTCACCTGCCCGCCGCTCCAGCCGCCGCGCCTGCCGGCCCCGCGCCGCGGGCCCCTATTGGCCGCCTTCACGCCTTTCTCCGTGCTCCCATTGGCCGATCCTCTGCACTTCCCCGCGCCTAGAGCTTCTATTGGCCTAGCCGCTCATCCCCGCCCACAGGCTCCCGCCCCCTCGAGACAACAACTTTATTGAGGCGCTCGGAGGAGGACATGGACAGAGGGGGGGGGGGGGGGGGGGGGGGCGGCGGCAGCCGGAGGAGACCGCGGGTTCGAGGCTGCCCCCTGCCCCTCCGCCCCATGTGCTTAGTGCTGCGCACGCCGCACCGCGGCGAAATCACAAAAATAAAAAGAGAAATACAGAAATAAAGTGCATGGACTTTTTCCTCTTTGCCCTCCCTTTTCCTTCATAGCCACTGCTAACTCACGCTGATCAACCCCATCTGAGAGCTGTTTCCCTGGGAGGGAAAATGAGGGTAACAAATTAATCTGGCTTTTCCTCCTATGGAAAAATAAACCAGCCAACAAACCCCCAGCCAGCAGGTACTCTCTCCTTCACCAGAGGAATAGTGTTCTGAAGGTGCATAGGGATACGCTGCCTTTTGTGGGCACACAAACAGAATAGCGGGGGGCAGGACACCAGCACCAGCCTTGGAGCAGATGGCAGATACTTGTAGGGCAAGATCTGGGAAGTGGGAATTTCATGGACCCTGACAGGGCATATCCAACAGTCTGCTTGTGTAAGAGGTGATGGATGGACCTCGTCACTGCTCCAAAACATCACCCAGCCAACCTTCAAAGTCCCTCCCTCATAACTGCGATCGTGTCTTTTGTCTTCCTTAATGCTTGTTTTAACAAGTGGCAGCAAGAAACACCCCCCTGCTCCCCTTTGCCCGGCTCTCTCCATATCCCACTGCCTTTCTCCTCGGTGAAGGGTTACTCTTGCTGAGGAAATCCCCAGCACCACGATCCGGCTGCAGTGACCCCCTCACATTCTGTTTCGTGGTACCCAGCAAGGGAAGCGGACGCAGCACCCAGATTTCCTACAGCCCTTTGAAGCTGGATGGATTTCCCCATTGATACAGCCCCCATTTCCAAGATTTCCCACGTAAAAAGCAATCCTCGTGCACTCAGGGGCAGTCCTGGCAGGGGCTGCAGCTGCCATCCCCTAACTGCTAAGGGCAGGCGGGGGTCAGGGCACATTCCTGCCCCTCCATGCCCTGCCTGCTGGCAGGAAAGCTGCCCTCACTGGGATGTGCTTGGGCAAATTACATCCCAGCCTACCCAAAACCATTGAAATCCACATTTTCCCCCAAGGGTGTCTCCTTACACGCAGGATGAAGCACCAAAACATGGCTTTCCTCGAAGGCTCCTGGGGTTTCTTTTCTTTGCCTCACCAAACACCAGGTTTTTTCAAGCTGTCATAAATCGTCTCCCGCCACTTCATTTTTTCCCAGTTGCAAGCATCACTTGGGGCACATAAACACACCCAGGGTGGCTCTAAAATGTAGCTCGCTGGGGAGCTGCCCATGCCCCAGCCTCCCGGGGCAGGAGCATCTCTAACATACGGCAGAGATTTAGGATCCCACCAGAGTGTGGGGCAGCCCATAAACACTTCTGCTATAAATCACAGCCCTGAAGGGGTTGCCCCAATTCCACCCGCCCTGCTTCAGGTCTGTGAGGAGGTGAAGGTGATTCAACCATCCCAGCTTAGTCACCTTATCCAGAGAAAATAAAAAGGCAAACCCTGAAATATTCCCACTCCGAGGCAGTTAGGTGGCTCTCCCTGTGCTGTGACACCCGCCGGTTGTCTGACAGCTGGCTGGTATCACCAAAAAACCTGATTTTTTTGCCAGTGCTGGGTGCCTGCCTGGCTCCCTGGAGTCTGTTCTTTGTAGATCTGTAGGTTTAATTCCTTCTGATGTATTTTATATGCCGAGACCTGACACATATAGCGCATGTTCTCCCTGCGCCACGGGCTGATCCGTGCCCTGGGTTCTACGGCGTTCGGGCTTGGCCCCAGGGTGCCCGGTTACCACCTCCGTGGAGCTTCAACCCCAAAACTTAGCAGGGGGAGAGCACTCGTGGCACTGCAGCGTGGGGGAAACCCCTTGGAACGGTGTGCTGGTCCCTGGCACGATGGGTGTCCTGGTGGGATGGAGGTCCTGGTGGAATGGGTGTCTTTGTGGGATGAGTGCCCTGGTGGGATGGAGATCCTGGTGGAATGGATGTATGGTGGAATGAGTGCCCTGGTAGGATAGAGGTCTTGGTGGAATGGATGCCCTGGCAGGATTAGCGCCCTTGTGGGATGGGTCTCCTGGTGGGACGGATGTATGATGGACTGGGTGCCCTGGTGGAGTGGGTGACCTGATGGGGTGGATGCTGTGGTGGGATAGAGGTCTTGGTGGAATGGATGCCCTAGTAGGATGGGTATCCTTGTGGGATGGAGATCCTGGTGGAATGGATGTATGTGGAATGAGTGCCCTGGTAGGATGGAGGTCCTGGTGCGATTGGTGTCCTGATGGGATGGATGCTGTGGTGGGATAGAGGTCTCGGTGGGATGGATGCCATGGTAGGATGGGTGTCCTGGTGGATGGGTATCCTGGTGGGATGGATGTCTCGGTGGGGTGGGTGCCCTGGCAGGGCGGCCATAGCACTCCAGCTCTCCCGAGCCCGTCCAGGCTCCCGGCGCAGCTTTCCAGCGGGACGGGCAGGCTGCCGGGCAGCCCGGGGCCAAGTGCGGGTGCGGCCGGGGCCGGGGCAGGTGACGGGGGAGCGGGGGGCGGCCCCGGGCGGGCGCGGGGCGGCGCTGAGGCGGGCGGGCAGGGGGCAGCGCAGCCGCGGCGGCGGCCCGGGGAACCGGCGGGGCTCTGCGGCGGGGGGCGCTCGGCACCGGGTGCTGTGCCCCTGCATCGGGTGCTGTGCCCCTGCACCGGGTGCTCTGCCCCTGCACCGGGTGCACTGGGTGCTGTGCCCCTGCACCGGGTACCCGCCCTCTGCACTGGGTGCTGCCCCCTCTGCACTGGGTGTATTTACTCTCTGCACACGGTATTGTTTCCCCTCTGCACTGCCTGCATGTCACCTCCACGCCGGGTGCACAGGGTACGCATCCCCTGAGGACAGGATGTATTTCCCCTCCGCACCGGGTGCCCATCCCCTCCGCACCGGGTGCCCATCCCCTCCGCGTATTTACTCTGCACAGGGTGCATGTCCCCTCCGCCCTGGGTGTTTTTACTCTCTGTGCAGGGTGCACGTCCCCTCTGCGCACGGCACTTGTCCCCTCAGCACAGGGTGCATGTCCCCTTTGCACAGGGTGCCTGTCACGTGCCTGCAGGGTGCTCGTCCCCTCTGCACGCGGTGCGTGGCTCCTCTGCACTGGGCACGCATCCTGCCTGCACAGCGTGTGCTCCCCCCTGCACAGGGCACGCATCCTGCCTGCACAGCCCCCCCTGCACAGGGCACGCATCCTGCCTGCACAGCGTGTGCTCCCCCCTGCACAGGGCACGCATCCTGCCTGCACAGCACCCCCTGCACAGGGCACGCATCCTGCCTGCACAGCGTGTGCTCCCCCCTGCACAGGGCACGCATCCTGCCTGCACAGCCCCCCCTGCACAGGGCACGCATCCTGCCTGCACAGCGTGTGCTCCCCCCTGCACAGGGCACGCATCCTGCCTGCACAGCAACCCCTGCACAGGGCACGCATCCTGCCTGCACAGCGTGTGCTCCCCCCTGCACAGAGCACGTGTGCTGTCCGCACAGGGTGCACAGGGTGCCTTGTCCCCTCCGCACAGCACACGTGCCACCCACCACCCAGGGCCATGAAGACACATCTGTGCAGAGCCAGAGGCGGTGCTGAGCGCAGCCCCCGGGGTGCTGCACCCTGCTGCCGGGCTGCCAGGCTGGCTGCGTGCCCAGGACACCTCTGCCCTGGCTCCCCCGGGTGCCCAGGGGAGACACACGTCACCTCAAACCACCTCTGCGAGCTGAGCTGTGCTTTTCTTCCAGAGGCTGGCTAAAGCACGCTCTTGCATCAAGCCTTGATTTCCGTCACCCTCCTGCCACAACACCACTGCGTGCAGGCTGAGAGCAGCTCCCGCTTCATTAAAAAGCAGGGGTTTCCCTTGAAAATACTCCTGAGAGGAGCAGAAAGCCCCCCGCCACCTGCAAGCAGCTGTGGGCAGCACCATGTGCGGGGTACATCACAGGCCAGTGCCTCCCGTGGGTGCCTGCACCCATCCCACCCATCTTGTGGCTTTCCTCACCCAAAACCACACCGGGGGCAGGGGGCTGGAAAGGGCATTGAGGCTGGGGGTGCACTGCTGCTGCTGCCAGATGGGCGCGCAGGCAGGAGGAGCAGGCGGGGGGCTGGCAGCAGCAGGGCGCGGAGGTGCGTGCCCACATACCACCCTGGCGGTTGATGCCTGAGGTGCTTCCTGAGAGGGGAAACCCCACCTGCACCCTGCCTTTGTCCCTGGCACAGGATGCAGGCACCCAGTCCCGGGGGCTCAGCTTGCAGCCCCTCCGCTGCAGTGGCTGGGGTCCCAGCCCCACCACACTGTGCCAGCCCCCTGTCACTCCCGCTTTCCAGCAGACCCTCACCCCATGAGATTTATTATTTTTTAAATGCATTTGGGAATGAGGCATGCCGTCAGACTCTGTCTCCAGTGCTAAGCCTCTGTTACAACAGGTGGTGCTGGGAGGCTGCTCAGCCAAAAGACACGCTAATGCAAGAAGGCAACACATTTAAAAGGCAAATGGGTGCTGAGCTGGGTGTTGCTTTTCTCACCAAAAAGGATGGGTGCCGATTAGGCTGCAGAGCCACGTGCTGAAGCCCAACAAACTTTTGGCAAAGGGGTGAGCAGCTCCCCAGGGTGCCCAGAGCATCCCTGGGTACTGCTGTCACCACACTCCCCCCTCGCAGACACCTCACCCTGGGCCACCCAGCCTGGCAAAAAGGAATTACGCTGCTATCCAAGTGCCTCCATTTCAGGGTTACCCCCACATTTTGTTGCTTCTAAAATTCATCCTGGGCCTGGCCACCAAGGGCTGAATGGGACATCTCTGCCAGGTTGAGGGGTCCCCCTGGCCAGAGCAGCAGGAAAGGGGCGATGGCAGTGGGGTGGCAGCCCTGGCAGCAGGAAAGGGGCGATGGCAGTGGGGTGCCAGCCCTGGTAGCAGGAAAGGGGCGATGGCAGTGGGGTGCCAGCCCTGGCAGCAGGGCTGGGAACCTGCCTCAGCGGCAGGGCGCACCCAGGGGATGTGCACGGGCAGGCAGAGGCAGCCACCCCAGCCGGCGGCAGCGACTCCAGTGCACAAGCAGCAACTCTCACTTGGCAGAGACTTTCGGAAGCAAAACACAGCCCACACACCTCCCTGAGCACCCACCACCCACGGAACTGAGCGCTGACTTTAACCCATGCAAGGTTTATTCATAGCCATGGCTGCCTGACCCCCCCAGCCCCCCAAGGTGAGCGCAGCTCCAGGTAAAGAGCTCCCCAAAAGATGGGCTGGGGAAAAAAAAAAAAAAAGTGCTGGGAGGGCATGGTCGTGGCAGGAGGGGCATGGCACAGGGAGGCTGCAGGGGAAGCAGCCTTTCAGGGTGGATCTGCTCTGCAAAGGGACTGGGGTTTGCAAAGCACCAGCTCCTTGGGGCGTGTGTCCCTGCCCACGGGACAACCACATCCCCAGTAGGGTTCAGCCACCAGCCTTTCAGCAGCAGCTCAGGGCAGCCCACACCACCTCCCACCTGCCAGGCTTGGTCCCAAAAGCTCTTCCCCACCCCAAGGGAAGCCCGGGGGGGGTGGGGTGGGGGGAGCCCCAGCACGGCACAGAGACACCTGCCACCAAGCCAGAGAAAGGCAGGAGGGGGCTGGAGTTCCCTGCACTCTCGGGCATGTCAACCTGTCCTCACCGGGGAAACCAGCACCTCGAAGACACCCAGAGCCACCATCTGTGCAAGACAAGGTCCATCCCCTGCCCTGTGAAGGCTGCTTCTCCCCGGGGAAGGGGCAGAGCCCACCCAGGGAAGGCCATGGCGGGGAGGGGTGTGTGTGTGTGGTGTGTCTGCAGGCAGCCCCCACCCCGAAGTGCCCATTCCCACCCAGGAGCCACCAGCAGCGCTCAGCCCCCAGCCCAACCCAACAGCAGCACTCATACCTCCAGTCCAACTCCTTTATTTTCAACCAGTTTCACCACTGGTACAGAAGATACAAAAGATTAAAAAATAAGCTTTTTGGAGCCCCTCCCACCCCCCCATCCCCGAGGCGTGCCGGCTATTTACAGGCAGAAGCAAGCGGCTCAGTGGCAGCAGCTGCACTTGCTGCTGGCCGGCTCCTTGCACACGCAGCCCTTGGCGCAGTTGCTGCAGGTCGCGGGGCAGCAGGAGCAGCAGCCTGGGGGGGGGACGGGACACAAGAGTTAGGGGGGGTGGGAAGGGATAGGGGTCCCATGGGGCAGGGGCACACTATGGGAAGTGGGAAACAACTTGGGAATCCCTCCCACGGGTAGGGCCAAGATCCCACTGGGGCAGTGGTTGGGCTGTCTCCATAGGGGTCCTATGGGGCAGGGGCATCCACCGAAGGGGAGCAGCAGAAGGGGGTCTCCAGGGGAAGGGGGCAGATCCCCATGGGGGTCCCACAGGGCAGGAGCACCCACTGAAGGGGACCAGGGGTCTCCAGGAGAAGGGGACAAATCCCCATGGTGGTCCTACGGGGCAGGGGCACCCACCAAAGAGGAGCAGCGGTGGGGGGACTCCAGGGGAAGGGGGCAGATCCCCATGGGGGTCCCACGGGGCAGGGGCACCCAGCAGAAGGGCACTGGAGGGCTGGTCCACAGGGGTCCTACAGGGCAAGGGGGGTGTTATCCCTACGGGACAAGGGTCTGGAAGTCTCCGTGGGGGTCCAACAGGGCAGAAGGGGGGCGCCCCCGTGGGCAAGGAGCTGCACAGGACAGCAAAGGGGGGGTTCCCCTAGGGCAGGTTGGCCCCCCCGGGCTGAGCCCCCACTCACTCTTGCGGCAGCTCCGGCAGCGGCAGTTCTTGCACTTGCAGGACCCGGCGCAGGAGCAGGAGTCACCTGGGGCGGGAGAGCGGCCGTCAGCGGGGCCGGGGGCCGCACCACCGGCTCCCCCGCGCCGCGCCGGGGCACTTACCGGCGGCACACGTGCAGTCCTGGGGGTCCATGGCGGCGGGAGCGGGCTGGGCTGGGCTGGGCTGGACTCTACCGGGCTGGGCTGGAGCGGCGGCACTACCGGCCCGGGCCGCCCGCCCGCTATTTACCGGGTGAGGACGCGGGGCGGTGCTCGGCGCTGCACACGGCGGGGCGGGGCCGCGCGCAACCGGGCCGTGCTCACCGCGGGGCCGTGCTCAGCACCGGGGCCGTGCTCACCGCGGGGCCGTGCTCAGCGCCGGGGCCGTGCTCAGCACCGGGGCCGTGCTCACCGCGGGGCCGTGCTCAGCGCCGGGGCCGTGCTCAGCGCCGGGGCCGTGCTCAGCGGCGGGGCCGTGCTCAGCGGCGGGGCCGTGCTCAGCGGCGGGGCCGTGCTCACCGCGGGGCCGTGCTCAGCACCGGGGCCGTGCTCACCCGGGGTCTCGGCCCCGCACACCGCCTCGGCTCCCAGCCCACTGTAGGGAGGGATGGGGGGGTCTGGAGGGGTCCCACCCACACCCTTTCCTGCCCCCCGGCCCCCACCGGCAGCGTGCTGCAGCCCAGGGGACCAAGGTGCTGGAAGATGCCAAAGGGACCATGTGCCATGCCAGTGCTGCACATCTGCACAGTGAGATGGGCCACTCTGGCACATCTGGGGCAGCCCTGGGCTGCTGCCTGCCCCTTCCCAGCCCCATGTGCCCAGTGCTGGGGGGGCACCATGCCCCCCACGCTGGGGGAGGCCCAGGGATACAGGTGGCATGCAGTCCCGGGGGGGCCTGGGGGGTGGGGTGCTCAGCTGGCCCCCCAGGAGGGCTGAGCGTAGGCAGAAGCGTGGCATGGCTGGCGGCTGGGACTCCCAGCTTCCCGGCACCCATGTGTTTTCCCCCTTGCTGCGGTGTTTATGTGCCAGCCAGCTGCCACCGCCCGGCTCATGCCCGTGGCCAGCTTGGCACATGCCGTGGAAAACATGGAAAACAGCGGCTGGGCCAGGGACAGCCTGTCCCCGCGCCTGCGCCTGGTGCTCTTAGCATTGTTGTTGCCAGCGGGGCAAGCCTGGGCTTGGAACTGGTGCCACGGTGGGGTCTGTCACCCCCAGTGGCCCTGGGACCAGGAGCGGGTCAGTGGCCCTGGGAGGTCACACCAGAGAACGTCTCGTGCTTGTTCGCAGAAATACAGGAGGGTTTTTTCCCGGCAGTGTTTTTTGCAGGCAGCAGCCAGGGAGTGTAAACAGGAGGCTAAGCCAGCAGGCATCGCGCTGGCCACGGGACAGGAGGAGTGCTGGAATCACGGTGCACGTGTGGTCTTACTACACATAAACACGGCTTGTGAAATCGCTTCCCGGGCACCCCGTCATTGGGGTACAGTGCTGCCCCCCACCCCCCTCCCCCATCGTTGCCAGGGACTAGCTTTGCTGCACCCCAGTTTGAAGAAAAGGGAGCCCCCCACCCCCCCGAATGGGGTCGTGTACCCTGACACAGGGCTGGACTGAAAGCAGGGGGTGAGCATGCGAGGGCAATGCTGGGGGAGGAAACAGGAGAACTTGCAGTTTTCCGGGAATCCCGCACATCACCCGTGGAGGGGCTGTGCCAGATCCTGGGGCACGTGGCCCTGGGCCCCGTCACTGTGAGTGGGAAGGAGCAGCACAGCATCGCCACAGGACCGTGCGTGGGGCCGGGATGGGAAACAGCCTGGAAAATACCGTGTTTCCCGATCGGGGCATTTCCACTGAATAATAAAGTCACTCCGCAGCAGAACAGGATGAGCCATGACTCCCGCGAGCTGTGGGCTTGTGGAAATGCCAGGGTGCAGGGCACGTGGCAGACACCCACAGGGAGAGGGGAACACAGGGAGAGGGGAACACTTTGGGGGGGGGGGGGTCCCCTGTCACTGCTGGTGCTCCAATTTCTTGGAGCTGGCAGGGAGCAGTTAATCCCGAGGCTGTGCCCATGTAGGAGGAATGCCAAGTCCAACTCTGAACTACAGCTGGCCAGCACAGGTTTCAGGGCTCAGAGCTGGGCTGCTGGAACCCCCCTCTGCCCCCACTTCCCATACAGGCAGTGACAACATCCCATGGCTGTTCTCCATCACATGCTGTAGGACACTGGGACAGGCACAGGGCAGAACCATGGGGCAGGACCGATGCACACCTGCTGGGGACAGTGAGGCTGGAAGGATGCTGTCAGCTCCACTGGTTGAACTGCGTGTTTGGGGATAAATCCCATTAGCAACCTCTCCTTCATGCTTGTTGTGGGCTCACCGACAATGTTTTTGCATGGTTGACATTTCAATCTTTCTGGCTAGGAAGGAATAAAGATAACCCTGCTGTTTGCAGGATGGAATTTAGCTTGAAACTCCAGAGCTGGTGCTGCACCGTGCCTGCTTGCCCTACATTTAGCTGGCATAGGGACATGCTTCACACTTGTCACAGGTGTGGGGTGATGGTGACGTCGCAGGGGACACCCCGGGGGAAGAGTCCTGCTGGAGCAAATGAATATCCCTTGGGGACTGGCACTGTGAGCAGCTAGTGGGTAGGGGTGCCCTTGACTGTGCCAAACCCCTGGCTGAGTCCTGCCAGCGATGGCTGGATAAGTCAGAAAAAGGTTTGCTGCTCAAAAGAGGCCATGAAAGGCTGTGTTTGGGGAGTGTGGGGACAGGCAGGACCCCTTGTGCATCCTGGGAAGCAGCATAGTGCCATGTGGCACCTGGGGTGCAGCATCCTGGCAGCGTCATGGCTGTGCCTGGGTAGGACAAGCATCACACGCCAGCATGGGCACTGCCACCCATAATGGACATTGCACCTTGGCATGGGCACCACATCCAGTTGCGAGTGTCCCACCCCCTTGTAAGCACTGCACCCCATCATGGGCATCACACCCCACTGCAGGTATCGCACCCCACCGTGGGCATCACACTCCATCATGGGCATCACATCACATTGCAGGTGTCGTACCCCATCATGGGCATCCAGGTCACCGGGGGGTCCCCACAGAAGCACCCTGCCAGGCTGGCAGAGGTGGCAGGGGGAAGAAGCAGGGTGGTTCTTCCAGCCAGTTCAACTTAACTGCCAGGAGGAAAGCTAAACCTGTTCCCCCGCCACCCCACCTGCCGTGGAAACATTACCACTGGAAATGGGCAGGGCTGCAGCGGTTATTACACTGTCGGTGAAGGCTTGTAATAACGATCTGCTCATTAGCCCCGAGGATTTCTGGTGGAGGAGAGAGCATGGGATTTGCCCTTGGGTAACAACCGGGCGGCGGAAAAAAACCCTATGAATTACCTTGTTGTGCAGGGAAAGTGTTAAAACAAAGAGTCAGAGGTGCTGGCAGGGAGGGCAGAGCGAAGACTAGAAGGAGCAAAAATAAGATGCAGGCTCTTTGCCATGACCCCCCAAACACGCTGCCCTCCTGCTCCCCAGGTTCCCCTCCTACCCCATCCAACAGAAATGCCAGGCTCCTTATAGACCTTTATATACACATCACTTTATTTAGGTAGCTTATTACACGTCACAAGTGACAAACACTAAAGATATCTGAACACATATATAAAAAAACCCAAACATACACAATAAGGTTATTCTTCTGTCCCCCCAGATGTACGGCACCCCCAGATGTGCAGCTGGGGGTCCCTATTTGCAGCAGCTGCACTTGGCGGAGGGGGGGCCCTTGCAGACGCAGCCCTGCGCACACTTGGCACATCCCGCCGGGCAGCAGGAGCAGCAGCCTGTGCGGGGAGAAACATCAGTCAAGAATGGTCCTGGGGGGGGTCTCATGGTGGGTTTTGGGCTGATCCCATGGGGAGTGGCTGATTTGGCGGCCCACCAGCACCTGCGTCCTCCCCTTTTAGCATCATCCCCATCCCCAGCAGCATCTCCCAGCATGTTTTTGCACCCAGAGCTGTCCCTGGGGAGGCAGCAGGAGGGTGTGGGACCCCCAAGGGCTCACCGCCCCCCCCCCAAGCCGCTGTTTGTGCCACTCCCCTGCCGCACGTGGCTCTGCCCGGGAGTGACAGCATCAGGAGTAGCCGGAAGAAATCCCGGTGCTGGTTTCCTCCCTGGGCATCCCCTTGTGCTGCGCCCCAGGTGCCAGTGAGGGGTACACCGAGTTTTGGGTTCTACCAGGTGGCTCCTATTGTCTGTCAGGGGCGATGGAATTCACCCTGTGCCCCTTTGGGGGCAAAAATACGGGAGGAATAAACTTAACTCCGACAGTGCTGAGCCTGATTTGATTCAGTGTGTCCAGGGATGTGTAGTGAAAACCCCCACGAGTGTTTCTGCCCCCTATCGGGGCCCAGGTCCCCCCCCTTACCTTTTTTGCACGATGTACATTTGCAGTTTTTGCATTTGCAGTTATCCCCGCAGGTGCAGGTGCCACCTAAAACACAGAGAAAAGGAGAAAAAGGGGTTGAGAGAGGGTGTGGGAAGGGATCCCTGCATCCCCGGGGATCAGCGCAGATGCTTCGGGGTGAGGTCCGCAGGGAGGGCACTGCCGCCCCTCCGAGCGCCCACTCTCCCACAGTGCTGGCCGGGGCAGATGCTTTGGCCTCGCTCGGTGGGGACGCCACGGCATTCCCAGCCACATCCCGGTGGGATCCAGGTGTGCCACCGCAACGCCAGGAGAGGATTTCAGCAGCCAGCCCCACCAGCGTGTGAGCACCGGGATGGCGGAGGGGGCCGGCAGGCAGGTCGGAGTGTTGGTGGTCCCACCGGGATGCTCCAGGTCCCGCAGCTCCCTGCGGCTGAGGCGGAGGGAAGCCCTGGCTTACCAGTAGCACAAGGGCAGTCCTGGGAGTCCATGTCTGCCTGGGCTGGATGCCGGCTGTTGGACGCGTTGGGCGATGGGAAGAGCAGCTTTGGCAGGAGTCGCAGCCACCTCCTATTTATCCTTGGCCGGGTGAGAGCGAGTGCAAACCCTCCGCCCCTCGCAGCCTGCGCACGGCTCAGCCTCGCACCTGCCCCGGGCGCTGCTGATTCACTCCCATGGTGGCCAGGCAGGACCTGGGGCTCCCATGTCCCCCCTCCCCGGGGTGCTGGTGGCAGCAGTGGGGCTGTCTGGGTGACCGTCACCCTCTGCTGAGACATTGTGGGGGGATGGTGGTGCAGAGAAAGGCCAGCTCATCACACCGATGGCACCTGCCTTAGGAGCGCTGCTCTGCTCCCAGGGGGTGGGGGCTGAGGGGGTGCACCCAGGGAAGCCCCCACAGCCCAGCCCTTTGCTAAAATCAATCTGCCAAGCCCCGAGATGTCTCGCGGGGTGTGTGTGCACTGATCAGGGCTGCCACCACAGCCGGGAACTCTCAGTGCCCTCCTCCCAGAGCTGGCACAGTGGGCTGATGGGGAGCTGACACAGTGGGGTGACAGGGATGTGGTCCCTGCCCCAGACCCCATCCCATGGCTCTGACACCCTCCCCGTGAGCGAGAGCAGCAACAAGCTGGACTGGCCTGGCCAGAGCCTCCCGTGCCCTCCCAGCGCCCCAGGACGACGGCACCCACGTCCCCTTGGCGCCGTGCATGGCACCTCGGGGGCCCTGTCTCCTTCCTGGCTGCGGTGCTCCGTCCCACTCATCTGAATTAATTTCCACGTAGCATTAGCCGGGTGTGCAGGAGAGGAGGGTGGTGGGCGAGCTGCCATCACCCTGGTCAACTCCTCCAGCGGGTTTTACCCACACACTCGAAAGAGCAGTGAGGGTTTGGGGTGAAGGGAGAAAAAAAAAAAAGATGCTTTCTGAGATGTCGGGTGCCGGGAGGGACTGCACTACAGCCAGGGGGCATTGCCAGCCGTGGAGCATCTTTCCTGCTCACCCCTGGGGTTTTTTGTGTGCTTGCTAGTGGAGGTGGTACCCCATGCCGGCTGCCCTGCGCTCTGAAACTACTTTGCTTTGGGGTTTTATCCCAGCCAGGCTTTTGCCTGCGGTACCTGGCTAAGGCGGTTTGTCGGAGGCGATGTTAATCCAGCCGAAACAGCGGGCCAAGGAGTATTTTTACCACCCAGCTGTCTGGACATGTTTGGAGCTTGTTGGGTGACCTGGTGGGGAGCGGTGCCAGCGCCCCGACTCGGCGTCTCCTCCAGCTCAGCCAGGCCAGGCTGGGAAATGGGCATGTAAAAGCGTGAGGAAGGCAGAGCTGATGGGCCCCTTCCTTGCCTCGCCGCCCCAGCAGCAGCTCGTTGATGCCCTGGCATGCCAGCCCTGGGGTCATGTGCACGTCACGCTGCTGCTGATACACCGGGGTGTGATGGCAGGGGATGGTGCCAGGGACCAGGCACGTGCCAAGGGCATCAGTTGCTCCCACAGGAGCAGGGAAACACAAATGTGCTGGGGAACACACGTGCAAGTGGCCACCCACTGGCCCCAGCCATGTCCCCCTGCGCTGTGGGTGTCATGGCAGAGGGGGGACATCTCTTTGGGGTCCCACACATGCTCTGCTCCTGAAATAACCAGCTGAGCACTCCTGTGGTGCAGGAATATGCCCAGGGAAGTGCTTCCAGCTGTGTCACGATGGATGCATGGGGAACAGCAATACCACCGTGGCATCTGCTGTGTCCCCCTAAACTGCCTGGCACCCTTGGCCACCCAGGCAAAGCCATGATGTTGGCACATTGCCCCTGTCCCCAGCTGGTGGTGGCGCAGGGATGTGGGGACAGGCAGCCCCTCCAAAGTGGTCCCTCTCTTCCAGCCTGGAGGGAGGAAGGCGAAGTCCACAGCAGGGGAACAGGGCCACGTCGGCTGCACTGTGCAATCCCTGTTGCAAAAGGACGGGGCAGAGGAAAAAGCCCTCCAGCAGCTATTCTCAGCTCAGATCCCAGCCCTTCTCAATTCTTTCCTTCCTTCCTTTGCACAAAGGAAAAAAAGCATCTTCCAGGTGATGCAGGACTGGGGGTCAGGGCTCTGGGAGGCCTTGTATTGCTCCTGGTCCGTTCTGTAATTAATTTGGGATGGGGCTGGAGCTGGGGCTTGTCAATTGGACACACATCAGCCAGGCCACCTCCAGGAGCAGCTTGTGACTGGGGTGTTGAGCTGCAGAGCCGGGACCCCGGGGAGACCTTCCTGCTGCTTAAATGGCCCCATTACAAGGCCCTGTGAGCCCCCCTTTGCCTCCTGGCCCCTGCCTTCCATTTGCTGGCCTGGGGGTTCCTTACCATTTAAATAAGCCTGATGCTGCTCCCCAAAGCCGAGCAAAGCGGACACGATCCCTGCGTGGCAATTATTCACCAGCCCTTGCCCTGCCAGAGCCATACCCCTCGGCGGTTGTGTCCCCTGCGTGGGATTCCTGGCTCTGTCCCCAGGCACATCCATAGCAATCGCCCCGAGATTGCTGGGCAAATTAACGTGGGTGAGTCAGCGGGATGCTCCAGCGCTCCAGGCAGAGCCGGAGATGACGCTCGCTCTTCGATGGGATGCGATGGCTGAGCTGGGGTAATGGCTCAGCAGGGCATGGTAGGGACAGGGCTCCCCGGAAAGCAGTGAAGGAGGCTGACAACCTGCAGGAAGATGTGCTGGAGGCACCTGTTGCCGGGACACCCACAGTGCCCAGGGCTGATTGCCAGAAGCCACAGGACGGTGCCGGGGCTGGTGCCAGTGAGTCAAGGCCAGTGCCAGGCAGGTGACGAGGAAGGGGCAGCCGCTGGCTCCCGAGGAGGTGACCCGGCACAGGTCTGCCCTGACTCCCCACTGAAGGATGTGCAGCTCCCAGCGCCCATGGTCATGCAGCAGCACATCATGAACCTGCTCCTGCCTCCAGCTGCCCGTGATTTCCCACAGCCACCCCAGCACATCGCCTTCGGGGGACCCTGCGGATGACTACAGGCCCTCCTCTCCCCTCTCTGGGGGCACGTGTCTTCCCCAAGCCCTCACTCCGGGCTCATCACCCCCTCCCGAGCAGTGCTGGGTTTGGTGACCATCCTTTGCCCAGAGACACCCCGTGCAGCTGCAGGGCTCCACTGGCAAAGCACCACTGCTCGGATCCGTATGGACCATGGCCAGGGATGCCAGGGAGCTACGACACCGCAGCCTGGAGACCCCGGGGGACAGTCCCCACTGCCCCTCACCATTGCCTGCTGCTTGCTGGGCAGGATGCTGCTGGCCAGCAGCACCCCAGGGGTGCCCCTGATGCTGTGGCAGCAGCGAGGGCAGCTCAGCTCTGCCTGCTCCAGCTGCCTGTTGGTGCTGCACCCTGGGCAGGAGAGCCATGGCCAGCTGGGAGTGCAAGGAGCCACAACCCACCTGGGACTGGCCTTTCAAACTGAAATAGAGAAAATAAGGGGCTTATGCACCCCCCTAGCACCCAGCAGATACCCAGCACGCTGGACATGCTGAAAGCCAGCGGGAAGCCATGGGAGCCGTCGCTGCTTAGAAAGCAGGTTTGGCTTTCATTTGACGGGTATCTCAGCCTATTATTTGCGGATGATAAACAAGTGTTTAGAACATGGGAAATAGGTGCTGACGTCGTTTTGTTTTGCCAGTGCTTGCCAGCCCTTTGGCAGAGGAGGAAGAGGATGAATCACCCCTTGCCTGCCCCGGGAAGCCATTCCCAACCGCTCCCCGTGTGCATAGGCAAAGCCTTGGAAACCATTTGGGAGTGAAACTGGATCGGTGGGGTGACCTCATGCTCTGGAGGTTTCTTTTTCCCAGAAAACCATGAGCAAAGACCTGTTCTGGTCTCAGCGGCAGACATGAGCTAAGCCCATCATCTGCCTTCCCACCTCACTCCTTCCCCAGAAGCTGCCTGCTCTCCTGTCAGATCCCTGCCTGCACCTCCATCGCAGCTTTGGCAAAATACATCCCAGCCGGTGCTTCCCCTGTTGCTCAGCCACCAGCAAATACACGGCGTGTCCCGTTGCCCTGGGTAAATGCCCTCTTTGGTGGGCTTTGCTGGCCCACGGTCATGTCTGTGTAGCAACAGAAACACACCTTCGGCGAGGGCCCGCTTGCAGCGGGCAGGGGCCAAGCAGGTTCTCATTAAGCAGGAATTGCACCGCCTGCAATACTGCACCGCCTGCAATACTGCAACGCTTTCACAAACCCACAGCGCGCTTTGATGTGGGCTCTTTGGGAGCCGCCTTGCAACCCAGCCGGCTTGCGCTGGGGCTGCGACTCCCAAGGCCGGGTTCCTGAGCCGGGCTCAGCCGCCGGCTCATCCTATGGCTCCGGGCAAGGGCTTGAAATGTATTCCGTATTTCTTATCTGGAAATGAGCTATCAATGTTACCCTCCCCTTGAAAAAGTAGTGCGGAGGGGGTGGCGGTTTGCTAATCATTTATTCTCAGGGGGAAGGGAAGGAAGGAATGCTGAAGCGATGCCATGCAGTTGGGTCCAGGAGGGTGAGCCTGATCCCGCAAGCTCCCCGTGGGTTTTGGGGTGTGCATCCCGAGGGACACGGCACAAGGCCGGAGCTCCCGCCCGGCAGTACGGGGTGTTGGGGCCGGGCAATGTGTGTTAGGGCATGTCTGGAAGATGAAAGGGCTGACTCCTCTTTTGATCATGAAATTCTCATAAATGTTAATGGGAATTACTTCGAGGTCTAACGAGGGCAGAATTGCAGCCCCCAAGGGGTGGAAGGGGGTGAGGACCAACCAAGTTTCAGCTGGGAAATAAAAGGGCTTGAATCTACCTTTTCCCCCACCTGCGAGAGAGGGTCAGGGGCTGCCCAGCATCCCTGCAGACCCTCCTGGGAAAGGGGGTCCCCAGGTGTCCCCCACCGTGCCCAGCACTGCTGACACCTGCACGGACATTAAGTATCACCTTCACTCTGGGCATCCTTTCCACTCACAAATCCAATGTTTTCCCAGTGTACAATTTGGATTTTCTTCTTTTTCTTGGTTCCCCCCCCCCCATCTTCCCTTCCTTTTTGCGTCTTTCGGGTTCCCACAGACTTCAAACTCACCTGCTCCAACTACTCGCCGCCTCCCCCAGCTGAAACGTGACCTGAAGTTTCCAAGTATCGTTACCTTGGGCATATTTAATTATTTCATTCCCCTTTAGTTGCTAATTAGAAGCCAAGAGTAGAGGAGATGAGTAATCCCTTGGGATGTTGAGTAGACACTTGCCCGAGCTTGCAAAGAGAACACCAACCCCCTCGGTATAAAGGCGTGAAATAAAAGGATGTGCTATTTTCCTTGATGTCTTCATAGCCCTGCTCCTGAGATCCCGAGATCGTGGTCGTCTGTCCCAGGAATGATTCATGCAGCTGCTGTGCTGGATCCTGTCTCCCCCAGGAGCTCTCAGGGGAGGCAGGATCTGGCACAACGGCTCGTCCCATCCCCATCCAAAGGCATCTCCCATCCCAGGGCTGTGCATGGGATGGGGGGAGAAATGCTGCTCGGGCTCGGGCAGCAAACCTGGGGTGGGGAAAGAGAAAAGCCCCTGCAGACAGCAAAGCTGGTTTGCTGCTGCTCAGACAGGCTCTGCCTTCACCTTAAGAAGTATTTTGGTGTGCAGATGCAGTTGCTCACCCCTGCCCGCTCCCTCCAGCCGTACGATCTCCTCCTCGAAGGCTGGGGATGGTTATTTTTGCCAGCATTTTCCCAAACTCGGTATCTGAGAGCTCCTTAGCGCTCCCCTGCCAGGCAGGTGAAGGCATCAGGAATTTTTGGTTGGATTTGAAGTCTTTGCCAAGAAACCGCTACTGGGTGGGTGAGGATCCTCGTACCTGTCGTGCTGTCGTGGCCAGCTTCCCTGTGCAACCTGCCTAGAAAGCCAGGAACGGGTGCCAAGCGTGTTTGATTCTATATATTTTATATATATATTTATCGTTACCTCATATTGTATTATATTAAATGATACCAAATGATGTTATGTTATATTATATATATAAAGTTACATTTCCCCAGGAGCTGGAACAGAGCAAACACTGGACACAGCATCCCCTTGGCAAGCCTGTGCAGAGCAGCACTGGGGTCATGCAGGGAGGATGAGGATGGCCTCTTGCTGGATAATAAGACCCCTGCTCTGGTGATGAAGCCAAACAACCCCTTGAGTACACTCCAAACAATCCCTTGAGTACAGTTATGCTGACCCCGGCTGCGCAGCAGCAATATGCAGGAGCTCGGTGAGGATTAGATGGGATTTCCCCCCCTATAAAAGTGGGGAAAGGGAAGGACCCCTGCTCCGAGTGCTGCCGGATGGCTGCGATGGGAGCAGCGTGGTCACCAGACTCAGGACTGGATGCTGCACGTAGAATATAAATGACAGGCCTGTCAAACGAAGGGGAACGAGTACTAAAAGTCATGACTTCAATTTTAGGAGCTTGAGAGCCAGCAAATCCAAAGTGGCAGCTGTAACAGGCAGTGTAATTTAGCCACATTGCAGACGCACCAAACCCAATACCATAATTAGCGATGCAAAATAGTATTTACAGCCCAGATCATACATATTTAGCAAGAAGTTGGAATTTTCATCTATTTCCAATTTTACCAGCCTAAAAAGGTGTCTGAGCTCAGTTTTTTCCCCGTTGTGCTCGGCTGAGTTTGCAGAGGCCAACAGTGAGCCGGGCTTGGTGCTGCTGGGGGGGGGGGGGGGAGATGGGGATTTTCCCTTTGGGGGCAGCAGCATTTGCTGAGCTTCAGCAACACCCCGTTGTGCGCCCAAGTTCACGCCGGTGCTTTGCCTTTGTGCTCCACTACCCAAAGCGGCACCCGGGAGGGTAGACCCACTGCAAGGCTGGCACCTAGACCCACGCTCACCCAAAACGGGTCCACAAAGGGGAAAAAAACCCACCCTCTTTAATATGCTGCATATGACTGCTGCCTTGTTATTCACAAGTATAATGGCACATTGATAGAGCTGCCAGAAAAACTTGGTAAAACAATTAAAAAAAGGAGAAAAAGGCGGTTGTCACATTCGGAGTCGCATGATCTCCTCTCCAGCGCTGCCTTTGAGAGCCCTCCTTCGCATGCAGGGCAGGGATGCTGCTGCCGGCCGGGGCTTGGCTGAGGCACAAGGAAATGCCAACGGGGACATGCCTGCCAGCTTTCCTAGAAATAAATGAATCTTTGCCTCAACCCGGTGGCCTCTGCAGGGAGGGCTGTTGGCCCACTGCATCCTTTTCCAAATGTGCCTCTTGCTGGGATGGGGGTGACAGCGTGACAGTGGGTGGAGGGGTCTGGGTTCGGGTGCTGGTCGGAGAGTGCGGTGCATTTACAGCATCCGTGAAGGTTATCGTGTTAAAAGTATTTCTTAAACCCAAAATAATCTAAGGATTTCTAAAGCCATGATTTTAGAAAGGGTCTCCCTATGGAGCTTGTGGTCACTGTGGGGAGAGGGGACACGTAAGGGTCTGGTACCAAAATCCATGCTGGGATGGGGACTGGCATCGTAGCTTGGCATGGGTTTGCCCTTCACCCCCCCAGTCTCCAACCTCCTCCCAGCACCCCAGCGATGGGATTCTGCACAAACCAGTGTGTAAGCCCATGGCACAGCGTCATCAGCGTGCGGAGGTTGCCCTTTCCCGGGTGGCACCGAGCGTTTTAACACCAGGTTTGGTTTTATCGGCTTGTGGCTTCTTGGTTGGAGATGCCCTTGGCTTGCAGCAAGGCGCCGGGCTGCTGGTGGAGGGGGCATCATGCACCGCAGGGTGTGAGGGGTGAGGCAGGGGGGCTGGGGACAGCAAGGGGACACCCCTAGGACCCCCAGCTGGGCACTGACCCCGCAGGGAAGCCATGGTCGGGATGGTGGTGCGGGTGTTGGGGGATGCTGTGGCTGCTCTAGGGGCCAGTATCCTCTGCCCTTCTGTCCTCCTGCCCCCCCCGCCCCTGCCCCCCAGCTGCCCCCAGTACCTCCAGTAGCCCTCCAGCACCTCCAGCAGCCCTCCAGCAGCCCCCCAGTTCCCCTGACCTTTGCAACTGCTCCCCCAATCCCACAGCTCAGCCCCCCCAGATGCCCCCCAGTACCTCCAGTAGCCCCTCAGCTCCCCTGACCTTTGCAATTCCACCCCCAATCACACAGTTCAGCTCCCCAGTATCTCCAGTGGCCCCCCAGCTCCCCTGATCTTTGCAATTGCACCCTCAATCCCACACCTCAGTCCCCTCAGTAGCACCCCAGCAGCCCTCCAGATGCCCCCCAGTCCCTCCAGCAGCTCCCCAGCTCCCCTGACCTTTGCAATTGCATCCCCGATCCCACACCTCAGCCCCCCAGCCACCTCAGCTGCTCCCCAGTACTCCTCCAGTAGCCCCCAGTACCTCCAGCAGCCTCCCAGCTCCCCTAACCTTTGCAATTTCCCTACCAATCCCACAGCACGGCCCCCCCCCCCAGTATCTCCAGTGGCCCCTCAGTATCTCCAGTAATCCCCCAACACCTCCAGCAGCCCCCCAGCTCCCCTGATCTTTGCAATTCCAACCCCAATCCCAATCCCCAGCCCCCCCAGATGCCACCCAGCTCCCCTGACCTTGCAACTGCTCCCCCAATCCCACACCTCAGCCCCCCAGTAACCCTCTCGCTGCCCCCCAATACCTCCAGCAGCCTCCCAGCTCCCCTAACCTTTGCAATTCCCCCCCCAATCCCACACCTCAGCCCCTCCAGTATCTGCAGTGGCCCCCCAGTATCTTTAGCAGCCCCCCAGTATCTCCAGCAGCCCCCCAGCTCCCATGATCTTTGCAATTCCAACCCCAATCCCACACTCCAGCAACCCCAGACGCTCCCCAGTACCCTCAATAGCACCCCAGTAGCCCTCCAGCAGCCCCCCAGTATCTCCAGCAGCCCCCAGCTCCCCTGACCTTTGCAACTGCTCCCCCAATCCCACAGCCCAGCCCCCCAGATGCCCCCCAGTAGCACCCAGTCCCTCCAGATGCCGCCCAGTCCCTCCAGCAGCCACCAGCTGCCCTGACCTTTGCAACTGCTCTCCCAGTCCCACACCTCAGCCACCCAGATGCCCCCCAGTACCCCCAGTAGCACCCAGTCCCTCCAGCCGCCCCCCAGTCCCTCCAGCAGCACCCCCCGTGCCCGCCCCGCCCCGCCCCGCGAGGCCCCGCCCCTCCCGTGAGGCCGCGGCGGGCGCGGGCGGCGGAGCGGCCCCGGCGGAGCCCGTGTGCGGGCCGGCCCGTGCTGCCTGCCGCCGCCGCCATGCTGGTGCCCATCTTCACGCTGAAGCTCAACCACAAGATCCTGCCCCGCATGGTGGCGCTGGGCCGGTTCGACGGGACGCACCCCTGCCTGGCGGCCGCCACGCAGGCGGGCAAGGTAACGGGGCGGCGCGGTGCCCGCCTGCCTCACGGGGCCGCGCCGAGCGGAGCGGGGAGGGCCCTGCCCGGGGCCCGGCGGGGCGGCCGTGCCCCTCGGAGCGGCCGGGGCCCGCCGGGTGCTGCCGGGCCGCGCTCGGAGGGGGCTCAGGGCCCGGGGGCGGGGGCCGCTGAGGCCTGCCAGTTCCCCCCGAGCGCTGCGGCCTGCCGGCCCCCCTGTGCCCCCCCTCAGCGCTGCGGCCTGCCGGCCCCCCTGTGCCCCACCCCCCCCCCCAGCCCTGAGGCCTGCCGGCCCCCCTGTGCCCCCCCCCCCCCCCAGCCCTGAGGCCTGCCGGCCCCCCTGTGCCCCCCCCCCCCCCCCCCAGCCCTGAGGCCTGCCGGCCCCCCTGTGCCCCCTCCCCCCCAGCCCTGAGGCCTGCCGGCCCCCCTGTGCCCCCCCAGGGCGGGGCAGCGGGAACGGGAAGGGTGAGGGGGGGCTGCGGAGGTTGCCTTGCAGGAGTAGAAATCCTTAGAAATCCTTGTGGGTGCTCGGCTGGAGCTGGGAATACAGGCAGCGGGGGGGTAACATACACCCGAACTAATAAAACATGGGTTGAAGCCTAAACCCACAGAGCCATTTAGGTTGCTGTAAATACAAACATGGCTGGGCTGTGATGTTTCTCAGCGTTGTTATTATTAATTTTATTTTGGAGCCTTTAGGAACTGCACGGAGCAAGGGCTCGTTCCCCGGACAGGCTGTACCGCCGTAACCCAAAGGCTGTTAAGCATAGTACTCTGTGTTTCTGCAGAGTGCACGGATGTGGCGCTTAGAGGCATGGTTTAGCGGTGGGCTTGGCGGCGCAGGGTTAGCGGTTGGCCTTGATGATCTTAAAGGTCTTTTCCACAACCTAAATGAATCTGTAATATCCTGTGATCCTCTGACTCTGCTCCTGGGAATTACAGTGACTGAACTTTGGCAAGTGAGAATTATCACAAGGCCCTTTTAAAATTAACCGCGTTCACCTGCCAGTGGAGGTGAGGAATAGGTGCCAGGTAAATTGTCCTAAATATTTGGGGGTTTTTGGTAACATTGTTACCAGCTGGATTAAATTGTTTAATTTGTTGTTCCCTCTGGTTTGGGGTTTTTTTTCGGCCTTACTCTGAAGACATGTTAGTTGCCATTTTCAGAAACAAAACAGCTGGCCAGAGCAGGGTTTTCCTGCGCTTCCCCTTTTTGCTGTAGTTTAAAGAATAACTGTCAGAATATTGTCAGCAAAACCTCCAGTCTTTTGTTCTCACTTTGGTTGAGTGAATGCCCTCCTTCCCCATCACCGTTATTATCCAAACAGTAGTCTTTAACGTTTGTATACAAACATATATGCCTTGTGATAATATTTATATCTTTGTTTTTACAGGTTTTTATTCATAACCCTCATGCCCGAGGACAGACAACAAGCACAAACCGGATGGTGCAAAGTAACCAAGATTCAGACATTTCTCTTCTCAACATTAACCAAGGGATCACTTGTCTAGCTTCAGGAGTGCTGAACCCTCAGCTTGGTTATGATTGTCTTCTGGTTGGAACACAGACTAATTTATTGGCTTACGATGTGTATAACAACTCAGATTTGTTTTACAAAGAGGCAAGTAAATTTAACTCTCTGCTTTTTCTAATATATTAGGTTTTTTCTTTTTTTTTATTTTAAAGATTGCAGTTTTTACATTACTTTGTCAATTAATTATGCTTCTGTTCTTTGCATTAGTGTATTCAAAACATTTTGCCTTTAGAATATCTGGAATATTAAAAAAAACCCAACAAATGCAATGTATGTCTTGTGTATGCACATGTGAGAGTAGATTTGCACAATATGTCAACATCACCTAGCAAGGCAAAATTTAAATTTAATAGGCATTCAGAGCTCAGCTAAATGGATAGTGAGAATGTTGGAAGCTCTTTTTTTGACTTGTGTACTCTGATGTCTTATTGTCTGCTGTTTCTTTTTGTTTTTCTGTAGGTTTCGGATGGAGCCAATGCAATAGTTCTTGGAAAGCTGGGAGATATTTCAGCTCCACTTGCTATTACTGGTGGAAACTGTGCCCTGCAGGGCTTTGATTATGAAGGAAATGACCTTTTTTGGACAGTAAGGCTATGCTTTTGATGTTACTACAAGAGTCTTTCAATGGTGCTCATTCCTCTTGCTTTTTTTAACGTGATAAGTACTAATTCAGTAATTATCTTTCTTAATTTATGTCAGACCTTGAACTGTGTTTTGGTCGTGTATTCAGTTCACTCAGGTGTTGCTTGAATGTTAATTATATTAGTTGTTCTGTTGTAGTTGAGATCATAAAAATAGTTTAGCTTCTGACAGCTGTCATCAGTATTGAGGATTGTCTTTCTCATTTTAGGTTACTGGAGACAACGTTCGGTCATTGGCACTGTGTGACTTTGATGGTGATGGCAAAACTGAGGTTTGTAAATGTTTACATGTGAATCCGACTGTTTTCACGGTCTTGTAGTGAAATGATAATGAAAAACCATGGGTTAGCAAACATGACTGACTGATATTACTGGTTAAAGTGATTCCTTCATGGAAGTTGTGCCTTTTTCAGACTCCAGTCTGGCAAAGACTTGCACAAATGCTCAGCCCATGTACAGGGAGCAGCACTGGTCTCTGGCACTACTTGGAGTCTGTAAAATGAGGTGTATCTGGACTCTTTACTGCATTCCTGCCTCGATTTGGTGAATAGATTGCTAGCTGTAATGGAAAACTTCTCACATTTTTCTTAACTACTCCAAGAGAAATACAATGAAATGCCTGTGGTCATCAGTTGCAAGGCATCTATTTCAGTGGTATTTCTTGAATGTGGTTATAAACACTTAAATTTCAGAGGAACAACTTGCAAGCATCTTACGTGTAAAAGTGAGCTTTTAAAAAGCTGTGCTGTGAAGAGCTTCACTTACAGTTGGTAAAATCAAGAAATCTGTCTTTGCTTCTGGTCCTCCTGTTTCTTCATAGTGACAGGGGGAAACAAAAAACTCTCTTCTGATTTAAAATTGAAGCTAACTTATAACAAGCATCTTGCTGATGAGATGAGACAAACAATAGGAAACAGCTGCCGTTCTGATCATGTAGACTGCAAGAAATGAAGTCATGTATTTGTATGGCATTCTATGTTGTAAATGTTCTTCCATCCGGAATGAATTGAGGGATCATGCTTATACATATGAATCTTGAAGAAAAGTAACAGCTTCCTTAGTGTGCGTCAGATGCTAGTCAATATGATGTTAAATCACTATGCTAAAACCACTTTTGTCATCTGTGTCTCAGTTTTAATCATAATTACTGAAGCTTTTCTGTTTGGTTCCCCGCTTGGCATGTGTAATTGTTACCCCAAATCTGGGTTCTTCACTCTGTGTGCAAGAGCCAATCCACACACTGAGTTGAGATGTTTGTTCATTGCCTGTCTGGGCAGAGATGGGTGCTAGGCGGTAATCCACAAAGCTAGCACACCTCTTAACACAGAGTGACGCTTTCTTTGTAGGCTTTGAACAATTGTTTACGATTATGGTGTAGTAACACTGAATTTTCCTTGGCTCTTACAAGCCTTATCTCCATTTAAAGGTACAGCGTTCTTTGTTTTCCCTGGCACGTTCTGTGAGGAGGGGGCTTTGTTAGTAGGGGTCCCTCTTTGCTCGAAGGTGGATCTTTTAGTATGATAATTAGGATAGTTCAGACATAGTTCCAGTAATTTTTTGTTTAGTCTCATTAACCATTTGGTTCTCCTTGAACTGAACTTGTTGTGCCCCAGCTTGACGGATGCATTTCTGTGTCTGTTTCTTCTCCCAAGGCCATGTTTTGGTAACTGTAAGGATTTCACTATTAAACTAACTGCAAAAAAGTTACTGTAAAAAACCCCACCAAAAAAACCCTCGTTTTTCAAATTCTTTCTTGTTTTTCGCTATAGATACTTACTTCCCCCCCCCTCATTCTTTTTTAAAATAAATAATTCTTGTGTCATAATGTTTATAGTGATATGTAAAGGACATCTACACTTTTTGTTTTTCTGTTATATAAATGCTGAACTGATAGAGATACTTTGCTTGATTGGGATCTTCAGGAAGTGAAAAAAAAAATCAGGTTTTCTAGTCAATTTCTCTATAGCTTCTTTTAGAGTGTGGTGGTTTTAATGTGCTGAGAGGTGGTTATAGAAAGTGGAGAGGGTGTATAAAGATTCAGAAATCAGGAAACTGATCTATGGCACTAATTGTAAATGTTTTGCACTAAGTGTTTTTTTTATTGTTTTGCTATTATTTTTTCTGCTTGAGCAAGTTTCATTCTCAGCAGCTGGTGTAATCTGATGCCACTTTGAGCTAAGCAGTTGGATGCATTATCCAACTAACTTACCCTGCCAGTTACCCGAGCATGCATTTGCTGAGATTTTTTTTTTAGTGTTCTTTTTAATCTTAATTGTCTAGGTGGGTTTTTTTTTATTTGTGGCTTTTTGCTTCTGGTTTAAAATTGAGGTTCTGAGAAAATGCACAGAAACATCTTTGCAAATCGTTGTTTATCACTTTGTGTCTTATCTGATAAGCGGGTGTGCTAGCTTCATTTCCGTTCTTCCCACCCCAGCAGAAATATGTCTATATTTAAAATTGACCAGTTTTAAAAAGTCATGAATATACTTCTGTCGTTTAGTAGCTAACAAAACTGATTTGTTGTGGTCACTGTCTTCCTCGGGATTTTGGATTGATACAGGTTATGTTCTCCTGTCTCACCAAAGACTTGGAGGGGGAGGAATCTTTTTCCTTGCTTTTTCAAGTTCCGGTCCAGTGGAATGAAAGTCACTGTGGTGGACAAGTTGGATCACAATAAATGAAAAAAACCCCAACATCTAGGCATCTTTGGGAAATGCAGCATCATCAGTAGTTGTTTTGGGATTCTGTGCTTTTAGTTACTCACTTTTAGCTGGTAGTTGCATCTTGTCAAGTAATCTGTACCTCTTACATATGTTATTTGTTGTAAATTATTTCAGTATCTACGGTTAAGCTTAGCCTGGTGTAGTTTACTTTGTCAAAATTTGAAACATCTTTACTTTGGAAGGAAAGAAGCCTTTAATCTTTGTAAAAATCCAACTTCCATATGGATTTGTGTCTATATTCTGCCAAGTAAAGATGGATGGTTCATTGGTTTCAGTGGGGAAAAGTACTACCGGGTTTTAAACTTTCATTTCTAATTCCGTTTGTCATTGATTTGCTGGATGACTTTGTGGGCAAGACACTAAGCAAATCTATTTCTTGGTTTCTCAGTTTGCGAAGTAGAAACTGTGAACTGTCACCATCTTTAGAAAATGCTTTTTCCACAGAGCTTCTTTTCAGTTAATGCCTTACACTGGCTCAACTAGGAAACAGGAAAAGAATGATAAAGGAATGAGAATGCAGAAGACCTGAGTCGGTGCTGATTTCCTATTTGTATGATCATTTACATCAGTTAAAGCTCATTTTACCCACGCTTTGCAGTACTGGCAGCAACCATTTAGGCTGGAGGAGCAGTGATGGTTTGATACTTGGATTCATTGGTTTTGATTTTTTTTTTTTAAATGAGGGATGTTCAGTGCTGAGCAATGATTTTTTTTTTTTTTTCCCAGTTGTTTGCTCACAGGCCAGTAACTGGGAGTTGCTGGTTCTCTGAACCCATGTAATACAAGTTGGAACTGGGCTCCAAGTCTTCTGCTCCAACACAGGCAGCACAGTATTTTTGATGTATATAATTGCAGTTATGAGTTATAACACTAAATCTTTTACAGTAAGAAAAGAGCATATCCCTGATATTCCAAGTATCTTTTTTTTTATTCCTACCCCAGATATTTCACTGTGCTTTTGTAGAGTCTAGCTTGACAAAAAAATGTATAACTAATACTTGTTCAATGGGAGACTTCTGAAATCTTGTCTTGATAGATGGTACCTTTTATTCCACTGGCAACTTTTCATAGAGCTGTTAAAACCTCATCATTGCTGGACTTGGAATTTTTATTTGCCCTGTAGGTCCTAGAGTATGTCCTTTTTATTTCCGTGGCTTGAATAACTATTTTTGAGGTAGACTTTTTTTCTTTTTTTTTTTTTTTTCTTTTTCCTAGCTTCTTGTTGGCTCTGAAGATTTTGACATCCGGGTGTTTAAAGAGGATGAGATTGTGGCAGAAATGTCAGAGACAGAGGTAAATTACTTCTACCTAATGTTTATTATAATTGCTGATGGAGCTGAAATTCTTGTGTATTGTCAAGCTTCTCTGGTTCAAATTTGTTGTGTAATTAAATATTACTTAACTACTTGGCACAGTATCTGCTAGAACTGCAAAAGTTTAATAATGTCTTTCATTATGCACAGGGTTTTTTGCTTTGTTTATTTACAAACCTTTCACCAGGTTCAGAAAAGTAACTATTGCTTGACTGAAAGTCACGGCCCTGTCCAAAGGTAATTAAGGTTACTGGATTGTGACTGAAGCTCTTCCTGCCTTCTGAGCGAAAGAATGGCTTTGACAGTTTTCCTCAAATGCATTGACACAATCTGACAAAGTAACTTGCCTCATGTATTCAGACAGTGCACAGCAGGGCAGGTGAGTGTTGCCTGGGCAAAACTGGAGGCTTAGTTTGCAACTGGAATTGCAAAGCCAGAGTTACGCATGTTGGCTGTATAAACAGGGCTGCAGTGCCTAAAGTAAGGTGTGGGGCAGATAGGTTTACAGAAGAATAAATGAAAAGTGTGGGTGTTGCTCTTCAGCTTGAGAAATGAGAGAAATCCCACTGTTAAATTTTGGTTGCTCGGAAGGGGGTAAAATACTGTTAGCATTGCATTTAGGAGTTTATTTTTAGTCTTCTCATGATGCTTCTGGGCCCAGGTTAGAGTAAGGACATGTTACAAACCCTTGTCCTTGAAGATCTGAGGTCTCCCTGCTGCCCAAGTTGGGGCTAAAAGGCTTAATTAGCTTTTAATCCACTTATGGAGAGCTATAAAAGACTAATCCAGGCAGTGTCCTAGGAAAGGAGGCTGTTGCTGTAGCTAGAATTAGAACTGGGCCTATAGTACATTTTGTTGTCTGTACAGTAGCCAGTCTGGAGTTACGTTGTGATTTCTAGTTAAAGGGAAGCTAAAGATCCATCACTATCATGTGTGATTTATTTTCAGATCCACAGTAGAATTGTTTTAATTTCACACCTGCAGAGGCTTAGGAGGCTTGATGGAATCCTACTGTTCTAATTTAAAAGCCAACAGCTGCACCTAAACCTTTTGTTTTAGGAAGGTCAGTTCGGGGAACAAAGGCTTTATACATTGTGCTTGTTTCGGAAGGCTTGAATAGTTTGCATTTGCTGTGTTTGATCACTTAGTCTGGTGAAACTGAAGCCATAGACTGTTGTGGTTCTTTAGTTTTTAAACAATTTGGTATAAAGGGAGTATTTGTACTTTTGTGAGTTTCTGACTGTTTCTGGATGTCTTCTGTCCTTACTGGGTGCATGCAATTTAGAGGATTTTGGTACTTGGGAAAGGCTTTGGAGAAGGTCATGAGAGGGAAGGATAAATGTTTGGAAAATGTTTTATGGTAAAAAAAAATAAAAAATCGAGCATAGTCAGCTGAGTTTAAGAAGTTGGTGAAAGATTTAATTTAAGGAAGTCTCCTCTGGTACATTGTACAAAAGACCAGACAGATGATTGAAATTTTGTCCTGATGTTAAAATCTCTAGTCTTAGTGCGTGATAAAAACAGCGTTTCCAAGCACTGAGAGCCTTAGCTCAGCGAAGAATCGTAAGGTCTTACGAGGAGTGAGAAACAGCTATGACTGAGTTAGGACTCTTGGGTATTTCCCTGGAGCCGTTACTTATTCAGGTAATACCTAGGCTGGTGTTCTAGTTGTGTTCCAAAGAAGTCAAACTGCGGGAGCTGTTAATTTTTATCTTGCTAATCTTGGACAAAGATTTTCCACCAATGATATCTCTAGGGCTTTCCCAACCCATGTGAAGTTGAACTCTTTGGCATCCTCAGCTCCTGAAGCTTCAGGAATGTTGTGTGTTTGGAGTAGGTTTTCAGTGATAATATGTTAGCACTGATGACCACAAGAATCCTCTGAGCAGTTGTGTTGCTGCTTGTGGTAGGAAATATTTGGTCAAAGTCCACAGTTTGAGGGCAGTTCTGCAATCCTTGCTGAAGTGTATCTTGACGCTGGCAACACAGCTTGTGTGAGGGAATCCTACAAGGCTTTTGGTGATTTCAGACTGATTTTTAAGAATAGTTACTTCAATACTCAATGCTTCCTACAATAAGCTTACTTAGCATTTAAGTATTGTGCAGTTCATATGATAGAGAGGTTGTATAGTCTGTTCTCTTACTTGAAGATGCTCAAGTTTTCACTCCTGTATCCTCTCTCTCTCCCTCCTTCCGCTTCACAAGACTGTTACTGCGCTTAGCCCCATGTATGGCAGTCGGTTCGGCTATGCTCTTTCCAATGGGACAGTCGGAGTTTATGACAAGACAGCCCGCTACTGGAGGATTAAGGTTAGTCCAGTGTTGGAATATCATCATGGAAAGCTTGAAGGCTGCCAGGAGATGGGGTACCAAATCTCAGGTCGTTCTGATGTAATCCTGCCTCTTTAGATGAATTTGAAATTTTTGGTTGAGTGTAGAACTTACTGTAATTTTGTTCTTACAAACTTCAAGCTTCAGCTTCGCGCACTTGTGTTCAAGCAACAGAGAAATTTGAGTTCACTGTTGGAAAACTCTCCTGGCTGTATTGTTGCTGAATCAATAAACTGTTTTTCAGAGACTGAGTTAATTTTGCATTGTCTGTGTTTGAAGCTAATTTTTCACATCAAGAGCAATTTGCTGCTGTAGCACATCATATTGGCAAGATCCTTTCCTGATGCTCATTTTAATATTCTTAATGTAACACAGATTAGAACGGTCTGTTTAATGGTATTAAGAGAAAGGATTCCTTGGGAGGTGACACGAAGAGGTTAATGGGTTTTCTCAGTGGTGTCAGTTTATGATGATGTTGAAGCCCTGATTATTCCCCCTGCCCCTCCCCTGAGAATTTGGCTTTTTACTCTTTGTTTTTGTGAGTTCTCATCATCTGCTTGGATGAAAATGTATTTAAGGGAAAGATCAGGTTCTTTGAGAGCAGTGGACTAGACTAGTAATGCAAGGACTAAGATTTCAGATGTGTCTGTGACCTTAGAGACAGTGATGCTCCAGCTTCCTAGCCTCTTATTCCCATGTCTTGCATGTGTCAGGCATGTGCCATTGAACAAACATACCCAGACTTAATTTGTTCTTTTTTTTTCTGTCCTCAGTCTAAAAACCACGCCATGAGCATACATGCATTTGACCTGAACTCCGACGGTGTGTGTGAGCTGATCACTGGCTGGTCCAATGGGAAGGTGAGTTTACTCAGGGCGGGGGTGGGGAATGAGGAGCTGTAAATCTGGAAGCTGTGTTTGTACAAGGCTGCTAAACAGTCTGAAGGAGAACAACCAAAAAGTTAAAAAGACTGATGAAGACTGAACGCTGAAGAACTATTGCAGTCAACCTAGTTTGGCTGGTGAATGCCGTGCCAAGTGCAAGATCAGAGAAAAGCTGCTTCCTCTGCTTAGCTCAGTCAATTGCTAAGGTGTAGTAACTTGTTTCTGTGGTAGCAGAGGCCATATGCCACATCGTAGGGCTCGAGTGTCTCTTTTCAGCTGTGTCTTGAGGATGTGCTAATAATCCTCTGCAATGTTTCCTGAATGTTCTCAGGCTACAGGGAAGGCAAAGCAGTTATGTAACAGGAGAGCAGCGTCAGTCCTGACTATGGCAGGATTAATCGCGCGTTACTTAATTTTATGTAAAGACATTCTATACAGCTCAGTCGTAGACTCTTAAGCCTGTTGCTTGATATTCCCCTTTGCCAGAAATGACTGTTCTAGCTGCCAAATCTCTCCTGGACACAGCTTGCCAGTTTGTTTTTTTTTAAAGCTATACTTTCTTCTTCACACCTTTCATCACTGTCATTAGCCTGAGGGAATTTAATTAACTTCATATCAGCTTGGCAGTCTAGGGCCTAGGTATGTTGTAACTTATGTTGGATTAGGTGTATAACACTGTTAACAAGAGAATCTCTCCTTGCATTACCTTCTCCCTGCCCCCCCGTACTTTTCCGCTGGCAATTTTTACCCTGCTTGTTGGTCTGAAACAGTCCCTAGCTCCTAGAAAGTGTGGTGCTGGGTCCTGTGCTTTGGAAAAGCCACACTGCACAGAACTGAGTCCCCCTTGCCACTCTTTTCCAATGAAAGATAATTAAAAGTTGTGGCATTTGTGTATAGAAATAATTCACCGCACAAGGGCTGGAGCTAAGAGGAGAGGCTGTAAATACCGCATTAAGTTTATTTCTGGTTTTCAGTCCCTTCATTGCTGCACTCATGTGCATAACGTTCCCAGTGCAGACTTGCAGTAGTCCCTTTCTTTCCTCCCTCTTGTTTGTAACTTAGGGAAGCACCTCTGAAGAGCAGGTCCTTCTAGCTGAGGCTGTCTAGAGGTCGTTTCTCGATGGTATTTTTCTCATGTGTGGTGTGCTGATCAGCAGAGCTGCAAGTTCACCTGCAATTCTGTGAGCGGAGCTGGCTTTTGGTTAACAGCTCAGAGTAGGGCATGGCATGTATTTTGGAGTTAGCTTTCCTGTTCATGCTGTGCCTTGGAACTCTGTGTTGTTCCAGGTTGATGCACGCAGTGACCGAACTGGGGAAGTCATCTTTAAGGACAACTTTGCTTCCTCAATTGCAGGAGTGGTGGAGGGGGATTACAGAATGGATGGGAGCACCCAGTTAATCTGTTGTTCAGTTGATGGTGAAGGTAAGAGCATTGTTCAGGATATTCATTTAATACATAGTAACATGAGGCACATCACATCATCTCAGATCAGCTAAACATTTTTTTGGTTCCATAGTAATTTTCGCGTGACAAATTCCCTTCGCTTTACGCGAAGTTAAGGGAATTTTGAGTTACGCTATCTGCAAACAGGATTTTGAATATTGCCTTCTCTCTGATAATCAGTGTGTGTTTTATTATGATCCAAGAAGCTGTCAAAATTCATTTTTGTAATGGAAGAAGTCCCATCCTAACAATGCAAAGAGAACTATATCCAGTATATTCAGACAACATTATTATAGATGAAAGTATAGGAAATCCTTTTTTCCTATATGTGGTAGTTCTTTGGTCACTTTACAGTGGGTAAAGGTGTTCAGAGAGCTAAGGGGGTCCATGTCTGGGTTTTCTGAAGATGGATAGTTTTTGTATTAGAAATGTTAGATGTTAACAGCTTTTTGTTTACTTGAAGGTGCTATCCTGAGACTGGAAAACTGGTGGATTTGTCCCACCATACATTCAAGTCAGCCCTGGTTACTGTGAGTGGGAGCAAATGCCATCACAGGTTATTTAAATAGGCTCAGCATGAATTTACAGGGATGGCTCCAGGAAAGACACTGGTGTGATTATCCGACTGTTTGGCGTCAGTGGCCTGAGACAAGCAGGTCTGGCACAATCCATTTGGAACAAAAGCCTGTCCTTGTTAAATGGCACAGTGTTTTGCTGTCTGTCTTAATCACAGGCTGCATGGATTTGCTGCGCTTGGGCTTTAGCATATAAACCTTTTCCCCATACTTACAGAAGGGGAATATTGTACACAGTTCTGAAGATACCTTGTCCTAGCAGAGCTGCGTAGGCTAACATCACTGAACATGATCATCCTTTTCTGATGGGTCCATCATAAACAAACCTCGGCAGGATGGGAATCCCTTTAGGCTGGAGCCTTTAGCTGTTACTGAATAGTCATAGCCCTATTGTTGGGGTTATATGGTGGTGTGGTTTAACCCCAGTGGCAACTCAGTACCATGCAGCTGCTTGCTTGCTCCTCTCCCACTTCAGCAGGATGGTAAAAGCGTTGAGAACAATTTAATAATTGAAATAGAATAAGATGATGATGATAATGAAAAGGAGAGAAATAAAATCCAAAGGGAAGGGAAAAAACAAGTGATGCACAGTACAGTTGCTTACCACCTGCTGACCAATGCCCAGCCAGCCCCCAACCAGCAATCAGCAGGCCCTGGCCACCCCCCCCCCCCCCCCCCCCCCCAGTTTATATACAGAGTGTGATGTCCCATGGTGTGGAACAGCCCTTTGGCCAGTTCGGGTCAGCTCTCCTGGCTGTCCCCTCTCCCAGTTTCTTGTGCCCCTCCAGCTTTCTTAGGCTGACAGGGCCTGAGAAACTGAAAAGGCCCTGACTTAGTACATAACATTACCAAACAACAAGTAAAAACATCAGTGTGCTATCAACATTGTTTTCACACCAAATCCAAAACACAGCACTGCACCTGCTACTAAGAAGAAAATTAACTCCATCCCAGCCGAGAGCAGGACATACGGACAATGCATTCTCAGAGCCCTTGTCAATAGAGTTCTGTTTGGGGCCAGCATCCTTTCAAGTGAGGTGGTGTTCTGTGTTTCAGTGTATTTTCTGCCTTGTTCTCCTTTAAAGTGAATAATTCACTCAGAAATAACAAAATGGGTCCTTTTGTTGGGAGGACGGTGTGCATGCTGACTGCTTTTCAAGTTCCCTGCAACTGTCTACAGGGCAGCAGTGATACGCAGTCAGGCAGCATGTGCTTTGTAGGTGTAAGATTTTTGTCCCTGGCTTTCACTGTCAGCTGCAATCAGAGCACAGAGCCCTAGAGCAAAATGGAAGTTTATAGCAAGTGTGTTGGTCTCATCTGTTCGGCTCTTCTGTCTCCACAGGCAGGTGGAGGTATTTGCATAACCGTGCTCTGCTGGGCTGCTGGGACACAGGTCTTACCCCCTCTTGAAGTGATGTGTCTCTTGATTTGGGGAAAAACTGATGTGGGTAAATCTTTTTTACTGGTTGATTGACAGTGACTTACAGTCACTTCCAGACAGCAGCAATTCCTCTGACCAGCTGTAGAAGTCCAGGTACACATTTTATTAATTTTGCATAATTGCAAACTTGCCTAAGCACCTGAAAGAATGACTTAAGTGGGAATCCTCTCACAAAAGGCCTGGGTGCTCCACTTGTCTGGCCAGGTGAAGACAGCTTAAAGACAGGTTGGAAATTCAACTTTTTTTAATTATGCGGTTCTCTTGTCCTGATCATCAGGAAAGTCAGAGCCTCTGTGGGTATAAATCAATACTCAGTTTTTCAGCTGAATGGTACCAGCTGAAGACCAGAACTAGTGTTTGCTGCTGAGGAGGTGGTACAGGGCGGGTCTTATTACGAAAACTAAATTTCAGAGAGGCTGTGAAAGGCTTTGAAATTGCCTGTTGCTTTTAATTTTTTTTTCCTGTACAGTCCGAGGCTATCTGCCAGGAGGTGAGGAGATGAAAGGAAATCTAATGGATACAAGTGCTGAGCAGGATGTGATCCGAGAACTTAGTCAAAAGAAACAAAATCTGCTGCTGGAATTAAGAAATTATGAGGAAAATGCAAAGGTACTACTTAAATAATGTGTAGGGCCCAAACACACTTTCCTATTGCTATAAATCCGGAGTAATCTGGGACGAGGTTGCGGGGCGGTCCAGACAAGTCAGAACTGTAACCTGTTAGGATGTGGTGAGGTTGTTTACTGGGGTTCCTGCTTCTGCATCTGGCTTGCTCCTTGTGCAGGTTCAGAACTTGCTTTTTGTATTGTAATATGTGACACTTTCCTTGCTCCTTTGCCTTTCCAGAGCCGTTGTGTTTGGAGCTGGATTCTCTTCAGCCCTCTGCTTTGGCTTATGGCTGCAAATTGTAATTTTCAATGCATAAGCCAACTTGGGGGTCAGAAGGGCTTGTACCAGAACATCGGGTAATGGGGTGAGAGCTGGGAGCACTGCCAGGGTGTAGGAAGCGCACTTCTGGCTTGATGGTGAACGTGCAGAAATAAAGAGCTTCAAAAAATAGTCTGAGGAAAGCACAAATTCATATTTGAACAGTAAATTACGACCATAGCAGAAGCATGAGATTATATAAGCTTGTGCTTAAAATTGAATATATGTTAAGTGCTTTTCTGACTAAAGATTTGAGTACAGAGCTGAGCTCCATTGAAAATAAAACACTTGAACAAATAGTAGCACAAGTATCCACAGCTCCATGCCTTATCCAACCACTGTTCATAGCTATGTGAAGTGTCTGGGAAGTGCTGTAAGCTCCTGCAAGAAAAGAGAACTGACTTACACATATGTTTTCTAAGTTGCTTGAATGAAAATCTTGAGGTTCTAATACTAAAGGGTATGTGTTTTGCAACAGGCTGAACTGAACGCTCAGTTGAAGGAAGCTGATGGGCAGAGAGGTGTGATTCCAGCCAACACCCAACTCCAGACAGCCCTCTCAGTTAATCTAGGCTCTGACAGCCAGTCTGCCCATGTGGAGCTGTGCATTTCCACCACAAATGGTGAGTGGTAGCCTGCAACCATTGACATTCATTTCATGTAAATTCATGCAAACATTTAGTTATATTTAGCTGATGATTTGCCTGTCTCCCCTTTATCGTCTGTAATGTCCCCTTTGTGGTTGCTTTCCTTGCACAGAGTTTTGAATCAAGCTGCATTCCTTTGATGGGTCTCAGGGGGGAGGAGTTTGATGCAATGTGTGTCTTGTTATGTGTTATTTTCTAAGGCAATGAACATTTAACTGTATGAAATGAGACTTGGTGGCCCTGCAGTGCCCCTTATGTTGACTCTAACTTACAGCTGTGTTAGTGAGGCTGTTGTACGAATGCAGCTGGCTTTGTATGCAAAAGTGGAACTACCCCAAGATAGTAAATTCACCCAGCACTGGGTGTGCTGAGGATGCAGTCGGGTCCAGATGTGGTACTGCTGGTCATCTGGGGTATTTTAACAATTCGGAGGAGGGGTGTAAAGGGTTGACTGTGCTCAATTCTGAAAACAGTGGTGGTTTGTTGCCAGAGGACAGCTGTTAATTTAGGAACTGCTTTTTCTTCCTGTTGCTAAGACACAATCATCCGTGCGGTGCTGATCTTTGCTGAGGGCATATTTGAAGGAGAGAGCCACGTGGTACACCCCAGTTTCCAGAGCCTCTCGGGCTGTGTTCGAGTTCCCCTAACTCCACCCAAAGATGTCCCTGTGGATTTGCACATCAAAGCCTTTGTGGGTTACAGGAACAGGTGAGTTTTGTCTTGTGATCTCTGCTGGTCTCCAGAACTAACTGTGTGACCAGTAAACAGCCATGATGTGGCTTCGTACTTGTCCCATGGGAAGTGCACTGTTACTTCCCTGGTGCCCTGCTTCTCTGTGTTACTGGAAGGGTAGCTGGAATGCTTTCTTAAGAACACTGTTGCACCTGTGATGCTGAGCTCTTCTCCAGACAAAGTCTGAATGCGCTGGAGTCACTGGGACTTATTGTGCTCTAGCTCTGCCTTTAGGGGAGCAGTGAGCATTTCTTGTCTGGGGAATGCCTTATTGTGGGTCTCCGAAGGGAATCAAGAGAGGCAGAGGCTGTATCCAGGCTGTCTGCTCTAAGTGGCTGCCTCTCCAGGTCCTGAGTGGTGGCTGCTCTGGCTGAAGTACTTGAGCAAGCCTGTAGTCTTTCAAGCTATAAAGTAACCCTGAACCTATTTGTCTTCAGGGCAAATAGAAAGTAGCGTATGCTTGATTTCAAGACACACTTTTCTAGTTTCCCACAGAAATAAAATGTCTTTTCATGTACACTTAAGAACAACTTTCTCCCTGCTCACATCTGTCAGAACTGGCGGTGCCCCAGGAAGCAGCATCCTTTCCCTGAACAGGGAGGCCTATTTTGACAGCTAGCCAGCAACTGCAGAAAGAAAGTATGGGACTGAATTCCCTTCTTATTTTCTCAATTTCTCTTTGTTATTGCTTTTAATAAGAATTCATTGAACCTGTAAAGAAAATATCCAGTCACATAATAAAATTGTAAATGTGTTAGCTTAGAGAATATATTTCATTGTAAGGATTATGGAAAATGTAAGCCATGAGGAGGAATCATTCAACCTCATGATGTGATAAGCCTGGAATTTCCAAGTTCCAGTATTTTTTCCTGGGAAACAGTAAGCAGCTGATTATGTAGCTGGAAGCTGCTGATGTCAATAGCCAGCTAAAAAAGAACCAGGAACCGTTGCAGTAGGTGAATCCCTGATATGTTAGTAACTGTCTCTATTTTTCCTTTGGAATGCTTCCAGCACGCAGTTCCATGTATTTGAGTTGACAAGACAGCTTCCCCGCTTTTCAATGTATGCCCTGAGCAGCCCGGACTCGGCCCCGGAGCCCCTGAGCTTTGTTAACTGTACAACGAATGAGAGGCCGCAAAGGGTTAGTTTCTGCTCTGCTTCCTATTTTCCATTCCTGCGTAGGTGGAGGGTTTGAAATTAGCTTGAGATATTCAACAGCAAAGGGAGAATTTGCAGTGAACTGCACTGCTGGCTTTTGGAGTCAGTGTATTTCAACTTGACTCTGCTTTTTTTCCTTCTTTCAAAGATGCCTCAGTTGTGGCAGGAACTAATGGCCTGAGATGATGAGGCGTTTCAGATACTGCGTTCCTTGCTGAGGGATAGTTGATGGAATGTGGCAGGAGCCCTGTAGTGAGGGACGAATATTGTAAACGAGCAGAGAACAGGAATGAGGCAGTGCAGTGCCCAGATAATGGCTCAGTTTCACAACAGATGAGCAGCAGTGCGGTAGCTTTTGTTCTAAAAGATCTGAATAGTGGGATTGCAGTAATTGGAGCTGGTCATTTCCCTCGTAACTGTAGGGCTCTGCCATATTTACATGGCCTTTACTGCATTAAATGCCAAGGCAAAACACAAGATGAACCAAAACTTTAACTTCTTGCAGTACAACCAAGCCTTGTTCCCAGGTTTCTCTGGTCTCAAGGCCTGGGCTTAGCTTGTCACTTTGAGCTGTGTCTCTGGTTGTTGGATTTTGTTTTCTTAAGAATATTGAGCTTTGGAGCAAGGATTCAACTGTCCTTACTCTAACAAGTTTGAGAGATGGATTTAGGGGATGAAACTTGGTAAATGAGATTTCCAAGGTACCCTGAACAGAGTGCCTTGGTGCATATCACATGCAGGGATGTTGCGTGCTTCTCCAGGCTTTCCACACAGTTGATGGCTGATGCTCTTCATTTTATTTTTGCAAGATTGTTATGTGGCTGAATCAGAGTTTCTTGCTGCCAGAGGATGCTGAGTTTCAGAGCGCTCCCTTTCAGGTTTGCTTCACTTCCCTTCGTAATGCAGGTCAACTCTGCATCAAAATCAAGGCTGGTGGAGATGTGAGTATCTTCATGGACAAGGGGAACACCCGTTTTATTATACTCTGGTAAAACTTAGGGGTTGTGCCAATCTGAGGCAGTAAAAATGGTGACTGAACAGGCAGAGAAAATACTTATGTTTTTGGAAACTTTTGGGTCTGTTTACTGTTAGTAGGTAAAATTCCAGGCCTGTTACTGAAGGAAACTGCTTAGCCTACAGATCTGTAGGAAGGTGTTTGTTCCCACACAGGGCGGTTTCGGGGAGCTACGATTTGAGGCACAAAGGCTGCCTGTAACTTTTGTGCTGGTCCTGTGTGCACAGATGCCTCTTCCCAAGGCCTGAATAAAAGCTCCTTGGAAATCAGTGTCTCCTTATCTACTAAAAGCCATAGAGCTTGCTCATGCATCAATTTTTGCCTCTTGATAGTGAACTGCTTTGAGCCTGGGTAACTGTTTGAGAGTCAGTCCTGCTGGGCAGTTGTGGGAGACGTTTTGGCATGGAAGAGCGATGAACTGCTTGCTTTCCTTTCTGACAGATCTCCATCAACACGGATGATATTGATCTAGCTGGTGACATTATCCAGTCAATGGCCTCCTTTCTGGCTATTGAAGATTTGCAGGTGGAAGCAGATTTCCCTGTGTACTTTGAGGAGCTGCGGAAAGTACTGGTCAAGGTGAGGAGGTATGGGGTGTTTCTGAATTGGCAGCTAGGCAGTCACTGGGGGCATTTGAACTAGAGGATCTCTAAACTGCTGTATCTTTGGGGAACTCGGCCAGTGATGGCTTGCTCTGTCTTCTGTGCAAAGGACAATGGGACACCCTCGGCTCTCTGTTTATTCTTCGTTCTGTAGAACAGGCCATTGGTCCCAGCAGTTGATTGTTTAAAATAATGTAAATATCTTGTCTGGGAGACAGAGCTGTGGGCTTGGGTCAGGGTCTAAGGTGTGTGTTTCAGCCTGATCGCCCCCTTCCTGGGGCAGGGTACTACTCTGGCAGCCAGGGGAAAGGGAATGGGCCCAGGGATGCCGGTTGGGTAAGTTGGGATGTTATTTCCTATTACACGGGGCCAGGGTTTACCTTGGACAATTACCTGTATGCCCAGAGTGCTGGGGGCCCTTTCTCCTGACTGTCTGCCTTGGACAGGTGGATGAATACCATGCAGTGAATCAGAGGCTCACTGCCGACATGGCTGAACACTCCAGCCTCATCCGCAGCATGCTGGTTCAGGCGGAAGATGCACGACTCCTGGGAGACATGTGAGTGGTGGCTGCTTAGCTTGACTGTGCTGGTTTTAGAATGGCCAGTCTTTGCTTTTCAGGCAGAAAAGAGCACAAAACCCCCATGTGTGCTATAGGGGTTGCCTAGTAACAGCTCTGGATGTAGAATTGGTAGCTTTGCTGGGTCCATCATGAGCTC
Source organism: Falco biarmicus (assembly GCF_023638135.1). NCBI lineage: Eukaryota > Metazoa > Chordata > Aves > Falconiformes > Falconidae > Falco > Falco biarmicus. Next base: position 21,651,935 of record NC_079302.1, on the reverse strand, counting down.
TCCTTGAGCCTTGCCTTGCTCTTTAGGTGGAAAACCCGTCTGGGAAAGGCAAAAGGGCAAGGTTAGGTATTTGACATAGAGCTGGTAGTGTGAGTCAACCTCGAGATGGCAAGATATATTAGCAAAGATACATTAAAGGAAGAAGGCAGTAAAAGCTGTTTGTGGTGTGTGAACTTTTGAGAACCCCAAGAAAGAAATTTTAGGTGTAGTCTTCACTCTTAATGGGCTGTGTTCTGTTAATGCCCTGTCTTTACTGGAAAGAGCAGCAGTAAAGAGGTCCAAATTGCTGCAGAGCAGTGTTACTTTCACTGGGGAAAGTGGCACCTCCTCTGGGTTGCTGGATAAAATAACTGCAAAAATAGACCTTCTTACCCACCCCAAAATGAGTATAACCAACATGTCTAGACAAGTCTGTTGTCTTGTAGCTAGCAGATACATGATTAACCCTGGTGGCCATCACAACCATGTATCACTTTTATATTGACAAACTAGGAATTACTTTCTTGTCTCCAGAGATGCAAATAACTGGATTGATTGTTCCCCCAGGAAAAGCATGAAGACACGGTACGTTGAGCTGTATGATCTGAACAGAGATTTAATAAATCAATACAAAATTCGCTGCCACAATCACACGGAGCTGTTGAATAATCTGAAAGCTGTGAATCAGGCAATCCAGAGGGCCGGGCGGTTACGTGGTAAGTATTGTGCATTTGGAGGGGACGGGGAGGCTGGGACCCCAGTGAGGCAGATAAGGTGTGTCTTGGAGGCACCTGGGTTAGTTAAGTGACTTCAGGCTTTTTGGCCTGAAACTAAATTAGTAAGTAGAAGTAACCTTTAACTTCACAGTCATAGCCAATTGCCTGTGACAGTCACCTGTGAGTATTCAGCATCATCTGAGATCACAGTTTTAGAGAATAGGTCAAAGCAGTTTCCAGCTTTCTGAATGGTATAGAAATGGCTAGTTTTGTTGAACACCATTTAAAAACCATTTTTAAAGTAGTGTTTCAGTTCTTAATTTATAATTCTACTTCTAAAAAACCCCAGCAACTTAAGCAGGGCTGTTTATATTATTAGTTCTGTGAGTCTTTGGGCAGGAGGTGTGTTTTTGTCTGTATAGCATTCCCCTTTCAATAAGTCATTTAAGCTCTCCTGTAATAGAGCTACAGATGATGATTCTTTAAAGAAAGGATTTTATTTACATATTAGGAGAAAAGGTGGCATTTCACTGTGTGTTTAAAAAATATTTGAAAGAACCCCCTAAATTCTGTGACTAGGTCAATAAGTATTTTTACCACTTTCTTAGTAACTGAAGTGTGTGTTCTTTTCTTTCCTTTTTTTGTCTTTACAGTCGGCAAACCTAAAACACAAGTGATCAGCGCTTGCCGGGATGCAATAAGAAGCAACAACCTTAACATGCTGTTCAAAATAATGCGTGTGGGAACAGCCTCTTCTTAAAATGGCTGGAGGAGCAGCAGCTGCGCAGAGGCAGTGTTTCCATGCAGCGGGCAGATAACAGACCAGTAATGACGAGCGGTTCGTTCAGTCCCCCGCTCCACTGTAGGGCGAAGTGATTGCAAAGGTAGCATTTTAGTTAAGCCTTCAGGTGAGAAATGTTACTACGCAGGCCAAAGGTTCGTGAAGAAAGCATCAAAGTTGAAGTGTAGATGTGCTATTTACGCAAGACAGAGGTGTAATATTGCAACAATTATTTTTCTTACAGTAACTTAATATTTTAATATATTTTGTAGGTCAGGCATTGTCCTTTTCCGTTAAAACATAGACTGCTTTGGTTTTGTTCTGATTTAGTTGGGGAGATGCGTACGGTTAAGTTTTGTTCAACGAATAAAACCAACCCCAAACAAAGCACTTTCCTGGTTTTGCTGCATAGTCTCTGTGCATGTGAAGCACTTAAACTCTCTGTGTCAGAGGATTCCGGGTTTCCTTGCAGGGGTGTGCTGCTTTCTAGGTGAACTGCAACTCAGGGCACTAGAAGCACCAAAGGGATAACATCTCCTTGCTGGCTTTTAAGCCAGAAGATCTTTGAAAGCCGTCCAGTTCCACACTCCACACAGGTAGGAAGTGGTCCGTTCCATATCCGACAGGCTCTCTGCACCTGGATTGCAGGAGGTTTTGCTTCCAGCTGGTTCTGTGCTGCTGTTGGAAAAAACCACAGATACTGAGGTGGGCAAGGGTGCATTTCAGGAACAACAAAAACAAACAACATGCCCAAGCTTGATGCATACTTACGAAGAGCTGGCAGTACTTAATGGAATTAGACAAAGAAGGTATTGAAAAATATCTCTGCTCTTGGCTCAAACCTGTTTATTAATTGTGGGATCTCTTAGAATTGGATTAAAATATTACGGTAAGGCTCTATCTTAGATCTAAAGATATTTTAGAACCTTTGCCAAAGCAAATTTCTTCTAGAAGCTAAAAATACCATGTGCAGGATGGAGGTTGGGCCCCAGTGCTCCTGGCTCCCGCGCCATTCATCACATTCACCACCGCATGGGTTGGGGTGGGCAACGCCGGCAGGGAGGAGACGGGCCACCTCTGTGAGCGAAGCCTTGGGTAGCTTCTGGGCACTGTCACGAGTAAGTGTGTCCTGTAACTGGCTCTTACTTGCTGCTGCTGCATGGAAGCCAGCAGCCCACTGTTCGTCACAGAGCAGCTGGTGAGCGTGCAGCCAGCTGAATGGGGAATGTAATTCTTGCAGTGTGGTTTAATCCCCCGAATGGCCCCTTGCCCATGTTTTGGTCCCTTCGATACGGAGGACTGCAGTGCCAGCAGCACAGATCTCTGTCACTTCAAACCTGCAGCAGCCGGAGCTCATTTGAATCCTTTTAAGAATCTGGTTGTTAGTCAAATCAAGTTCCTTGGTAAAAGGGTGGTGAGCCACCCATGCTGTTCTAAGCAAGTGAGCTCTAAGGGTTTGATTATGGAACAGTCTCCTGGCATAAGTGCTGGGCTTTCTGCTACCTGCTGTACCTGTTCCCACTGTTTCAACCTCCTGTTCTTTAAGTTCAAAATCCTAATGCTTGCTTGCTTATGTTTATGTAGCCTGTTCAATGATAAGAGAGTGGCTGTGATCAGAAAGCAGCTTTCCCGTCAGCGTCCAGGGCATCCAGTCCCAGCTCTGTTCTGCTCTTGGCAGCAAGGTCAGTTCTTTGGTCACAGTCCAGACCTCTGATAAGGATGATTTTCCCCGGCTAAGTTTCTGACAAGAAATTTGTCATTTATTTTCCTGTAAAAGCCACTTTTATCTTTGCCAAATGTAAAATCCACGTCCCGTAAGCTGGTGCTAGCAGGTTTGCAGTTGCCTGTTGAAATAAAGCAGCCCTCGGCTGGTGTGCAGCAGCAAGCTGACCCTACACCAGGAGACCAGTGGCAAACGGTCCCCGTGGGTACAATTCAGCCCAGGACTCATGCCCAGTGATTCTGGTCTTGGGTGCGGGAGGGGAGCTGGTCACAGCAGGTAAAGCTGCTGGTGAAGGACAGAACAACCTCTGAAACCACACTGGTAGGGCTGCACAGTGCTACAAATTCACAGGCAAGGCTGCTCGCGTGGCACCGCACCTTGGTATCACTGTCCCGCCCCGCTGGGGCACTTCGGTGCCTGCCTGAAACACCAGCCTGGGCTGGAGCCTTCCTCATGCGGCCCCTTTGCGTCCTGGGCTCCGCACCTGCTGGAGAGGGATCGATGTAGCAGTGATTTTCAATGTCCTAATTCAAGTTCCAGTTTGGAGTTTTAACAAAAAGGCCAAAACAACTGGAACTGACACTTGACGCCAGGTTGTATCTGATTTTAGCCCCTGTTTCTCCCAGTCCTGGGGATTGCTGCTCATTTAATTAATACTAATCCACTGAATGCCCAACGTCAGAACTTTGTTGCTGCGTGTTTATGAATGTTGAAACCATTCCTTCAGTCTGGTCTACAGCTCACCTCTTACCTCCCTCCATATTGAACTGTTCCTGTTTTCAGCTACGTGGCAAACTGATAGCCACCAAATCCCAAAATACTTGTGAAGTCCTTGAACAGCTTGGTGCCTCAATGACCGAAAGCTGCTGGTACCCCACACCACATGCCAAGCTTTGGGGGTGCAGCCAGCTGGTGGGAAATGTGTGTCCTCGTACAGCCAAGCTGCTGGACGCCTGCACGGAGCCATCCTACCTGGTATGACGTTTCTGTTCTCTGTTGCTCACGCTCTGTTCGCTCCTGTTTTTCTATACCGTCCTGCTTACTCATTTTGTGGGAATGTATACATTTCATAGTCATATACCTTTCCCTAATGATCAGAGTATTTTGCAAGCAGCTACACCTAATTGTAAATACGGATTTGTATCCAGCAGGAGCTTCTATAGAGAAGGCTCCCATTACTGGCACAGTCTAAAGAGAGCCCTCTTCCCCCAGTAGCTCACGTCATTTGAAATGTCGGCAAGCGGAGTCTTTGCCCTGTACCTGCAGTGCTAGCCATGTGTGGGGCTGCCTTCGGCTTTTGGGACCTAACAGGAAGGGTGGGAGAGCAGACGCATGTTGATTTTTAAACCTTTAAATGCTAACTGCCAGTTTGGCTTCTTAAATTACTCCATCTCAGTCACCAGAGGCAGAAAGGTGGTTCCTTGTGTGATCAGGTAGATACAGGCTTGCTCAAGTACAGGCTGGTATGCCCTCTAGTGTATTATTTATTCTTAAAAAGCAGCAAGCTCCGGAGAGCCCAGCTTCTTCCCAGTCTTCCGGGAGCCTGTTCCAGGACCTACCAGGCGCACTCTTAGGCTCACAATGCAGTAGAATAAGCAACTGTGTTTCATTAATTAATTTACTCCCAACTTTGCCTGGCTGGGTGTGCTGTGAATAGCTGTAGTGTCTGTCGCCTTTATCTGAAACTACCCAAATAATTTTGCTTTTTTTTTCTTTTCTTTGAAACCCCTATTACTTCTTTCTACTGGTGCCGCTCAAAATAAGAACTGCTTTCTCCCCAAGAAAAGCAGAGTGCCTCAGAAAACAATGATTCACAAAGAGAGCCTTGTCCTCACTTCAGGATTTGTTTCTAGCTCCATCCCCTTATCTTTGTAAGTAGTATAAAACAGTAGTGAAGGAAGATTAAAACCAAGGAAGAAAGTCTTGGCAAGTGCACAGAGAAGCCAGCTTAGGGAGATAAGTCAGAAGAGGAACAAGACGATGGAGATCTCACAACAGCAACTCGGCGCAACTGCCTTCCAGCCCCATGGTGTGGGGAGACAGCCAGGACCCAGCAACTGCTCATAGCCCGATGCTGAAACTATACATTCCTGCAGGTCGCTCCCAGCGGCTGTGCTGAGTCACCTCTCTGGAAGCAGTGGCAGCAGCTTCATGCTTTAGTGGTTCCTTTCCCAACCCTTGGGGTCGGGGTCACAGCTGAAGGTGGTTGTTCCTGTGCCTTCATGAAGACATGCCCAAAGGATGGCTGGCTCTGCGCGGGGTGCAGAGTACTCATGTGCCAACGCAGCTGGCCTTGCTTTGAGCTTACTGCTCCTCAGCTGCCAGCTGTGCTCTTACACCACTGGGGTGGTCTGCAACAGGCCTGGAGCTGAAGCAGCAGCAGACTCGAAGCCAGAGCTGGCTGGGAGAGGCAGGAGGAATGAAATGTGCATGCTCTCCCCAGCTCGCTGCAAGCCCACGGCCTGCACTGCCTGGCTTGCATGAGCTGAAAGTACACCTGTGTCTCTGCCTTGCCAAAAGCGGTTTCAGGCAAGTGTGTGCAGGCCAGGGCTGAGCCTCCAGTGCAGTGTTCTGCAGTCTGGCTGCCTCCTGCAGCAACCAGCACAGCTCTGCTACGGCAGCTCCTGGAGGGGACAGTGGCACAGTCCTGCCTCGGTGAACGTGGGGCAGGTGCACAGTGCTGCAGGCACATGCAGGGGGAGGTACTGCAGCAAGCTCACTGCCTTTCTCGTACTATGTACCCTAGGACCTAGATATCTGCTGCCTGGAAAGATCTGAGCTGATCTCCAGTGATGGAACCCATGCTGGAGCCCAGCAGACCCCAGGACAAAGCTACCAGGACAGCAGGCCATGTCAGTGGCTGACAAGCCGGGAAGAGGCGACTTCCCACGCGCCTGCAGCCAGCCTAGTGCTGAGGCTGGAGCTGCCACCCTTCCACCTCCGAAGCAGAGTGCCATCCACATCCCCATGCAGGCAGAGTGTGCAGGAGTAGGTCTCCTCTCTTGTCCTTTTAGCTGGTAAATCGTTTGGAGAAAGGACTGCAGCTGGGTCTGTCTGCACAGCATTTAGCATAACAAAGTCCCACTCCTTGTTATTGTGCCGGGTCCTTCTCAACCCAGCAGCTTGATAGCCTGTCTTCCTTCCCAACTCCATGGAGTTGTGTAGCTGGAAAACCCTCATATTTCCCAGCTCCTTTATTTCTGCCTCTACCAACAGTTAAGCTCCACAAAATGTCTTGGGCATTTTGTAACAAAACTTGCCCAACCAGTGTTTGAAGCATTTAACTGACCCATTTCCTTTTTTTTTTTTTTTCCAAAATAAAATCAGCCCTCAGCTTGGGGCAATGTACAATTACAGTTTTCACCCTGACAGGTTAGCAATGCATGCGGTGGTGCTACCTGCATGAGAGAACAGCCGGGAAGCTGACAGACAGAGTTGTGTGACAATGACCCCCTCGACGTAACATTAAAAGCAGTCCAAATGCATGTTACAGTGGACTCAGGAGAGGCCTGGATTTCCAGTTGTATGGTTTAAAGTCACCTGGACACGACGTGGTAGGGTACAGCTCTTAGCATCAGCGAAGTGTGCCTGGGCCTGGACAGAAACCTGCTGCCCACCACCACCGCTGTTCTCTGCGTGACAGCGGTCACACTCCGCACCATCACTCATAGTAGACAAAGGCAAAATCCCAAAATCCTGTTCTGTTGGGATGCTTGTTCAGGCGTGCCAAGCTACGATGATTGATGTATTTCACAAACTGCACTGTTTCTTTGTCTCTGTAAACCAAGGCCAAGCAGTTGTCCTCTGGATTCACCGTCAACAGCTACAAGACATGAAAGTAAGGGAGGAAATTAATTTCACAAAAATGGCTTTGATATCATTGAGGAAGAAATAAACGAGTTTCAAAGGCTAGTCAGAACAAAGGTCTAGTGTTAGAAAATGAACTAGGTCTCTATTTTAATTTCCCTACCCCCTCAATCTAAAGCATTTATTACACAGTAAGGGATTCTGGACTTCCTCACTGTCACTAGTACCAATGCTGAATGCGACCCTAGTAAACAGCACTTCCCAGGAAAAGCAGCATCTCTGCTACAGCCTCGTGCCCCTTGGAGGCTTGCAGAATGCCACCAGGTGCAGGTGGTGTCAGGCCTGAGCCTCAAGCTTTATGATGAACACTAGCCTCTCGAAGCTGGAGCCATGCCCACGAGCGGCAGGTCAGGCAGAAGAGCTCCAGTATGGGACTGAGCACCCTCAGGATTATGTTAGCATTATGATAAAGTGTAATTATGTCTCTCCACCCCGAACAGCTTTATCCAAGTTGCAGCTAGCACCTGAGGTCCTTACCTCTTCATCTTCACCTTTAGCTATGTAGGAAGTAAAGCCACCATATTCCGGATCCCAGTCTTAAAACAGAAAGAAAGATTCTTTGAAAGTCCAGCACTGTCCAGACTCCATACAGCCTTCCTGGAGATGCTGTTTTTCCACCCTGCTCCCCAAAGTTACTGGATACAGGACGATTCCCACTTTACCTCCTGCAGTCTATTTTTTTTTTTCTCCTGTTCAGAAACAACTTGAAGCAAATATACTGGATTTGCCTTTTACCACCAACGGCCCACTGAAGGTTGCCTGGCGCTCTGCTCCTGACATGTAGAACAGCTTTGCCTTAGCAGGTACGCAGAAGGATTTCAGTATGATCACTGGCACGTGCCAGGTGGTTTCAGCTGTGCATTCTGGGCTTAGCTGGTCCAAAATGCTTATGTTTACATCTTTGTTTTCAGCACTATCTAGCAATCAACCTAAAATGCCCAGCCAGGCCTGAAGTAACTTTTGAAAACCCCAGGCTTTGTGAATTGGAGGCATGGTACTAACTTTGATGAGCAAAGGGGCGGAAGGGAATGCTGTCGGTGGGTATTCTGGCCACCCAACCCTCCACCCTGCTCAGAGCCTGCCAGGCAGATACAGCCTTCCCTCTGCCCAAGCGCCACCTCCTGGCTCCAGCAGCAGAGGCCAAGCTGATCCCAAGGCTGCAATCCCAAACCTTTGGGTAAGGACTACCGAAACCAGGGTTTAAGCAGAAGCGAGAACTAGGATTAAGTCTACAGAGCCCTTCTATGTAGGAAAAAGCAGGGAAATTTTGGCTATTGTAGCACTGCTGAGAATTCAGAAGTGCCTCCTTCAGGTGACCCTCATCAGCAGGGTCCCGACATCTCTCTTGTCCGCTTACCCTCACAGCCACAGAAGAAGAGCAGGTCAAGAGCAAATTCGGTTGCTTGGGTGTCATGGACTAGAGTATAGTGCCCATGGGTCCAGCGCCTCAGCAGCCCCGCACACACAGGCGTACCTGAGCCTAGGAGAGGGAGCAGACAAGCCAGGGAAGCGATGAAGTTGTATAATAACTACTGCCTGCTGAGCTCAAGGTGTGCAGGGGGACAAGGCCCTGCACTGCACACCGCTGTGGAACTGTCTTTCCCGGCCCCAGCAAACTGTAAAGGGAAAAAAAACCCCAAACCCACAGATCTCACGTTAACTTATTTTCTAGAGATGGCTCTAAGTTAGGCACTTCAAATAATGTGGAGGAGTGGGGCCAAGATTTGCTCTTTGACAGGTCCAGGTTACAATGTGCTTTGTTTTAACCACTTCTTCCTTTTCTATTTTGTCCCCTCCCAGATTTACAATGGAGTTCCGAACCCCAGGAACCAGCAACCTATCTGCTCTGCAAGTACGCTGGAACTACCAGAAGCTTCAGTGAAGGATATGGCTCTGAGCTCGCTGTGGGTGCCACCCCAGGAGGTGTGCCACAGGCTGGGGAAGTCTTTTTCTCATGGGTCTGTCTCAGTTTTCCATCCATGGAGCCCTGAACTATGCCGCCCTCATATGTGAATTTAAAATCACACACCAGAAATGTGGCAGATGGAAGAGGCAAAATGACTAGCCGTGGAAACCAGAAAAACAAAGCCTTTGTACCAGGTACATGTTCTGCTGGGATTTTCAGTAGGACTTTATTACCTCTTATTCCAGTGTCCACTAACTTGCCTGATACAGTGCAAGATGAGCATTTTCAAAAATTCTACCCTTAAACTTCAAAGCCACTGTTGAAAATAAACAGCACCAATACACAAATCCAAAATTAATCTAGTCTTTGCTAGGAACAACACCTCATTGCTGACAACTGAATTCAGGCTGGCAGCATCTTCTGAAAGGTTAAATCCTAATTTTAGATATCAGATTTCTAATTCTGAAATTGTTTTCTGGTCCATTCACTTTTTTCCTTTTGATTTGGTATCTCATACAAGAATCTACTTTATATGAAACAAGAATATGTGGACATAGAAACGATGGAACTATTGGCAAGATTACTGGGCAATTAATTAACACCTCCCCTCATGCCTTAACTCCTACAGAAGTCTCACCGTTATGACTTAGGCCTGTTCAAAATGGTATTTTCAAGTTAGTCATTAATTTAGTCCAAAGGCTTTTGCGATGGTCACTTATTTTAGCTACCCGATCTGACATGCTTCAAGTCCTGTATCTGTCCCGTGCTTGCTGCGGTACAAGGTGAAATGCTAGTTCCGCGAAAATCATGGGGAATTCTGCTGCTGACACCCTTCATGCCAGGATTCTGCTCAAGTTCTGTCACACTGCTGCTGCTCTACTTACTGTTCTGCACCTTGCTGTCTTGTGCTTCAGGGATGTTGTCAGGCTGGTCTGGCCCATGGGGACTGCTATCAGTGCGCTCTTCAGTCTCTTCCTGCTGTAGTTTGGGACTACCGTGCCCAGCGGCGTCTGCTGCTCTTCCTTCCCCAGCATCTTCATCCTCATCAGTGGGAGCCAGGAAATGCAGCTTTAGGCCAGTGAAGTTGGAAAGCAGTAAGAACAAGGCCTCAGAGCGTAAGAACTGCAGGAATTTCCTCAGGACGTCAGGGAGGCTGTCTTCCCCTGCTGTCTCATAGCATCTGAAAGACAGCAGATGTATCAGCAGATGTGCTTCCTGCTGGAGAACCAACAGGGACCACGTCCACGGGGGCAGTGTCAGCCAGTGCAGGCAGTTCCTGCCTGGCCAGATCAATAGGCGCAGGGCACTGTCCTTCCCCACCTTTTATTGGCAGGCCCCCGACTAATCCACTGGATGTCTTTGTTCTCCAAAGCTTCACACAGTAGTTGGTATTTCTCTTTCTAGGAGAGAAAGGCAGCGCAGAAACATTAACATTTAGCTCCCAGGTGTCCCTCGGTGCGCTAGAAGCAGCCATTGTTTACTCTCAGATAAGGCACACTTCACTTTTTCTCTAATTTTGTCTGAGGCTCCCAGGGACTGCTGAACTGAGAGGCAGAGCCTGCCTGGGCATCGTGTCTTTTCAGTGGCAGTGACCAAGAGGTTATCAAATGCTACTGGATTGCCTGCTGGATGAGAATGCAATTTCACTGAGATAGGGATGCCAGTAAACCAGAGGTCAATCAGCCTTGAGAAGCAAAGCCTTTCAAGTAAGACAGAAGCATTTAAGTCATCTGTTTTGCACATGGGTTGAGTTCCCTGAGTGCTAGGCTGTGAGATCTGAGGGACAAGAAAGGACACCGATCACCACAAGGCTAGGAAGCAGGAAGGATGACATGGGTTTCCATCCTCTGCTTTGCTTCTTGCAGGAAACAAGAACATTGAAGCAAAGCATATGATTTTTTTATGAGTCCTTGTGCAACAGCGTACAGGCAGCCACAGGGGATCCATCCACAGAATCCCAGAATGGCTGACATTGGAAGTGGCCTCTGGAGGTCACCTGCTCCATTCCCTGTTAGTGACACTAGAGAGTGTTTTAGCTGACAGCCGTAGAAGCAAGCCCCTTCCCAGCCTGCACGACACATCAGCAGACCGCATCGGATTGAACCACTGGGCTCACCTTCAGAAAATCTTTCAGGAGAATTTCTGATCGCTCCTCAAATTCCTCCTGGATTTGAGCTTGGGAGTCCATGTCCAAATAAACTAGATTGATCCACTCATACAAGATTTCATGCTGGAAGGGAAATGGAGTTGAAGCTGAATTTGCAAAAGTAAGGATTCCCAGTTCCCCCTTACCCAGCTGGCTACACACACACACTCCATTCCTTAATTTATTTCATGGCAGCACAAGTATTTGCTGCATTCTCTGCACTATTGTAGGTATGCAAAACGTACAGTCAAAAAAGATACAGAAGAAAGAAACCAGCTACAAATTTAGGGGGGGCGGAGGGGAAGAGGGAACAGGATACGTTAAAGATTAAAGCATCCTCAAGCATCAGCGCATCCTGTAATGGGTATTCCAGGGACATGAAAGAAACAGAAGTACAGATAAGCAGATGTAGGTTGTTACGCACATCATAGGGGATGTGTGGGCTCCTGGGCAAGGCAGCTTCAACGTGGCGTGCAGGTCTGACTATCGATGGGCCGTGAAACCAGCCGCTCACTGACAAGCGGCACTTCTCCTCGGACAGAATTTCTGACACCTGGAACAACATCGACCAGCATGTCATGGTTCAGAATCAAAACATTTAAGGGCCAGCTGTAACAGGCACCGTGTAGAGCCATCACAGGAGAAGGACCTGGCTCCAGAGAGCCTGCTGCATACACAGAAAAGTCAGACAAGGGCCAGACCAGGCTGGATTATTCTTGGCTCGCAGAGAGAGGGCTAAAGCAAACTTTGTAGGTTTCCAGAATCCCAGCCCAAGCTTGTACTCCAAGCTCCCAGCAGAATCCATTCCCTCCCTCTGAGAGCTTTGAGTCATTGTTACTAAAAGTAATTGTACTTTATTTTTCTACCATTTATGCTGTTGAAGACTCAGCTATCATAGGCTGCAAAAATTAGCTGTCACAGCTTAATCTGGCAACTCAGAAAACGCTGAGCATTTGTAGGCCACAGCAGACTATACTGGTCTACATTTGTGTCTTTAACTTTTTTAAAAGTGCTGTAACATCATCATGAAGGGCATTTGCCTGATACGTTTGGCTTTTCCTCTACCTCTCTAGACTAAGAGCAGCCCCTCTGTCCTGGCATTTAACCTGGCCTGTGGAAACCCTGGGTTTTTGCACAGTGATGGCCACTGTTAAATCTTGATTTCATCAAATTGTGCAGAGGTAAACTGGGCTAAATTGAATAATTTTACACTTCAGGGTGCTGTACTGCAACAGTAGTGCAAAGAGAGTGCTAGCCCCTTATAACTGGTTGCAAGCTGCAAATTGTAGTTTTTCAATAGCATATAAAGACTTTACACTGTGGTTTTTTTGTTTTGTTTTTTTTTTTTAAGAACAGTCTGATGGAACAGGAGGAAGATACATAGACCACTCTAAAAAGGTTTAGGCTTTTACCGATTGTTACAGAGCTGTAGTGGCCCTTTAGAGAAGTTCTAGGTTATCTGGAATGTCTACCAAATCCTGAATCATTTAGGAAATGGAAACCGGAGGAATGCCTGGTGTTAGAAGCTCATGGACCTGCTCTGCTCAGCAAACACAGCTTTGTTTGCTATCTGCAGAAGAAATGTACACCACGAAAGCCAAAACCTGAAGATTTGTTAGGAAGTACTGACTAAATGCTCTCTGCCCAATGTCTGAGAGGGATTTAAGGCTGGCATGTGCTGTGAAGGTTTCGTATCAGTCTGACCCTTAGATCCTGTAACAGTAATTTCACAGGCTCTATGTTTTCCTGATGAAAGGGTCAAAGAAATGATTCAGTGGCTCAGCAAATAACTCTGGGCACAACCAGTGAGGTCCAGATCTGGGAGGCTTTGATTCACAAGCATTATGCTTAACTGGGAGTGTTATTTAAAAAATAAATTTATTCTTTAAGCTGAGTTTATTGCCTGTGTTACCAGCATCAGAGACAGTACGCAGGACTCTGATTAGTGCTAATGTGTTGGATTAAATTTAGGTCAGTAGGAGCCAGTCACACGGTTACATGGAACATGGATTTTTGTAACAAGATTAAATCACTACCTGAAAACAATTAGGGCAGTGACCAGGTAGATGCTTCTATTAATTAACTGATTAAATGATACAAAAATAAACCCCTAAGCAGTCTAGGTGAGGACATGCCCAGCCTACATCACCGATCATCAGCTTCCTCTCCAACTTTCTGCTCTTTGGCCCCGTTTGTTACAGTCTGTGGTATCTCAAGTACACAGGAGTTTCAGATTTCACTCAAGTGTTCATATTGTGCAGTCCCATGGATTATTCATCCTGTTCCCAGGCATCTTCCTGGTAAGTGCCAAAAAGTGCTACTTAACCATATCAGCATTTCTACTGCAGGGTACAGCACTACAGCTGTGTTACTGAGGGGGCAAAGCCGTATCCGCAGAGTACCCTGCGGGCAAGGTGACGTGCTGAGGAGCTCTACTGGAGCAAAGTCACAGCCTCCATGTGAAAAACGTGAGCTAGTTTAAAACAAGCAAACAAACGAGAAGTCTGACTTGAAACCATAGCCAAATCCACAGCAGTGGCTTGCCAGGACACCAACACAAAACGGAAGTTTTTCTTCCCCCAGGATGAAGATAGACTGACAGTCTAAAGTTGGCTTTGTTAGTTCTTGTCCTCCTTAAAGTCATTGAAGCCCTGACTGTAACATACAGCACTCAGCATGAGTATTCACTCTACCCACAGTTCTGCTCTCTTTCCCTTCTTCCTCCTCAACAGGTTTATAATAACACAGAGTGAAAAACCACAACAATGAGAATCAAAAAATGAAAACAGCGCGCTCCTTGCCTGGTGGAAAGAGACTGGAGACACTTCAAAGAAAACCAGCGTGTTCCACGAAGGCACTAATGACTTGACGATCTGCTGTGGCTGAAAGTGTTCTGAAGAGGAAGAAAACATACTCTCATTAATATATGAACTGGAACTCCCTAGAAACTGTTATTTCTCATGACATGGCGACTGGCAAGACATCTGGGTATAATGGATGGCATTCAGAACAAGGGCTGGGTGAGAAAACAGAGGACTTCTGTCACTGGAAAGGGAAGTTATTTCCATCAGTTTAGAGTTTCAAGCACAGTTACTGGCATCGGTTCCATCCTGCTGCCATTCTTGGGCCTTGCAAAAAAATGGTCAAAAAGGACGTTCCTTTTTCTGCTGTCACCCAATAGCACTGTCTGCAAAGCCTGCTACTGTCCATCTCTATGGTGCAAGTTTTACCAATACATTAGCTTCTCTGGACAAAAAAGAAACTCTTTATCTCCCTTCTGCTGTTTGAGGAGAGAGCTGCTGCAAGGGGCTCATAAGCTTCACCATTTTCAGCCACCTGAGGCTGAGCTCAGTGCTCTTACCGTCTGCACTATAGAGGTCCAGTGTTCCCCCATCGCTTTTCTCCCAGGGTGGCACGAGGTACAGGATGAAAGCAATTCTCCGACCTTCCAGCTCATCATCATGGCACAGCAAGACATCTGCAATTACAGACGTTTTGCTGCAGCAGCATCTTTCCAGTACACGCATGATTCATTGTAGTCACTGCTTCCCTGCTTTGTCCCCGCAAGGATACAACAAGAAAAAACACGCCCTTTCCAAGAACTGCATTTTCACTCGTCAGCATCACCAGCACAAAATTTGCAAGATTAACTTCTGTGGGATTGGACTGCACTGCAGTTGGCAGATTAGCCCGCTCTGAAGGTACAGGCAGTTATAACTCATCATCCACCCCGCCTCGGCTGCCTCTGGGAACAGCGGACAGAGATTTGTGACTTCAAGAATGATTCATGCCCTGACTCCTAAATACAGAGCTGCCCTTTGAGTAGGTTCGTTGCTGGAATAGAGGGGAGGGGGAGCCCTGGGAACAGAAAAGCTGGACCAACAATTGGTTGTGTCAAAGACTTCCAAAAAGTAGAGCTGACAGCAGCAAAATTTTTCCTCTTCTCACAGTGATTTTTCATGACTAGAAGCATAGGCGCAGTTGTAAGCTGGACTCAGTAACGTGATGTTCTAACATCAGGCTTCACAAACTCAACTGTAGCATTTGGAAGCTGAACACGGCACCCTTTTGCACAGAAGCAGGCACGCAAACAGGGGCTGAGCACCTCTGAAAAGGTGGGGGCTTGCAACAGCACTGGGCCCAGTTACAGCCATCAGCAACAGAATTACAGCAACAGTTTTTCCATAATTTGTACTTCATTTACCGAGACTTTGATTTGCTGCTGAGAGCCTCCAGGACCCTGTAGAACTGGAAAGGGGCTGGGGTGGCTTATGTAACTAGGTATTCTGTAGGCATTTTATTTCCTATACACGCACAGATGCTTTAGGGAAAAGACTGCTATTAGACTGACCGGTATATTCATATTTAGCACAGGAGATGTCAATAGTTGGCTCCAGCTCTATCTGGGTCACAGCAGAAAGCCACGCACGGAATTCTTCACACAGAGCATGCCTGTGAAGACAAGTATAAGGTGTGTTATAAAACCTATCGCTATGGCCTAAACTAATTGATTACGTGCCTTCCAACCGTATTAACAGTGGAAGGTGCAGCTGCAGCCAGTGACTGTATTCCTACAGAACCACGCAGGAGCTGGCCAGGACGAAGCCCTGTGCACACAGTGTCGCTGACAATCGCCAGCAGCAGCAAAGTGGGATGCGCTGGGAGGGCACACACAGGCCGGCTGGCAGGAGCCGCGGCCACACGAGCTGACCGGGTGCCACGGCGAGGGCTTCGCTCCTCAGGGCCGGCTCCTGCCCCACGCCGCGGCACCGGCCCACCCCGCAGCCCTCGCCCTCCCAGGGAAGCCCCCCGGCGCTCTCCCCCTCCTCGAGCCGGCGCTTTACCTCAGCGCGGCGACGTGGGGCTCCGGCCTGCCCCCCAGCTCCTCGGACTGCGGCGGCCCATGCAAGAGAAGAAGGGACACGGGTTAGGGCGGCGGGGCCCGGCACGGCGCGGCTCAGCCCGGCCCGGGGCCCACCTGCCGTAGCGAGAGGAGGTCGTTGCGCCGCCTGCGGAAGCCGAGGCCCAGCAGCTCATCGCGCAGCGCCTCCGCGAAAGCCGGGCCCGCCAGGAAGCCGGGGATGACGCCGTGCCGGAACGGTACCGGCTCCACCACCACCGCCGTCTCTGCAAGGGAAGCGCCGCCGGTGAGGGGAGCGAAGGACCCGCCGCCACACGGGCCAGGCCCGGGGGTGAGGCCCGCTGGGCCGTACCGTGCCGCAACGGCTCCCCGCAGCCCCAGGCCGCCGCTGCCCGCTCCCGCAGCGCCGCGTCCCTCAGGGCAGCGCAGAGCTCGGCGCGCGCCTCCCGCTTCCCGCGCTTCTTCCCCGGTGGCAGTGCCGCCGCCCCGCGCCGCTTAGCGCCCATGGCACAGCCCCTGGCCGACTACAGCCCCCAGCAACCCCCGCGCTGCCCGTCGGGCCAATCGGATCGCGCGGGGGCGGAGCCGCGCCGCGCTGACCAATGAAGGTGAGGGAAGAGGGCGGGGTGCGGCTGCTGCGGGCCTGTGAGAGGCCCGCCTCTCTGGTGGCGGCGGAAGTGGGGCGGGTGGTTCCGGCGAGGCGGTGTGCGGTCTGGCGGGAGGTTAATGGCGGACGTCGTTCCCGCCGCTGAGCATTGACAGTTCCTTCGCCGCCTACCGCCGCGCCGCCATGTCTGTGGTGCCGCCTAACCGTTCCCAGACCGGCTGGCCCCGCGGGGTGAACCAGTTCGGGAACAAGTACATCCAGCAGACGAAGCCGCTCACGCTGGAGAGGACCATCAACCTGTGAGCGCCGTCTCGGGCCTGCCCGGGCCCCGTCCCGTCCCGCTAGCGAGCCCTGCCCCGCGCCCCCCACAGCCCCGCAGAGGCTTCCCCTCAGCGCCCGCAGCTCCAGGGCTGCCCCTGCCGGCCCGGGGGCTGAGGGGAGGGCGGCGGAGGCGCGCGGCTGCCGGCGGGGCCCTGCCCGCCGCTCCTTGCCGGGGCCTGCGGTGAAAGGCCGCGCTGAGCTGGAGGTGCTGCGGCCTTGTCGGGGGGGCAGGGAGCGTTTGCTGGCGGTGCTTTAGTGTCTAGAAACAACATCGCAGCCGGGGAGTGTTTAGACGTGGTGGACATGATATATGTTTCCCCCCTGTGTGCGCTTCTATGGGGCGGCAGGGAGGGAGGCAGGCGCTTGGCCCAGGTGGGGTTTGAGCTGACCCTGGGTGGTCAGCAGGCTGTGGTTGGACGCACCTGGTGGTTGCCGATGGTCTGGTGCAGGCGTTGTTAATGAAATGCGAAATAAAATCTGGAGAAAACTTTACTTCTGTCATAGATACAAACTATTTGCTAATAAATATTTACTTGCTTTCTGTGAGAAACCATATGCTTTAGCTTCTTCCAGTAAACTGATGGATGTGTTCTTCACTGAGTACATCTGTCAAGTTCCAGAAACAGCAAATGTTAAGTGTAACAAGTGATACTCAATTTTAGCTATTAATCGCAGATTCATGGGGTGGGTTTTTTTGGTTTAGCTGAGTTTATTCACAATTAAGAGTCTTGTGGAAGTTCAAACGTGTATTTCAGAGATTGGAATATTTTTATAATGGTTCTGAAGAAAAGACTCAGCAGGAAGCTGTGTTATTAGCACTGATTTTTTGGGGTTTTTTTTGAAGTATCAGCGAAGAGTTTTGATGTACAGATTAATGTACCCACATTAGTAAAGTATGGGTTAGCGTAGTAGGTTATTAATAAAGCTATTCATGTATCTAAAAGGGGAAATTAAAAACAAATGTAGATGTTCTCAGCTATAAGTGGAAGTTGGGGAGTTTGCTAATAAATGAATATGCAGTTAGGAAACTGGTTGTTTTGCCTTACTTGTGAAAGGGCTCTAACAACTGGCTCTAACAACACTGGCTTGTGACTTTGCCACTGTAAAACAGGAGGAAAAATTCAGGGGTGGGGGAATTTGGGGGGGGAAGAGTGTATGCAACTTAAATTTGACACATATAAGTAATGGGGAAAGAATAAATGACAAGGTGCTTCACAAGGAAAGCATTCTCTGTGAGATCTGCTGTTTATTCTATTAATTCAGTTGCTTTATGCCACAAGTTAATAAAACCGTGATGGTAACCTGTGACTGCTCTGCCTGGAACCCATTTTCCTCTCCCTTTTTCACTTAGCTGGGTGATCCTGTCTTCGTCCAGGCCTCATGCTGTCAGATCTTTGTGTTACTTGGATTTTGCTGTACAGTAACGTTCTCCCATTGCCCTCTGTGCGCTCTAGGACTGAACAATTTCTTGCCTAACCTTTCTCTTCTGACTGTTTTTAGCCCCTCTTACCTGGAGAGATCTCAATTTCCACCATACTATCATGAGAGAATGCACAGGTCCAGCACCTAGCCATACAGAGTGATCTGCTTAAACTCTTGCTCTTACCCCAGGCTCCTGGCCCTGCACTTAGACACTCAGCATTTCTCTTCTTCTGTGATCCAGATGTCTGATTTCCCACTTCAAAACAAAACCACTTCTAACACTTTAGTTTTTGGGCTCTTCAGTACTTCTGCAGGAAAAAATAGCCAAACCAAAAACGCTGTCCTGTGCAGCTTCCTTCCTTCCCAGCAGAGCTTTTCTCTTCTGTCCCTTTCCCAGCTCTTCTCAGAAGCTCAGCTGCCTTTTCTCTGCGGTGTGGAGATCAAAGAGGGTGGCTGCTGAGTAACAGTTGCCGCTGGTTCTTCTGGCTGCCTTTCCTTCTTTGAATCTGCACTAGCGTGTTCATCAGCAGGACTTTCTGCGTCTGTGTGTATCATGGTGCAGATCTTACTGTGATAGGAGCCCCATAAGTCACAAACAAGAACTTCTAGCCCAGTGCCAAGTGTGTTACCCGTTTGGTCAAGCACAGAAGGTTTTCCCTCAGGGTAGATGCTGCGTCATAGTGATTTAAATTTAGATTTCTTATGCGGTAACATTATCTTTTTTCACCCCTCTTATAGGTATCCTCTGACAAATTATACATTTGGTACCAAGGAACCCCTGTATGAGAAGGACAGTTCCGTGGCAGCTCGGTTTCAGCGCATGAGGGAAGAGTTTGACAAGATTGGCATGAGGCGGACAGTGGAAGGGGTTCTGATTGTACACGAGCACAGGCTGCCCCATGTCCTGTTACTGCAGCTGGGTACAACTTTTTTCAAGCTGTAAGTATCTGTTTTTTGAATGTAACTTTCAGTTTAACTTTATTGTCATGGTCTGCTAAACAGACAGGCTAGAGGTTAAAGCGTGGCTGACCTATGGGTGTTTTGAATGTGATTCATTTCCTGCAAAGACAGTCTGGGAAAACTTTTCTTGAATGGTGGGGTTTTCATCTAAAGTGTATTTGCCTGACTGCTCCTGAGTGGGGTGACTTTGTGTGGAACCAACTGGAAATCTTAAACAGCGCATCACTATGGTAATACCCTGTTTAAAACTCATTATCAGTAGTTAGTGTGTTGTACTTACATTGTGAAAGCTGTTACGCTTAAATATGCTTGCACCACAAAAGCGGTGAAGTGGAGCTCAAGGAATAAACCCCAGTAAATGCAGAATGATACGTGTTTACAAACTACTGGGTGAGCTGGGGACAGGAAGAAAGATAGGCACCTAAATTTGGGAAAATTCCTTCAGTTCGTCTCAGTTCTCGCTGCCAGAGTGAAGTTTTAGTGTTTGGATCATATGGGCATAGTGACAGTGGTGGTGCTTGTTTTCTTTTTAAAACCGGATGGGACGGCTTGTGTTCTTGCTCTTACGTTTTTAACATTTATATTGTTTGTTCTCAATTTTGTGTGTGTGCGTGTAAAATCTAATTTTATACCCAAATTCCTCTTTGACATCTTGATTTGGGGGATGTGTGGACAAAATGGGCTAGACTCTAAAATTTTTGCGAAACCATAATGATGAAAATGTGGTTTTAGTTTTTTTCATTAACCTTGCATCAAATGTAGGATAGTTCCCCACATGGGTTTTATTTTCTGCTTCCTGTGTGTTTCAGTGAGTGCTGTTATTGAGATAAAAACAAATACAGTCAGTGCTTACAACTCTTTCTTCAACTTCTGGTGCGTTTATACTGTTGTTAAAACTACCTTTTAAGTGACCCAGTTACTATCATCTATATTGTTACAGTTTTTCCTGATGATGTTAAAGTATTTTATCTAATAGCTATTTTTTATAAGGGACATACAATAGCCTTTTTACTCGTGGTTTTGGTGCCAGCTATCAAATTAACATTCTTCAAATTCAGCAAAGTTAGATTTGGAACTTCTGACGTACGAGCCTTGAGTGAATTTGTAATTCTTGGCCTGGAAGCACATCCAAACTTACCTGTGAAAGTCGGAAAATGCAATAAAACATAACTTTAGCTTTCATTATTGATTATTTCAACAGACCTGGTGGTGAACTCAATCCAGGAGAAGATGAGGTAGAAGGGCTCAAACGCTTAATGACAGAGGTCTGTTTTCTTTTGTTATGTTGTATACTGGAATGTTGGATTATTTTAGAGTTAATAGAAGGAGGCAAAGCATTAGTCTCTTTACTGCTTCTGTTATTTTGATGCTTTTGCGATGTTCTCGGGTAGTGAACAAATCAAGCAGTAAATTTTGGTTCCTCTGCATCACGAGTGTGATGGAGTAGTGTAGTGGCTGACCTCCTACCTGCTGCTCATGTCCTGTGTTCATTTGCAGCTTTGCTTTTTTGGCTGGCTTCAGGCAAATGAGTGTGAAGATGGGCAGTAAAATATGTTGTGAGACAGAACTGATGAGGACTTGCCTTTGAGATAGTCTTCCCAATGCACCAATTAACCTTCCATGCTCTCCGAGTAACCTAAATTAATTCTGTCAGATAGCATAACAATGCATTTCATTCTTTCCACTGGTCTGACAGGACTCAGTTCAGCTGAATACAGCATGGAATTTGAAATGCTCCCTAAAGTGTCCTTGTCCCATCAGGTGAGGCTTTTACTAAAAAAATGTCACTTTATACCAAAATGCTCTAAAATTATATTAAAAGCTGTTCCAGAGCAGTTCTAAATTACATCAGACCCTTATGACAGCAAGTCTTCATGCTTCCAGTATACGTTTTGTAAAAAAAAAATTGACTTGGGTAGTTAAGAGTTTTGACTGTAATGGTGATTTTGGTAGATACTGGGTCGTCAGGATGGTGTTCAGCAAGACTGGGTGATTGATGACTGCATTGGTAACTGGTGGAGACCGAACTTTGAACCTCCACAGGTGAGTACTCATGTTGAGATTCATCTTCTTCAGTCAAGTACTGATTGTACTTCCAAACCCCTTCAACCTGCCAGTTGGGCTTGTTGAGTACCTGCTGCACGAGCAGTTAGTTTTTCTGGTTTTTACCTGTTTCATCTCCTTTCTGTGGCTGAGGAGAAACTGCAAACTTTTTTTTTTTTTCTTGGTAACTCCTGTCTCCCTCCTCTGACCCGTCCTGCTGGATGAGGAACCACTGGATATCACAGCTTCCAGTCCTCTGCTGAGTCAGGCACAGCATTTAAATTCCAGTTGTAGCCACAATGGAAACTTGCACTGCTGCATGTGGAACAGAAACCCTGCGAATAAATTTGTCTCACTACCCTATTTCTAAATGCTTTAATACTGAGAATGCTTGCTCAGTTTGCTGTTAGGTGTTTCCATCTTACTGGGTTATTTTAATTGTTAATGATTATTGGCACATCTTCAGTGTAGAAGAATGGCTGCAGAAGCATGGCCTTAGAATCTCTGAAGATCTGCACAATCCAGGCCTGGTATTAGGATGGGCCTGTAATCAGAATTGTACTGAAGTTGCTGTGCTGAAGTTAACAAGAAAGGTAGCCTTGAGCTATTCTTGAATCCTGAGACCAAGCAATTATGTTGTGCCAACAGGCTGTGGCTGTAACAAGATACAGCTGCTGGGAAAGCAGGTGCAGGGCCAAGAAAGACAGGGACCGGTATGGGAAAATAGGGACTAACAAACTACATGGCTGAAGCACAGCAACACAATTAGCTACATGGATAGAATGCTTATTTTGGTCATGATAATTAGGGGTGTGAGAACTGCACGTGTTTAGAGACTACTAACCAATTATATTTCTGCTTGATGAATATGCATGTGTATCGGTTCTATATAAGTAGTGTTAGAAACTAATAAAGTAGAGCAAGATGCATAACTCATATTGAGCGTCTTCTTGACTCCGGCGAACCCTTCTTCCAACACTTCAGATCCTGTCAATATTTGTGACAGCAACAGTGTTCCTTTCAGAGTACTTTCTTCTAAAAGTGGTTTTCCATACTTGGGGCAGTGAAAGAACAGTATATGACACTTTGAAAGCTTGCACAGTGCTTGATAATTTATAAAGTAGCACTTAAGATTGCACAATATTTTCAAAACTCTGTACAACCAATTTTTATTTTTTTTCTTCCAGTATCCCTATATCCCAGCTCATATTACAAAACCAAAAGAGCACAAAAAGCTTTTCTTGGTCCAGCTTCAAGAAAAGGGTAAGTGTTTGTTTGCAGTGAAGGATTGTATTTATGTCTAAATGCTTGCATTTCACAGAAGGAAACATGGTAGCCAGTTTGTGTTCATATGCTTGCAGTTTTTTATAGTTAATACTAAAAAAGTTAAACGTCGACATCAGTTTTACAGGTAGGTGATCCTTTGAATGTGAGTTCCTAGTAAATTCTCATTCCTGCTCCTGCATCAGTCTCTGTACAGGCGTAGGACCCCCATATTGAAATAGAAAATGGATAAACCTGCTATAGGTAGTGATCT
The DNA here is from genome assembly GCF_023638135.1 of Falco biarmicus. Classification (NCBI taxonomy): domain Eukaryota; kingdom Metazoa; phylum Chordata; class Aves; order Falconiformes; family Falconidae; genus Falco; species Falco biarmicus. Next base: position 21,629,066 of record NC_079302.1, on the reverse strand, counting down.
TGCTCTTAGGTGTGTCGGGGGCGGTGATACCTTGGCTGAACTTGTGGAAGTTTTTTCTTATTAATCCACTTGTATTTGGTTTTAGCTTTGTTCGCAGTCCCAAAAAATTACAAGCTGGTTGCTGCACCGTTGTTTGAGCTCTATGACAACGCACCAGGATATGGACCCATTATTTCCAGCCTTCCTCAACTTTTGAGCAGGTACATTACAATTTACTTGTATTATAGTTCTTGGGAGCACATTTGCTGCAGGATGCCAGAGCCAGGCTCGGCACTACAGGAACCAACTCAAAAAGGTTGCAGCTATCTCAGAGAGCTTAGAATCTGCCTCAGATGAGAGGTAGTGGACAATTCAGAGGCACTGATCACAACTTGCTAGCATCAAAGTCCTATCTAGCAGTTGTAGCAAAGGAAGATGTGAAAGATAGTGAGGATGAAGCTGCGCACAGGCTGAGGAACAGCAGTACAGTGTGAGAGTAGAAACCAAGTTGCATGTTTGAAGCACAGTTAGGTGTGCACGTTATCGCAGCTTTGTGCTGACTGCACGTGGTGGGTTTTTTCAGGCTCCATGAAGTAGGGTTTATAACGTGTAGCATCTTCAACACAAGTATCTGTAGGGACAGCTGTATTTTTCCTTCCTTTTCCTGATATACATGCTCTTTGGCCTTCTTACCTGACTGTGGCTTGCACCTCGGGTCTCCAGAGCTCGCTGGTCTCACTGGTTTCTGTTACTTCAGCAAATATTCAGGAATGCTGGCATCCTGCTGCCTGTCGGCCCTTACTTGGGAAAGTAGTTCTGTCATCCACCTATTCTGATGAGAAATCTGTTAGCAGAATGTCAGTGCTGGTATTGCCCATAATAGGCCTGTATCGTGCTGGGTTTTTTCCTCCATCTAGCCCCAGTTTTGGCAGTTGTAGCTACGGGGGCTTCCATTTCCCCCTGCTCTAAAGACAGCAGATACTTTCTCCTGAGTACCAGCAGAAGACGGGCTATCGTGCAGCCAAAGAGCAGTTTGGTACCAGTGCAAGAGAGCCATCCCAAGGCTGGACATCAGGCATTTGAGATGGATGCTTGCTTTCAGCGTGTGGACGCTGTTTGTTGGGAAAAACAGTTGAGAAGAATTCGGTCTTCTGTTGAGTATGTCCGTTTGTTGCCCTTGGACTATATAAGGTTGGCCCTGACAGCAGAAAAGCTGTGGCAGAGTTGCTGATGGGGGAAGGTAACTCTCGCTGGTATTTTCCTATCTGTGAAGTTTTCTTAAGGGGTGAAATGTTAATAAATCTGTTCTTTGGCAACCTTAAGACGCAGTCGTGCAATGTGAGCATAGGATTGGCTGTTAAAATGATGCTTCCTGCTATGCAGTAAAGCTGTCTTACTGAAAAATACACTTTTGTTCTGGCAGGTGGAAGCTTGTCAGGAGCACCAACAAAACATTTGGTTACTTATTCAAGAATGTCACTTAAAAGAATTAAAATTCCTCACTTGGTATAATCCTTTTAATTTTAGGTTCAACTTTATTTACAACTGAATTCCTGTATACCTGGAGAGTCTGATAGAAGAAGCCGTCTCTGTGAGCACAGCTTTAAAACCTAGAGAAAAGGATACGTGTGACACAAGGATTTTTTTTTTTTATGTCATTCTTTTCCTGAAGGCCACTAAACTTTCTATTGTATGAATAGAGAAGTGAGTATCAACTGTTTAGTTAGTAGGATGGCGATGTGGTATCATTGTTTTAATCGCTTTCATTGTAATACTCACCGATTTTTTTTTTTGTACAACATTAAACAAGATGGTTAAGATTCTGTTTGTCTTGGGTTTGTTTTTTTGGGGGGTTTGGTTTGTGGTTTTTTTCTTCAGCTGTCTCCTACTTTTAGGTACATATTTTAAATTAACACTTCCCTTCAGGAATGCAGAAGACCTTGGAAACAAGAGGAGGACCTAAACCATTCAGGGACCATTTGGATGCTCTGATCCACACCTTTGAGCAGAGAATTAGTCTGAGGGAGAAATTAAACAGTATAAGTAGGTGTGATATGTTTTTGAGTCTTAACTTGGAAAAAAGAACTGCTGTTTTGAGGGAGTACAAGTACTTAAAGGCAAGGGTAGCCTTTGCTCAAAGCTTGCCAGAACTGACCTGGAAGCATTACTGTTTGTGCAGGGCTTGGAGGAGTCGTGACGTGTAGCTTCTCTCTCTGTGCCCCTGTAAGAAAATAACAACCCAACAAATTCTGTTGAGCTGGCCTGAGATCCTCTTAAAATAAGGGAAGTGAAATTAATGTTATATCTTTTTCTATAGCTACAGGACAGCATTTGGGTCACGCTGAAATGTTTTGCCAACGCCTTATGCAAGTGGCTCCACGTTATGCTGAGCTGTTGTAGAGCAGTGTGCTGTGCCATCCTGCCAGGGATACCTGTACTTCTGCTTTTGCTACTCAACATTTCAGTCTCTTGCAGCTAGTAAATATTAACCTTTAGTAAATATCAGCCTTTATAGTTTTGGGGGTTTTATATGCTTGGCTAAACATAAATTCCAGTTGGATGTGTCACTTCCTAATACCTTTAGCCTTCCATAATTTTGCTTAGTAACTCTTCTAAAGACTTATTTCCAAATTGTGCCTCTAATCAGAAGATGCGCTGTTGCTTGTGTGCTGTCCTCTTCTATGAGGGCGTAGTTGGGAGAACACATGTTGCCAAGGGAGCTGGGGCTTGCCCAAGCGCTTGGTTCCGTTGCCAGTATCTGCGGCCGGCGGCGCCTGTGGGGTCCCGCTGAACGCCCCCTGCCCCCCGGGCCGGGCAGGCTGCGGGCCCAGCTCCCCCCGCCGGCAGGGCAGCGCCGCCCGGCCGTGACTCAGCGCGCCGGGCCGCGGCGCTAGGAGCCGGGGCGGGGGCTCGGGGCCCGTCCCTCCCCCGGCCTGCAGCGGGGGCGGCCCGGGCCGGCCCCGGGGAGGGGCGGCGGGGCGGGCGCTAGGCCGCAAGGGCCCAGGCGGCGGCCGGGCGGCGGCGAGGGGCTCCGCGATGCCGCTGCTCTTCCTGGAGCGCTTCCCCTGGCCCAGCCTCCGCACCTACACGGCGCTCAGCGCCCTGGCGCTGCTGGGCACCGGCCTCAGCGCCTACCGCGCCCTCAGCCAGGCCCCCGGCGGCGCCCAGGCGGACGGCGGCGCGGCGGGCACCGAGTTGGCCGAGCCCCCGCACCGGGCCGGGCCGCGGGCCCTGGACGTCGCCTACTACCTGCTGTCGGACAGCCTCTGCGTCTGGGTGAGCCCGGGGGCGGCCGAGCCCGGCGGGGCGGCGCGGAGGGCCCAGCGGCCTGTCCCCGAGTCGGGGCCGGGGCCCGCACCGAGCGGCGGCTGGCGGGCGGCCGAGCGGCGGGGCTTGGCTGCTGGCGCTTGGAAACCGCCCTCCCGGGATAAGGGGGGGGTCCCCGGCGGCTGGGTGGGCAGGGGCGGCTGGGCTGCCCGCTCGGGGCCGGGCCGGGCCGGGCCGCTGCCTGCCGGCGGGGCCAGGCTGCCTGAGCGCCCGCCGCCCCGGTGGGCCTGCGGGAGCCAGTGCCTGCGCGGCCCCGCTCGCCACGCGTGAGGGTGGGGGGGTGCTGGGGGGCGCCGCGCTGGGGCTTCGGGGAGAAACCCGCGGCGGAGGCCCCCAGGTGCTCGGGCCCAGGCTCTACCTGCTGCTTGGATTTGGTTTTTTTTTTTTAAATAACACTTAAAGCCTTGTGGGCAGGAGGAAACACTGTCACCGTTCAAGGGAACAAAAAGAAGATTCTCCCTCTCTTTAAACCCAAACCTGGCATCGGTGCCTGAATCGGGCCTCACTCGTTCCGGTGCTGAGCACCAGGGCTGGGCAAGGGGCTGGGTGGGCACCCCGGGGGGTTGCTTGCCAGCCAGGGCCTGGGCACCCACCTTGCAGCGGCATTTTTGGCTGGGGCTGGCGTTGGAATATCCCGGACGCCTCCAGCCTGCTGAAACCTGGTCCCAGGACCTTCCATGAAGAGCCCTGGAAAAATGTACATCCTATAGAAATGACAGGGGGAAGCTGCTTCGCCACCCCTGCTCCCCCTTGTAGTGCGCTGCCTAGGTCAAAAGTTAATTCCAAGTGGCGTTGTCGAATGTGAGCAGCATTTTCCCCAGGTTTGTGCGTTCTGCTCCATTTCCCCCGCAGGGTTTAGGCAGTGCTGTTTGGTATGTGTCCAGGCAGTGGGAATCTTGTTCCTCTTCCTTCTCATCCACCCTATGTTAAACAAAATGAGCATCTTGGTGATCTGTGAGTTTCCTCCTTGTGTTCCTTGGTGCTAAAATTCGCTAATCTATATAAACCAAGTTTATTTCAAAGAAGTAGCTTAGTTTGTTGGCTATATTGGTGTGTCAAACTGACTGTGTTAATATTTCTAGAAGAAAAAAAAAAGTTAGGTGACTTATCAGCTACTGTATGTGTCTTGGAGGAGGCCAGGCTTAAATTTCACCAACAGCCCCCCCCCCTCCCCGGGGATCTAATACTGTTCTGTGAACAATGGTGGGTTTTGTTAGACTCATTCATTCCCCTTCTCTCTCTCCACCCCCGCCAAACTGGGCAAAAGCACTTGTCGCTGACTGCTTGCTTTCTTTCCAGGTACTAGTGAACACTGCCTGCTGTATTCTGGTGTTGGTTGCTGGGGTAATCCAGCGTGTGGTGTTCGGTCCTCTTCGCGTCAGCGAGAGGCAGGTAAGACAGCAGTGCATTGCCTTGGATGTTGTTGTGGTTCATAACTCTCCTGGTGTATGACTGGTGTGGTTTGTTTTCGATATGGGATTGCTGAAAGTACACAAGAAAAGAAAATTTTAGAACAGCGTAAACTTAACTCTTACCGTTTGGTTAGCCAGTATATCCACAGCCGCAAGCTCCTGGTTTATTTCTGAGGGGGACTCTTCCTTTTCACTGTCGCTGTTGTATTTTATAAGCCCGCAGTCAGCTTGAACATCCTGCTTCCTTAACTTTGTTAAATTTCTTACTAGTGCACCTCGTTTCAGAACACTCGTAACATGCCTTCTTCTCTGTTCAGTTGGCGCTCGGCAGCATTTCTCCATTGCGTTTCGTAGTTAGGTATCGGCACTGGCAGTCTGAGTTCCCTCCTGTACCTCGCTTTGTGCCTTGACTGCTGGAGAAGAGCTTTCCATCCCCACACGCTGAGTGGGTGGTTATCTGCCCTCGGGTTTAAGAGGGGGCAGCAGGCATATGGCCAGAGGAAGGAGGTGAGCAGGGCTGAAAACTCAGCCGGTTAGTCCCACTCTTGGGCTAGCTGGGAATGTTTTTAAAAATTCAGCAAGGGAATCATTAGAGCCCAGGCTTTTTCAAAACAGGATCCTGCAGAAGATAAAAGCAGCAGCAGTACTTTGAATAGTATCTGTATATTTTTTTAAAAAAGAAAGGCAAATGCCTAAGTTCTTCTGTGTAAATGCAGGAGCAGTGGTTTAAAGTGTGTTCACATATTTAAAAAAAAAAAAGCCCATAAATGCAGTTCTTTAGGAGAAATCAGGCCATGATGATTTTTGACATGCAGAACTGAGGCACATAAAGCTTCATTAATAACCATGGATCTCTCAAAGCCTATTGTATTTGTGATTCACACCTCGTAGAGCCTCCGAGTTGAAGTGCATTAAAACCAAGGCGCTGTCAAACTGCGTTGGGCCAGATTTTCAGACCGTGTTGACTGTCAGGATGTGGGATTTTAACCAGTGATAATTTCCAGGATGTTCTCTAACCGCTTAGAAACTGAAGTAAAAAGGAGTAACGGCATGGATCCATTTGTGTTTGGACAGTGGGAGTTATGCTTCAGATCTCATGTAAAGGAAAGCTGGTCGTTATATTGGTGAGCCAAAATCGGCAGCATCATGAAGGAATTCTGGGCCTGTTTTAACTACACTCCTGATGTTTTCATTGTGTTCTTTAACAAAATATTTTATTTCGTAAATTTTTTTATCCCCAGCGAACTGGCTTGCTATCTGCTGCTTGAGACTGTCATATTCTTTCTTTCATACTGCGTGTGCGTGGGAATAATTTCTTTTTCATTGCTCATCCATCTCATTCTCCGCTGTAGGCATTGTGCTTTTTAAGAACAGACTTTGTCATCTTTTCTTTATCATCTGTACTTTTTGACAGGTTTTTGGAAGCAAGGTGCTAGGCTATTTGGGCATCTCTCGTAACTAACCATGGCAGTTCTTCCAGCAGAGGACTTGACGTTTGTGGCCCAGTAGTTGTGTTGCTTGGGCGTGGAGAATCGACCTGAGATGGAACTTGGTTTGTGCTAAGCACTGTTCTGGAAATGTGGCAGGAAGCTGTGTTGTGCGCTGTGTCACACAGTTATGCTGTGGTGGTACAAAAGACTAGATAAAGACCAACAACCGCTAATATTTCTAACATGTTTTTAATTCAGTGAGAGTCACGAATACTATTCAAGGTGTGTACGTAGCAGGCTTTTGCTAACATATTGTTGCATTTCTACTTCCATGTCTTTTTCTTCTCCTTTCTCGTTTTCCCTCCTCTTTCCCCTGCACGTGGATTGTCAGTGCTTTCACTACAGTAACCAAATCTCTTCCTTTACAGCATCTCAAGGATAAATTCTGGAATTTAATTTTCTACAAGTTCATCTTCATTTTTGGTGTGCTGAATGTCCAGACAGTGGAAGAAGTGGTGATGTGGTGCCTCTGGTTCTCTGGACTTGTATTTCTTCATCTTATGGTTCAGCTCTGCAAGGATCGCTTTGAATATGTAAGTTTTGATTAAAGGCTGTCTTTTAGAACATGCAAATTCTGGTTCTGGTTCAGGCACTGGCTCATGATAGGTTACAAAGGCATCATTTAGACTCTTTCCCCGCCCTGTGGTGCTGAACACGTGCACCTCCCAGTAGCTTTGAATACTTGCTTTAAAGTGCAATGTCAGTCTTACTCCTTCAGTTTTCCCAGGAGACAAATGAAGTTACTGATTTTCTTTGATAAATTGCTCCTTATATGTGCCCTGTAATTACTATTACGTAACTCTGTGAGATGTCTTCATAGCTCTCCTTAGAGAAGAAACCTTGACAGCAGAACATCCCTTAGATTGGTGCCCTTTAGGACTGGTCCATGAAGCCTGTTTCTGTGGCTTCTGTGCTCAGGTTTCAAGCTCGTTTACATCTACTAAATGTTGACTGCCAAAGTCTTTACAGTACACTGTGCAACTTTCTGCATAAGCTATGTCCCAGTTCCTGTTAATGCCAAGAATAAATGCAGTAGAGATGCAGAAATTGAAGGCTAAGCAAGAGAGAAGGAACTGGAGTTTGAATGGTAAGTCTTGCCCTTTAAACATCTATGATAGGCATGCATTTTCCTCAGCTCCTTGGTCCTGGAGTAAAAGTTTGAACTAAATTGAATCCATGAATTTGCTTTTGGTAGCTCTGTGCTTAGCAATTATTTTTCTTTTTAATTAATATCCAGTAAAGCCTGTTAATTCACAGGTAGCTAAGCACTAACTTGAAACTAGATTGGTTGGGGTTAGGAAAACTGAGACAGAAGTGAACAAGGCAGTCGTGGTATTTTTAGTGTTCAGAAAGCTGTGGAAGAACAAAGCTCATGTGGGAAGCAATCCTTATTATATTCCTTTTGCATTCAGAGCATGTATCGTTAATTCTTTACTTGCATAAATGGTACTTGTGTGAGCCGCCTTGCAGACTCAGGGCATGTGGAACTGAACCAGATATAAACAAGGAAGAGAGAACCAATTATAAAACAAAACATGGGAGTCAACTTTATCAGTCGGACCGGAGTGAAGCTTTGGGCAACTCCTCCTTTCCTGGTCCCATTCTTCCCCTTCCTGCCCTGAAATAATGGGATGGACTGCCTAAATACTTTGCCTCTTGGGTCATCTTTGATTTAGGCAGCCTAGGTGTAGCCTATCGTTAAGGTACTTTAGAGAATGAATAAGCACTGAATGCTATTGAATGAGACCACTACTTTCAGTAGACTCTGTTCAGCAGTCTCTCTCTGCAGTTTAAATTTGTGGGGGAGATGTCTCTCTCTTCCAGAAGAAAACGACATTGGAAGAACTAGAGGCTGTAAGATAAAGCTGGACAGATTCAGATCAGCTGTAAGGTGAAAAATTGGAGGAGCAATTACTCTGGTTTCTCAAATACTGTATGTTAAGGTTAGGTGTCTTTCTAAAACGTGTTCATCCTCAGCAGATGCTGTGGGTTTGATGCAGAAACTACTGTGAGAAAGTGGCCGTGGTTCCCTTGCACAGGTGATCTAAAACGTTAGATCAAATAATCGTAATGATCACTTCTGGCTTTAAAAGCCTAGTGAATGTAAATGACAACAAGATGAACAAGGCTTTGGGGATGGTGTGTGGTTTTAGCTTTATTCTGCATCATTTATTTCCGCATTGCGTGGTTAAGGTTGTGAAATCGGTTTTATTCTAGAAAGCAACAGATTTTCCTGAACGAGGACTTGTTTGGTGAGGTGACTCTGGAAGGCAGGGTGCATGAAGTACTCCTTTAAACCTGTTACGTTTTTGTGTATTTGTGTTGCAGCTTTCCTTTTCTCCTACCACGCCCAAGAACAGCCACATCAGAGTCCTGACCCTGCTCATAGCCATACTCCTGTCCTGCGGCGGATTAATAGTCATCTGTGGTGTTATCGGATACAGCCATGGCATGCACACGCTGGCTTTCATGGCAGCAGAGGTGAGACTTTCTTCATACTTATCGTGGTCTCTGCTTTTCACCCCTCGCTTGGGGGTATTTTGCCGCGTGGTGGGTTTTCGACAAGGAAGAAACTCCGAAGACGCAAACAAGCCCTCCCTTGCTGTAGGGTAGTTGCCAGATCTGCATGCTTTCTCTCTTTAGAGTTTAAGCCTGCTAAAAATCTTTGGTCTGAAGAAGAGAATGAGGGGATAAATCTGTAAGATAACACTGAAATCCAACGGCAGCCTCTGAAAGAGTAATGGTTGTGCTTCCTGAGCATTGCAAGAAGGGTTAGTTGAAGTTGCTGCTAGGGAGAGGGAGGCAGTGTGTGTGAAAGTGTAACGTGCACCTCAGCCTGCTGCTTCGAGGGTGTATTTTCCATTTCATTTCTCCCCAAAAGGAGTGAGACTAACATCCTTTCCTTAAGGCATACTCATGAGATTTGCTTATGTTTTTGTAAAGGGTTGTGTCTCAGCTGAGAGGAGCAGTGTGTGTTCGTTTAGTCCTGAGCTCTTTGTGGTGTGGAGTAAACAGCAATATATTTGTGGAATGAACATCGGTTTGGTTTTGATGTTGCAGTGGGTTGTTGCCTGAGGAAGCGGTAAGCTTAAACAAAGGGAAGGTAACCAGCATAATTGCAAGTAAGTTATGTTAGCACATCCTTAGTTCAGATAACAAGTCGCATGTTGTATTTTTCTTCTCCTGTCTTGAATTTATACTTGGAATTAGTGAGGAGGGAAGAAAACAGTCAGCTGGTGGTAGGAGAATATGACACTGGTCACACCACCGTTCATTTATTTAATATGTCAGTTTACTTTCCTTAAATAGAATATGCAAGGATTTGTAATTCCACAGCGCAAGGGTATTGACGATTTGTCAGTGTCTCTAATAGGTGGGGTCTCGGTGATGCATCTCTTTATCTTGGCTTGGCAGAAGAGTGTATCAGCCTGATACCAGCATGGGGTAGGTTTATCAGGGAGTGTTAGGGTGCCAAAGCGTTGCCTCGTTAGTGCTGTGCTGTATGTGTTTTGGGTTGCAGGATGGTGCTCAGCGGTTTGTTTCAGTGGGAGCTACTCTCTCTGCTTATTGAAAAAGGGGTGGCTTGCTCAGCGTCAGTGTGTGGTCCTCAGCCAAGCGGTGGATCCACGCAGCTTGCTGTGCTGCTGGTGGACAGCAGAGGAGATTTGTGGGGAAGGGTCTCCTACCCTTGCTTGCACCAGCTGGCCCTTGAGGATATTCCTGAGCTGAGGGTTGCACAAGCCTGTTGGGTTTGATAGCCTCAGATGGACTCTGGAAAGTTGTCTGATCATTTATTGAACTCACTTACACTTTGGCCTCCACCATATCCAAAGGCAACAAGTTCCACGTTTAACTCTGCTTTGTGTACACAAAAGAGCTCTTTCAATTGTTCTGAATCTTCTGTCTGATAATGTCCCTGGCTATCATCTAATACATTTACGGTGGAAAACTACAAAGAGTCGTACCCTTGTTTACTCTTCTTCATACCGTTTGTGGTTTTATAGATCTTTTTCCTGTTCCCCTTCTGATTCTCCTTCCAGGCGAAAGAATTCTAGTCTGCTTAATCTTTCCTCGTATGAGATTTTATAATATCTTGCCCTTTCATCAATGTTTTAAGTATGTCCTGTATGGACTGGGCAACCGTGAGGAGTTTCCTTGATTTTAATACCCAGCAGTCATGTAAGTGGAGGAAAACTTTTAGGTTTCTTTCTGTACAGGTACTGGCAGTGACACCTCGTGGCAGTCGTCAGGCTCTCAGCAAAAAACATTAGATCTTGTAGACTGAAATGTTTTTGTGGTGGTGGCTTGTGTGATGCTGTTTGAGAGGGACCCTGCCAAGTGTATTCCGTTAGTGTCTATTTAATTATATTAAGTTACATTAAGCTATTCATCTCTCTCCTGACTCTGCAAGCATTGATTTAGTTTGATGCCTCAGGGTTTTCAGTAAAGCAATGTAGATGTTTTTCTCGGGTTTTGGTTAGGCTTCCCCTTGTTTGGTGGTGGTTGTCAGCATTTTCTTTCCTGCAAAGGATGGATGTGAAATGTGCAAATGCCCAGAGAAGGCTGAAGAAGGGCATTCTGTATTTTTGAGTAAACAGTAAGCTTTTTTTGCCTGAATATATGTTATTCGAGAATTATAGTGCAGCAAGTAATGTCCAGTCCATCAATCTTTGCACCTTTTTTATTGTAAAAAAAATTTACCTATTCCTAGAGCAGCCATCCTCTGATCCTCTTTTGTGCATCTCAGTTAAGGCTAAATATTAATAGTGACATTCAAATCTTATAATTGTACCTTACAGATACTAGTATATTTTCCTGTGCAGCTTCTCACGCTGCATCTGTTATCTTAGGGTTTGAGTGCTTTCCAGTTGTGTGCTGATCTGCGTGGCTAGTACCTGCCAGCATCACAGGGTCGGGGGGGGTAAGCGGTTTGTTTCGAGCAGAGCGAGAGCCTTTGAGGTGTCGGGGCTGAAAATGGCCTGCTGTACATTTAGAACCTCAGATTGTGGAGCTGTGTAACTTGTGATGGGGTGGTGTACTTTCTGCAAAGTATTTCTCGTGTCAGAGCGCTGAAATGCATTTCTGGAAGCTGTGGAGGAACCTGAGAAAATCTGCACTAGCTCATCCTTTTAATTTTGATGCTCTTGCTGCCTCAGCACTAACAAGGGTAGATCGTGTCTTGGCAACATTGACTTCTCAAAAGTTGCAAAGGCTACACTCTTCAGGTTTCTGCCTGGCAGCTGCCTTGGAGACTTTATGCCATGTGTGCTGGGTTTGGCACAGATTGGTGCTCAGCAGCGTATCCATCCAGCAGCTCAGGTGATTGTTCTGTTTCACCACTTGCATGGTTAGAATTTGGACCCGTTTTCCTCTGCGGTCTGCCCAAAGTTCCTCTGTAGCCAAAAAGCTGGTGTGAACAAGGTGTCATCTCTCTGGTACCACGTGTGAGCTAACAGGAGACGGAAGAGGGTCTCATGTGCCTCGCGGGAGCAGCTGGTGTGCTCATTTAACTTTTTTATGAAAGATGTTTGTGATGAGAACAGCACACCGTGCTAGGGGACTTGCTGTTACCTTCTTGACTGGTTTTTTGTGTTACTTGAGTGATGTGTACAACTTACCCTGAAGCCCTTACTTGGATAAAAGATTGCGCTGGTGTTCAAGGAGTCACAGGAACCACTTGGTTTGAATACCACTAGTAAACAGTAGAGATGTTGGATTTTGATAAGGGTTAAATAAGCATAGAAGCATTTTAAGACTGCTTTTTACAGATTGGAAAAAATGATTCAAACCAACTGTTCTATCACTGTACTGGGGAGTTAGTGGGTTTTATAGTTCTTCTGTGCTGTTTTTAGTGTGAATGCTGAAGGCATGCCATCAGACCAGTTTTACAGCAATGGTTTCAGTTGCTTAGTGTAAACCCCCTGCATCTTGGTGTCAGTTGGCCCCTGCTAACTACTGGGTGGTGTGAGCTGTCTCCCAAGAGGTTTGTCCTGTCCTGTTTTCTTTTACTGGGAGGGTGCAACGAAGGGCTGGGGCACCGTGCGTCTGGCAGGTTAGAGAGAGGTGCCGGGGCCTCGTTTCTCAGATGACAAGAGCCTATAGAAATGTGGTTAGGTGTTCTGGAAATGGTTCTTTCTGGTGACTCGTCTTCACACTTCTGGTCTACTTAATATTTTCTGATATACTCTGTTTTTTTCTCTGTACTTAGCCTAGAGAGGTAAGTATGATTAAAGAGGGAAGTTACTTTGCAGCATTCATATCTCAGCAAAGGGGGAAATTATTTGAAAGTGCTTCCATGGTTCTTCTTCAAATTCCTGCTAATAATCGGTTCTTTCTTGAGCAGTGGGATGAGGAGAGGTGCTTGGTGGAGTTGTGGTCTTGACACTCAGCGAGTGATAAGAATAAAAGATAATATGTCCGATGTAGCAGGGGAAAAAGTGAGGCTTAGCAGTGGTACTAGTGGGTGCTCCAAGAGCATTGCGTTTTTGAGAACAATTTCCTCCTTATTTATTTATAAGCTTCATGTTTGTCACAGGTATATTGAGCACATAGTCGTCTAGTGACCATGGGTTCAGAGGAACTTGTTAAGCTGCAGTGTTGTGTGTTAGCCCTGTAGCTTCTGCCTCTGGACCGCCCTCCTTGCCAGAATGTTATCAACATACCTCTTTTTTTTTTTTTTTTTTTTTCTTTCCCCTCCCTGCCTCTTCTGTAGTCTCTGCTTGTGACAGTCAGAACAGCTCATGTGATTACGCGGTGAGTAGCCTCTGTTTTATAGGATGGTGTTTCAAGAAGGTATTGTGTATAGCATGTTGATTTAAAAGGTGTCTGTAATTACCTTGTTGAATTGTAAATGCATGGACAAAGGTGGTTAATGTTAGCCTGTACTGTTTTTAAGCATGAATTTGCAATGCCTGGATAGCTTCAGTGGGTGCTAGTAGCTGGAGGCATGGATTAAAATGGATTTGGGCTGCTGTATGAGGGTTGCTACTTAATGTCATCCTGCTGGGTTTCTTTTAAGATCTTAATGTCAAGAACTTTTGCTTTGAGAAAGTAGCATACGTGTGTATCTGTAATGCCCGTGTGTATGCACATGTAGGACACGACGTGTAGCCCAGAACCTCTTTGCCCAGGTCACCACTGGCATTTCAGGTCTGTCACCAAACTGTAATGCCTCACTTGAGGAACAACTCATATGCTGAAAAATGTGGGTCTGTAGTTACTGTAATCCAAAGATTGGCTTTCAGTATATGCAGGAGTTTTTAGCAAATGCTATATCTTCTCTGTCAGCTGGTGGTATGTGTAATGCCAGTTTGGGCTAAGCATTGATTGATTTTTGCCTTTTTAAAATGTTGCTGTTTGAAACCAGTAGCATTAAAAAACCAGTCCCCCAGGAAAGCACAGAATATGGTCACTGGGCTTAGGAAGGGCAAAGAACCCATATCCAGAAGTTGTTTGAAAAATGGATAGAATAGTTTGAATGCTAGAGATACTATTTAACAAAAAAGATAGAATAATGTTAATTTCCATGCTCTTGCAGATACATAATTCATCTCTGGGATCTCAACCATGAAGGAACATGGGAGGGCAAAGGCACTTACGTCTACTACACAGATTTTGTCATGGAGCTAACCTTGCTTTCACTGGACTTGATGCATCATACTCATATGCTGGTATGAAATCCTGGACATAACGTTGAGCAGTTAGGCTGGCCTTAAAGGGTACTGGGTATAATATAATATTTTATGGGTTATTTTTTTTTGCTTTGCTTATTTTAGGAACCAAATATTACAGAGAAGTTATTTAAATAAAGAGGAAAATGTAGTGTGAGGAGTTCTGGCATTCTTTCCTCCTGTGTAATTGGAGTCCTCACAAATAACTTTGTTATGGAGTATTAACTACTGTGTAATTACCTGTTTAATAGGTGTTTAATTAGCTTTGTTAATGAGTAATACCAGCCTGAATACTTTTCTTTGGCAGCAGGGGACATTAAGCTGAACAAAACTGAATACAGAATCCTTTATAAATGCTGTGCTGCTGAAGTTGTATCTGAAGATGTAATGAGTAGTAATACCTGTGAACATGTCTGGTTAGTCTGAATGGTCTCAACACAAGAAAAATTCTTCAGTGCTCGTTTCTCGATTTCCTTTTCTCTTAAGACCTGATGCAGTTTCTTGTGGTGGTGGCCACTCGTTTCCCCTGGTGTTTGCTTCTAATAACTTCTGTTTTTTCCCCAAGCTGTTTGGCAGTATCTGGTTGTCAATGGCGAGCCTGGTGATTTTTATGCAGCTGCGCTACCTGTTTCACGAGGTTCAGCGAAGAATTCGGCGGCATAAGAACTACCTGCGTGTGGTTGGAAACATGGAAGCTAGGTGAGCCTCTCATTTGCTCTGGGATCTTGATATGGATCCTGGAGAGAGGATCCTGACGAAGAAGTTGGGGTTCTTTTACATTCCTTAGATACACAGTGGTGTGGTGTAAGCCGGAGAGATGCAGTCTTGCAAATTTCGCTCTTAAGTCTTTACATTTACGGTGTACTTTTACCATTTTATTTGTTACTGGGGACACGTGCAGTGGGGTTGGACTAGGTGACCTTTAAGGGTCTCTTCCAACCCAAACTATTCTATGAGTCTATGTAGGATTGACTTTTACAATAGCAGTATTTCTGGTAACGTGTTACTGGCCACAAGAGAACTCCCCTGGTCCAGTATTTCTTCTCCTCTATTCTCCTGTATCCTAGCGTGGTGGGGTGACATGAATTCTGCAGACCCCTGCCTGTGTTGGTTGTCAGATACTGTCTTTGGCTATGATAGAAAAATGATCTTAATTTCATTGGCCCATACTATTCAGTTACCGCCTGAAATTAAATCAAAATATTAATTAAAACCAGCTGAGCTTTAAGTATGTATTTATTAAATCTGAAGCCAGCTCTAAACAGACTCTGTACTTGTAGGGGAGCTGCGAGCACACTGGGATTACTTCAGTCCATCCCCATGTAGTGAGGCAACAGAGAGAAATGGAAGGGCCTGCTAAAACCTAGCGTTGTGCCAGATGCTACTGTATCTCTCATCCAATGTTTTCATAACTCAGCTATGTCCTTAATAATTTTAAGAGTTACGGAGAATTTTACTCTTTCTGTATGTCACTGTACCATTTTCATTGTGGACTTCAGTGGGTTTGACTGGCTGTGATGCCTGCTGCTGTAGTCCAGATAGAGAGGACTGACTTCTCTGGAAATTGCCGAGGTTTTCATTGTGACAAGTCATTTAATGGCTCTGATACCAGGTTAAGAGCTGCATAGTAAAGTTTATCCCCAATACATTATTTCTTTTCAGTAAGGTGCTGCTGCTGAACCCCTTTAAGCTGCTCACAAAGCTGTTTGAGTTGCATGTGACTCAGACTTCTTGCCTGAGTGACTTGATGTGTTTTTGTCATTCTGATTGTTCTGGAAGAACCACATTCTAGCTTCTCCCTGAAGCTGCCGATGGCAGCGAGCTCCCTGTTTTCCTGTAGTTGTTCTTCAAGCGTATCGCACACCAGCAGCACCACGAAATGGTGCTGTGCTGCTCTTCTCTGTATTGTCCATGTTTGGGTACTATGTAGTAGCTCTTGCATGGCACTGTAGTTTAAAAAAAAGAAAAAAAAATGCAAAACAAAACCAAAAAGCAACCTGAAGACAAATGGGGATTGGCAAAATCTGAGGCCAGAATTAGTCAGACCATGAACGCTTAGGGTTTCAAGCAGACATCTTAATGGGTACAGCTATAAAAACTCATTTAGAAAAATGACGTAAGCCGAATGTATGCAGATTATAACTTGAGGTTCTCGATGTAATGGTCATACTTCTTGGAAGATACTAAGTCAAGGCTTTGTGTAGTTAGGGCGTAAGTGGAGATGTGCAAAAAAAAAAAAAAGTGCCCGTAAGAAGGCACGGGAGGGGTGTGTGTGTGTCTTTCTTTGCAGTGTGGGTCTGACTTATGGAAAAAAATAACAAGCCTGCTGGCACACCTTTCCCAAGGAGAGGTTGAGGTGGAGGATAAGTTTTCCTCTGTGCTGGGATTCCCTGGCTGGGAGGCCATGCCAAGCTGACGAAGTCATTACTTCTGTCTCTTCCTTTTTCCTCTTTGTAGGTTTGCAGTTGCAACACCAGAGGAGCTAGCAGTCAACAATGACGACTGTGCCATTTGTTGGGACTCCATGCAATCCGCACGTAAACTGCCTTGCGGCCATCTCTTCCACAGGTGCGTTTCTGGGGTGGGGGAAGGTGTGCCTGACTGTAGAAGGGGAGGGATTGAAAGTTACAGCAGGGTAACAATTACAGAGCTATCAGCCAAGCTGTGGATGCTTTCCCACCGAGTGGTCTTGGTCTGCTTCTAATAACAGAGTACAAGTTGTGTTCACTTGACTCATTTTCATGTTTGAGTTGCTTCACTTGGTGCATTTTGTTTCCCCCCAAACTAAGAGCATGCGTCTTGCCAGCTGATGGGTTAGTGTTGCCTTATGGTGTCTCAGCTGCAAGTCTGTACCCTGCCTTGCTGTGTAACTGCTTGGTAATGCGTGCTCTTTCCCCCTTTACTTCATCCTATGCATCACCTCTTCCGTGAGAGTATGTTGCTTTTCAGATGAGGGAGAAAAATTGCAGTTGGATTCTTAAGTACCTTTCAGATATCAGCTTGAAAGAGAAGAAAATGGGGAATATTTTTATACAGTGCATCCTTGCACGGTGATGGGCCCCCCAGGAGGGTTGTGGAGGCCAGGTCTGACTGTCTGATTTCATGGGAGGATGAGTCTGTCAGGGCTGTAACAGAGGTTAATCACATTAGCTGAGGAGGTCCCTCAAGCAGCTGGTGGTTGGAACTGGGAGGCTCTTGGCCAAAGGATCTGTCTGTATACTGGTTTTTACACTCACTCAATAGTGAGTAGTAGCAGATGCTTGTGTAGACAATGTGCTGAGCTAGATGTGATTTTGTTTTTTTCTTAGGTCTTTTGTAGTAGTGCTTACATTTTCATGCTTGTGCTTAAAAATGAAAGGAGATGCGGGGATAGAGTCAGGAGTTTCTGAAGTGCCATGTGGTTAACATGCATGGCCAGTTAAATTGTCCCTGCGGTGTCGTATGAGCAAGTTCTGTGCTGCAAATAGCTTTTTATTTTTCTGGTAACTGTCAAACCAGAGGTTATAATCTGTGTGCTAATTTGTTGTCATTTATGACAAACTTTGCCATAAATATTTATCTGTGTTCCAAGAAGTCTCTAATGAGATAATGTGCCTCTGTAGCAGAAACTCCTCTTCCAATGCTGCTGAATCATATGAATATTTAATCACCTACTGAGCACTTGAGAAGCCCAGGGTCTTCTCTTTGGAAAGTTATCTTCTCTGTATCTAAAAGGATCCTTTTGTGTGTGTGTGTGTGTGTTTGTTTTTTTTTTAAGCTAAGTTACACTTAACTTCCTTAGTGCATTTAGGGAAGGAACGTGTTACAGTGGATGACTTACACTTGCATATAAAAGCAGTTGTAAATAATCGCTCTATTTACAACCCAAGAATGGTTTCTCTCCTCATAAAAGCCTGGTGATTTTGCCAACAGGCTGAACATTTTGTCCATTCTCAGTTACATGGGATTTTTTTCATAGCCATTTATTTTGAGTAGAAGAGAAGGTGGCGGGGAAGATTCACATTGCTGAGATCAACTTTGTGCCTAAATATTAAGGGAGTGTGATGGGAGCAGGTGTCTAAATCTTTTAGGCTCTGTTGGAACCTTCTCCTTTTACCTTTTAAGAAGCAGTTGGCTCTGACATGTTGCCAGCCTTGGCCTCTTGTTAGTCATCCTTCTGCTGAGGTGTTCTAGGTGCCCGAGTCCCTCTGCCTGTGCGGAACGAAATGGGTATAAGCTTGGCTGGCTTGCTGCAAGCCTTAGGGCTTGGTGCTGATGCAGGCTGGTGGGGTCATGTCCATTCCAGCATCTCGGTGCTTGAGCCATGGAGCAGCAGCAGCGTGGTGGTAGCTTGTGTCCCTCTGGGTGTCTCACAGGTGACCTGTTGCCTACAGCTCTCACAGAGGTTTGAGTTGGCTCTGTGCAGGGTGGTTTTGCTGCAGTCATGGAGATGAAGCTGGACAGCATCGGCAGTGCTGACATGCTGCCTGTGCTGATGGAAGCTGGTAGATTTTTACTATAGTGTTTCGGTTGTTTCTGGGAAACCCGTCGCTATAAATTCTGAACACTGTGTATCCCCCCGTTTAAATATGATGGAAGACACTTCGGCAATATGTCTGTACGTTACAGCTTCAGGAATTGTGTGGAGTGCTTGTATCCTTGGTGTTGCTGTAGTCCCACAGCTGGGGACTTGCTCTGTCAGCCCAAACCTGTGATCTGTGCCTTTACTCTGCAAATACACAATTTGGGAAACAGGCTTATTTAACCTTTTTGCATGTCTCTACCTTTCTAAAGTGTTTTGAGTGCTTCTGCTGGAGAGAAGCCCACCCTGCAAGCGTGAAGTATGTGTTGTCATACTGAGATCTGCTCAGTTCTTCCGTACTGAAAATTCGGTTTAACTTGACAACAGATACCTCTGGTGGGTCAAATCCATCTGAATCAAAAGGCAGGCACAGCTCTAAGTGTTTAAACCTCCATTTCAAACGCTTCTCACTTTCTGCCAGACAGCAAATGTTCCGAGTTAAGTAAGCATTGCAGTGACACAGCACTCATCAGCATTAATAAATCTCTTTAGAGAGTTCCCAGAGTGGTACTCGCTTTGGTGGTGGTTTGGGTATTGATTTTTTTTTCTAAGAGATATTTGAAAAACTTTGGAGGTGCCATTGCCTCATCACACTGGCAGGACTGCTGTGAAAATGAGTCAGTATATATTCAGTATTTGTCCAGTTTCTGTCCTTTTTCACTTGGGGATGGTGAGAGAAGAGAAATGCTTTGTTTCCCCTTCCAGGCAAAACTTGCTTGTTCAGAGCTAGAGGGGCAACAGACTTGGAGAGTGTTTTAAGTTTGTGATAAATCTGCATGCTTGCTTATAAAAGTGAACACTTGGAGTATTTTCAGCTGAAAAAAGCGAGAAACCTGTGCCAGAGTTATTGGGGGCTCATCAAGTGTACCTCTCAAATTATCTCGAAGCAGCCCTTGTGTTGATGTTCTGTACAGGATGTGCTGCAGCTGCTTGATGTACTCGTGATACTGATGTCTTGGAAAAACGCTGCAAGCTCACCATATTATTACTATTTTCCGATCAGCTCATGCCTGCGGTCCTGGCTGGAACAAGACACGTCTTGCCCCACCTGCAGAATGTCTCTTAATATCACTGACAACCATCATGTGAGGGAGAATCGCCAAAGGGAAAATCTGGATGAGAACTTGGTCCCCGTGGCGGTAGCAGAAGGCAGACCGCGCTTGAACCAGCACAATCACTTCTTCCACTTTGACGGTGAGCTAAGCAGGTTTGACATCGGATTTTGTTGCCCAAATAAACGAAGGGAACAGCCTTCTCTAGAAGGGCATTCTGTCTGTGCTTCAGCTGAAACTGAAACCGTACTTCTGCTTGCATTTGTCAGACACGTATGTGTTTGTTACGGGCCTTTTGCAAGAGCTCAGATGTGTGTTTCTGAGGTGGTCCAGAGCTACAGAGATTTCCTGAAAGACTTTGTACAAGTGCTCCCTTTTTCTTGATTTGTCGTGCTTAGCAGCTGTAATACTGGCATTTATTCATTGTGTGCCATGTTGATGAGCAGAACGAGAAATTCATGTGTCTGTCTTTTTTTACCCAGTGGCAGTTAATCAGTGACAAAGTGGAAACAAACCTCTGGTGCAGTCTAAAAGTTGATCTTTCCCCTATCCCCTAGCTAATGTGAGGTTGTCAAAAGTCCGTTTGCCACTGAATTTACAAGAGACTTGCAATGCTGGGTTAGGTGCAGAAGCTTGTTCTTGGAATCTCGTAACCAGAACAGCTCTCTACATGTGTTCTTTTCAGTGGTGTGTTATAAGTACTCACAAAGCAGATGTGATTTCAGACCATGACGAGTTCCGTGTGTGCCGACAAACTTGTTCTGAAAGAGACATTTTCCATTACTTATCTTCCAGATTATTTTATAGTTTTGGTATCAGTGTGTGCTTGTCATCCACAGCTTCCCACATTTTTGATGGCAGTTGTGTTGTTTCTCAGTAGGTTTCACTAGTGCAAATACTCAGCTTTGGGCTCTGTCCTGGTGGAGCTCCCAGGATGCAGCTGAGATGCTGCAGACTTACGTAGCGACCCGTTCTTTGTTTGTGCTGGTTTTGCAACCTTTGGAGCTTGTGGGAGGAGAATAATGGGCAGAGAAGGGTCAGACATTTCTGGGTACACTGAGACTGGCTGATAGCTTCTTGCATGGCTCCCACTTCTGGGTTGGTTTAAGACTCCAAAAGATATTTGTATTTCAAGTACTACTCTGTTTTTTTGACAGCTGTCCTCCCCAGTGCTCTCCTGTGGCTTGGAGACCTGCAAAATTACTGTGCAGGCAGAAGTGGCATGGAGCAAACCCCGTTTATTTAAATAGAAACACAGGAGGAGGAGGGTGCTGGCCATGTGCCCTACGCTGTTGAGCCTCAGCACACGCTCGCAGCAGTCACTTTGCTCAGTTACTCCGTGTAGTTGTAGTAATACTTTCACAGTGATGCCAGCCACATAGAGCTGACCCATTTTGGGACCAGATGCAGCCTTTTTAGAAGCTGTCCTGTTCTTAGTAAAACTTCTGGAGTTATAAATGTATTCCAGAACTGAATTTGGCTCTGGATTATTTTAATTTTCCCTTTAATGGGAACATTAAAACAAGAAAACAAGGTTGTGTTGTTTTCTTGATCCTCTTCTGTCCCTCAGATTGTTAAGCCACGATGACAGTGTGTTTGAAGAGAGTTACTGATTTATTCCAGCCATCTCCAGGTTTGGGAGAGCTTAGGGATGGATTGCACTGCAGAACTTTCCGTATGTACCTTATGGAAATGTGAAGACTTGTGCTAAATACATGTAGAAGTACTTTGCCTGCTGAGAACCTCGTATCCTTGCTTGACTTTCTTGGTGGTTTCTTCCTCTCAGGCTCTCGAATTGCAAGCTGGCTGCCCAGTTTTTCAGTGGAAGTGATGCATACTACGCACATCCTCGGTATCGCACAAGCCAGCAACTCCCAGCTTAATGCTATGGTATGACTGCTTTAACAGTTTGCACCTCGGCCTTCCTCTTTGTGTTGCGGGGGGGAAGGAGGTAGATGGAGAACCTAAGGGGGAGGAAGTCAAAACAGTGTTTAGGTGCTACGGGAAAGCTGTTTTTTTGAGACGAGCTTTGTTTTAGTGAAGTTAGGGATGTATGTTGATTGGAATGTTGAATCAACACAGATTGATTCACAGCAGGTCTGGAGGCAGGTAAATGAGGGAGAAAAATTACATACACTTTCTGTGTAGACAGGCAGAATTTCTCTCAGCTTGCTTAGTGCAACTTTAGCTTTTTTTCTTATCTTCACTTACAACTCGGAGTAGCAACGGCTGTGAGTCTGTAGAGAATTTAGCTGTTGGTCAAGTGGTGACTAGTCAAACCCATTCTATGGCTTTTGATTTCATTTTTTTTAAAGTGTTTATTTTTAATAGCACTAAGCTCCAAGATAGCTCTTTGTGTTTGAGTGTCTTGTCAGCATGAGACGGGGGTCTCTAGCACAGTCAGTTCTTGCTGATTCACGATGATAGTAGGAGTGTTGAGGGTGATGTGCCAGGTCTGTTGACCATACATAAACACTCTGATGTGTTACAAAAAGAGAAGGATACAGCCTCACGGAACACACTTAGTTCAGAAGTGCTGTTTCCTTTGAGTTCTTAAAGCTAGTGTGTGCTGTAGCACCTTAATAAACGTTCGGAGGTATCTGATCTCTCCCATAGCCTTCACTATGGGATATCACAGGATATGGCCCCAATTTTTAGGGGGTTTGTGGTAGGGCAGGCAGGGAGCAGTAAGGTGTTGGCAGTTGATTTACTAGCACAATATTCAGGAGCTCTCCATCTCAGGTCAGTTTGGTGTTTCTTTTACTGGACACAGTGACATCAGTGGGCTTCATTAAAGATGAGTAATAATTCCTTAGCCTTGTGTATTATTAGAAGTACATTATCAACTTACATTAAAATGCCTGCTTTAATGGAAAGGCCCAAGTTAGCAAACTGTTGAAGTGTTACACATTTTTAATATAAAATAAGTGAAATTCTCCTTTGCGTTACTGAATAAAAACCTAGGGAAGTGTTTCGAGGGAAGGGCCTGAGGCTGAAATGCTAAATCAGTGTTTTGGTCACACGCTAGTACAACGGAGAGTTAGGTTTGCTGTAGTTGCTTGTGTTTGAACTCACCGTCAGCTGGTCCATAGTTTTTGCTTTGCTCTCAAAACTCCTTCCACCCTTGCTTTCTTGTTGTTCTCATTCCCCCCCTCCCGAAACGTTCAGCATTAGTTAAAGTATGGATTTTAATATTTAATGATGTCTAGCTGTTAGACTCTAAAAGCATATTACTTATCTGCCCTCTTATCTATTTAATTTGCGTATTATTTAAGTAACTTGAAATTCAATAGTAACAGTTCCCTGACAGCTCAGTTTAGTTTAGTTGAGCTTTCAGACCCTATTAAACTGGTTTGTAGGTAGGGTAGCTGGAGAGAGTAGGTTATTAAAATTTTTTCCACTTGTCCTTAACAGTACCATTTTGGAACCCATCTGGGACAAAGAAAAATGATTTTTTTTTTCCCTCGGTGTAGATCTAACTTTCAGTCACTTGTGAATTTTGTATAGATCTGTATTAAAAAGGCTGTCATAAAAAGAGGTTTGGGAAGCTTTTGAAGCCTTTGTGCATCTACAAGCACTGTTCAGGAACCTAAATTTTCAGGACCATGTGGCGTGTCTACAGGAGTTGCAGTTTTGCTGTTGGCTTCAACAAAGTGTTGCCCTATAAGTCAATGCCAGAATGGTTTTTCTTTCTTGTTTTCCTTTCTGTGTGTTAGTTATTGTAACGTAACCAGCATCTTTGAGCTGTTCATTTTTTAAAAATCTCTTTCTCTTGAGATACTCACCGGCTAACACTTACTTACTGCTGATTCTGACTGTGTAAACCTTGCTTTCTGCAGGCCCATCAGATTCAGGACATGTTCCCTCAGGTTCCTTACCACGTAGTTCTGCAGGATTTGCAGATCACTCGTTCTGTAGAGATCACCACTGACAACATCCTAGAGGGACGCATCCAGGTGCCTTTCCCCACACAGGTAAGTCATAAGACTGTGCACCTAAAATGCCTGGCTGCCTTAGCGCAGAACTGAGCCTGTTAATGAGTCTCGCCAAGTGAGGGGAACCAGGCAGGCTGAAGCCCTGCTGAATCCAGCTTAGCTCAATGCAATATTAAACTTCAGATTTTACTTGTGGGAAGATGTTGCAATCGGAAGCACCAAACCCGTTTTGGCAGTTTAGTGTATGTTGTGTCTCCGTGTTGCAACATCTGACTGGATTGGAATGTCTCACGGTGGTGCGTGTTGAGGAACTCATCTGTTCCTTGCTGTGGCCCTTTGAAGGCCTTTTAATGTATTTATTAGGATGGGTCTTGGGTGTGATTTAGCATTATCCATTTGTAATAGAGGTGCCCTGGTTTCAGCTGGGATAAAGTTAGTTTTTTTCCCGGTAGCTGGTGTAGTGCTGTGTTTTGGGTTTAGGATGTGAATAACGTTGGTGATACACTGATGGCTGAGTCGTTGCTGAGCAGTGCTTACACCAAGTTCAGGACTTCTCAGCTTGTCGTGCTGCCCTGCCAGTGAGTAGGCTGGGGGGACACACAGCTGACGCCAGGCTGGCCAAAGGGCTGTTCCATACCATGTAACGTCGTGCTCAGGACATAAATTAGGGGGAAAGCTGGCTGGGGGCAGCTGCTTGGGAGCTGGCTGGGCATCGGGCACTTGGTGGTGAGCAATTGTTTTCCATTGGCATCACTTGTTTTGCTTGGGTTTTACTTCTCTCTCTTTGTTATTTTCCTTTTCATTACAATTTATTACTGCTGTTGGTGGTGGTTTATTTCATTTATTGCATTATTCTAATCTCAGCCTGTGAGTTTTCTTGCTTTAACCCTTTCAGTTCTCTCCCCTGTCCCACTGTGGGGGAGCGAGCCAGCGGCTGTGTGGGCCTTAGTTGCTGGCTGGGGTTAGATCATGGCATCAGGGTATTTTCTTTATGAAGGAAAGTCAGAGTCTATCACCCGTGCCCTATAGCTTGGCCCTGATTGATGTGATTGGACTGCAGGATGCGCGAGGTGCTTGCCTGTACAGTCTCAAACACATTATGTAGTGAAAAAACATCAGGATTTGTTTTCTCTTCATTTAGTCTCTGTGAATGCGGTATATTTGGTTGTGTACCAAAGATATATTGAAAATGTCCTAGCGAGGCTAGAGACAAATATTTGCTCGCTTAAAGAGGCTCTTCTCAGTCTTGTGCAGAGCCTTTAGAACGTTTCCAGTTGATTTCTCTGCTGACAGATAATTGAATTGTACCACTAAGGAAGGTTTTCTGCAAAGAAAGGAGTCGGCAAGATGATGCCTTGTTCTTAATTAGTGATAGCAGATTTCAGTCAAGCAGTCTGGGGACCATGTTTCTGTTAATAAGCATATTGAATTCTGGTGCTGTGCACATCAGATAATACTGTTATGCGGAGTCTGCTTGTGGGGAAGCAGAGAGAATTCTCTTTCAACGCAGTGCATTCTGTTTATTGCTAAGTTATCTGTTTCTAAATTGAACATAACGCGTGACGTTGCAGAGGGCAGAGTTTGAATGTGTTCGAAGAACTCGTTTTTGTTTTGCCATTTCACATGCTGTATTAAACCCATGATGTTTGCATTTCAGCGTGCGGATACCATTAGACCTGCATCAAACAATTCTGTGGAACGGCATAGTAGTGATCAGGAGGATACCGAAACTGTCACCCAGGTAATTTGGCATAAAAAGCACAAGTAGAAGCTGCATGCACAGGTAAGTGCGCTTGGTTCGGTGCCAGGTCGGGTTGGCGGCAGCCCTTCCTTGTGTTTCACACCAGAACTAACGCTGTCCGGCAACTGAAGTAAGGCTTCAGCATGGTGCTGCTGTAAAGAGTTATCTGTGTGCTTTTCTTTTTCCTCCGTGAAGAAAAGTGCTCTCAAGCGATAGAACAGAAAAAGCCTGTGTCTCTGGTCACGTCTGGTCAGGCCCATGCCCATCTGTGGAGCATGAAGAGCAGGATGCGTTGCTCTTCCCCTTCCTCTTCCCATTCCCATTCTGTACGTCTCCAGACGTTTCCCTTAAAATGAGTAAATGAGTAGTATTTGTCTTCTGGGTATAAGAATTCTTTTGTGTTCTGGAGGAAGCACTTGGAGACGTGGGGAGCTTTGGTGTGAATGGGATGGGATACAAACAGGACCAAGACATAACAGCCCTTGTACATCTAAAGCGCGATAATGGGTTTTGCTGTTCTTCACTAAGGGCTTTATTGAACAGCACGTGCTAGCTAAATTGTGGCAGGCAGAAAAAAAAATAGCCTGCAAGCAGAGTAAGATCTCATTCCACTTTTGTTTTCTGTGACTGTAGTAGCAAAATCGTGAAGGTTTCTGTTTTATAAACCTCCGTTTCTTCTGGCTTAGAGGAAATATGTGAGGTGTGTGACTTTCTGCCTCTGCAGCCTTTAATAACCGGAACAGCCAACCCACTGCTGACCTGAAACTGAACTGGGGCAGTTCCCTCGTCCGCCGGTTGTAGGACAGAAAAGACTTTCATTTGGTTTGATACGCAGCTGAGGCTGAAGAAGGGGTGATGGGGGTTGGTACAGATGTTTGATAAGGGCCTGGGGTAGGAGGTGCAGAACTGCAGGAGTGAGTGTCTTGGTCTTGTTCTAGCAGCTCTAACTTTTTGTGTTAACTTGAAGGTTTTGGTGGCATTTTCCTGTTCTTTAGGAGTAATAATTCTCTTTCTACAAACGGTATCTAACTATTATCCTTAACTTGGTACCGATTTCAAATCCCACTTTGAAGGATTGTGTTGCTGTTCACCTTCCTTTCTTTCTGCCTGGCACTCTGTGTGTCTCTGTCCTTCCTTCTACAGAACCTGAAAAACCTGGGAGTGGTGTTCATACGTCATGTTGTTGAGCACGTGCTCTCTAATAATTGGTGACATCATCTTGCTTTGAATTACAGCTGAGCACTTATCTCAAATGATGTGTTTTAGCTGGAACAAATGGTGGTTTGGATGGAGGATGTATTTTTGTTTTGTAGCATAGCACAGGGATGGCCTGCAGGTATGTGAACAGTTGGGAATTTCCTGCAGCTGAGGGGCTGGTGATGGCTGTGGAGGGGGGAATGAACTGGTGGCCTCTGCACGGGTTTTCCTGGGCGGATATTTACTGTGCCAGATGGGATTTGTAGGCAGAGGCTGAAGCAGGAGACTGAGACTGCCATGCTGGAGGGAAACCTGCTGGTGGGCAGTGGTATGAAAGCTCCGGTTGCTGCTGTCCTCCTCCTGCTCTGTAAATGCTTTGTGCATTTAGTACTCACTTAGGCTGGCTTCAGGCAAGCTGATCACCCTTGTTACGCAGCCACAGAGATCTGCCTCCTTGCTGCTGACAGTGTTTCTGTTGTGGAGAGAAGACTTGGGAGCCTAGGGATGCCCTTTCCCTAGGAAACTCCCGTCACTTTTATGTCTCTGGGATTCTGAGTTCAGTTTTTAACTCAGTACCTGGTGTACTGTAGATGTTCTCTTTCTCCTTGCCAGAACAATATGTTGCTGTAGTCAGTCAAACTTGTCTGTGTGGAAAGGTCTAGCTGCTGCAGCAGGTTGCACTTGATTTCTAAGAAGCTTTTTAAATGCAAGTGGGAAGCAACTCATCATCTCCGGGTAAGACTTGAATTTCCAAATAGTGGAGAGATGGAACTTGGCACCGTATGATACAGCTCCTGAGAGAGGCCATGGCAACTCCAGTTGCTTTGTGCTGCAGCCTTTAAGTTTTACAGGCTTTCCATCTCTTTTTCTTCTGGTTTTTTTTTTTTTTTTTTTTTTTTTTTAAATCAACATAGCCACTGGGAATCTTCGTAGGTCTCCAGCAGAAAGTGGTGAGCCCGTTGGGCTTCTGCTTGTTGGAAATAACACTTTTAGGGGAGCTGACATGTTCAAATCAAAGCACCCTTCCTCATGAGGAGTGTCAGTTTTTCTCTGTGCCGTGTATCATACTATTACTTAATTCTGTCTAGAATTCCAAGGTCTTAAGATAGAGATAATGACTGATTGATTGATTGATTCCCCCCCCCCCCCCCCCCAGTATAGCTTATGGTTTTGGGGTGTCAGTGCTGACACAGAGTGTAAGGGTAGTTGAGAGACATCTCTGAGCAGTGTCATGGTCTAAATTGTGTTAAAAGTTTGGGAGATAATCGTAGAATCATAGAAAGAAACAGAAAGAATCATAAAAAGAGAAGAATAATAAATAGAAGGGATCATAAAAATCATAATGCTGTAAACATTGACAGCTTCAAACAGTTCTGGCCTGTATGGTTAGCAAGATGCTGGCACATGCTTTTCTCCAGCTGTGCATTGAAATGCTAATGCTTCCAGCATCGTGCATAATGCTCTCCACGCTCACTCTCCATCGCTTGCTCTCCATCACTAGCCTGTCTGCCCTCTCTCCCCTCTTTTCTGACTCTCTTGCTCCCTGTAAGAACAGATCCCAGAGCAGCTACAGCTACTTTCTGCAAGCTTGTATTTACATGTGTGAAAATACATTTAAAGATTATAATTTCGGGGTCTTTTTGTGTGTTTCTTTATGTTTCTGTAATCCCGAGTGGAGATCGGGTAGGACTGCTCAGACCTAAGTAGTGAGCTCTTGTTAGAAGGCTGAATCATACCTGGGGCAGCTCTTGTGTCATGTGTCCTTCCCTTGAGAATCCAGCTTATTGTTGTTGCTTAAGTACTTGGTGGCTCCATTTGGAGACACTTCTGAGGCATCCCATGGCTTCCATGAAGCTAACTCTTTCTCTCTTGGGGCCTGAAGGAGGAGGAGTTTCTGCAGTGTGTAAGTTCCTGCATCCTGCATCAAAAAAAAGGAGATTTGCTGTCATACTGAGGCTTGTCGTAACCTTTACTGCAATTAGTTTTGATATTTTTATCTCTAAAACCTCCTCAGCAACCACTCTTGTGCTCAGATAGAGTGATGGGCTTTGGGTATTGATTTTTGTGTCTTTGTAACATTACAAAAAAACCCCTAAACCTCAGGTGAGCTAGCTTGCATCTTCTGAAACGAATGATCCAACAGGAATAAAAAAAAAAAAAAAAAAAAGTATTTTCTGGACATTAACTATGATGATGCCCTCCCTCTCTGCTTTACCCAGCAGAGCTTCTCTTTTCCGTGTCCACCTGGTAGTAACGGGCAGTAGCAGTCGGGTTGCTCCCTACCTGTTCCTCTGGATCTGCCGAGGTTGTCTTGGCCCCGCATACAATCCATGGGATCACGCTGTGGAGCTCTCACGTCCCCCTCTGGGATGTGGCGTTGCTTTGAGGCAGTCCCAAGGGCACCCGCCACCTGACCCCAGCGCAGCGGTGTGTGCGGGACGGGGAGCCCTTCGGTACATCCCAGCGTGCCGGGGGTTTGGCTGAAATAGGCTGAGCACGTGTACTCGTGTCTGAGGCTGCCGTGCTTGTGCTGCTCTGGCTCGAGCCCCGGCATTCCTGCTGGGGTCGCCTGGGTGATGGGAAGGGACATTTGCCTCGGTTCTCTCTCTCTGAAGGCGTCGTGTCGGGGAGGTGGCATTACCGGTACGTCTCTAGGGCTTTGGAATGACTCAACGTGTTTTGCACGTCACCCGCTGAAACCCGCGCCTTGCCCGCTGCGGTGCTCTGAGCCCGGGCTGCTGGACCGCGAGCGGCCGTGCCCCCGCGGCGCCCATGTAACGGCCACCCAGGCTGCCGTGGTGGCAGCGCCAAAGTCCCCAAACAAGGGGGTGGGAGCTGCCTTGGCTAACGCCTCTCTGGTGCATCCCGCCTGAGTAATCCTCTGCGATACCAAACGAGGGCTAAACCTTTAAGCCCTTCCTTGAGGTGATTTGTTTCTTGACACTACCCCGCTTAGTAACATCGTGCTTTTCTGTCGTGGAGCTGATCTGATCGTGTAGGACAGGATGCAATCAGGATATGCTGTTTCACCTACGCTGGTTCATCGGCGTCATCGTTCATCAGCTCAATTTTCGTGTTAGCCTTGTCGGCCACTTGTCAAGGGTGAAGAGATGCTCTGTGCCGGGCTGCCGGCTTCTTTTATTGACACACCGTGCTTGGGACAGCTGCCAGCCCTGCTCCCGCAGTCCAAATACACGATAATTTGTGTGCTGCAGAACCCGGTGAACCGAAGCCTCGTAAATTCCCTTCTCAAGCACACATCCTCTTTGCAAATAAGTTTGCTGTTCTTTCCTTAGTATATGGATTTCTGCTTTTTCTGCTCTTTAGCGTTGTGTTGCTTGTCAAGTCAGCTGCGGGATCTGACTATTTCAAGTGCCCCATTTTCAGAGAGCATTAATTATGGGTAATGAATGTTTATCTTTGAGATTACTTTCAAGCATGGCACAAAAGATACAGTGTTACAGAATACAGGCTCTTTGAACACGCCTTGAAATAGCTTTGTTCAGTATTTTGGCTGGGGGTTTCAAAGGAGCCCAGGGGAATTGGGTACAGCAGGTGAGAGTCTGGTTTCTTCCAGTGCCTCAGAAAATGTCAGTTCTCGTAGCTTGTCGATTTGACACAAAGAAGCCATGTTAGCCAATTTTGCAAGGACTTAGGACTTTTTTTGCCCTTTTCTCTTAGACTGGGAGAGTGCCGCTTGAACTCAATTCGAGACTGGAAGAAATGGTGGAATCCAGCGAAATGGAAGCAGAGCCTGGTGAAGCAGAAGATTTTGAGGCCAGGGGAAGCCGCTTTTCAAAGTCAGCTGATGAAAGGCAGCGTATGTTGGTTCAGCGGAAGGAAGACTTGTTGCAGCAAGCTCGAAAGTACGTTCCGCTTGGTTGTAGTCCCTCGGAATGGGTTTCAAATGGATTATATCCATGAGAGCTTGGGCTGATGCAAGAAGTAGTAAGAGGAATGGACGCATCTGCTACAGCAGGCTCAGGGTGCTGCTTTAAGACAACCATTGCTGATCAGCCCAGCTCTGAAATAGCGTCATGTGTCCCAACATGTACACAGCTTCCTAAGTGCTTGATGCAAAGCTCTTTGAAATCCGAAGATGATTTCTCCAGCTTCAATGGGCTTCAGGCTGAGCCTGTAATAAGTGAGAACACGTTGCTTGTGCCGAGTCCTCTAGTAATCTCCAGTTTGTCCCCTGGCGTAGGTGTCAGCCCTCGCTGCCTGTGCTGTTACAGCTGAAATTAATCAGGCACCACTCTTTCCAAATACCGAGCAAATGTCTTAAGCACAAAGCAGCACAGAGCTGACAGATGACCACCTATAAAGCACGCCAGAGGAGCTCGTGACCAGCAAGTCAACACCTCTGAAGAGAGTGATGAACTTGTAACACTTTCTTTAACCCAACTAGTAATAGGTGTTACAGGGAGAGTTTAACTTTTTTTATGTACAGCAAAAAGTCATGTTGGTGAACTTCACTAGCATCCAGTTGCTGATTAAAAAGAGCAAAAACCCCCACGTTAGTGGTATCGAGAAAACTCCAGCATTTGTAACAAGTGTTGTCCCTTCTGTTGTATCACAGGGAGGCTACTGAAAGGGTCTACAAAAACTGCACTGAGTTATGTGTCCTTTGGTGTTACCAGCCTACCTGTGCTCTTTTTTTCCTCCCACACTGAAATGCCTTCATATAAATAACTGGGGGTGTGACACCTTTTACGAGTTTGTCTATAAATAGGCTTGGTCCTATGATAATTTTTCCTTGATGTTTGAAAAATGTCATTTAGGGAGACAAAAGTGGTTTTGATTTTCTGGTTTACTGGTTCCCTTGCTATATTGAAGAGCTGTGGAATTGCAAATCAATATATTTTGTCCCCAAGCGTAAAAATTCTTTGGGATGTTAACTCTGGCAGCTGCTTCCTTGTATTTTTGCCTTACCTTATACTTTGCAGCCCTAGTGGTCGTTCTGTCAAAGGCTTCCTCGTTGTCATCAGGCTGTAGGCGCTGCCAGGGTCTTACAAGTGGCGGAATAACAAGAACGGAGAGATTCAGTAGCTCACCTGCAGTCTCAGTGAACTGCTCTGAGTGTCCCGACCTTTAGAACTGGCTCCTTCCCACAGGCACAAGGATCTTGCACAAAAATGAAGAGCTTCTGCCAACTCTGCAAAGTCTATTGTAGTTTATACAGGCCTTTCTTTTGTTTTGCAGTACGTAGCTTGTGTGTGCTTTGGCCGAGGTCTTTTCCTGCTCTTGGTGTGCCTTGCAAGGCTCCCTGGTTTTGTGGGTGTACCAGCGAAGTATTTTCCAGAGCCGTAATGCAGTGGGCTCTGCTCACTCATCTTTTCCTTTTTCCTCTTGCAGGCGTTACTTAAACAAAACCTCTGACGAGGAGCTGACCACAGAGCAGCCCTCTCCTCTGCCCGAGGGAGCGTCCGCCGATCCCGTCACCCTGCGTCGCAGGATGCTGGCTGCCGCCGCCGAACGGAGGCTTCAGATGCAGCAAAACTCTTAGTGCTTGTTGCCCCTCCTTCCTCCTCGTTAGCAATGTTGAATAAATGAATTAAATACAAAACCCCCTGCGCTTTCTATACCAGCAGGAAAGTGTCTCTTCAGAGTTCAGCTGGCTGTGCTGCCGAGTGAGCTGGCTGCCTCTCTGCTGTATAAAGCATGTGGTCTAATAATGTTTGGACAGCTGACAAATTAACCTTTTTTGTAATCTTTTCTATGTGACGTCGACCCCCTCCACAAACAAAAGGCGATTTCTAAACCACAGGCCTGATTTCTGCAGCTAGCATGAGGCGTTGGGCCAACTGCACAGCAGAGGCTGGGGAAGGCGTGTTCCGAATTAGCAGCTGTGGGTGCAGGCCCTGGCATGTTCAGCTCCAGAGCGGGGCGAGTTGGTCCAAGAGGAAAGACAGCTTGTAGAAATTTCCAGCAAACGCTGTGTTAGATAAGCAGGCGCCCGCTCTTCGGTCCCTTGCTGGTGTCGACGGTGCAGGCTGTCACAGAGGGTGGCTCGAAGGGCTGGGGAGGCATCGCTGAAGGCCGGCCGTTGGGCTGGAGGGAAGCTGCCTGGCTACGTAACGCGGAAAAACCAGAATCCGTGAATTGTGCAGCGAAGCACCGACGCGCGTCGATTCCAGCGTACGGTAGTTTGTCGGCTGTTGCTGGGCTCTCCCGCGCTGGCAGACCTCCGGCTCTGTTCGCTCCCCAGCGCCGCGCTGTTTTCCTTTGCCTTTTGTGGCCAGAAACAAGCGAGGAACGGGGAATCGAGCGAAGAAGTGGGGCGCCAGGCGAGGTTACGGCCTCCGCTGTCCCGTGTCACTGTAAGCCAAGGGAGCGCGATAGAGGGACCTGCCTGTTGTGGACTCCAGAGCAACTCGGATGGGACTTCGTGGAGATAGCTCTGCTATCTTGCTTTTTATTTCATTTTTAACCCCACAACTTCACCGTGCATTTATGCAGAAAGACTGGAGGAACTGGGGCAGCTGGACCTGGGACCGGCTGCTGCCCAACTTGCTAACCTCTGATTTTTCTTAAGAACTTCTGACACGAGATCCACTTGGAGCCGCCGCCGCCCCTAGCTTGCATAGTTGAATTTTACACGGCAGTGACTTAATTTTTAGACTTCTGAAGAGTGAGTTCTAGTATCACTGTCCTTTAGAAGGAGCCCAGTATTATCTAGAATTGTTGGTAACTTTTTTTACTGTTGGTTTTTAGATATTTGAAGGTGAATTTAATGAGAGGAATTGCATCGATGTTTAGGTGAAAATAATTTATTTCAATAAAACTCTTTGGGAAGCCTTACCTTGCAATGCTATTAGTAAACCTCAAAGAATTTTTTTGAGATCTTTGGTTTTGCTCAGAGCACAGCTGTTTCGTTTTTATTGTTTTAAAAAACAAACAAACAAAACCCCACAAAAATAAAATCTTGGTCAGTGTTGGAAATTGTTTGGATGTTTCTGTAGCGTGTTCGGTTTGTAAATGTAGCACTTGCACTTTGGTCCCCTTTGGTTCCCCTTCGCTGTCGCGATGAGGGGGAGCGCAGCTGCCTGGTGCTGGCTCTAGCTATGTTTTCCCGAGCCCGGGGCTTGCAGACCAGTAGTTGCTCCTGGAATTCGGTCGTGCTGTGAATGTGGAAATGGAAGAGGAACGGTGTCTCAAGGGACAGTGAAAATAAAGTGGGGTTTTGGACTGCTGGGCAGCAAGTGGAGGGGGCGAGAGCTGCCGTGCACGTGAACGGCACAGCCTGCGGGTGGGCAAGAACAAAGTGGATGTAGCTCAGAGAGGGGAGAGGAGGGAACCACAGAGACCCTCGTCGGGGTGGGGTGGGGGGTGTTTCTTTGAGTTCCCCCCTTGCCGCGTTCCTGGGGGCTCGGCTGCGTGAGGATGCGTTTTGTGCACGGTGACGGGAGGTGACCCCAGCTGCATCGCGGCCCGAGCTTTGGGCTTGCAAGGTCTCCGTCGCCTTGCAGCATCGTGTCCAGCCGTCCCGGGCCGCCAGCGCGGTGCCCTGCGGAGGTTCCTTCCCCCGATCCGGCACAAGAGCCCCTGGTTCCTGGCACAAGCCACCTCTGCCAGGCTCCGGGGCTCTGTGAGCCGCGCGACGTCGGGGCCACCCCCAATTTTACCACTTAGAGAAAAACCTACCTGGGAAGGTAACGGCAAAGCAGCCCTGCCGTGCGGCCCCTGCTGCGGAACGCCATCCCTCGCCCAGCAGCGGGCAGCGGGGAGGGAGCAGGTGCCGTGGCCCATCCTGGGCATCCCCTGGCCCAAGCCCCTGCAACCGCTCGGGCGGCAAGAGACGAGCCCAGGGGTGCCCAGCCAGGGAGGCTCCTGGCGCTGGACCCCCAGGGCTGGGTATGTGTCAGAGCCTCTCGGGCTATTCTTAATGGTCTTTTCTCCTCCTCATGGTGGATTCCCGACCTCTGCCCGGCTGCGTTGTGCTCCCTGGGGAGTGGGCCCTGGGCAGCCGCTGGATGGCAACCTTGCCTGCGGCACCGCTGCAGCGTGACCTCCTTGAGGGATGAGAGCCTGGTTTGTGCAGGGCGCATGGACCAGAGGTGGCTTCCCTGGAAAGGGAGGTCACCCCAGGAGAAGCCCGATTGACTTCCCCAGTGCCACCAGGAGCTGCTCCCGGACGGCTGTGAACAGCAGGAACCTTGGAGAAGCCGCGTGGGTCGGGAGCTGCTGCTGCGTGATGGAGCATCTTTTCCAGCCAGCTGGGCTGGGGGTGCCTGGGTGGCCGGCACAAAGCTGAGCTGGGGGGCCCGGCTGCTGGGGTGACCTTCCCTGCGGCTCCGGCACCGGCTTGGCTGGTGGGTCCTGGGCTCCGGTGGGCTTTGGGAGCGCTCCTGTGGCTCGGGAGGGGACGGCGAGTGCTGGCCCGGGGGCTCGGGCTGTGCCAAGGGACAACGGGCTCTCCGTGTCCCACCTGTCACCGCTGTGCCCGATGCCGCCGTGTGCCAGGGCTGGGATGGAGGTGAAAAAAACCCTAAATTGCAGAAAAAAAGGAAAAAACCCAAACAACCCCCAAACTGTGAGAAAAAACCAAAATGTGCAAAAACCCCCCAGCCCCCAAACCCAAACACCCCCTGAATTGCTCCTGGGGAGAAAGATGCAGCTTTCCTGGGAGAACCTTCCTGGGGGAAAAACTCACACGTTGTGGGGTTCCTGGCGTTGCCACAAAACAAAGGGCTCACCCTGACGACTGTCTTTGCGTTCCCAAAAGAAATAAAAATATTTTCTCGCCTGGGGAGTTTTGTTGGAAAGCAACCTGAGCCACCTGCACAGCACCTTCCCAGGATTTACCCCCCAGCCTTAGCTCATACCGGCAGCAAACCCCCCAAAAAGGTGATTTTTTTAGTATTGTTTCTGGCAGGCGCGGGGGGAAAGAAGCAGGCGGAGGCGCGGGAGGGGAGAGCCCGGGATACAGACAAACATTCTCTTTATTGAGCTACACATGAATTTTTCCATTAGTCAGAGAAAGAGATTGGCAGTGTGTAATATATCACAGAAACCTCACTGATTGGTAATAGAAAGGCTTAGAAAGACCTGGCGCTTTATATATATATATATAATATTTTTTTTATTTTTTATTTTTTTTTTAGTTTCTTCTTTGTTTATTCATTTTCTTTTGAACAGGTGTGACTGCTCTTCTTCAGCAAAGGTAACTCGTAAAAGTGAAACCGTGAAGACGTCTGGTTACTAATCAAAGTAGAAATGACGAAGGATTGGTCATGAAAACGGTGGCTTCAATGTAAACACTACATTCGATTTTTGTTTTTTTTTTTTTTAATTATTTTTTGTGGTTTTGTGTGTGTTTTTTAAAATTTTTAAATCATTTTCATTCTTGCTTTTTTTTTCAAAGTTTGTTTTTTAAGGTTTTTTTTCTTTTTTTTCTTTTTTTTCTTTTTTTCAGCACAAACATCCCCACATGAGAGAGAAAAAACACCATTCACTAAAAGGGAGAGAGGACTGGGGCAGGTGGCAGGGTGGGGGGGGGCGCAGAGAAAAAAGCAGCACAAAAAAGCATTCACTGGAAAGAGTTAAAAATTAATAAAACCCAAAGGAAAAAAATAATTACCCTAAACAAAAAATAAAATTAAATAAAATATACCTATGTATAACCCTCCCCGCCGCCCCGCGGGCCCCCAGGGGGTGGGGGGCAGCCGAGCTGTGCTTTTGGGTCTGGAGCTGGAGTGAGGTGGAGCTGGGAGCTGTTAAACCAGGAGGGGTGGAAAAATGGGGGGAAACTCGCTGGCTCCTGGCTCCTGAGTGGGGGCTTCAGCCTGGAGCTGGCTGGGAACGCGACCCCCCCCCCCGACCCCCAACCCCCAGCGGGGGGCCGCTGGAGGATGCTCCCACCGCAGCCTTCCTCCCCGAACAGCTGGGCTGGGAAACGGGAAAAGATCTTCTTCTTCATCTTGTTCCCCTCTTTAGCTACGGCACGTGGCTGGGGGGGGGGGGGGGAGTTTTGAATTTTTCCTCCTCCTTTTCTTTCTTTTTTTTTTTTTTTAAAATGTATCTTTTATTTTCTCGAGACAGCGGCTCACCTGGGCTGGGGGCAGGTGGGGGTAGCCCAGCCTTCCCCGTGCTGGAAATAAAAATA
Organism: Falco biarmicus; assembly: GCF_023638135.1. Taxonomy (NCBI): domain Eukaryota; kingdom Metazoa; phylum Chordata; class Aves; order Falconiformes; family Falconidae; genus Falco; species Falco biarmicus. Next base: position 21,592,597 of record NC_079302.1, on the reverse strand, counting down.
ATTAATTATTATAATAATAACAATAATTTAAAAAAAAGCCAACCCACAATAATTAATTACAATAATAATAATAATAATTAAAAAATAAAACCCCACAGTCAAATAACTCACAAGAGCACTGGCCACGGCGGGGACACGGGCAGGATCCGGCCCCGCTTGTGCCGTGGGGAGACCCCGGGGTGCCCCCCCGCCCCCCAGCCGGGTACCGCTGCCCCACGGGGGGATGCCCGGGCACTGCCAGGGTGGGGGGCCAGGCAGAGCCCCCCCAGGCCCCGGGGCTTCTCCCCGAGCTGTGACACCGTGGGACAGTGCCATGGGGGGCTGGAGCCTGCCAGGGGGACGGGGGCTGCCCACAGCTCCTTCAGACAAACTAAAAAGGTGGGTGTGGATTTTTTTTTATATATATATATACGTATATATATAATTTTTCCTTATGCCTTTTTATTTACCAACTTGCATGACTATGATTACGATTTTTTTTCCTCTCATTCAATCTGTTTTTTTTCATTTTGTTTCGCTTTTTTTTTTTTCCCCGCGCGCGCGCGTGTGTGTGTGTGTGTGTCTGTGTGTGGTTGCGTTGTTTTTTTTTTTTTATTTTCTTTTTTTTTTGTTTGTTTTGTTTTGTTTGGGTTTTTTGTTTTGTTTTGTTTGTTTGTTTCTTTTCTCTCCTGGCACCGGGACCGCCACCGAAGAAGTCGCTGTGCGCTGCGGGGTCAGTACAAGCCGCAGCCCCGCAGGTTGTTGGCAATGATGATGTCGGTGACGGCGTCAAATACCACCTGGATGTTGTTCGTGTCTGTGGCGCACGTCATGTGGCAGTAAATCTCCTTGTTGGGGGAGCGGTTTTTGCTTTCAAATTGTGCTTGGATGTAGGCGGCCGCGTCCTCGTAGGTGTTGGGACCTGTGGGCAGAGGTGGGGCAGGGGGACAGAGCGGGGGGCATCAGGACCGTGGGCCACTATCCTCCCGCCTGCAACGCGTCCCTCGCTGCTTACAAAACGCTTTGTTTTAAAAAAAAAAATTAGGTAAAATCTATTTATTTTCAGTTTTTACCCTCCGGTTCACCCCTCAGCAGGGTCCATTTACCCCTTTCCCCCCCTCCATCTCCCTTCTTCCCCCGGCCACCCTTTGCCACCCCATCCTGCCCCATTTCCCCCCTCTTTTCCCCCAAATCGCAGAGCACCTGGGCTCCATCAGGGGGCCCTCCCTCCCCAGGTGTCGCTGCTTTGCCCTCTCCGCCCACTCCCCTTTTTCCCCCCCAGGGAAGGGCTGCAGCTCCCACCTGCGCCCGAGGGATGCTCCTCCGAGGGATGCTCCTCCCGGCATCACCGGTGAGTCCCCATGGCGCATCCCAGCAGCGCCCACCCCAGGGGAGCGCGGGGGTCTGGAGAAAGGCCGGGGGGGCCTCGGTGCCCCCCCGGCCAGGCAGAGGGAGGGATGGCTAGGAGGGCCAGAGGGTTAGTGGCCACTCCAACATCACCTGTGGGTGCTGGCTGTGCCTGCTTCGTGGGGCTGAGCCCCCCTGTGCCACTGGGGCGATGCCTCAGTGGGGGTCTCCCGCTGGGCTCTGGAATGCAGGGGGGGCAGGAGCTGCCTGGGGATGTCGTTCCCTGTTCGCTCAGCCGACCAGGGCGGTTTGCTTTTGTAAGGCAGCTGGAGTGGGGCCAGATGTTTGAGCCGAAAAATGCACATTATTGCATTAAGCCGCTTACGGCAGTGAGAGTGGCTGCACCGGCCCCTCGCGGGAAGCCACAAAGCCTGAATTACGCCCCTGAAATCGCCTTTGGGAGAGCTGTTATTATCTGGAGACTTATTTTCCTTTTCCAGCTCACCGGTTCCCCTTCTTCCCAATGCAGCCGGTGGCTGAAGGAGAGGGGAGGTGGTCCGGTGGCACCAGGCTGCCCCCCTCCCAGGGGTAGCCAGGGTGGGCTGGAGGGGTTGGTATCCACATGAGATAGTTTGGGACGTTCCACCAGGTGGCTGAGGAAAAAAAAAGTACTGCTGCTTTCACGATGGAGAAGCCTCAAAACCTCGGGTGGAAATGCCAGTGCGCTTCTGCTGTTGGGGAGCGGGTGCTGTTGGGCTGGGGGACCTCCTCGTCCCCAGGGTCTGGCATCCAGGGTGGATGTGCTCTGGGTGAAATCATTCAGACACGTTTCAGCATCTGTAGGCTGGAGCCTCTGAATCTCAACTGATTCTTTTTCTTTCCCTTGGAGAATTCAGAAGGGGTAGCTATTCTTACCCCATTTTCTCGGTTTTTCTTCTTTTTCCCCCGAGCTACATTGGTTTCACATAAAAACATATGATTCTGGTGTGGTTTCCCAGATTTCTGCTGTAAAGGGCTCTTCCCTTCCCCAGCTGTGCCCCGTGCAAGGGCACTCCCGGCAGGATGCAAACGGGAGATGCAGCTTGGAGGAGCACGTGCCTGGACTCCTCTAGTGGGACCTTCTCAGGACCCATCAGCGAACGGGATGGCTCGAGCGGTGGGCAGTCGGCTCTCACCGAGGCTTCTGCTTTCCAGAGCTCCTGTGGCCAGACTCGTTAAAGCTCATCTCCTTTTGTCTCAAATGGTCTTGGCCACCCCTGCGTCCCATCAGCTGGTCGCACACCTTGCCACAAGACTTGACATGACACAGGACATGGCCCCACCCCACCAGCGAGGTACCAGAGCTGTGCTGTGGCTCTCAGAGGTGGGCAGTGCTTTTGCTCCCCACCCCCCATGAAGGTGCTCTGTCCCCTCCACCCCCCTGCCCAGCTCTGGGGTGAGGTGCAGCCCCCCAGCCCTGGTGGCGCGCCGGTGGGCATCACGCGGGGCTGCACCATGTCAGCCCCATCCCATACCTGTGTATTCGGGGAAGCAGATGGTCAGAGGCGATTTCTTGATCTTCTCGGCAAATAGGTCTTTCTTGTTGAGGAAGAGAATGATGGAGGTATCGATGAAGAATTTGTTGTTACAGATGGAGTCGAAGAGCATGAGAGATTCGTGCATGCGGTTCTGCAGTGGGGAGCGCGGAGGGAGGAGAGAGAGAGAAAGGCAAAGAGAAGAGAGAGTTAGAGGAGAGGAGAATATTTTTCTGAATTGAAATGGTTAGAAAGCAAAAAAAAAACAACCAACAACCCAACAAACAACTCTTTAAAATCAGACAGTAATAAATGTGAGATGGTTACAAAGGTGGAGGAACCAGAGTTCTCTTGGCCTGGAGAAGGCAGGTGTGGGGGCTGCAGCTGCTGCCCTACCGTGTCCCTGTGGGGTGGCTCTGCAGGGCTGACACCCAGAGCATCAAGGAAGAGCAGGAGAAAAAAAATGTCATTTCCTCATTGTCTGCCGAACCAGAAGAGTGTGGAAGGGGCCTTGTGTCTCTTCAGGGGCTGGGCACCCCCGAAGCATCACTTGCAGAGCCAGAATAAAGGATGAGCAGCCAGCACCGGCCAGCAGCTGGGATGCACTGGGCATGGGGACTGGGAGGAGGGAGTTCTGCCCATCCTGGGGGTCCTACAGCCCCTCCTGAAGGGTGCTAGTGCTGTCGTGGTGAGACCAGTGCTGAGGGATTGCCCAGAGCCTGGGGCAGGTCCTGTCCCAGCTAGGCCCTTCTGCCCCTGGAAAAATCTTCAGCCCATCTTGGAAACACCACAGCAGTGGCCGGGTCACTGCTGAGAAACCACGGCAGTGCCGGGGGGGAGCCAAGGCTGGTGCCGCCGTCAGCCCCACCACGCAGCCCCCTGAGCATCCCGGGTCCTGGGCTGATCCAGCCAGACGTCAAGCGTGGAAGGGCTCTACTAGGAGCATAAATCAAGGCAAATCTCTAAAAACTGCAATTTAAAAAAAATTATAAATTTGTCCTTTCACAAGTGGACAAAAGCGATGGAAAGGCCTTTTTCCCCACGCTGCAGAGGTTGTTACCAGAAAGGAGCAGAGAGCGGACAGGAGGAGGAAGAGGAGGAGGAGGAGGCGGTGGGGCTGTCCTGCACAGAATCGGCTGGCGCAGGGCACCACCGAGCAGAGCATTTTCACTCCCCACTCGGGTGGCTGCGGGGTGTCTGTGCCTCGTGGTTAGCATGAAGGTGCTGCAGGGTAGGACAGATCCAGCTCTCCAGGAGCGCTCAAAAACTTCCTCCGTCATTAATGCACTGTTCAGAACAAAGGGAAAGCTGCTCCGGGCTGCTCCACTGGTGGCTTTGGGTGGCACCTTAGGCAGCCCACGCACCTCTTCTGTTGCACGTACCCACCTCGTTTCCCACTCCAGCCGGGGGAGGTTCTGCTGCAAAGCTGGGGCTCACAAGCCAGGGCAGCACCATGCCCTTCTCGGCAACGCTGTCCTAGGGCTGAGCCCCCCCGAGTCCTGGGGGGCTGCCCACACGGGGACCCCCAGCGATTGGGAGAAGCCTTGCGTGAAGCTGAGAGCAGCAGAGACGTGCTTGGGGCAGCGAGGGTGCTTGGCAGCTGGTGGGAAACCCTCCTGCAGCAAACATCCCCCCAGCCCCTTGTCTTGGAGGCGCAGCGGAGGGGGGGGGCTTCGGATTTGCTGAAGATTCATGAGAACGCACGTGTTTCCTAATGAAATGATGACCCAATTACACATTTTGGAGTTCTCCATGAATGTTTTATTAGTGAGTCATTTTATTAGCTACACTTCAACTGTAGCTTTTGCATGCAAAATTTAGCAGATGTCTGATTTCATCTTGAAAGGCTTTGAGATTACGCTGTGGGTTCCTTGACAAAGAGTAGCTGGGGATGGTAAGCGGTTGCTTTCCAAAGCTTCAGGACCTCATTTCAGCTTTTTTTTTTTTTTTTTTTTTTTTTTAAAAATAAATGTCAGCCTTATTCATGGGGACAACAGAAACCACCCTAAAAGGATGGAGCCCTTCTTGACTTGTGGCTGTTTACAAAAATACCAGGTCTTGAGATTTTCATGGAAAGTATCTGGGTGAGGTTTTTCCCTTGTCCATCCCCTGTGCTGTCCCATATATGTATTACCTTTAAAGAAAGGAGTGATAGTTTTAGTGGAGGAGCAGCTGAAATAAAGCACGTGCTCAGGGAAATCAAAATTCCTCGTGCAGGGAAAACAGCTCTGGTGACTTCTGGGCCCCTGGGCACCCACGGAGAAGATCCAGGCAGGATGGCATCCTGGAGGAAAATTTTAAAAATCCCTAGTACAAATATAAGAAGAGAAATCATTTCCCTCTCAGCTGTTAGTTCTTCTCAGGGCTGGTCTGTAATTCTGCCTGATCCGTGGGTTGAGAGGTGTGAGGATGCGTGTCTGAGGATGGGTCTGGCTGAAGTCGCATCACTGGAAATAGGTGAAGTCGATAGGAAGAATGGTTAATGGGCCTTTGCTGAGGCTCATGGAAAATCTTCTCTTGGTTTATTCAAGCCTTTTGCTTCTATTTCATGCCCCAAATAATGGAAGATCTTTGGTTTAAACATGAAAGAAGCTACTTGTAGAAGACTGGCAGCTGAGGTGCTGGGGGGGGGTGGCAGGGATGCTCTGCCCCACTGACGGGCGCTGAAGAAGTGGTCGGATGCAGACAGACGGATGTCAACGTAGGGTCTGGCAGTGCTGGAGAAAAAGCATGGATGGCCCGCATAGATACATGGGGGCATGGCACTTCAGGAAGGGAAAAGCAATTTCAAGAAGGCAAGGAACATATGGAAACCGTGGTGAAGTTGTTCTACTTAAAAACAAGGAGAAAAAAAATTCCCACCAGATACTTACATAAAATTAAATACCTTTAGGTTATATCCTTTGGGAATTCCTTATTTTCAGGTGTGTGAGGCTGTGGCAGGCAACTGACATCGCAGGCGCGTGTTGTACACGTGCATGTCCGGAGCAGATATAGGGCAAGGAACGGGCTCAAGAAGCTGGACGCGCTCAAGGGAGACACAATAAAACCCTCTCACACTAGAAAAGAGCTGGCACTTTATTAACATTTTGTAACTAATAAATACATTACTGACAGCCAATAAATTATTACAATAGCTAATGCTCTATTAAACCAAGGGACAGTCACTCTTCGTACAAAATTACAGTTAATACAGTTTGGGCCATCAAACATGCAGGAGAAATGATTCAGCGGGAAACCAGCACAAGGAAAATCGTGGCAGCCTCTGGCGATCCTTCAGGAAGAAATGTGGTGGGGGGCGGGGAGCCCGGAGGCAGGGTGACGGTCACTGTTCCCTTGTCGAGCTGAAGGGGGGGGGGGGGGGGGGGGAAGGGAGGGGGGGGGCAGCAGGGCTGAGGGTGTTAAATTGGGGGCTGGGCTGTTTAACGGGGCTGGTCTTTACATGTCCCTATTTGCTTGCCCAGCACCACCGGTGGTGTTGCCCCTGTCATCTCTCCCTGCCTGGGGCAGGGGGTTTAGACCCCGAGCCACTTGCCTGTGCTACAGGACTGTTGAGATTTGGACTCGACATCAATTTCCAAGAGACTGGGTGGTCGAGGGGCCGGGGCAGCAGGCGTCGGGCCGGCTCCCAGCCCTCCACCTCCTCCCCAGGTCCCCCCTCCCGGTGGGGGGCTGAGCTGCCCTCTCTGGGGGCTGGAGGTGGTTTTGCCCTGTCTCAGTGCAGCTCCCTCCCCTCTCCCCCTGCCTACAGGGTGCCAGCTGGGGGGCTTTGGTGGTCCTCCTCTTATTAACACGTGAGCATTTCAGGGTCGCTCTGGCTCATGTTCGCTAGCTGGCTTTTGCAGCACAAACCCAGATCTCCGGGTTGCCGCTTCAGACGTGAGTGGTCCTGTGAGAAGTCCCTTTCCATAGCCATGTTCTCAGCGTAACGTCTTATATAGGTCACGTACCTATATCTGTCAGCATCAATTATCTCATGTCGTGCAGGAGCTCAGAAATGCTAACGTACACTCAAGTCTCGGGGTGCTTTGGGAGTGTTTCTGTCTGCTCTTGCCTCCGGGGAGGCAGAGGCAAGCCCGCGGTCTGCGCTCTGTGCCACCCGGACCACAGCTCTGCTTTCTTGTGAGTGTGTTGGGGATGCGCGTGTGTGATGGGTTTGAGTGGGTCAGGATGATGGTCCGTAGCACCATCTCTACTGGCCTTGATGCTTCTGGCATCAGATCCTTCAGGAGTGTTTTAGTCTCCTTGGAAATGGTCGGGGAGTTTTTGGTTGTGAGCCTGAAGACAAACCTGGCCCATGACAAAGACACAAACGCACTAGTCCTAAGCTACTCTAACCGACTTGACCAACGGTCAGCCTTGCTCCCAGGACCTCAACAGCTCTTCCTGGCTCCGGATTTTTTTGGCCACAGAATCCTCGGACACGTTGCACAGGCTAACAGTGCAGGGCTGGTCCCTTTTACAGCACCAGCTGCACCCATCCCTGTGGGTGCCGCCTGCCGCCCTCAGCTACCCCCGCAGCACGGCGAGGGGCAGGGTGAGGGGCTGCCCCGTGCCATGCACAGCAGCAACTCGGCATAGGGGGGTGTTTTGGCAGAAGGACATCTCTGGCCCCCCCAACCCGACCTCTCAGAGATTGCATTCCTGGCTTCAGAATAAAATTCTCTTCCCTTGCAGGCGAGCGCTGGGCTTGTGCCACGACAGATTAAACCCACAGGATGGATTTTAACGCACATTGCAGTACAGGCTGCTTTCATTGATACTTTTAGTGTCCTGTAGAAGAAAAGCACATCTACCGAGGAGGCACGGCAGCCGCCTCCTCGGGATGCTCTCCCTTCCATGGAGGGACAGGCTGGCCAGCCAGCCAGGAAAGCTGGCCGAGGGCAAGAAGCCAATTCTCATACAAAACTCCCGAGAGAGATTTAGTTGGAAGTAGTTGTGGGAGGGGGGTTGTGGGAAGCCCACCGACCCCTCGCGGGACCGGGCTGGGCCCTGTGGGAGGGCAGGGGCAGCAGGGACCGGCCACTGCTGGCAGACGGAGGGGCCAGATGGCCTCGGCGAGGGTCCCGCTGCCCTGCCGCTTGGCCGCGCTCCTCCGGCCTGGAGGAAAAATGTAAATTCCATTTGCTAAAGAAAAACCAGCCTTTGAAGTATGTGGCTGTATTTCAGTGTGTGCTCTCCTGGCGCATGCTTATTGCTGGTTCTCCTAACAAGCCCAGCTACCGCATCCTCCCAAGGAGCACGGTGCTCTGCAGCTCAGCCCTGCAGCCTCACCCACGGGCTCATCTCCAGGCTTTCCTTCCACAGGTTTCTCCATTTAATTGAAACTGGTGTTTAAAGAAAGGAGCTAGTTGCATTTTTTTTTTTTTTTTTTTTGGTCTCACAGATCCACAGACCTGACCTTCTTGCTGCTGCTGAAGCAAGCAATGGGGCTTCCCTCCTTCCTTCTTTTGGCTGTCTGAAGCTAATCCAGAGTTGCTAATGCTGCTTTCAACACAACAACCCTCGGATGCTGTTGCTGGAAAAGTGACCTGAGTCATTAAAAACCTCCTGCATCCCAAAAAGGGCATCTTTCGCAAATTCCCACCTTAGCTTTGAAGGGCAGCGGGGTCTATACGTTTTCAATTACATAGCTGTTTCAGTTCTGTGCATTTAAAATGTGTCCCCCGTGCCCTGGTATGGTTTCTCATGCAGCGGGTACCAGCTGCAACATCCCTGCTACGCGGAGACTGCAAATTAAAGGCAACTCAGTGCCTCCGAGGGTCTGGATTTGGAGCATCGCAATGGTAAAACACGAGGGGCTATTAAGAAAAGGGCTTTTGAAAGCAGGCAATGTATTTCAAGGTCTTCTGTCTAGGCAACTGCTGCAAGGATTGCTGGTGTTTAGAAAAAGCACTGGGCAAAAGATTGCCTGCAGAAGGCACATCTGTCAGAAAAGGCTTAGCAGGATGCAGAAAGGCAGCAGTGAGTAATGCTTTGGCAGGCATTCTGGAGACAAAAATCTATATGCGGCCATCAAGCGAGAGAAATAGTAGTGTTTAACACTGGAAGCATTTCATCTCCCAAATGCTGTTTCCAGCCTTTGTCTGTGAATCCTCATGACACTCATGTGAGGGAGGGAATGTCAGCAGCAGCAGCTGAAATGAAGCTTTAGACATACAATATGCCAAAGAAAATGAAAGAAAAGGCTCTGCGTGTCAACATTTCCTCCTCTTTTTCTCCCTTTTCTCCCTGTGGAGCACCAGCCGTTATCGCCAACGTGCTGGGGAACCAGCCGGAGCTGCGGAGGGGCTTGGGGCAGTGGGGTCTGGACCTCCCAGCCGGCACGGCCGGGCATGGGCTGCCTGAATCCAGCCCCGCACAAGCGCACCAAGCGCCGGGGACCTGGCTGTGTCCAGCAGAGCTCGGGGTGGAGCCATTTACATGGCCTTTCCCAAAATATTCCTGTGCGCGTTATGGTGGGAACTCCTGAAGCCTTGGCTGGGTGCTGCCTTCGCTGGGAGCAGCTCCTGCTGCTTCCTCGCTCGGCTCAGATGTCACCCACAGCAAGGGGTGGGAACAGAAAATCTGCAGAATTTAGTGCTGCCGATCCGACTCTTCTGACAGAGCTTAATGCAAGACCTGCCTGGCTGCCAGCGCAAGCCATCACCGCACCACAGCGCTGCACGCTGGGTGCAGCACTTACGTAGGCTTTATGTACCAAACGTAACCAGCATTCAGCTGCTCAGCCCTCCTTTTAACGCTCGAAGCATATGTGGGTGGCAGGTGGTACCGGTGGGGCTCGGCCACCCATGCCGGACAATCTCCAGGAGCATCCCCATCCCTCTGCATCCCTCCAGCTAATTCCCTGCCCTTCCTCTGTGGCTTCCTGGCCACAGGCTGGTCCCTTCCAAGGAACGAGAGAACTGGGCAGGTGCTTCCCATCGGGAACCCTTTCTTCGGAAAACCTTCCCACTGGCTCTGAAAATCCTAAGCTAAACCAAATACAATGACGTGTGCAGGCCTTGTGCTCAGCGTTCCTTTGGTTTATGGCTGTACAGCGGCATTACATGGAGCTGGGAGGGGGGCTGGGACCTGGGAAAACAAGACGTGTGGGTGGGATGTGGCGTGAGGAGCAGAGGGGCTCCTGGCTTTGCTGGCCAGCCAGCTCTCCGTGGGAGCTGATGCTGCCGGAGGTATTTTAAGGTGGAGATGGTGAAGAGAAAGGTGGGTACTCACTGGTGCCAGAGCGGGGGAGGCAGAGACCTGGTGTTATTGCTGTTAGCATCCAGCAGAGCAGCAGTGGGTCCTCACTGCACAATGCTAGATAGTTTTATCATTTAATGCTGTTTAGGGGGTTACTGACACAGCTGCTGACCGTGCTGGGCTGTGAGCTGGTTAGGTGGGTGAGAGCCACCTTATTTTCCTCTGCATGCCTCCTGTTTGCCCCGGGGTGCTCCCGCTCGCATCCCTGGCTGGGGGTTTGTCACCGATGTCCCACGAGCACTGTCCTGGCAGAGCACGACCTCTGACAGGGACTCTCCTCCAGTTCCCAGGTGCCTTTCTCTTTCCAGCCTTCCTGCTGCCTCAACCTGCCTCATCTCCCATTTGCAACTTCTCTCCCAAACCGCCCCTGCTGGTCCTCTCCACCTGCTCCCTCCCCTGCCTGCCACGCGCTGACGCTCACCTGGCCCCTTGCCTTTGGGCTGTGCTGCTTTGGGCTGCTCCCACACCCTCTCTCCTAGATGGCACAGCAGGAAAAGACATACCATCCCTCTTGGGCATGGCACTGGAGAAAACTCAGGCCTCCCGAGACCTGAAAGGCACCCCCAGCTCGGGCTCCCAAGAGAGGACAGCTGAACTTGTGGCTGGCCTGGAAAGACTCATGTTTTCCAGGATCACGGACTTCCAAGAGAGGCAGGGAAGAGGCAGAGATCAGCGTTGCCCACCTGCTCCCAGGTGCAGGTAGGTCCCAAGTGGGACCTCGGAGGCGGCTGTCCCACCCAGACACGAAATGAGATTCTGGGGTGGACTTCTAAGGGTCCCTCCATGCTCCCAGGGGTGACAGCCCACCTCTCACGCTGCCCTCTGCCTTCGCCCCCACGGCACAGGGAGCTCTTGGGGACGGCAGGCAGATGGTCACACATAGCCCAGCCCCAGCCCCATCTGTCCTCCCCTCTGCGCCCCCACACCTTGCTGTGCTGGGCGCTACCCTTGCCCTCCGCACACCTCTCCCTCTGCCCTTCCTTCCTCCCTTCCCTTCCCTGCGCTTTTCTTTCCTACTCCATCACTTGGCTCAAACCAGCTCCCTGAGCTCTCCCTTACCACTGCATGGCCAGTATAAACCATCCCTCTCACTCTAGGTACTGGTAAAGAGATGCCCTGACTGGAGACACCAAAGCAGGAGCTGCCTCCCTTGAATGCTCAGGCAGGAGCTGACACAGGCGGGCTAGTGGCTTCTGCTTGGCCAAGGAGGCTCAGAGTGCGAGGCTGGCCTTCTCGGGGGCGTTTGGGTGCCTGAGGTGTGATAAAGAGCCACGAGGCTCCTGCACGCCTCGCTGTGACCCAGGCACGGTGAGCTTCCCCAAAGCACCTCCCCGCATTTCAGGGACTTGAAGGTCAAACTCTGCCGACGAGAAGCCAGGGCTAAATAGTTTTGGTGCACCCCAGCATTTCAGGGCTGACGTTTGGAAAAAGGTGCTGCGTGTTTGCAGGAGCATCAGTTGTGCTGAAATCATGGGCTGGGAGGTGCTTTGGGAAAGGTCACCGGGTACCCAGGCTGGCATCCAGGTGGGATCACCATCGGGATGCCACCAAGCTCCGCTGCCACCGCCCCGCTCAGCCCAGCAGCTCCACAGCATCCAGCAAACGGGTTACTGAAACCACTAGACGTATTTTAACGTTAATTTCGAAAAAACTTGAGGTAAAACTGTTACCAGTAACAACTGCTTTTAGACAAGGCTTAGTAGGTTTTGTTACTGTGTCCCTCTTACGCAGACACCAGCAGAACTCGATATGGCTGTTTTACTTGTTCAAATAGCTGTCTGGAAAAAAGGAGAATATACACATCCAAACTGCAGCGGCTGCGTTCAACACTGACCCCTCTGGCTTTGGGGTAGGAACTGAAGCCGTAAGGTACCCTCAAAATGATCATGTTGTACCTAGCACTTCCCAAAGGAATAGTGTTATAAAAAAAAGATAAATAACCAGGAGAATTAAAAATATTCCTTAATTTCAAGAAAAAAAAAATTTTGGTTCCAAACTACACTGTTGCTGACCAGTATTTTAAGGCTTTGATTTTTCTTTTTTAAAACTTAAGTATTTTTGTCTTTTGGCAGTTGAAATGCACTTTGTGGGAAACGCATCAGCTCCCTCTACAGCACTGTGAATTGGACTGGGGGAGCAGAACAAGGCAGCAAGGGAATGAACCAAAAATAAACCAAAATAAAATAAAATGGGGCTGGGGAAAGCAGAACTTGCTGCAGAGTTTTCTGGGATGGGAGGAGGGATTTACGTATTTCTTCCTCAGTGTCTTCTGAGGAGGAAAAAACCAGAAAGAGAGAGGACCTGTCCGCCGGACCGGAGGATGCTCCCGGCGGGCACGCGGAGAGGAGGGGAGGAGAGTGCTTTAGTAGAGTCCGCATCCCCGCAGGTTGTTGGCAATGATGACATCCGTGACGGCGTCGAAGACGAACTGGATGTTGTTGGTGTCGGTGGCGCAGGTGATGTGCGTGTAGATCTCCTTGTTGGGGGACTTGTTCTTGCTCTCGTACTGAGCCTGGATGTAAGCCACCGCCTCCGTAAAAGAATTTGGGCCTAGAAGAAAGCAGAGACGAAAGGAAAAAGAGCAGGTTAAAGCAATCCCGTAACCCTAAATCTGTAGGGTGCCTGCAAGTGCCCCGCTGTAGGGACATGGGGAGCTTGTAGGGGGCTGCTGCATCCCAGCTGCCCGGTCTCCACCTTGGGGGCGGGCACCGTTACCAGCCAGGGCTGCTGCAAGGGAGGAGATGCTCTCAGACTGTCAGCTTAGCTGTATTTTTATTCTGCGTTGCTGTTTATAGTCTATAGAGATGAAATGGAAGAGGGAGCTGAGTGTTGAACAGGCTATGATGGGAAAAGCAGAAGAAATTCCACATCCTGGTGACAAAAAAGAGAAGAAACCTGCCAGGAATGCGGTAAAGTGCTTGACCTGGTGAAAAGGCTTAGCTTTTCCCCTTTTTTTGATTCTTTCTATTAAAGTTTCAGCTTTTGATGGAGAACAACTAAAATGTCCGTGAATCGAGGGCAGTAGTGGTAACTGTGCCTTCCTTTCCCTGAACCGCTAACAGAAAGGGGCATGGAAAGATCCAGCCTCTGTCACAGGGCAAAGTGGGGTTTTCTCAAAAAAACCCACAAAACCCCACAAAAAAGCTAACACAGAGCGTCCCTCTTTTTAAAAGGAATTAGGATCACAGTACCCTGCGCTAGAGCTGTGTCTAAAATCACACCATGAGGAGTTTCTTCTTTTGATGTATAGAGATGTCTGTGCCAAACCTTATTAGCCATCAGGTTTTGTGTTAAAAAAGCGTAAGAGCAGTCATGCAAAAGAGCAGATCCTGCCTCATCTGGCCAGCCTTGTCGTTGCCCACACACACGTCTCCGCTCCGGCCCCTGCTTAGCTCCGGTTAACTCCATTCCCCTGGATGGCCGGGAGCGCCCGTGCCCCCGTGCCCCGGCAGGTTCCGCAGCTGTGCCGCTGCTGATGCTCTTGGGTCCCTCTCCCTCCATGAGGCTTTGCTGGTGGGAAGCGTTATCTGCCAGGCAGAAGCTTACGTGGGCTTGGGATTTGCTGTGGTTAAAGGCAGCTGGGCTGGGCAATGACTTGCACCTCCATGTAGGTGCACGGCTAGCTGGAGGCACAAGCTCAGGAAGGCCACGAGACCTGAGAACATGCTTGGAGTAAGAGAAGCAAAATGTTTTCTGGGAGCAGGGTCTGGCCTGAAGACCTGTGTGAGGAATTTGGGAAGAGTTGCACATGCTGTGCGTAACCAGGAGGGTATTTAATGAAAGGGGAGCTGGTGGTTCGAAGACATGAGGGTTTAGATGCTGGGTTCCTTCTGGGAGAGCAGGGAATTGCTCATGCCAGCTTGGTTTAAAACACACCCTGGATTCTGCTGCCGCTTGGCTCGGTGCTGTGGATTAGTTAAAAGCATGAGTGAATTAAGGGGATGGAAAGAGTGCTCCAGCATACAGCAAGCAAATTTGCGGATGCAGTCTTCTAATAATTCTGTCAGCAGGACTAATGGACACCAGAAACTTCATTTTATTAAAAGCGTTTTGTGGAACCTACTTGTGATGTTGGAACTCCGCTTGTTTGATTTATAGGCTTTCATCAAATAATTCTTTTTAACTCCAGGGCAAGTTTCTAATAATGCTGCTTCTTCACAAGGCCACGAGGGCTTTGTCCTCTGAGCTGCGGTCAGCAAAGCCGGGGCGAGCAAGTTTAAGCTTGTGCCTAAAGTTCGGGCTTAATGTTGGCATGAGGTAACTTCCAGCTCCTCCCGGCACCGCTGGAGCCCGGGGGCGAGATGTTCTCCAGCTCCAATTAAGATCCCTGTTGGATCAGCAGAAGGACTTTCAGCCTTCAGGCTTCCAGCCCTCTCTGAGGGCATGAGAGAGACCAGAGGTCGGGGGGTGTCCCTGGCACTGCGAGAACTCCCAGCTTCCAGGAGAGCACCTGGAAGGAATTCAGAGAATCTTTGGGGTGCTCTGAGATTTGGGGAGGACTGGTTTGGTTCACCTGGGGTGAAGTGCTTCAGAAACGAGCTTATATTTGATTTCCTCTGTGTAGTCAGCTGGGAGCTTAGCTAGGTGTGTGGACAGTCTCCTTCTCCCATGAACGTCTCTCGGGCTGGGATAGCTTCGGGAGGAAAAGTTTATCTAAACTGATGTTCCTTCTTGTTCTAGTCCCTCTGCCGTCAAGGGACGTGTAAAGAGTATTATTTCAGAGTGGGGTTACTGGGAGACTTCTGGGAAGATCCGCAAAACCAGGTCCACAAAATGCGATCGGAAAGGAGTGAAAGGTGCAGGTTTGCTTCCTGGAGGAAAGGGGAAAAGGAAGAGGCCATGATAAAGGCCTTCTGGTATATAGAAATGCTGCTATAAAGAGGATGGTGAAGAGCTGCTTTACAAACCATCCAAAGACAGCAAGGCAAGCAGCAATCTAATTTGCAACCAAAAAAATTTGGGGTTGGCATTATTGTGAGCTTTCAACCGTAAAGACTGTGAAATTTCCATTATTAGATCTTTTTTAGACAAACGTGTCAGGAATACATTGGTTCTGTCTAGACCAAGCAGATGAGTAGATGGCTGAAATGTGTTGGAAGTGACAAACATCCAAACCTTCCCCGGAGAGGAAGCCTGCAGATGTTCTTCTGAATTCAGACGGAGTTGTTCAGCTCCATGGCCATAGACCATTCAGCCCAAAGCAGTGATGATGGATGGCTTTTGCCTATTCACAGGGAAAAATCAAGTGCTCAGAGATAGGAAGCTCTGGTTAATGATTTGTTGGCCTGCCCAGAAATGTGACACCCTTGGTACTCCCGGTTCACAACAAAGAACACAACTCCTGGTTTCCTGACAAAGCGATCTGCTTCTCTGTCTGTCGGCTTGATTCATCTGGATGTCTCCGGTGAGCTTAAATAATTCATGACGATAAAAGTTTATTTTTATGCTGTCTCGGAATGGTAATGAGGGTTTGTGGAAGCTGGCGAGATGCAGCGGGAAGCGGCAGGGTGCAGCTGCAGCCTTTGCATGGGTGATGTATTGTCATCAGGAGCAGGTCGGACACCAGGCAGCCAGCAGAACCGAGGGCTTCTTGCATGCTGCCCCGTTGCAGAGCCCCGCTCTGATCCCTGGGTATCTCCTCCTTCTCCCCAGCCACGCTCGGGGCACGGCTTGCTGCAACTCTCCTCTCTCTGCACTGTGGGTTAGGAGCTGTGGGCGGCTGGTGCACGAGAAAATCCCGTCCCTTGTTTCCTATCTGCCTTTAACGGGAGGTGTTTCCATGTCCAGACACTTGACGTCTGCGAGCCTGAGAGCGAAACTGGGGACCTTCTAAACTAACGTGATAAAAATTTACAGCTTGAGCTGAAGCAGCCAAGGCGTGAGACCTGCTGCCTGCATGCTGGAGGGCCGATCCGGCAGCCCCCAGGCACCTGGCAGGGGGGGCTTGGCCAGGCACCGTGGAGAGACGCTTGTGGGGGTCAGCCAGGATCTACAGCTGGGAAAGTGATGGGCTATGAAATGGCAAAGCTGGACCCCAGCAGACAGTGCAACAGACCCCATGTGCTGGTCTGCCAGAGACCAGTTACCCGCTTGCAATGGTTCAGCTCACTGCACCTGAGAGACCTGGAAGAGGGTTCGTGCTCCCGGGCAGGGAGCCAGGGCAGGGGCTCAGGGCCATGCCACAGCCCCACACCAGCAGCTCTTGGCTCAGCATCGAGAGCACCCGTGGGGCAGGATCCAGCACCCTGCCTAGCGGTGGTGGCCTTTTGCCAGCAAAGACCCGGGGTCTGAGGCACCCTCATGCTTTAGGTGGACCGCCAAACATGGTGGGGGTGATCCTATGGCATTTATGGAAATAAAACTTGCTGGAGCTCTAGCTACTCATCTTCAGCCTTGTTGCCCGTGATACAGGGTGGCACCAGCCTGGCTGGAGGCGCCCCGTGATGCCTTTGCTGCGCGCGCCTGCACGGCCAGCTTTCTCATTACCTGTGTACTCAGGAAAGCAGATAGTCAGCGGAGATTTCTTAATTTTCTCCTCGAATATGTCCTTCTTGTTTAGAAAGAGGATGATAGACGTATCTGTGAACCACTTGTTGTTGCAGATGCTGTCAAAAAGCTTCAGTGATTCGTGCATGCGGTTCTGCAATAGAAAGGAGAGATCACATCAGGCCAAAGGCCGCGACCCCGGGACGTTCAACATGTAGGGAAATCTAAAACAACTAAATTAAGGAGGAAAACAAAAACGAGAAAAGAAAAGCTACGATATACATAATAAATGTATGTATACACACAGCTGAACATATACATACACAGATGCAATCCCTATCACATTGGACATACAGTTAGTAACTTAAGGGCATTTAACTACACAGAGCTGATTTGATTTTGCATAGCATATAATTTACAGGATCCCAGCTCATAGAAATCATCATGCATCATGCATGGATGGGGAGTTATTTTTGCCCTTTGATCAGATTTATGTGTCGGTGTAGCTCATGCAGATTTTCTAAAATGTTTTAATTAATTTTTTAAAAATTTTCTTTTTTTTTTTTTTTTCACTTCTCAAGTGCGTGTGGAACACAACTGGTTGGATACATTAACCAAGGACTGGTAGATCCTTGAATTAATCTAGAGTTGGAAGCAGACCTCAAGGTGACATAATTTTGGAAATGACCTTGCCGTGACCTTTGCCTGGTTTTGTTATTCTGTTTAGTGTTGTCTGTTGGTAGGTTTTCATTTTTTTTTTATTTTTTTTTTTTAATTTATTTTGAGTTCTCTTGGAAGATGGCTCAACAGAAGATGTCTGACAGAGCGGAAAAAAAGTGAAAAAGGAAGAGGAAATAGTATAAAAAGGAAAAACGTTAACAAAGGGCATCTAAGAACAACCAGACTAGAAGTCAGGCAGCTACCACTGATGTTAGCTCATGCCTCTAGAAGAAGATTAGTTACTTGCCAGCAGAAGAGCCATACGTTCAAATGCACACACAGCAAGAAGTCAGCTTTTTGGTTATAGGTCATGCAAAAAACCGACACAGAAAAGGAGAGAGATAAGAGGAATGAAATAACAGACCAGTTAGAGTTGCAGAGTCCGCCACATGGTTTTATGGTGGTGGAAAGAGCTCACGGCAAAGTCAACCAAGTGTCATGTTCCCTGCTGCTTTCAACTCTCAACTCGCTTTTTCTTTTGGATTTTTTTTTTTCTCGGTTCAAGAGAAGCTTCATACCTGCCAAATTTGGTTGGTCTCTCAAATGCTCATTTTTTGGCCTTTGTTTGGCTAGATAAGGTCAGACGGCCGAGGAAAAGCTGTGAAGGTGCCGAGGCTGACGACGTTTGGCGCGCGAGGCCGACGCCGGTCGCGTGGCCATCTCTCAGCCGGGAGCCGGGCAGTGGAGAGAGCAGGCACGGTGAGGACGAAGCACACCCAAGAGTCAGGGGGTTATCAAAGGCAAAGCATGGTACAGACCAGACCGGCTCCTCGGCTTTTCCCAGTGGGATCTCCTTGGGACAGCACTCCCCAAACCCGCTAGTGCACATACGAGAGCGGTTACAGCAACCACCAGAGAGATGCTAGAGAGAACAGGGCTGCGCGGTCTCACCGCTGGAGGTTTTTTTCGGGTGAGCACAACGTGTTCCCCCTCCCCAGACTGGGAAATTCGAGTGGTATGTGAGACAGCCGTGGGCTTTCACCCCTCTCCTGCTCCATTCATGCCCATGCTAGCAGCATAATTGAGCCCAGCACTTTATCGATTAACGCTCTCCTTTTCATTGATACACTTTGGCTGCTGCTGAATGTTTTATTTAGATAAAAGTGGCTCCGTGGATGAAGGAAACGTTCGATCCAACCCAGAGTGGAACAGGACGCACGCGATTTTCTGTACCGTACACCACGCACTTTGCTACCAGACTTGAAACGACCGAGCATCTCCCCACCGTGCACTGTACCGATGCATGGGGAAGATGCCATCACGTACAAACGTACAAACGCAGTTACTTATTAACTCTCGGTTGCAAGACGTTGCTTATCTGGATCATCCCATGTCTGTGTGCTGCTTTTTGCTACCCCATTTTGTACTGGCTGGTGTGGGAGCCCCGGAGCAATGCTCCTCTTTGCTACTCGTGGTGTCAAAATTGTAACCATGTAGAAACCCACAAAGGTTTTGTACAGGAGATCCTGGGCTACTCAAAGCCTTTGGGAGGAGAGAAGAAAGTGGAGGGTGGTCAGGGGAACAGAAAGCAAATATAATTAACCGTTTTTGAAGGAGGATCCCTCACAGAACATTTTTAATGACATTTTTATCATCCTTGCTGGTTTAAAATAAAAGCATCGAGAACCACACCACCGCTGCTCGTGGGTTAAACCAAGAGCTCAGCTGTAGCAGCCCTCAGCCTGGAGGTCCCCGTACTTACCCCGCTGCGCCCTGCGGCCCCGTGCCCCGCTGTGCAGCCCGGCGGCGAGCAGCGCTCTGCGGCTGCACCTGCTGGCACCGGGAGCACCACGGCTGGGACCAGTTTTGGTTAAGAAATAGCAGCTGAGGACTTCCCCTGAGCTGGGCTTCGCAGTTAGGTGAGGCTGGCCTTCCTACAGGAGCAAGACTACGTAAGGATCCTACAGAAATCCTTCTGCTGCTCCTCTATGGTTTGGTTAATGTGTGTTAATACCTGTTATGAAATGAGTGTTTTCCCAAGAAATAGTGACTCCTGACGTTCAGTCGTAAACAGAACATACACACAGCACAAACCAATGCATCCCTGTAGAAAATAAGAGTCACAATA
The DNA here is from genome assembly GCF_023638135.1 of Falco biarmicus. Lineage (NCBI taxonomy): Eukaryota > Metazoa > Chordata > Aves > Falconiformes > Falconidae > Falco > Falco biarmicus. The sequence goes on along the minus strand of NC_079302.1, from coordinate 21,573,238 downwards.
AAAATCCTCTATTCCTTTCAGATTCCAGAAAAAATGTTTCAAAGCTCCCTAAGGCTGCCTGACCTGGCTTTCTGACCTCCGCAGGCTGATTTTCCCCCTGGCTCTGCCAGTTAGCGGAGCAAACACAACCAGTGCTCTGCCTGCTCGTCCTTATTTACCTGGGAAAGGTTCTGGTCTTAAAATCCACCTTTTCCTTCCCCACCGCCGAAGAGAAGCTGACATTATTCAAAAGCAAGGAACCACTTTTTGTGCCTGGCAAAGGTGCAGAGCAACATCCCGGTGAGCAGGTATGGATGCTCCTGTTGCCGTGCCTGGGTGCCACACGGGAAATGCTGTTGCATCTCAGGAGGGGTCCCGGGAGCCCACCCATGGACACAAGCTGTCCTGGTGCTGGCTAACATTGGGAACGCTTCACTGCCTCCCTTTCCTTCCCCTTCCCAACTGTCCTTCATTCAACAGATGTTTGTAGGAGACCTCCAACAGCTCAGGCAGAGCTGAGACGCGAGGCAGTCTCTGGGTACCGCACGTAAAAGCACAGGCTGCTGCTAAAGGAGTGAGAAGTTAAAGCCCCCAGATAATCCCCTTCCTACCAGTAAATCCACAGTGAAAGACCCTTTTAGTCCCTTAAAGCTTCCCCAAGGGCTCCTCCCAGGAGCACCCGTGCTGCTGTGATGGGGCAGACGTGCCTGCTCTGCTAGGAGGCACTAAACATTACAGCTCTCATACTTTTATCTGGAGTGATAGAAATTACTTTCACCTGCTTTTGGACCCATTGTGCTGCTTTTTCCTATGTTGAGTCTATTGTTAAGGGAAAGGCTTTTGAAACATTGGCTTCTTAACGTCACTTCCTATTTCAAAATCAGTATTTTAAATCCTTATGCCCGCAAATACCTCATGCCCCAACCAGGAAAGCAGCCCCACCCGCCAGGCTACAGAGGAATAACCACTTGTCCGTACAAATTAAAAGTCCAGTTAAATTTTCCTGAGTAAGACAAGAGTGAGAATTACTTATCGCCAAGCTCAGATGCCATCGCACAGCCTGTTCCCATCACTGATGTGAAGGGCAAACAGCTTTCTACTGACCGGGAGGGAGAAAGGATGCTGCGGTCAAGACTCTGCCCAGGCAGAAACACACTCATAAACCCATCTCTCTTACCCCAGGGTATGGGAGGAGACCTGGTTATTGCTGCACCACACAGTTCATTCCATCTTTTTTGTTTTCCATGGTGATTGTGCTGACTGTCATGCAAGCTATAAAGACACTGGCGGTTGTCCTAAGCACAGGAACTCCATATTCCCCCTCCTGCTTATCTTTCCTAAGATGCCCAAGCCCCTTTCACCAGCTTTGTCACTCCTAAGGCACTTTCTGAGTGCTGCAATTCAATTTTCCTTGCCCAATGACAGCAGAGAGAGCACACTAACCAGGTCAGGCAGTGAAACACAGACCAACAGGCCAATGCTAATGCACACCAAGGGTCACCAGCACAGTGCCTTCAGCCCATCCCATGCTCAGCAATGGGGGCATGAACAATACTTGCAGGTCTTGGCTAGATATGAATGACCTAAATACCTTAGCTTCAGAGGCAGCAATGTGCAGCGTGAACATCTCCCTCTTGCTATGACTCCTTTGAAATTGTCAGGAAAAAACCAATGAGGATAGTCTCAGTTCCTGTGACAGGTCCCATGCCATTGCTGTCTTTTTTAAAATTCCCTTAGGAATTCCATTTAGATGGAACAACGCAAATCTACCTTTGTTAATCACCTCCAGTTTTATGGATTAATATGACTGCTGTCCCTCTCTTCTCCCAGATTACAGATCTGAGGCTTTTCCTCCTGTAACCTCAGCTTATGAAACACAAAGATAAATCACAAATGAGACAAAATAGCCTTGTTATGCAAAGACATAATCCATGGAGTTGTTCAGTCAGTTAAAGCAGGCTGTTCCCATCTGTGTATGAAGACAGCAGAGTGCTGTGCGGTGCCTTGTGAGGGGCTCGGCAAAGGCAGAGGCAGGTGTGATACCTTGAAGACAGCACCTTGTGCATCGGGTGGGCTGGGCAGAAGGTGTAATTTTGCCTCATAAGCTCCAGCTGGGCGCTGTGGCTGCAGCAATGGCACTGATGAAGGCACTGCTTGAATCGCCCTGCAGGCTCGCCGCTCTCCCCCGGGAGCTGGGCACGCAGGGAAGCAGCTTAAATCTGCCAGCAGGGGTGTAAGAAGGTGTTTGGGGCAGAAATCACAGATGCAGAAAGTTTTTTTTATTTTATTTATGTCTTTCTGATCTGGACATAAAGAAGCACTTGCTTTCCTCAATTCCTGCTGTGCTGCTTTTTGTGGCAGGGCATTGGAGAGAAAATACATCCCTTATAAAATATACCTGGTCTTAGGGAGTGATGGCTTTGCACACCATAGCCCTTTTTTAGCTGCTGCAGGAGGATGGGTGCTCGATCTTTTAAAATAAAGAGCACAATAAACCACAAAAGAACTTTAAAAGTGTAGAGCTGTGCTTTAATTTTAAGGACAGGGACAGGTCAGGGGGCATTTCACCCAGCCTTATTTAACAAGCTCTTTGCTCAGTCTCCTTTGAAAGGGTTCACAGTAAACCTGTTGTTTGTGAGCTTTTTCCACTTGAGACGAGCTGACCCTACAACTATACCGGTCCTGACGCCCTCCCACTAACCGAGCTTAACAACACCAGCCCCTGCTCTGTCTTAGGCTGGCTTTATCTGAACTGCAGCATCTGCCTGGAGTGTGGTTTGACTTAGAGAAGCGCAACCCCCCCGCCCTGTGAAATCCTGTGATTGCGGTCCACAGGGTGCTGAGCACACGAGGAAAAGCTGTTCGCCCTGTGCACCCAGCTTTGCATGCAGTTTTTTGGGCACGTGAGATGCAGCAGGGCTCTTTCCCTCTCATGTCTCCGTGCCAGCAATGAAAGCTCTACAAGTCTTTTCATACTCACAGAGACATCTGTACAGCCCCAAAACCTTCAGCGGCTTTAATACAGCTGGCAGCGCCTGGACCATAGTAAGCATCTCGATAGAAAATGAAGATGGAGGAGCAGCATCCACCTCGCTCTCTCAGCTGCCTCCTCTTTGTATTTTCTAAGTGAGAAGCAATAAAAGCTGATTTACGTCATTAAAGCCAGCAGATGTGACGGATGCGGGCAGACGGCAAATCAGCTGACTGAAGAGATGCTGCTTTTACTGCTGGGTTTTTGGAGAGGAACCACAGGGAGGAGATCAAACGCTTGGGGGTTCAGCTAGGAGAGGGTCAGAGTCTGTGGGTGCAGACAAGATCCGACACCGTCATTTTTCCCTGTTTGCCTTGGCCTCGCTCAGGGTTGTTTATTTGGGTTAGGCAGGGGCGTCCTGCAGGCGCGGCGGCGGCGATGCCGAACCTTTTCCCCATTTACGCCGAACGTGTAAATGAACAGCAGCTGCCTCTGCCCTCCTGTTGCTCAGTGTCCCCAGGAACGCTTTGTGAAAAGGGACTGAAATAGCAAGCGCATGTCAGCTCCGTGCCAGGGCTGCCTTCCTGATGCGAGAGGGACGCTGGGGCTGTGTAAATGCCGGTTTCTGCAGCGGGGCACTTCTGGGGGGAGGCTGAGCTGGCGCCCTGCTCGTCACTGGGGTGGTGCTGGGTGACGGGCAGGCACTGGCAGAGCTCAGCATCCCCAGGAGAGATGCTGTCACCTCCATCTCAGAGGAGCTGAGCTAAGGCTGACATTTAAAGAATGGCATCGGCATTCAGGCCCTTCCATTTTGTGCTCCCTGGCTTTGAAGCGCAGGCTGTGGCTCACGTAGGTTGGCACCCAAAGGTGACCTGCATTCAAGGCTGCCTTCGGCTTCACAGTTTGGGTGTCACAGCCCAGCTGTACCTACAGAGCACCCTGCTCTCCACTCAGATCACAGCCCCGCTCCCTGCCCCCCGGGTCTGCCCCCCCCAGTGTGCTCCTCCTCACCTCCTGGGTGTGTTGCCCCTGCCCGGCTGCCCAGCTCTATGGCACTGAGCTAACGGCTGGATTTTTCAAATCACATCCGGAGATTTTGGTTCCTTCCCAGTAAATCCGACAGGACTGAGCATCCTTGAGCCTATCAGGGCCAGGGTCAGAGGGAGGTGACAGCTGAGGGTTATAGATAAGTGGACAAGAGAGGGTGTAGGGTGTTCCGGTCAGCCTGGACGGACATAGCCGTGACGTTAATACCACCCTGAATTCTGGCATGAGCACAACCCAAACAACCCGGTGGCTTCCTCAAACAGTTTGCTAGAGCTCACAAACCTGCCTCAAACAGGCTCGAAACCACAGCCCCTCCCCAGTCTTTTTGGGACGAGACAACGGATACCTAACAGCAGTTTTTCCCTCAATTCCTCCCTCATCATCAGCTTTCTGTAAGCCTGACCTCTTCAGCAGCAGGAGAATAAAAAGCCTCTGAGAGGCAGAGCTGGCAGGAGCGAGCCCTCCGTGCTGCTGCAGCCTGGGCACAGCCGAAACCCTCCCCACGTCTGACCATGGCCTCTGATTCCTTCTCCTGAGATAAATGCAATCGGGAGCTTGCTGCAGTCATCGCTAGTCCCAAAAACACGCATTCCCATCACGCTAGATAAATGGCCAGAATACACTGATGAGTCTTCTTGCATCCTTTCTGTGTATTTAATTCACTTGTATTAATTGCACTCTAATACCAGGGAGCGCACAGGTTCTTGCTAGCTTTATTTCCAGATGGTATTTTGAGCCTAATGTCACAGCGGGAAGTCATAAAAGCTCTCCTAGAGCAAATTACCTGAGGAACCAAACAGTTCCAGTCTCACTCAGGAAAATGAATTTCTGTAGCCTGAAGAAATAGGTTATACTCCTCGCCCGAGCCTGCCTCGGGCATGCACAGCTGTCCTGCACCTCTGCACCGTGGCGTGACTGCTTCCTTAACATTGGTTTTTAAAGCCCACCCAGCTATATCTCCTCTTTCTGGACATAGGGTCCCGTTAACACGTTTCGAAAACACACAGGTCAGTTAGAAAAGAGAAATAAAACACTGTGAGTCCACCGCTGCAAGGGAGTATTAGTTACCTGGGCATGCAGACTTGATTTCAAAGAGTGTGGAGGAGGACAAATCTCCCCAGGATTTCAGAGTGACTGACAGAAGCACGTTACTGTAGCACGCCAGTGAGCATTCGGCGATCTCTGAGGAGCCACTGGCTACGCAGTATCCCATAAAGAAGTGTCGGGGCCTCCAAGACCCAGTTAGACTCACCGTGGTTTCGTCTTCATGGAGCACCTGGTCGTAGCCACTCAGCGCGACGCAGAAAATGATCGCTGTGACATCCTCAAAGCAGTGAATCCACTTCTTGCGTTCTGACCGCTGGCCCCCGACATCGAAGAGCCTATGGCACAGGAGAGGACCGTCAGCACCCCCTTGCTCTTAGCTGTAAGGGAGCGTTAGCATTTTTGGTGTTTTCTGACCGTATGGTCCTTGGAAGGCTCCAAACAAAAAGCCACAGGTCTTTCACCGTGGGCTTGGTCTTCTCCTCCAGAGCCTGGACCGGAGGAGGACCAGGAGGAGCAGTCAGGGCCGTGGGGGTGGGTGGGAGAGCCTCAGCAGCGTGCTGGGTCCCAAAGGGTCTGCGGGGGAGCAGACCACCAGCTCTTTAGTTTGTGTGCTCTAAACCCTGTGTGTGGTGCTCTGCCTTCATGTCCTCTTCTCGCTGCTGGCTGGTATCACGAGGGTCAGTACATAGCGTTAACCACAGTGAGCGACCCACTTCAGAGAAAAGATTTGGCCAAATATTTTCACATTTATGAGGCTTGATCAGACAAGGGGGTCAATCTCACATCATACCTCCCAACAGAGAGGGGCCGTTTGGGTTAGAGGAAGCTGCCGTCAGCTCCTCTCTAACGGGCAGGGATTTTCAGGATGGGATTAGCAAACATTTCGTATTGTCGACCCTCCAAAATGCCGTGTCTTCTGCAGCGGGAGGTATCCGTGCATTAATCAGCAATTTAACAATTCCTCCTTTGGGAACTATGGGGAAACTCATAAGGAAGAAAATCTCAAGACAAAGAGAGGCTCTGAAAATTTACCGTGCAGTTTTAGACTAACCTGAAATGGAGGTTTTTGAATGTGAAGTGGGTTTCTACGATGCCAGTTGTTTTGACCCTGGTTCGGAGGATATCCTGCTCCGTGGGCTGGTAGTCTGCAGCTCCGATTCGATCTAAGCTGTCTAGGTAACTAAAAGAAAAAGGGAAAAGAAAAAGAAAACGGATAAGAATAAGGCACACATTAATCTTTGTCAATCTCAGATGAATCCTTCAGCTTTCTATTAATCTTTTTCGATCTTATTTTTCACGGCTGAATGTATTGTAGTTAAACAAACAGACAAAAAAAAATAATCCCTATTCTAGGGAAAAAGAAATGTTAACAAACCTCACTAACCTAAGCATAAAATCTGATAGTGAACCGAAAGCAGGAAATTAAGTGTGCGTGTGTTGTGAGCCCTGACTGCAATCTGTGAAAATACACCGCTTTAATATTGCTTGCTATTTTTATTCCCTGAGGGATGAAGGTCCCAGCTGGTCGATTGTGTTGGATTCTGTACACACACACACAGGCGTTTTCTGCAAGGGTTTATTCAGCTAAGGGGTTGGAGCATATAGGTCTGGCTCCCAGAACAAACGGGTTGAGTCACCTTTGGGAGATGCCTCACTCCGTGCTGGGGAGGGAGGGAAGGAGGGGGACAGGGCGGCTTGCTCCCGGAGATGCCTTGCTTTCAGCCAGCTCAAGCGAAGGGAGATGAATCTGCCTGAGTGTGTCACTGCTTCGGTGTGAAACCCAGCGTGGGGCTGCGACTGCAGGAGGTGCAGTGCTTGGGCAAAATCCAGGGGCTCACTCAGCTGGTGATAATCCAGGGGTATACGTCGGGGTTTATTTGGGGAGGGGGCAGAGGGGTGCTTTAGCTTTCTAAAACACTTGGATACTTTAAAAACGTTTACCTTTGTTCTGCTCTAGGCTGAAAATCTATGCACACAGGCAATGCCTCCATAGGCTGAAACTTTGGGTAGGAAGTCCTGTCCCTCGGAACGACATGGTTTTGCAGAGGAACTCAACAGCTGCACACATATGACCACAACCCCTTTTTTCATCCACATTCAATAAGATTTTTCAAAACAGCTCAGCCCAACTCAATATAATTCATAACAAAAAGAGGAATCTGGATGACAATTCAATAGGAATTACAAACACAGAGCTGCCTCACACACTGCAGTCTTTCTCACCGCCATCGAGCCACACGCAGACACTCCAGCTCCTCTTAGAGGGGGTCTGATGAGCATTACAGGGCCTGAACACCCACCCCTCGCCCCAGGAGCATCAATCTAATGCACATGAGATGCTTTCAATATACCATGAATATAATAAAGCTGGTCTGCGCATGAGCAGTGGCCTTGTCCTTCAGTCTCTGTGCTTGGGGCAGCCTGGATGTCACCCAGGGAGGCAGCGGGTGACATGCCAGGGGCTGGCTGACAGGGTATCCCTGCAGGTGTCAGCCAGAGGATGGAAGCTGTGCCCAGTGTGGCTTGCAGAGAACAGAGAGCAGTAAGAGGAGCTGTGCCGTTGTAGGGAAGGAAAAGACATTCTTGTCTCTGGCGAGTATGAGTGCAAGAAGGTATGAGCTGGAACCATTCACATGAGATAGCCACGATGGCTAAGCTTGGCTTTCTTTTCCAGTTCAGCTAAATGCAATTTTTTTCTTTTTTTTTTTTAACATACAGTGTGGATTTAGTCCTGACAAGCAACCCAGCCACACTGCCTCGGTCGGGAGCATGCTTCCCCCTGTGCCCTCCCAAAGCACATCCCACTCGGCCTGAACACGATGCCTTCTCCTGCTGCTGGAGAGCCTTCCCCGGCTGCGCCAGGAGCCAGGCAAGGGCTTTCCATCAGTGTCCTGGAGGGACTGTTGCTACCCCAGAAAACTCACTGCCACCCGCTCTCACGCCCACCCCGCCAGCCTGGCAAAACAAACAGCCAGCCAGACCCCGCGCTAAGGTGAAACCCAAATCTCACCCTCCTCGCATTGTGTGTTTCGGCTACCTGTCGTATTTATCATTCATTTTTGCTAAAGAATTGCAAGAATCACATCACCCGGAGTAAAGTATGTAAGCTAAGCAGGCTTATTTTTGTTGTGCCCTTTTCCAAGCATTTAAAGCCATTGTGGTTTTGTGACAGATGCTCCCTTAATAGCCTTATGATGGGCCCTGGGTGGATGAATGGGGCTTCATCTGAAATCAGATCCTCCGCTGTGACGGCTGAAGCCACGATCACTCATCTATTCACAACTGGTGTCAACTCCTGTTATTTAAGAGACAGCTGCATTTCTTCACATGTCCCCGCAGACCAAGGCAGCTCTGCAGCACTGTTAGTCAGAGACCCAGGCTCTCCTCTGTCCTCAGGGACAAAATACTTCAAGGTGATGGCAAAAAGTGGAGGTGTAAGAGAGGGAAAGGTTTTCTTTTCCTCCTGCAGCTCTTGGCAGCACCTTGAAGACCTTTATCACTTCCTCCATCTTCATTTTCTCTATTTTCCTATGATTCAACTCCCTTCAGTTTAATGTTCCCTATTAATTATTCTTGCCTTTGAGATCCTCCTTTAATGCCGGGAGTGCAGAAAATGAAGACATCTACTGCAAAGTGGCCAAAGGACTCGGCATCACAGCATCACAGTGATGGAGGAGTTCATTACTGTAATTACTGCCTTCAACCTGCGATGATTTGCTTATGAACAGCAGCACCCTTCAAACCCCAGGCCGTGTGCTGGGACTTCAGGGGGTTCTCACTCTTGCTACCGGCGTGCACAGCCTACGGCTCTTCCATGTGGCGCTGCCCTTGGCTGCCCAACAGCAATTTAGCTCCAGATTTGGTTTGATCCTGCATAGAACCTGGATCTAGGGCTTGGAAAGCCTCATCTCCCTTCACATCCTTGTCCCTGGAGGTGATGCAGCCTCATGTGGCTGGGTCCACTCGAGTTGTCCTGGGGGATCAGAGGTGGTGGTGGTGGGGAGCTGATGCAGCCTGCCAGCCTCTTGAGAGGGCAGGATGACAGCGATAGTGGGAGGAGAGCCGAGCAGGATCTGTCCCATCTACCCTCTCCTTCTTGACAGCATCCAGTTTCCAGTCCCAGTTGGGATATCTCCACAGGAACCTTGGCTGGGGGGGTGCTCTAGCATCTGTCTGGGTGAGGGCACTGCTTCCCAGTGCTTAACTGGTGCTGTGACAGAGCAGTACTCGGCTTGTGCTGGTTTGAGAGCTGAGCTCTGCGAGCCTGGTGCCTTGGAGTCACTCCCACGCTAACGCATCCAGCCCGGCTGCTGGGCACCCCAGCTCTGATAGCTGCTTACCAGCACAACCTTTGCCTTTTCTATTAACTCCCCCCTTCAGCTCTCCCCTCATCTCTAGTCTTCCCCATCATTCGCCATGTGTTTCTCAATGATTTAAATTCTTGTAGTTGCCTGGCTTTGCTTTCCAGCTGTTTCTGGTAGTCTCGATAAGGGTCAGCCATCAATTTATGTGAAGGCATACAATGTTTTCTGTGCCGGTTTTGAGGCTGCGTTCCAAAAGCGTTTACTCCTCTGGCTGCTCTCGCCTGGAATTTCTCCCATCCTGGGCTGCCGCAGATATTTTTCTCCCCTGGATCTGGCCGCAGCTGAGCTGGGCCCCGTCACCGACCCCACGATGCGCAGCCGGAGGCATGGCTGCCACGCTGACATCCAGCTGAGGGAATGGGAAGCCAGGCAGGCTGCTGTTTGGATGCTGAGCTGGTTTTAGCTGCTTTTTGTATTTAGTTCCTGCTGGAGGGATCTCTGAGGCTTCACCGGGGTTGCTGCTCCTTGCCCATGCTGCTTGGAAGGACCTGCTGGTCTGCTGGGCGTGAGCCTGAGCTGGTGGAGGACGAGATGTGTTGAGGGAGCCACCTCTTTGGGAACAGGGAAACCCAAGTGGGGACAAATTTTTACACATGGCACTAGATGACAGCACTACCAGTATGCCCTTTGAACCGCAAATCTGGAGGCCAGACCCTTGCTGAAAATAATTAGTTGTTGCAGCCACCAGGCTCGATGACACATAATCCCCTCAGAAGCTGGCATCTGTTTAACCAGCAGGAATAAGAGCACTTTGGAGGCCATGGAGTGAGCGCTCGGCTCTCCCCCTTCCATGTCTTCTTCATTGCACGGTGCTGGCATCAGAGCTCCTTCCACTTCCCAGCCCCGGGGTTTGCACGCCAGAGTGGAAGCATATCTGAAATGACACATCAGCTCTTATTTGCAGCCTGCCTTGCCCAGGGCTTGCAGGGGTTAAAAAGAGATGAAGAAAGGTTAGAAGGTTTTTGAGTACATGAGTAACCCTCTAGCATTTATACTGCTGAGCTGAGCAGCTCCATTACTGCTTATATCTTTTATCTTAAATGCTTTGTTTGGAAGCAGATCGCTTGTTTCTGAGTCACTCAGTTTATCAGGCTCAGGGAGGTGAAGCCCAACTATATTACGCTGCTAAAAGCAGAACGCGCGCAAAAGCATTTCCCAAATACAACGGGAGGAGCCCGTTGAGCTGAGGCTACAAAAGGCAGACGCTCTGTAAGGACAAGCTGATACTGAATGCCTTCACACAGTAATATTGAAAATAGGGAGTAAATATAGTTTCTTGCACCTTTGTTTGCTGTTTCCAACAGCATGCGGTAGCGGTACTGTTGATGCCAGGGATGCTGCACGGAGAAAGGACTGTTGTCCGAGTTATCCCATGGGAACGGACCGACAGCAGTAGCCTACGTGCAGTGCGTGGACAGGGACTTCTCCCCAGGCACTCTGCTACCACGGGAACCTTCTCCCAGGATTGCACCGCCTATGCCAAAGGCCCTGCTGGATGCTTTCTTGGATGAAGAAGCGTAGCTGAGGTTGCAGGCTGTGGTCAAAGCTGGATACCTGTGGTAAAGCTTACACAGATGTACATTCACATCTGTTGAGGTTAATAAAGTGGTTAAACGTCTGTTGGGTTTTTCTTGCCTCAAAGGTGACATCTTGTCAGGTTTTTTGCGGGCAGCATCCAGCTTGCGCTGTGCACACCCAGGGTGCTCACACCGCGCTGATGCCAAGGCCATGGGATCGGTGCTCAGCAAGCTGTGGGGCAGCAGTGGCCGCACCTTGGGCAGGGCAGTGGGAACTGCAGGTGAGCAAGCCTGGAGGCAGCGGCACTTCCCACCTGTTTCTCCATCCTGCCGGTCCTGGCCTCTGTCCACGTCTGCTCCGTGAAGGAAGGGCCGTGCGTGGGATACCCCAGCCTCATTGTGTTGGCTCGTGCTCTATTTGATTGAAAAAGCAGATCCCCGTTTGTCAGCAGATGCAGCTGAGTCACTGCTGGGTTATTTTCTACTCCGTGTACAGAGGCGCTCGAGGGTCAGCTCCAACACTGTGTCCTGGCAAATGCTGAGTTTTTAATCAAGGTTGTCACGAGCAGGATCCATCTCATTAACTCGAGATGCTGATGCGAAGATGTCTTCACCCCAGCGCTCCTTCCTCGTTCATGAATGGGAGGTTCTCTGCATCTGCGCTCAGCTTGTGCCTTAGCTTCTTCCTCTCCTTCACTGATGAAGGTATACATAAATATACAGCTCAAGGTATATTTAGCGTGAAAACCATTTAATATTTAGTGACTGTAGAGTAAGGGTTCAGGTAAGCACTGGGTTTAGGAAGTGTCAGTAGTGGCTCCCCAACAGCGTAGTAAAATCTTGCCGTATCTTCTACCAGAAGAGAAAAATCATGTGGGCGCTGCGTCCCGGCGGTGTGACACGGGCTTGGTGTGGCTGCCCAGGGCAGCCAGCACTTGGCAAACGCCCAAGGTCGTGGCACCGCAGCGTTTTTCCTGCAGACATCGTGCCCAGCCATACCTGCTGTATTATTTTAGAGGAAGGGGAAAAATAAACCACAGCCCACTCTCAGAACCCATCATGCAGCACACACAACAGTCACGCAGCATGTGTCTTCAATAATCATCAGTTACAAAAGGCCTGAAACATCACCGAGCGGTGGCATTGTGCCCCTGCAGGCACCAATCCTGCCAGGGAGCGGGGACCGTGGCGTGCTGTGCCCCCTCGTCCTCTTAAGGAAAGCCAGAAGGCGTGATATGCTGCTCCTTGGGTGCTTCCAGGGGGCCTAGGGCGAGCAGGAGTGAGACGCCTCAGGGGATAAGTGATGCAGCTACGACAGCATTGTCTGGGCTTTTCTGCGCACAGCCCAGAGAAGGAAAGTCTTGGGAATTCGCTCCTGGACTTTGGGCAAGAGGTTTTGTGCTTCTGGCTGCGCTCCCCGCTCGGTCAGTCCTGCCTCGATGGGAATCCCATGAATTACGTGGCAGGCTCTGCTGTCCTGCCACTGTTCCTGATGATAAGCCTCATCTCACGTCCAACCAGGTGAGATACCAGCATGGACACTCCCCAGCTTCCCCCCTCTAAAGCCAACCACGGACACGCCGCTTCTGGTACCTGCTTCTTGCAGGCTGCTGACAGTCGGGGTGATGCTCATAAGGACCAGAGATTCCTGAGGTGATCTTCCTGAACGGATTCTGCTGGATGCCCTGGGTTTTCGTGACTCTCCCTTGAGAAATGAGGAGGATGGTGCCAAGTTTTGACAGAAGGAATGTTACGTTGCAATGCATTTAATTTTTTTCCACCCTGCACTGAAGGAGGGCTGTACAGGATTTGCACATCAAGATCAACTTGACAAGTTGATATTAACACTAATGATTGGCAGGAGGAATGCACAAAAGCAGGTTGGAGTTTAGCTGTCCTAGTTAGACTTGCAGTTTTCCAAGGCATGACTGGATCCAGATTAATTTTTAGTATCACTTAAGGGTGAGCAGAGTCACTAAATAGCAACCCTATAACAAAGGTACCTCAGGACGTAAAGGGTCTCCAGGTGTGAGCTGCTGGCTGGCTTTGCTCACGGGTGGCGCTTTGGTCAGCAATATATCACAGTCTTGTTACAGCTGGAATAAAAGGACACAGTGGAACAGCTGGTGGTTGTGATCAGAGGGCTCTGGCTGGGGCAGAGGTGGGCTTTGAAGGAGCCAACACCAACAACCTACTCAGGAACACCTTTGGAGCAGCCCTGGGAAAGCAGATGTGGGCTCATCTTCCTGCAGTGAAATTTGAAAATTGGGTGATGTGGAAGAGGGGATGATAAAGATTTTTTTTACATATTGGAGCTCTTACAAAAGAGAAAATATGTCTGGATCAGATCAGTGACTCACCTAGCTTAAACCAGTGTCTGAGAGCAGATGTTGAGAGGAAAGTATGAGTACAGGGCAAGTGTGCAGGACTCAGACAGTTTTCCCAGCCTCCAATGCTTCATATAGATAACAGAGTTTCAAAGAGAAGGGCGATATCTTTATATTTATTACCTCTCAATGATATTTCCTCCAGAAATGTGTCTAGGTGCTTTTTGAAGCAGTGTAAATTTCTAATGGCCACATCTGCAGCAAGGAATTTCCTAGCTCAGCTACCCTGTCTGCGAAAAACTGCCTCTTTCTGGTTTTCAAACTGCCGTGTCAGAGTTTAACTTTGTTAATTATTGTACAGGAACAGCTGTGCTCTCTTTCCTCCTGATTCCCCACTTGTTTCTCTGTACACATCTCCATAGCCCTCCACACATCCCCGGTGGAGCACCTCTGCTCTGCTCCTGAGACATTCCTGCATGGAAGCCCTTCGGAGCCTTTCATCACACCAGGAAGGGTCCTTCCTCATCTCCTGGATCCTATCTGGGAAAGGAGGGAGCCAGAGCTGCCTTGTTCTATATTCAGCCGTCTGCTTTGTGGTCACTTAATACAATGCTACTTGGAGAACCAGAGAGTTCAACGCCAGCCCCCTCGGAGCTGCTGCGTGGGCAGATCTGGTGGACATGGTTTGTTAGCGGTGGTGCAATCCCTTTTGGAAGTGTCCCCACCTGGGCAATACCGCTGTTTATATAAAGCCTCTGTGATTTAAATGACTTTTAGTGCTGAGCTGCTTGACCACAGGGCACTGTGCTTTACAAACAAAAGATTTTTAGGGGGGCTGACTGGATCTTTCCAGCGGTGCTATGTAAATGCAAGCCCTCTGGGGTGATGCATGGTTCAGGCTGTGCCAGGTGTCCTCTCCCGGTGGCCCTGCACACAGGTGTCCTCCGCACACCGGGGCACACGCAGGCACGCATCGAATGTTGGCTGAAGCAAGGCTCAGCAGCTCCAGCCTAGCTCCTGCTGTGGGTAAGCCTCCCCTTCCTTCTGGTGACCAGCTCTGAAGGAGAGCTGGAGCAGGGATGAGGTGTGGTGGGACTCAGTGCACTGGAAGCAAGCAGGATCTATACCTAAACCTTTATGCAACAGAGTAAGTAGGTTTGATGTTTTGTTTTTTTTTTTTCCTCCAGGACTGCTGTTACAAACCTGCTGACAGCAGAGCTGATGCCTTTCTATACTGTAAAAAAAAAAAAAAAAAGAAAAAAGAAAAGACAGAAAGGAAAGAAAAGAAAAGGAAGGTCTAAAAATAAGCTGTGGGGAGTTTGGGATAATGAAGGGCTTGTTCTGGGAAGGCGCCCAGATCAGAGGACGCAGTCTCCGTGCTGCAGTGGGGCTCCTGGCGCATCCATGCGAGGCGGTGGGTCTGCCCAGGCAGCTCTCGGCCGCGCAGCCCAGGCAGGGCAGAGCCATCACCAAACCCACCTCGCCGTGGCCGCGGCCCCCCACGAGCACACTGGTAAAGGCATGAAGGCTCCCTCGCCCCAGCTCCTTACATCGCATGGCGGCCGATCCCATTTGGCCCCAAGGCAAGCTTGCGAGCTAATTACTCAGAATTACTCCAAGCCTGGAAAGCAGACAGCTGTGACCACAAATGAAACCAGTCCCGCAGACTTTAATTTTTTGGTCAGCCAGAGAGATTTATCAGGGTGTGCATGAAGGGCCAGGACATCTATTTTACACGCTTGCGGCAGTAGGGGAAGTAGCATTAACATCTCCATTTCTAAGCTGGAAGGAAAAAAATAGACAATTATTTTTTGTTTTAGTGCTTTTGTGGTGCTATGTGTCTGTGGCAGGGGTATCTCTGGTAAGGGATTTAGACCTAATGCTACAAAGGAAAGCGTTAATGAGATCGGTGCTCTCGTATCAGGTAGGCAGAGGATGCCCATCGCTGGATGACCGGACGGCACAGTGACCAAGCGTGGGGTGGGTCTGTTGGGAACTGGCTTCAACCAGGGCCCTCATTTACCCACTCACCCTGCTGAGGGAGATGCGTTGCCGGAGATGGAGCAGGAATCTTGTTTCTGGATCTTCTCATCTGTCCAATTTCCTGACCTGTTTGCAAGCTATGGGGATTTCTGCTTTCAAATCCCATTTAAGCATCACTGCCAGAAACCGTGGGTACCAAAATCAGCCAATGCTCTGCCATGGGCAGATGTGACCCGCAGCTAGCAAAAGCAAAACCTGGAAATTTTGCCCTTGGCGGCATGCTAAAAATGTCTTAGTTATCCCAGACATAGGTGGATCTCCTGGGCATGTAAAATCTGTGCTATGCAAATGGACTTTCTGGTCCTTCTCAGCAGCTGTCAGGCTGGGGCTCCTCTGAGAACAGCTTTGCTTGTGGTATTGCAGCATTTTGGTTTCAGTCCAGGCCAGATCCAGAAGCAGAGACACGTAAGGGAAAATTCATGGAGTTTCTCATCCCTTCAGAAAATGTGCAGCCGAATCGTTGTTAGGAGATTTGTTTGCCATGTATTAAAACAGCTCGCTCGTTCCCACCAGGGAAGGCTGTCAACCTGGGACCAGGCTGGGCTGGCGAGACGTCCTGCCCACCACCCACTTTCCCTTTCTCCCTCTTTTCTGGGCGTGAGGACCTCAGAGAGGTCTGCAATTGTGGTCTGCTGTCACCACACATCCAGCCCTGGAGGGTGAGGCTCCGGCAGCCACTGAGCAGCAGTGTGGGCTGCTCCCAGGTCTCTGCAGGAGCAGGCAGGGATCAGCTGAAGATGCATGAGGGACTTTTGTGTGGGGGATAAAGTCAGTTTGGGATACTCCATATGGGACAGCCCGGCCGCAGGGCTGGTGTGGCTTTGCGGGAGATGAGCCAAGGATACCACCTCCATGGCACGGTCCTGCACGAGGGCTGGGGACGGCTGCTGCCTCTGCACTTGAGGTTGTGCAGAGACTTTCCCCTGTGCCCTGGGGACACATCCCTGCCAGAAGCAGGCTCTGCTGCCTGCCCATGGACCTGCCAGTGACCACGTCTCTCGTGGTCTGAGCTGCGGGACAAGGTGCTGCAGTAACGGCGTGGGCAGACCAGGAGTCCCTGCCAGCTTGGTGGGAGAAGCTCGAACCCACCCAGGAGCACTTCACTTCCAGTGGGGGGACGGAGCTGGCCCGGAGCAGCGTTAGGTCTGGAAGACATCAGGAGTTCTTCCAGACAACGCAGACTTTATTGCCAAGACATGCTTTTGCCGAGCTTCCTCTTGGCCGCAGCAGGGGAGGAGAGCATCTGGAGCAGCCGGCCGGGCAGCACAAGCATTGCCCTTGCCCAGTCCCGGGCTTCTGCGCTCGCTGCTGCTGCAGCACCTCAGCTCTGGCTGAGCGTGACTGATGTGTCCTGCCAGCCTCCCACCCGAGTGGGGAAATGCCATCGATCACACTCCCTTTAGGAGGAACAGAAGGATTAAGGGGATAGATGACTCGCCTGAGGACACGACGGGAAGTCTGTGGTGGCACTTGGGAGTCAGTTTGGGTTCCTTAAATCACAGTCAGGAGCTTTAATCACAGGACCTTTCCGTACGGAGTTTTATAACCCTTAAGCGATATTCTTCCATGCTTTTAATAGAGATTTTGCCCACTTAGGGGCAGATGCTTCAAGGCCAGTAGAAATTTGCTGGCCTATTATAAGAAAGAAAAATATTCCCTACATAAAGAGCAGCCTGTGAAATGGTGTTACAATTGATGATTAAATTGTAAGTTAACCCGAGAATTTGAATAGAGATAAATAAGTGCTTTCTTTTTTATTGGTGAACAAAGAAGGCTGAAAATGGATGTTGTCATGTACTTTTCTGCTCTATCCAATGTAATTTCATGCATTCCTGTATGGATTCTGATGAGTTCTGCAGATCAATGACACTGCATTTAAACACAAGCTAAGCAGTAATTACAGATGCATGCAAGATTTATTCATCTGGTGGCACTGCACCAGCTGATGGAAGGATCAGCCGTATCCAATCAATGTTTGAAGCTTCTCAAAATAAAGAGCTTTTTGGCTCCCACTGCAAAGTGGAAATAAAAATAAACCCCTGGATCCCAGGAGTGCCTCCTTATGTCCATATGGGGAAGGCTGCAGGGTGGGTCTGGGTCATACCTGCACTGCTGCTCACGCTACTCCTGGTCTTTGCATACCCATACGTGTCGCTCACGTGGGGTCTTCATGCACTCACTGTATGACCCACTCGTCCCTAGGGCTGCGTATCGGACTAATGAGATTTAAGGCACAAGTGAGAACAGAGGAGGAGGCTGAGCGGTGTGGAGGAAGGAGCTGGGGAGCAGGCAGCCAGCGTTCCCTGGGATCATCCCCGTGTGCCAGAGGGCGAGCAGGGGCAGGGAGCCAGCACGATGTGCCACGCTGCGGCATGAAGGGAGCACCTGGGGGACTGCAGTCGAGACCACAAAGGTGTGTAACGCGGCTCTGTTATGGGAGCACGCGGCAGGGGGTGCAAGGCGGCATGGTTAAAGTCAGATACTGGATTTCATCCAATTTTTCTTCAGCTTTTCCCTGTTGACGTGGGCTCTACATCCATATAGGAGCTCTCCCCTCCCGTGGAGCAAAGCTGCTTGCTCCCCACTGTCACCACAAGATGCCCTGACAAGCCAGGGAGTCCCACCCTGCCATGCTCTTTGCTGGGACTTCAGACAGGGTGCCGGTGCTAATCCTACACCCAGATTTCTCATGAAGCTGGTGGAAAGCAGTAACACATCAAATGGAGTCAGCAGGGTCAGAGCAAAACCTGCAGCTCTCCCATGGTACTTCTGTCCTGGGGCAAGGGAAGATGAAGAGCAGGGTGAACGGGCGGACCAGGCAGCCCAGGGGTTTGGGCAGCCCTTTCTGAGCCTCCCATGGGTGCCTGCACGGCATCAGAGAGACCCTTGGGAAGATAAACAGGTCGTGTGGGTGACCTCTGCATTTTGTGCGTTTTCACTACCGACTACTTTAAGCAGCTGCTCTGAAGTCTCCCACAGTGATGGCAGATGTTGGAATGAGCACAGTGGGGCTGAGCCTCGCTGCCCTGCCTGTGTGCTCCGCTTCAAAGGAAGCTCCACTGGCGCTGGGAAGCACAGGCAAGTGGGAAACCCATCCAGCCCTGCCCGGGGAGCAGCCGTAGGTGGGAAGAGCTTGCTCGGAGGTACGCCCAGGGTGTCCTGCACTGCAAGCTCCCCTCTGTCACCTACAGGACTGGCATTGCCACCATCACGTGCAGGGAGGACCTGGCTGAGACTCTGGTTCATGGGATGCAGCTCTTTATCGTGAGTGGGGAAGGGGCTCTGATGTCCTTAAGGGTGGTCTCCTGGCCAGGACACAGGTAGTTGAGCTCCTGAGTAGAAACGTGTAGCCTTTTTTTCCCAAGTTTATTTGAGACTTCTATATTTGTGTCATTTCTTTGTTTACGTATTTTTTCTTCAATGAGAGACTACTCCGGGGATTTCTTCGTGCAAAGTTGCTGCTTCCAACATTAGTTTGAGCAAAGATTTTTGCCTGGACTCCATTACCAGTTCCCAGGTCTCAACAGCTGCTGGCTAGTGTCAGCCTCCTCTTGCTCTTTCTTTCTCCTGCTCCTGCCCATCGCAGATTTGGCCTCACTGTTCAGCGCACTCCCTGGTGCAGTGTTTCACATGTTGGGAATTGCAAGACCATGGAGCTGTTTAACTGAAAATGTTTAAACTGACATTAATGCTGCTTGGTAGGATGTACTGCCTGGTATTTTCTTGAATGAGGATTTGGAAATAGTTCTTACACTATTGTCAAACCTTATGTACCGAAAGTAGTACTGAGGGACTGGGAGACGCTGATTTATGCCATTAAAAGTGCTGTCAGAGCTACAGTGATGGCTTGTGGGGTGTTTCCCCACCTGGGCTTGCAATTTTGGAGTGCTGAATTTCTTTTCAATGCTGGTGCTCCCAGCAAACCTGCTGCTCAGCATTGGGGTGACAACGTAGCACAGCCGGGAAGGGGTTACAGCAAGGCAAAGTGCATTACAAATCCACAGCAAGGCTTGGACTAACCGCCAAAACCCGAGCTGACACGTCCTTGGCGTGGCTCCATGGTGCGGTTTGTGCCTGTTTCTTTCTCCCTGTATCTCTTCCCGGCCTCTCCCAGCAGTGTGGAGAAGGTGCTGCCTAAAACCTAGGCTCAGCACCATTTCTCCTCTTTTTTTCCCAGTAAATTCAGTCCCAGAAGAGACCCCCAGGGACACCTGAGGAGATGCCTTCTCCAGGCACTCAAGCATTTAAATGCATTAAACATATCAGAGGTGGGGTAGGTGTAAGCACAAGGATTTTGGCACAGGGACGGGTGTTTGCTCTGCTGCACTCCAGCCTCCTTCTGCTCTGAACTGTGCAGCTGTGCCCAAACTAAGCAGCCATGCCCAAAGCCTGTGCCCACATTGCCCAGTGAGTGTGTGCCCACCCACAGCAGCCCAGGCAGAACTGCCCCAGAGCCTGGGGTCGCAGGCACGTGGGAATTTACTGGCCTTTCTGATGGGGGCTGGCAAAATAGGAGCCGTGGGTTTGGATCTGTGTGTTACACCAGTGGTTTGAAGGCAAGGAACATGTCTGGAGAAGGCGGAATAGTTCACAGACAGTCTCAGTGTTGTTTTTAGTCTAATGGTGTAAAAGGTATGGGTGAATGAAGTGAAATGGACCTAGCACTAGCTGTGTTGCAGGGGAAAATAAAACAAAAAAAAAAAAGAAAAAGAAAATGAAAAGAAGGTAGTAATAGGAAAAGGTAAAAGATCTGCCTGAAGTGTATCAGGTCCACTGTGTTAGCTGGGCTTGTGCCTGGTGGGTATGGGAGAGTGGCACACGAGGCAGTAAGGCGGCAGCATCATGTTCGCCTGCCTTCAGCTCCCCTGCCCAAATCCATGACTGCCTCATCATTGCACTTAGGGAAAAACCAGGTACGACCCCGCTGTCAGGTCTCCAAGAGCGGGAGGAGGCAGCAAGGCCACGCCTGGCACTGACCCAGCCCCGGAGCGGGGCACAGCCGGGTGGTGCGTGTCCGGGGACTGGGGACACCGGCTGGGGAGCACCCGTGCCTGCCACTCTCCGCAGGGCTGCTAATGAAATCGCAAGGGAAAACACAGCCTTTCCCACCTGCCCAGCCATGCTGCCTGCAGCCCAACACCCCCGGTGCCAGGTTTCCTCTGAGACACCCCAAGCACGCACCATATGCATGGCACCGGTTGTGCCCGAACACATGCCTGTCCTGCCGAGCCCTGGCCACATTGTCTGCGTGGAGAAAAATCCCCATATTTCCTTCTTTCCATCCTAAAAAGCAGTAGAAAATCAATGCCCGGGGGTTGAATATTGGCTCAGTGCTTGGCCTGGATAAGCAAGAAACAAAGTGGTGTTTGCTACAGGGCTAATTAAAGCTATTATATCAATTTGTCTGTGAAATGATCAGAGCACAGGGCTCCACCAGGCAAATCCTGATTTCAGCAGGACTGTCCTGGCCGAGTGCTGGGACTCGGCTCCCGTGGGCTCACTGGGACACCCCTGCCGTGCTCTGCCCAGCCCAACAGGCTCCTGCCTCACTCTGCTGCTGCCTGTGCTGCTCTTGCCACTGTGGCCATCAGCGTCTCATAAACAGGAGTGTTTATTGTCCCCATGGGGGAACCGAGACAAGGAGCTTCAACCTGCTAACCAACAGGCACCACGGATGCTCGGGGGGGTCCCAGGGAGCTCTGCCTTCCTACGGGGGCCATGCCACCTTCCCTGCGTGGGCACAGCTCCGGGTGCTTCATCCCCATCATTGCCGAGTCCTGTGATTCTATGGCACATGTCACAATGTTTGCAACAATTTTTTATTTTTAATTTTCTTCATTTTTGTTCTCTCTTAAAGCCTCAGCCCCTCAAGGCTGGATATTAGGTGGACTATTTGCTTAAGGAAATAAAAAAGGACTTTCCAGCTCTCCAGTTCACAGACAAAAGGCTTTAAAGTATAAGCCAGAGGGCTTAGGAAGCAGCAGATAAAAGCAATTTTCCAATGGTTGTCTTAATATATATTGAAAAGCGGGAGCTTTTTAGCTAAGCTCATGATTGGTTTTGGATTTAACTTCTAACCTTAAACACCTGAGTGTGGGGGTGCTGCACTGCTCCCCCTCTTCTCGCGTGGGGCGTGCGTGCACAGGCTGGACCCGAGGGAGGGCAGGGGTGGCAGTGGCTGCGCACCTGTAGCCGTCCCTCACTCGTGTGCTTGGTGGGCTCTCTTACGTTGTGGGGTCTGATGACTCACACAGCCATGGCACGCTGAGCTGGGGCAGGACAGGGTGACCGATGGAGGAATGGCACCTCCTGAGTTCAGGGGAGGGAGCGTTGTGCCGAGAAACCCAGGGCAGGGAAAGGCTGGTGGCAGTGACAACGTGAAGGAAGGGGAAAAGGACGTCCTGCATCCTGAGCGCAGGGACCTGATCTGCCCTGCGCGGTGGTGCTCGTCCTGGGCTGGGGTGGCTCCTCCTGAGCTGTGCACCCCACGGCCGGTGGCAGGCTCCCGCTGCACTGCTGTGCGCTGCCCGGGCTGCAGCAAGCCCCTTTTCAGGTTCTCCTTCCAAACTGGGATGACGTCTGGGATAGGACCCTGTGGGGGAGCAAGACTGGGGGCAGCATCTCTCAGTCACACCGTCACCACTGGTGCCTGCAGACCCATGTGGAAGACAGCTTGCTCCATCCCAGAGCCCAGCTACCAAGAAATTCCCACGTTCCTGCCATTCTTTGCCATTTAAGGATTTCAAACAGACAGTAAATACTTTGGGAAATGACGTGCCACTGCCGTGCTCGCCTCCCAGAGTTGCAGACGGTGCCAGACCTGACGCTGGTGGTGTGAAGAGCCGCGGCACAGTGGTCCCCTGACAGCTTTGCCTGCAGACACACTGCAGAATCACGAGGCTGAGAGCAGCCGGCTGGTCCCCACCTGACCATGGGTGCTGCGGTGGGACAGGACTCACAGTCCCTGCTGACCGATGAGCCGGACACCGACTAGCTGGCGTATAGCAGGAATTACCCATACAGAGGGTATTTTTGCTAGAGCTACCCGATTCCCTAAGGAGCTTCCTACAGCAATAGGATGCTCCAAGAGCCTCGCTGGCAGGAGACACCCCATCTCCTGCCCTCACCCCATATGAGTGATGCTGCCTCGCAGGGCAGGCTGTGACGGCGGAGCTGGGGGCACACGGTATGTCGAGCTGCAAGGTGCAGAAAGGGAGAGGGTAGCTTGGGCTCCCCGGCTCTGCAGGAGAGGAGGAGCAGGGGCTGTGGGTTCCCAGGAGAAGCTGGGCTTCCTGGCTCCGAAGCCGCATCCCAGCACTTCCATCCCCCAGCGTGGGAAGGAGGTTGGGGTGAAAGGGGGGAGACCGCAGTGATGGGCGAGCTGCAGGGCACGAGCGCTGCCTGCTGAAGGGCAGGGCTGGTGGGAGAGCAGGGCTGCAGACAGCACTAGGGGTAGCAGTGAAAAAAACAAGCTGAACGGAACAACAACAACAAAAAAAATATACCCCAACCCTTGGTGGCAGCCTGCCAGCTCCAGCTGGTTTCGTAAGGACATTTCAGCCTAAAAATACACAAATACTGAGCCAAAAAAAGTCAAATCTTTCTGCACTGAATCTGTCACCCACAGCCCTTCACAAGGCAGGAAGAAATTCCTGTTGGGTCTGTCAGTCGGCGATGAGAACAGATTATCCAGGGTTCAAGGCTGCGGTGCAGCAGGTTTCCTGGAGGGTGAATGCCCTGTGCCGTGTTTATCAGTGCTGCTGGCTGCTCCTCATCTTTAAGCAAAATGCAAAAAGAGAAGAGGTTGTTCCCAAACCCTGGCAGTGTCCCCTCCTCCAGGCAGCGTGAGCTACTGCCCGGCTCCTACCCTCTCGGGTGGGAGCTTTGCCAAAAGTGGGACAGCCCTGATTGCTATCGTGGGTCATTAAACAGCAATTTATTTAGTCAAGATGTCAAGATTTTCCTAATCTCCAGGACACAGACAACATCGTTAGGATGCGGCGTGGCAATGCAAATGGGCAGAGGGGTGGCAGGTACTGCTGTGTCCCTGTCCCCAGGGAATGATCTATCTGCATGACTTCTCCGCTCCTCCCTGCAGTGCAGTCGCTGCTATCTGCCGGGTCTCTTCAGACAGACCTTAGAGAGATTTTTGGGTGGTAAAAGACTCTATCACCAGTTTTTACCCGCAAGACCCATATCTAAAGAGGTGCTGAGTTTTCAGCAGAGCTGGCTGTAGAATGGGCTATTTCAGATGGAAAGGCAGCCAGCGAAGCAGCAGAGCTCTGGTTCAGCTGGCGAACGCTTTCCTGGCTGTCCCCGCATCACTAGGTGCTGCCACAAGCTCTGCTGTAGAGCCCAGCTCTGCAGCTTCTTCTCTTTGCTGAAGAAGTTCGGGGGTGGGGGTGGGGGGTGTTAATGGCACCTCAGATACCTTCGCACCGACTGAAAGGGGTTTCTCAGAGACCAGGTGTTCACAAGGGAGACCACCTTCTGCTTTTCCTTCTTCATTTTCTTTGGAGGTTGCATCGGCTCCAGCCAGGAAATGCCTTTTGAGACAGTTCCCCCTCTCCCTGATGACTTGCATGTGTGGCTTGGAAAGGGTAAAGGGAAGAGCCTGGCTCCAGGACTAAGCTTCTGGGTGGCCTCTCCCCCACGGAGAGGCTGTGCCCCAGGAGACAGCAGCTCTGGTGGAGCTCTCGGCTGTGCTGGTGTCTGAGAGGGGTCCTGCAGACCTCTGCTCCCCGTGCTGATTGAGCTTTCTGGTGAGGAAGCTCAGTCCTCGCACTCTCCTGGCAGTGTCTGGTGGGATGGGAAGGTGAGCACTGCTTAACACCCATCTTCAGGATACCGTGACGTGGTCTCCACCCTGCTTTGGGCCAACAGAGGCAGCCCCTGGAGAGACTGCACCCAGTTTTGGTGGAATTGGGTCTCCAGATGGATAAAGACTGAGGGCGAGATGCTGGAAAACATCCAGCTGATTTCGAAGACTTGTCTCCTGTCGTGCCCACCCTCCTGCTCACACCCAGCCCTAGGTGTAGCCATATAGCCACGGCCATTGCTTCATTTATGAGGATCATAATGAAGCCTGAGACCTCTACCAAGCACTTAACAGAAGCAGCCCTGCTCCAGACCTGGCACCAGCAGACGTCACAGGGCTGCTCCTCCCTGGAAATCTTATTTGCATCTCATTTGTGGGAACTACTGGTGGTTCCAGTCAACCTGCTCTGGCCTTCATGAGCTGTTTTGTTTTGCTTATCAGAGGGGGAACTTCATTATTCAAAACTGGTGGGCATATTTACTTAACGGGAGTAAATGAAACCATAAATTCAAACAAATGTATCTACATCTCTGCTTGTGATCTATTTTCCCTTTCTGCTTTATTGGTGCTTGGGCTCCGAGACACAAAGGTGGGTTGTCGATAAACAGTGCAACGCAGGTCATTCCAATTAACTGGATTGTTTCATTTATGCTGCTACTCCCTCCAATTATTGCGAGGGAGTGCAAGGGACAGGCATGAGTGAGACGGGTGCACAGAAAACCATATTCTAATGCAAAAGCTGTGATGAGAAAATGGAATCTACACACCTGATGGGAATATTAATGCAAAACCTTGACCTATAATTTTTCTTTCTTCAGCCTGAGAGAGCCAGCAACAATTGCAGCTCATTAAAACAGACCATGTCCTGACAGCCGTGCATTATGCCTACGTCCTGCAAGTCCCCTTCACCAGCAAGGCAAACATTGAGACCACGGGACTTGTGAGATGTGGGCATTACCGTAAAGCTGCATGGTCCGGCGCGGCTGGGAACAGGAGGAGACTGCGGCCAACCCCGAAGACCCCTTCTCCTTTTTAAACCCAGTGTCATGACAGAAAAAGCAAGGGGACCAAAACCAAAAGACAAACCAAAAAGTGCCAGTTTGGACTGGACCTCTGGAGCTCAGCTGGACCACCCCCCGTTCAAAGCAGGGCCAGCTTCACGGCTACATTCAGTTAGCTCAGGTGGCTCAGTGCTGAGCATTTCCAAGGAGGGAGATTTCACCGCCTCTCTGGGCAGCCGGTTCCAGCGCTGCCTTGGCGGGGCTCAGTCTGGAAGCCATTCACTGTACCACGACAACATCTGGCTCTACTTTCTCAACTGTTTTCTCAGTGCAGAGTGTGAGTTGGCATGTGGGATGCAATAAGTATCAGTAGGGAAGGTGATACCCTCCTGCAAAGACAATTCTTTTGCAAGGAAAAGAGATCAGAAAACAGTCCCACGTGAGAGAGGGTGAGAAGGAAGGCACTGCAATATCTGATTCTGGGGTTGGTGCCGCTTTTCTGTAAGGCATGGCCAGGGCAGTTCTGGAAGCTGGAGCAACCCAGGTGTTGTCCAGCTTGTGCTTGGTATTTGGCACAGACTTGAGATGTCAGGGCTCCAGTTAGCTATGGCAGAGCAGCAGACACAGTTGCGTCTCTCTTTCCCCACTGAGCAGTGAGGTCCGTATGCCTCTCGGGAGGCATCTTTCCCTCCCCTCGCTCCCGGAGAGAGCCAAAGGCAACAAGCTTCCTAGCCCTGACACCTCTGATATGTGTGAAGATGGATGGGTTGAATGCAGGCCTAAAATATTTTACATTTTCACGGCAGTTTCACAGCCCTGGCATTATCAAATGATCTTTCAATGTACTTGGAAGCAGGAGGGGAATAACTTGAGATGGATTCTGGCTTTTTTATGTCTGTGTACTTGCAAACTGTCTCTGCCTACACATCTTGCAGGGCCTGTGCCTGTTTGGATATGCACACAGAAAACTGGTGCTCATGTGGATGCTCCGTCTGCTCCGTTCCCCCTTGAAGTTTGGAGGCCATTCAAAGCAGGTCCCATCCCTGGGCGGTTTGGATCAAACTTGCCCTGTGCACTGCACTCCGCTGACCAGGCTAGTTAGGGGCTCGAGGCTAGGAAACACAAGGCAATTTTAAAATCTGAACAAAAGTAGGAGATTAAGGAAACCAGCTGGAAACCTCTTTTGCTGATTTTGAAAGCAAAATGTGGGTCACAGATGTGCTTCCACAGACAGAAACTGGCTAGAGAAGAAAAAGACATCAGCAGTGCCCCGACTCTTTGATGATCAGAGGTAGATTTAGCTTCTAGGCATGGAGACAAGAAAGGAAGAGGAGACAAAGTAGGAATAAAAACATAATCAAGAGATTAGGAATGTGGAACTCAACCCACCCGTAAATTTGCCTTGGGGAACAATGAAAGAATGCAGTAATGAAAAAAGATGAAACCAACTGCTACATTTTACTCTCTTCCCTTCTCTCACCGTCCTTGTGGTTTTACTTTTTTGCTGTCCAAGACACAGGAGGCCCATTACGGAGCGTCCCCTCTTCCTCAATCATGTTTTTTCATTGCAGAAGCGCTGTTTTCTGCTGTCCCTTCGCAGCAGCTATGAGCTCCTTGCTAAGGACGGGCTGATTTTAAAGCCTAAGAAAAGCAAAGCTTCACAGGGAAGTTCACACCGTTAGGCAGGTGGGCATGGGAGAATCGAAAACAACGTGCTCCGGCCCATCTTTGGTAGGGGAGAAGAGCTATTACTCAATTCTTTAGCCTAACACAAAAGATAAAATCTGTTTCCAGTGAAATTAATGACAGACTGGTAAGAGCCATGCCGCCAGCTCTTGCAGGCTGTTGACCAGCCTGTGACTTGGGCTCCCAGGGGCTGAAACAGGAGGGCTGTTGCTTGAAGCATTGAAGAAAACCTCAAGGTAAAGCACTGGAAGAACAACGCAGGGCAATGGCAGCACTGACTCGCAGAAGCCTGAGCAGTGGTTCCTTAGAAATAGCCAGGCACTGGAGGGGGGTTCTGAAAAGCATCCAGGGCATTCAGTGGGTGGCTTCTGGGTGAAGTGCCTGGGCCACTCCTGTGCTGGTCACAGCAGGACCTGGTCACTTGGTGCCTTTGGACCTTGTGACATGTGCTGAGCAGCCGCGGAGCACAATCTCTCGCTCCTGCAGCAAACTTCCCTCCTGCCAGCAAAACACTGGTCCTTATGGCTTATCACCAACAGGAGGCTGAAATAAGAGTGATGCTAGTCCAGCTCACTGCCTGTCACTGTTTTTCAAACTTTGGGGAACTTCAGATTCAGTTCTCCTCCGGAATTTATTTTTATCAGCCCTAATGGAATCACATTTTGTAGTTGCTAGTGTTTTAAATCCAGTATCAGTGTCAATAAAGATAAGCCCTTTCCCAGGGGTACAAAAAAAAATAGAAAACTGTCTCAAATCTTTCACTCATGCAGAAGAAAACAACCCCAAAGCATTGAAGGATTAAATGAAAAATACGCCTCTTTTCGCTGGGAGTCCACTGGGCGTGAATAAGTGCCAACCGAGCTCTCACTTGCATCACCATCTGGTGTGATGGCACCAGGGCTGAGAGATGCAGCGGGATGCGTCGCAGTGCCCTGCCCTCTGACAGCATCTCTGCTCCTGGTGACAGAACCACCAGAGGCTCCCAAACAGCAGCAGGTCCCTAAATGGGAAGGATTTTGTTGTCTTCAGCTTCACCATCTGACCTAGCCCAGAGAAAAGAAGCGTCCAGCTGCAGCCCGACCCACCGAGAGGCAGCCCAGCCCTCCCCTGGCGAGGAGGATCCCACGTCCTCCTCTGGATCGCGATCTGGGTGGACCAAAATTCATGTTGCTGGGCTGCAACCACACGTTGGTATTGCTGTGAACAGCACAGTGCAGAGCCTCTTCAGTGGATGTTTAAAAACTGCTTGTGGTTTCAGAGCTCTCGCTGATGAATTGCCCAGCAGCCGGTCACACTGGGAGGGCTATGCTTATTATTTTCAACTGCTATCTTGCATGGAAGCAAAATCAAAATACTTTCCTCAAGGTAGTTGGCTCTAAAACAATTGAAAAATTTTCCACAAGGTTGTAATGCAATTAGGACTGGCATTTAATATAATTTATATCTCTAAAGGTATGTTTATACCATCAGACCCTTCTTTTGTAGAAAAAAACAACTTGCTGGCAAGAGAAGGCTGATTTTGCTATTACAGGCAATGAAATTAAACATGGATGTCCACCTAGCAGTGATTAAAAGGCAGCATAATGTCAGGATCATCACTGAGATGTAGTCGCTTGTGGTGAGAAATGGTTGGGTAGGAAGCTGTGACACCAACCACACATCTGCAGGTTTCCCATTTGGTTTTTGGTCAATGCCAAGTGATGTGTCATCACTCGCCTTCTGCCACAGCATGGCAAGAGCAGAAATAATCCTGCGCTCCCTAACTGCCCTGCCAGCTTGGATGGGAGGAGCTGGTGCAGACTGGGGACGATCAAGCCCACCTCACAGAACACCACCCTCAGCCACGCCGGTGCCTGGGTTTGTGTTTTGATAGATATCCAGGAAAACCCTAAGCAGAGACACCAGACAAGCCAAACACGCAGTAACGACTCCAGAAGTGCATGAGTCAGCTGGTGAACTTGTTGACATGGAATATTGTGAATGCCAAAAGCATGGCCGTAACATTCTCCTGTTGCTACCTGGGGAAGCCTCTGTTTCCCTGATTACCAAAAGGTCCAAAGGGATGACTGGGGAAATGATGACTCTGTGCTTGCCCGTTCCTTATTTTTTTATATTATATTTAACCATGTTTTACTGACTACTGCCCAAGACACAGTACGGGACTGAGAGGATGTTTTGCCCGACTGCAACAGCTGCTGCGATTGAAATTACAGTATGAAACACTTTAGCCTCCTTGTCTAGGTGGAGGCAAACAGATTGGATGAATTATCAGTAGAAATGGGCCTGAACAGAAACTTGAGAGGCACTCAATGCTTCTTCAGAGCCAGAGAACTCCTGTCCTTAAGGTGGGATGAACCAATCACCATTAAAAAGGTAGTCTGGATGTGGTCCCTAATGGTAGAGATGCCACTGACTGCATTATGAGAATAACACAACGCCACAAGAGCACAGGAGCAAAGACATCCCTCACCCTTGGCTGTAATCCAGCTGCCTATCAGCACAGGGTACGGCTATCAGAGAAGCAAACGCAAGAGCTGTGCGGCTACACAAAGCAGCTGATCACACCCTCCGGCTATCTACCAGGCAAACAAAGAAGCCATTGGCCGCGTCCATGGGTTGGTCTGCCTCTGCTCACTAGATCCGTGTTTGCAGAAACCTACCTTGAGCCGTCTGGGAGCAGTTTGGGGAACCTGGCCTCACGGTCACAGACCTGACCCCCCTGTGACCCCCGGCTGGCCGGCGGGGACATGAATGTCCTGCCTGATCCTCTCTGCCTCACAGCAGCCTGTGACACAACACGCACCCCAGCCTGTAAGCACGACCACCTTCAGAGCCACCGCTGTCAGGTCATTAACTCCAGTTAAAACTTTAACAAGCCCAAACGCAGCTTCTTAACAGAAAAGACTATGGACAGGCATACTCACTATTGGGCCGAGTCATTAAGCTGATATTCCCGGGACCGGTTGAAGCATTCTTGGATCCCAGAGTCTGCCCAGAGTCTCATCATAGCTGACAGCAGCTCTGGAGAGAAGGGCTCTGTGTCCTCCATCCGACTTACAACATCGCAGACCATCTTGGCATCAGCCTGCAGAGGAAAGAAACGAGAGGTCACATACATGCTCAAGGCAGAACTGGGAGCCAGGGGTTTCAGAAACAGTTCACCAAACCCTAGGAGGCAAGGGGCTGAGTTTCTCGGGATGGGGCTTTAGGATCCACACCGTATGATCCAGCAGGCAGGGCTAAAGGAGGATGGAGCAAGGAAGCCACAAGCAAAAGGGTTATTTCTGCAACCCACCCCCCGTCAACAAATGTATCTACTCAGCAGAACCAGTCAGCGGTGCGTGTGTGTGGAGTTTCTTGGGAACAGAAGGAAATTCCTATATTTACAAGCCTATTTTAAATTGTTAGCAGAGCGACACATACCCTGCAACAATACCTGTTTTACCTGGGTGTGTAACTGCTCTGAAGTAGGGGTTGTTTGTATCAGAAAGGACAGTAGAAAGGCTCCAGAAGCAATTTTTTTCAGATGCTGGTTTATTACTTTTCCTGAATTCTTGTTCTTTGCTACGAGCCCCTGCTCCAGGGGCTAATTCATATTAACACCGACCACCTTGGCTGGCTGTCGTGCTTTGTGACTCAGAGGGAGAGGAATCTCCTGCAGTTAAAGAGTATGGCAGCGAGGGCAGGGCCAGCTGGCTGTGTTCAGATGGAATCTTTTTTGGTTAAGAAAAATGTGATTTGTTGGAACAGCAACTTTTCCTGGAGGATTGTGTTCTGACACAACTCGGGTCCGGAAGATGTCTCAGATTTAGGATGGGAACGTCTAGACAGCCTTGGAATAGCTGAGTTCAGCCCTGCTGTAATAGTTCAAGGTGGCTGATGCTTCTTCACCCATTTGCAAAGCGGGACACCCGAATTCATGACCACCCTCTGCTTGCTTTGCAGAAAGTGGATCTCCCACCCCCTCTCCAGACTTCTGAAACCCCAGGGCTGTTGGCTAATCTGCAGTTCATCGCTTTAAAAATTTTGGAAAATTCTCCTATTTCTACCAGCTGAAACAAACCCCATTATTATTGCTATAGTTCATTGGAAAAGAGGAGCTCTTAATCCTTGTGTGTGCTTACAGCAGCTAGCGAAGACAACCTCCTGGTTTTATTACTTCTCCTCTTGTCTGCTAGATCAAACCCACTCTTGGACAAACACAGATGGAAGTCTTCGCCTGCCAGGGTGTTTGGTCTAAACCAGCAAACGCTGGCCAGAAACATGAGTGTCGCAGACGGGCGTGCAGGCAGGGCCCGTGCTGTGCTGCCACCGTCCCATGGACAAACAACCCTTGTCCATCACAGTGACCCAGCTCATGAGCACAAAGCCACCTGCAGCTGGGCGTACAGCTCCTGGGAAGCCGGGCATTGCCTTCGGGAAGAGCTCCTGCAGCTTTCCTGGGTAGAACAGTCTCTGTGCTGTTCCTCTGCCCGGCCAGGTGCTGCGGGTGCTCCCCCCTGACACTCAGACCTAGCAGCTGTGATGGGAACAGCCCAACTGCTGAATGCGTTGCTCTCCTCGGGTACCGCCTGAGCGCTGGGGACAAGGTATGACAGGGTTTGTGGCAAAGCAAGCAGATTATATCTTAGGTCATAGGTACAAGTAGAAGTGGAGAAGTACCAGCGGTGAAGAGCATCACAATAACCCAATTGCACGGGTGGGAGCGACCAGGCGTACGGCATGGCTGGCATGGCCAGGATCAACACTCCCCTGCAGCCTTCCTTTACCGAACACTGAAAGTGTTGGGAAATCGCGGGGTGCCAAGCCGCTAGCACTGGAGGCTGAAGCTGCTGGGGAGTTCAGTGCTCAGAGAAAGAGCCTCAAGTCCCCTGATGATGCAGTCTTCACAGGCAGAAGTCTCAGTACTGTATGGACACACCATCCCGTAAAACTTAATGGAGTGGAGCGTCTCTGCTTTGAAGACTTTATGAACATACAGCCTTTCTCGCAGAACATTTAACTTCATATTTTAGTGCCCAGGAATCCTCCCCGCACTCTGCACAGACTCTGCTCGTGTTGGAGAAACAGTACTGGTGACTCACATCACAAAGCCAAGGCAAACAAGGAACCTTGAAGAGTTCAGTTAATTTCAAAAGCTTGTTTTCTGCCCCGGAGTGCTTCGTGAGCTCAGTGAATATTCATAAATCACCAGTATGGTTTGCCTGCCCTGCTGGAGCTGTAATTCTGCTCTTTTCATGGACTCTAAATAACATGAAACCTGCTAATGGCCAGTCAGCTCAGGACTGCGGACTGGCGTGGCCCCGTTATTTGTGCAGAAAAAGCACCCATAGTTACAGTCAGGTAGGAAGGAGGTCTTCCGTATGTCACCCTGACTGCTGGGGGGCATTCTAGGTGTAAGTCACAGATCTGCCCATCTGTCTGCGATGGCAAAGCACATTTGAAGTTCTCCAGCTGTTACAGGCAGGGTCTGGGCTGCTTCTGAGCTTGTGGATTAGACTGCAGATTGCTTTCTGCAAAGCATCAGAAGGAACAGCAGGGTCGTCACATTTTCACGAAATAGCTGCCTCACCTTCCCCACTGCTGAGACTTGTGGCAGTGCCCTGTGATTTAAGACCTAATGCAAGAGGGTTTGAGCAGAAGACGTAGACGAACAGCGATGACGGGGCAGAAGGGGAGTGACCAGGGACAGGCACCTCCAGCTGTGGTTACCAGGTGTGCTTGGGCTAGAAGCGGGGCTGAGCTCCTAGGGCAGGGGGTTATTTTGGTACGTGCTGCTCTGCAGTCACCAGGGGTCCCTTTTGGCGGTGGGAGGGATGGGAGCAGCTGCCCTTCCCCGGTGCGGGGCAGACCGTGACTCCACAGGCTGGAGCAGGGGAACAGCTCGTAGGCAAGTCTATCGCTCCTGCTGAATGGTAATAAAAATATTCTAGACTTAGTTTTATTTTGCAGAGTGAACCACTGAACTCTCAGTTTTCTAGACCAAGAAAAAAGCAAGTGAAACGAGTGTTTTTAAAAATACTCCTCCCCCCTGCCAAGGATGGAGCCCCTCTGTCAGGGAGCATGGGGCCATCCAGGAGTTCAGGCATTTGTTAGGTGATTTAACGAGCAATTAAGGATCCAAGAAGAGAAGATACCCCTTTCTTTTCTCACTCTCCAGGCTGTATCTCAAGCTGGGAATGACATTAAAATCTCCAGCCCCCCCTGGGCCCAGCAGGTAGATTTTTAAATACTGCCTGATTGACTTTGCCCTTCCCACCTCCCCCGGGTCTGGCGCTCCCGCTTTTCCCGAGGTGAGAGGAGCCGAGCCTCCTGCCACGCTCTGCCTCTGTACTGAAGCCAGCAATTAAACAAAGCAAAACAAACCCGACCAACCAGCCCCCTCTGCCCCCCCGCCTTGCAGTTCCCATCCGACAGGGTTTTCATTAATGAATATCACGGTGGTATTTCAGCTACCTCAGGAGCTAAAAATAGGCAGCGCTCTGCCGCCGGGATTGCTGGAAGGAGCCGCAAAATGGTGCAGGGCTGCTTCCTCCACTGCTGCCGCTGCCTCTCCCCAGCTGCTCCATCTCCTGTTCCCTCGGTACAAGCTGGCTGGGAGGAGGGTAAGGGGCTGGGCTGGTCTCCTTCAGGCTGGTTCTTATCTGGTGGGAGCATCCCATCCCATCCCATCCCATCCCATCCCATCCCATCCCATCCCATCCCATCCCATCCCATCCCATCCCATCCCCACAGCTTTCCCATGCATCCCACTTGCATTTTCCATAGTGGGTCAAACCCTAACCCTCCAGCTGATTGCTTTTGGGTTGATTGTCACCGAGAGCGAGATTTGTTCAGCTGTGTCGCTCCTGAATTCTGAACGTGCCCACCCACAGCGGGAGAACTGGAGCTGGCTGGGCTTGGCTTGGGAAACAGCTGCGCTCACAGACCCAGGGATGGTAAATGACACATCCAGGCTTTTGCCATCAAGCTAAAAAACCACCTAACCCGTTGTCAAAGAACAAACCTCCACAGCAGCCGGGGAGTGGAGGGGGCTCTGCAGGGCCAGGGCAGTGAAATCCACAGGCAGAGGTGAGCCAGAAGCCTGCCAGCTTAGCGGGAAATCAGCGTGGCTCCTTCCTACCTCTGGGTTGTGCATCTACCTTTGCACATGGTATAAATCCAGTTCACAAGGGGATCTGTTTTCTCACTAACCTGGGCATAACCGCAGTTATTTAATTGTCTCCCATATGTCACTGTCACCAAGCACACAGGCTGTGCTCAGCACGCGAACTTGTGACTTTGCTTGCAACAGCCACATAGCCCAATTAATTTGTTACCTTGCTGGAAGGGAGAGGGGCTCTTCCCAGCAGCCTGACATCACTGGTGGTCATGTTCATCTCTGCAAGCAAGTTATTTCTCATCATGCCGATACTGACCACCCCTAATTATCTGTTCCTCCCCACCAGCCATGCTCTGTGCCCACGAAGGTACCAGCAGAGCTGCTCCTGCCCTGGATGCCGTAGAGTTGCGCTGGAGTGGGACTCAGGTCCCCGCCTCTCTGGCCATCCCAAGGTAAATCCTGGCTCCGATCCTTGGAAGTTGCCTGGACACTAACTAGGGGATTTTTTTTCTTTTTTTTTTTTCTTCTTTTTTCAAAAAGTAATTGTTTTCTGGAAGGGAACTATTTAAGGGAAAGGCAAAGCCTGAAGCTATGTGGTACAAAACTGCTAAACCCTATAGAGCTGCACTGCCTTACACCCACAGGAGAGCTGACCCAGTGTGTCATATTGTACTGTGCTTTCCTTTTGGTGAACTAAATCCCAGTAAATATAATTTTTGCTGTTATTTACTCTGATTAATCATACTCGTCACTCAGCCTATCTGAAAGGTTAACACTGGGGCAATTTCCTCTGGTGGCTGGCTGTACTCAAAGCTGCATCTCAGAACATTTCAGAAAATCCATTCAGTGGGGGAAAAAGATAAGCACTGCATTTTGCTGGCAGTGCAAGATGAATCAGAGGCACGGTACTGGTTATCAAGCAAGCAATCTCATGAAAAAAGTAGTGGCCATCGCAGGGCAGGAACCTGGGGCAAATGAAACTGATGTCTTGAAAGCATCCACTATCCACAAAGGGTGACCCCGGAGGACGACCTTCTTGGGGGACCCAGATCCTGACCACAGCATACAGCGGTATGTGCCTTTGCTACCTCAGTGAGAAACGAGGTCCCATAACTTAGGGGCAGAACATGGCTCATAAACTGAAAACCTCCTCCTCCTCCTCTTCCTCACAGAGCATCTCAGAAATCTCGACCCTGCTTCCCAGCTGAAGTGTGGCTGCGTCACAGCAAAAGCCGGTTATTTTCATAGCATTTGCAGCCTGAATGAATTCTGGAAACAAAGCAGGGCTGGTGAATACGCCTCTTCCAGAGACATCCAGGGCCCAGCTCCAAGTCCATAAGGAGTTTTTGTAGATGCTGAATAAATAGCTCCACATATGACTCTCCCCGTCACTCTCCCTCTCTTTCTCACACATCTGTGTTTCCAAGCTGACCTCTCAATCTGTGGAAATCTGTCTGGCATGAAGCAGCTGCTGTGCATCAAAGGAGAGACAACTTTCTCCCTTCCTCCTCCACTCTTCCATCCACCTTCAGAACATTTAATCAAGGCCTCCCACCTCTGCTTGGCATTTGGCTTGCTGAGAGACCCTGGAAGGCACTGCGCTAGTAAAAAAACTACCCAGCAGCTTATTCAAATCTATCCCTTTAAAGAATACCTTGAGGTGGGCACCCAAACTACAGCCCCTCCGTACTCCCATTAGTTGGATCTGGGAAACTCCTGACAGATCCCAGTGGTCTGGGAAAGATGGGTTTATGCTGACGCGAGGCTCAGTGTAGCGCTCCAGCGATTTGCATCACACAGCAAAGCTAAGCCTAACAA
Source organism: Falco biarmicus (assembly GCF_023638135.1). NCBI lineage: Eukaryota > Metazoa > Chordata > Aves > Falconiformes > Falconidae > Falco > Falco biarmicus. Next base: position 21,537,518 of record NC_079302.1, on the reverse strand, counting down.
ATTAAGTTAGAGATGGTTGGCTTTCCACAGCGTCACGCTAGCCATCTTCTACCCTGCTCGTGGAAAACAGCTCACAAAAAGGTTGGCTGACTTGGGTACAACGCCAAAGGGCTGCTGCCTGCCTGTGAGCAGACAATTTTCTACGGAAAACATAACCCGACAGTGACGGTGACATCCAGATCTTCTCCCGAGATTGTGCTGTCTGGCTAGCAATCAGTAAAGCCCTGGTTTTCATAGCCTTCTGGAGCCAAGATGGCACCACCACCTCTGGCTGTCTTGGCCAAACAGCTTTGCTGTGTCTGGTTCCTGGTCTGGGATCTCTGTCCTGAAACCTTGTTACAGCTGGTTTTTTCTGTCTGCTGCTTCCTGTCTGGGGAGACGTTGCGCAGGACTGGCATTACAGATCATGATGGCTCTAAAAGCAGGCCAACTGCTTTCGTGTGGTACTACTTTTATTCCTACCCATTCTGTATGATCCTGCAGTTGATCAAATAACATTTGCTGGCTCTTACATGGGTATAAACTTCTTTTCCCCTCCTGCAACACACGTACAATAGTATTCCCTGTCTGCTTGGGCTGCTGACTACCTGGCAATCCAGGGACTGGGTAATGCATGGACTAGACTAAGCCCTTGGGCTGCCAGTTGGCCACCACCATTGCAAGAGTTCCTATAGCTCTCTATCCTGCAGGAAACAGCGCTTCACTCCCCAGAGAGGTGGAAAATCCCACCACCCAACAACACAGAACTCGACTGCAAGAGGGATGCTGCTGAGAGGCAAGTTGTTTCCCAAATCCACTTCATTCTAGGAAATCATAGGGTCCCCCCTTGTTCTTGAGGAGCTCAGCAGAGCTGAGCTGGGTGAGGCAAACACGGTGGACAGCTGGCCTGATTTTGCCACACCAGGATGGGAAAGCCAGAAAGGATGTGTTAAATGGTCTCAGAATAGGTTCTGACCCACTAGCTGCAATGGAAGGTGAGAAAACAGCACTCTGTCTGTCCCAGTCACTTCTAATTTGAGAAGACGGCATCCCTGAGAGACCGGGAGCTGCTGCAGACTCCACCAGCATCCCTCCGGGAGCAGGATGCTTTGATGGGTCCTCTGTCCTAGAAGCACCGAGCAGAAGGGCTGGGTACGGGACCTGCACGCCCAAGCATCATCCCTCGCTGATGACTTTCAGGCCATGCAGGCACAGACAGCGCTGCCCACCAGGGAGGGGATGACAGAGAGAGTCACAGATGGGGGACATTAGCCGCATGGCTTCATGCTCCGCAGGGAAGTGCTCTGCCGCAGTGCTGAGGAGGAGGCTGGAAACATGTAAAGACGAGTGAACAAAATCCTTGCAGCTTACTGCCCTTCCCCTCGCTGTAAAAGCCTCTCTGCTGGGTAAAAGTCCATAAAATGTAGCGGCGCCGGAGCGTTGGTGTTGCAGGGAAACGCCTGATAGCCCACAGTGGAAGGGCAGGTGGGGAAGCTGCATCAGCTCCGGGCGTTTGTAAAATCAACGGCTGTTTCACACGCATCGCAAAGCAGGTGGCTGAGGACGAGCTGAGTGGGAGCGATGGCGATTCTCTGGGAACCTGCTCTGGGTTTGGGAATTCCCGATCACTTTAGCCTGCCATCTCCCTCTCTTCAAATGTCTTTAAGATTTTCCACACTAGGATCCCTCTGGGCGCCCGCGTAAGGGTGGCAAGGCAAAGGGGACACGGTTTCGTTCCCAGCTCTCCCACCACAAAGGGGGAAACGGGCTTTGTCTTTGGAACAGAAAGGGAAACCAGCCCCTATGGTGGGAGTATTCCCAGGACAAAGCGGGATTTTTTTTAACATCTCTGGCTAAATGCCGCTCGTGTATGATGATTTATAGGGCAGCGCCTTCCTGCTGGGAAGCCATGCAGCGCTGGAACCTAGTAATTAGTTTAATGCTCAGAGCTTGATGCTGAACGGTGGGTGCTAATCTCCTCTCTACAATTAATCTAGCCGATTTATCAGTGCTTCGTACGATGAAGGACTAAGTCTGTGGGCTACAGTTATCTGTCCCTGAAGAAAGCAATGGCATTTCAATCAGAAAGAGCCTTTTTTCATTTTACGGTCCTATTTTACTTGGTGATCTGTGTTGAAGATACATACTTAAAGGACAAAGTGGAGAGGAAAAATCCCCCCATCCTACCCCAGTCCTGCTAATTTTCAGCTCTGCGTTGCCTCTTCTCTTCTCTGTAACCTGTAATTGGGATATCTGGGTAGGGATTTCTTATTGCTCTCCAATGAAACAACCACGGTGGGTTTGGTGTCCATACCTAAGCCTTCTGCCTGACAGGGTGTCTCAGAATTATTTCTTGCATTGCTGGTGTGAGAGCAGGTATCACAGCAGCCAAATAATACTGGATTTTCCACTTTGCAGTAGAACCAAAAAATTAGGTGGTGTGAAAAATCATCTTGGATCAAACGTGTTGCCCTGCATTCTTCTGTGACCCAAAATCCTCTGAAAAATTTCATTTCACATCCAGCCAAAGTGCTTGCCTTGAGCCCTACCAAAATATTTTGGTTTGTTTCAAATTATATGGGGGCTCAGTATTACTCTTTTAAATGCAGGTCAGTTTTCAATCAAAAATTTTGTTTCCAAATGAAAAGTTGGAAAAATGAATGAAACCAAAACACTCTGGCTTTTCCCTTATGAAAAATTCTCCAAATTTTCACATAATTTCTTCTTGGACATGACTACTTGTAGGTTTTGACTGATTTTACAGATGTTTTAGGTTTCTTTTAGACTGTGCTTTTTAGCAAATTCATCAAACATTTCTGCCCAGGTCTAGTATCTAATATCTAATAAATGCAAGAACTTTCTTATCAGGAGTCCTTCATTCACTGCTTATTTGCTGTTTTAATTTGGATGCTCATCACCTCAATTTTTCTGATTTTCAGTCCTGTACTCTTTCACCAAATGCCTTACAAGATGACCACTGCTGAGGGCAGACAAAGGGGTTTTCCTTAGGTTTGCCTTGGACTTTACCAGAGCAAAACAACATATGTAAACTCCGATACCTACACGGCCGGGATACAGGTCCTGGGGGCACGAGGATGCGCTGGCACTGTGGTTTAAGAGCTGTCCCGGCAATCAGCTAAATATTAACCGACGGGGCATGGTGTCAGGCAGAGAGGGCACTTTGGGAGCTGAGTTTCTACTGCAAACTTAAGCAAGTTTCCCTTATCTGTTTAAAGGAGGAGTACTCGGAGAAGTACTTCTATTTTCCTTACGAGACCATTAAGAACATTCCCCAGCCCTTTGGAAGGGAGAGGCTGGGAGGAGGAAGAAGAGGGAAAGCAAGAGAAGAGGAAGGGGAAGGAGGGGAACCTGGTGGGTCAGGTGTGAGCATTGTCATTCCAGGCGGAGCTGTTCTGGGGGCAATTAACAGGAACTTTCTTTCATGAACTGCTCTTTTCAGAGAGACTGGATAAACAGGGCCTCAGGTGCAGCGTGAGATGACAGGGTAGTCTATAAAATAAGTGCCTGGCAGAGAAATATCTTTATAACGGCTTAACAAGGATAGGCAGACATAGGCTGGGGGCCTGGAAGAACTGTTTGATGCTGTTGTGTCTATTTATTATTTATTCTTCTGGCACAAATATAGCATCAAAGAATGTCAAAACCAAAAAGCCCATAACCTGCTGTCACTGGATTAGTCCTACATCTCTGTAACCATGGCATCGTGTGGAATTGACAAGGAAAATCAGCAACAATGGGAAGAAAACGCCTGGCATTTATGACACTTGCGAGGATGAGGCAGACTTCCTCACTCTGGTGAGGACGCACCAGAAGGGATAAGAAAATCTGTGAGAGTCTTGCTAGCCTGGGCATCTGTGAGGCTCAGCTCTGATGGAAAATGCCACAAAACAGCGAGATTGCTCCCTTGTGCGTAATCCTACGTGATACATATGGGCAACACAGAGTGGATCCCCCCCTAAAACATTTTCCTGCCGTTGCAGAGCACGTCGAGCCCCACAGAAGGGAGGGGGTGGCATCAGCGCCTCTCTGCAGTCAAGAATGGAAATAGCCGCAACACCTCAAGTACCACGGTCAAAACTCTCCGTGACTGTGCCCTGGCAGGGTTCACCTCTGCGGGCTGTGACGTTGCCAGCCCTCGCTCGCTGTCTCTCAGGCCCATCCTATCTCAGTGCTTTCCTGCCTTCCCCTCGGCTGCTCCCCCGCTTTGTGCCAGCCCCCCTGGCTCTGCAGGTCATGCAGCACTGCTGCTGGGAGACCTCCCTCGTGGCTGTACAGAGCAGAGGACCAGGCTGACATGAGTAACAAGGCATAGGCTTAATACTGTACTGATTATTTTTTGGAAAATAATATATATTCACTTTTTTCTGAAACACTTTTGCTGGCTTGGAAATATTTCAAGTGCCAGCAGCAAGAGATTAGGGAGCTTCTTTTAATCAGCTTTTGTTTTGCTTCTTTATTTGCATCTTTGCAGAAGAAGGAGTAAAAGTCTACTCTGAAAAGTTCTGCGTGGAGGGATTGGGATTTGGCAGTGTCATGCAGTGATGCTTCTGGATAAGGGGAAGCGGGAACGGTGCGGCCTCCCACCGCCTCCCGAAGCCCCCTGGCAGGAGGGGTCTCACCTCTCCCGCAGGCAGATTTGGGGCAGGAGGAGCTGGTGTGCTCCAGCCCCGTGCAAAGCTCAGGCTGGAGATCTGTTTTCGCTGCCCCCAACTCACCCTGTGCAATAGAGCACAATTGCCAATAAAACCTTGGAGCAGAGACTCACAGTTGGCCAAGGATCTGGAAAACTGATTGCCTCTAAAATAAGTAGATAAGCCTATGGCCACCATGTACATCCCGGCAGCGGTGGGCATGGTAGTCCCTTCGTGGCATGGTCCGTCAGTCGGAAAGTGAGAAACCCCAACAAACGTGAATGCCTGCCATCCTTAGTGCCTCTTTTCTTTCCCTTCTCCGTTACTTTTGCTTTTTCTCTCCCGGCGAGCCTCTCTGCCTGGCACTCCCGTGGCTCTGCCTGCCTGTCTGCCGCCAGCCCCAGCCCCGGGAACAGCCCTGCGTGTGCAGCACTCTCTGGAGATGCCCTTTCTCTCGCAGACATTCAGCCCATGGTGCACTGCAAAAAAATATCCCCAGCGGAGCGAGCGATGCCAGTAAGATGCTCGCCTTCCCTCCACCTCCCAGGGCTACTTTCTGCCTTGGCTACGAGCCTGCCTGCATCTTTGTGTGGTTAATAAAAATAACCTAAAAGTACTTGGGAGCAGACAGAGCAATCCCAGAGACTCCAAACATCTAAGGGGCTTTGTTTCCAAGGCAACATCTTGTCTCCTAGCTGCAAAAGGCCACGGGAATGAAGGCAGCCTATGGAAAATGAATAGCTCAATGACAACAACAACAACAAAAAAATCTGCTGGGGAGCGTATCAGGGAGGGAGGAGTGTTTGTAGGGGGGCCAGGAAAGAGCAAAGCCGAGCAAGCCAGGACTAGCTGCACAGAGCATGCCAAGGGACAGGGTGCAATTTATCTCATGAGAAGCCCAGTCCTGCTCCCATTGAAATGCATAGCACCACTTCCACCGACTTAATGGGAGCAGGGGAGCTTGCACAAATCAGCTATTCTTTTCTTTTCCCCTTTTTTTAAGCTACAGTGTTTGAAGATTCGAGCTAGTTAAAAATAATCCATTGTCCGAGGCAGAGCTTTCCTGGGTCCCGGGAGCTTTCCAGCCGGGGCTGCAGCACGCTATTGACTGTAGCCACCACGGTTCCCACTGCCGGGGCTGCCGCCTCCCCTCCAGCGCCCAGGGCAGCGAGGCGGGAGGTGCCCGAGCACCCCAGCATCCCTCCGGCTCTTCCCATTCAGAAAGAAACATGTTTTCACCTATTCTTATTTCAGAGCTGTGCGGTGTGTGAATACCTGTGTGCAAGCCAAGCTGCAGAATCAGGTTGTTTCGCTATGGCTGGCCAGGCCGGTTTTGCTCTTACGGCATTGCGAGCTGGCTGCCCGGAGGGTGGGCTGGGGGCTTCAGGCATGGGGAAGGCACAGACCCCTCTGTGTCCCACCGGTGGCACCCACAGCCCATGGGACAGCACCCTCCCTTGGAGAGGGCAGGCGGGCAGGTCCGTGGCTCTGTTGTGGAGCTATTGAACGCGCACGTCGCCCTTACGTAAGTGGCTGCCACAGTAAAAAGCCCCCGAGATCATTTATGGGATTGATATCAGACTGGGAGGGGAGAGGCTCCCCAGTGGCAGATGCTTGCCTGCAAATGGCCTGCTCTTGCCTTTCCTCTCCCTTGCGTCCCACGGGAATGCCTAAAAGCTTTGGATCGTGATGCCAAGTGAGCTGCCAGAGCTTTTACTCCATGTCCCAGGAGGCAGCATGGATGCCCCAGGAACGTGAGGGGCGCTGGGTCAGGGGCTCCTTTGGAACTGGCTCCCGGCTCCTCGCAGAGCAACTGACACGGAGCTCCACCATGCCAGGGTGGGCTCCCGATGTGGGGAGGGGAGGAGGAGGGGGCCCGGGAACTTCCCTGGGGTGGCCAGGAGGGATGGAAGACATCGGTGTGTGCTGGTGCCTCTCTGCCCTGGGCTAGAGCCAGCCTCAGGCTCGTGCTCTCCCTCCCCTTGTCCTCAGAGACTCTTTGGGATGATGAACAACCTGGCCATTGATGTCCTGCCTGATGTTAAAACATTTTACTTAACTAATGTTTTTCCTTTGTACCCTCTCACGATCAATACTATGTGAGCAAGAGGTTTGCAGAGGGAGAGCTGCTGGAAATGCTCCTCTCACACTTTTTTTTCGCACCCTCTGCTGTGGGCAGAGCAAATCCATCTGCATGGATGGACCACTGCTATTTATTATTAATCTTGGTATGCCGAGCAGCGCTCTATCTGAGCAAGTTTCGAGATGGTGAGGTTTGCTTCTCACTCCCCCTCCTTGAAATGGTTTTAATTTAGCTTAACTCCAGGGAATTCCTCCAACATTGCTCCTGCGGAGCAGGGCTGGAACCTGCCCCCCAGTGCCCCGCCTGGGAATGGGGGGCTGCCTCTGCCACAGCCACGTGGTGTCCGCCTGTGGGGAAGTACAGGGGGGCCTGTCTGTGGGCCCGGGTGGGCGGGTGACACGCAGTGCCCCCACCTCCCATGTGTCACCCTCCCTTGCCCCGTCAGAAGGTGCTGCCAGGGCGAGCAGGCAGCCTGGCTGCAGGCACCAGCTGTGGCGTGCGGGGCAGGCAGGCACGGGCTGCTGGAACATCTAGGGGTGACCAGGCTGACACATCACCCTGCTCCTCCTTTTCCCAGGGGATGTTCGCTGGGGGCAAGACTGGGAGCTCCTGGGGCTTGGGGGTGGAAAAGACTTGATTTTAAGAATCAGGAGAGCACGGGACTTGGACATGTGCATCAAAACCAGTACAGCCGTTTTACCCTCTTGCCCCCAGTTCTTCTTTCTCACAGGTACCCACCGAGCATATCGTGCACGTGGTCATTTTCTGCCCTAACCTCCACTGCAGTGTTCCTGGATCGCCTTCCACTGCTGCAACTTTCAGCCTTTTGTGGCTGAACTTCACTTCCCTGTGACGTGATTCCCGCAGACCGCATTGAGTTTTCACTTGCAAATACTCTTGGACCCCTTTCAAAGCACTCAGCTCCACTTCAGCATGACACATATTGTGTGGTTTGTGCCACCCCCTGTACAACTGGCTCTCACAATAGTTCATAATATTAATACAGGGGTTGGAATTTCCCAAAGCACTTGGTATTGACCTAACCCCATTCACAGCAGGCTCAGCTGTGGATTGTTATCAGTAGGGAGTAATGAGCATTCCTGAAAATCCCATCACTTGGACATAACGAGAGAGAAAATAGACTGTGGGATACATTATTATTGGCTTATTAAAAATTCTCACCTAGACGTCTTTAAAAATGTATCTGCTCAGGTCATTAATGGCATCTGCATGGACAGTCTTGTCATTATGTCTGAATGGATAAACAGTATTGATTTATACTATAATAAATTTATAGAATAAAAGAGAGCTAAAATACAGCCAGCTGGGTGACCAGCTACCTCTTCAGAGTATTTGCTGGCTGATTCCTCATGTTTTAGTTTTTTGAGAGGCATGAACAGGAGACAATACAGCTGTTGCCCTCGGTTCTAACATGATCAGGTGCTGAGCACCCCTTGAGCAGCCCGGCGCACTCTAACCCCTTCCTGAGAACCTGCCTGCCCCTTCATTTTCTGTGCCACCCTTCTGCTTCAGATGGCTTAGCTCACTTGCTGGCTCTCGCCACACGCACACACAGGCTGGCTTCCAGGCCCTCAGCCCAGGGCTAGAGAATCCACGCTCACATCTCCTCCACAGATAAAAACGGTCAAGCTTTCAACTTCCCTTTGAGCTGGTATCTTCAGAGTAACAGGTCAAGCTGGAAATGCGTTTCCAAGCCATGTTTGCCTACCAGAAGCAAGCTCTCCATTGCTCTGTGCGGCCCTTTGCGAGCCCCAGCGCTCTGTAACAAGGCCATTGATGGAGCAGTGCTATGTTCTTTTGTCCCTGCCAAAACCCTGCTCCTTCCTATTCAGCTCAACAAGATGCGAAGCCCTGGTGCTGCCAAGCATCCTTTCAGCTGCCAAAGGAAAAGGAGCTAATCAAACGAGTAAAAGAGCCCCAGTGCCAGGCTCCACTCCCAGCTCAAAGCCCGCGGATGCGATACCCGCTGGCTGGAACGGTCGGCTCCCAGCAGCTCCCGCTCTGCCCATCCCCGGGCAAGAGCCGCAAGCTCCACCGTTCCCAGTCCGCATTACTGCTGCCTCAGTTAGCCCACCTCAGAAAGCTGCCGCATTGATCCCTCTTCAAGGCACACCATGGCCTGTACTTGTTAGTCCTGATTGTTGTTTTTTTTTAAAAAAACATTCCTTTCCGCAATGCCAGCTTCCTATCTCTCCCCTCCTTATTTCCCACACCAAGGAGAAAAGCCTCACACTGTGTCTTTCACGTCCCTCGGCCTGTTGGTGGGCAGCATGCTTGAAGTCATCTTTTTTGCCTCCATTTCAGATGCTGCTTGGTCAGAAATGAGAGGAGACTGTTGGTTTTCTGTATAAATGCTGTGAGCATTGTATGGGTCGTCTCGTGACACTGCTCGGTCAGCGATGCTCGCGTTCCCGGCTGGGCGGTGGGTGTAAGCCCACATTGTTGTGCTGCCTCTGCTGTTCCTCCGCACCTCTGTACCCCAGATGAGGATGGGGTTTGTTTTCAGCTGCATCCTGATCCGCTTCTCCAGGATATTCTTCCACCTTTTCATTTTTAGCACTGACATTAAGTATTTAGAGCATAAAATGAGTGATTTGCCTCTCTGCAGCCGCTACCTTTTGAAGCCATTTGGGAACTGCTGAAGTTATTTGCCACCTACAGCCCAGTAAGTCTAATAAAAAGATTGAACGTTTCCGTAGTACTTCTAACGTTGTGAAAAATGCTTATTTACCACAGAGCTCCCACCGTGCAAACGGCCAGGAGGCAGCTGCCACTGGGTTCAATGCAGGGGCTATTGAACAGCCCAGGTACCACGTGCAGCAGTTCAGGATATGAGGTAAAACCATTGCTTTGCCAAAGGAACGACATGAAGATATCTGTTTCAGCTGGAGCTGCTCCAGCACTTTTGGCATTTCTGGAGCTCATGGACACCGCAGAGAATGTTTAGGGAGGCAAAAAGTAATTTGCATGCTTTGGAGGTCGGCCACAGCGCCGCTGTAAATGCCTCTCTGCTCTCACAGAAAAGTGCCACGGGCCTTTCAAAGGTCATGGGTGCTCAGCTGCTCGGGGTTGCAGCTCTCCTGCCAACGCTGGGCCCCTCACACCGAGGGGAGAAGTAGGCCAGCCCCACGGTGGGGAGGGATGCTGAGTGCTCGGTGCCCTGCATCCCTCCTCCGACACTCTCCTTCCTCACTGGAAAGCCTGAGCAATCCATCCTTGCACCGATCCTGGCTTGGCCTGAGTTGCTGGAGGAGAGGGCAGTGTTTGGCACCACCATTTCAAACCAACAGGCAGGTGGTGTAGCCGGTGCACTGGCTGGCCAGCATTCCTGAGCCAGGGAATGGTGCCACGGGGTGGGAGAGCCCCCTGCCCCACACACAGCAAATACACACGGGGCCGGTGGCTGCCGGCAGCTGCAGAAGGGTCAGCACAGCCGTTCCTGCGGGACTCTTGGCTGCTCGTGCTGAGCCTGCTCTCACAGTTACCTGACCTGTAACTCCTCTGCAGCACTGAGGCGCCGTGTCTCTGATGATTGTGCCCCCGCTGTTTTGGGGGGTAGCACAAGGGGTTTCCAGCAGCTCTGCTCCCAGCACTCACAGGAGGTGAAGTGTGGAGATGCCGCTTCTGGGCCCACGTTCCCCTCCATCACAGCCCATCATCCCCGCGCTGCAGCAGGGCCCCATGCCGCCTGGGTTTTGGCTCATTCGTAGGTCTACACAGAGCTCTTCTGCTCTCTGGCCAGACTAGGAACTGCCTGGCTGCGTCTGTAGCTAATGCTCTGCTGAAGCCCCGAGAGATGAGTCTGTCTCCTTCCTCTAGAGCCTCAGCTGAAGGGGTCATGGTCTACAGCAGACGATGTTGTGCCAACCTGATTTCTGTTTATCGTCATGGGTCTAGAGAGTCTCGCCTTTAAAATCCATCTGCAAGCTTTGCACGTTGCTGGGTTAGGGGTAGCAAACTCCTAAGGCCCCACGCTCCACAGCGAGCATCCTTCTGGGCTGCGGCATCAGGCGCCAGTCCCCTTCCCTGCCTGATCTCCGTGCACTGCGTGGAATTTTGCCTCCTCCATGGGAGTGCCAGTTCCCCTCTCCTCACCCTTGGTCATGCTGTTTTCATCTGCGCATCCCTCCCCAGACCAGAGGTTGTGTGATGTGATACCTCTGCCCACCCTCACTGCACCTCAGCAAGTTTTCTTTCCTCTTCTTTCTGTGAGAAATTGTACAAAACTCTCTCCAACATCAGGGGCTTGTCAAACAAGCAAAAAAACCCTGTGCATCACCTACGGCACCAAACTCTCTATCCCACCCCACCTGGCCAGCCTGATGGACTTTCAGTTTAGTAAGCTTTTCCATTTTAATGTTAACTGTCCTCATCCCCCAGCTGGGGTGATGAACACTGGCAGGATTTTTCTGTGTTCATAAATATTTCCCTGCTGCTGTGAAGAGGCTGTTTTTCCCTTTCCCCGTATCGGATGAAGATGGCTGCTCTGCCAGCTCACCATGTAAATTTAATAGCATTCCAAAACCTCTGTCCTACATAAATATGAATGTATTTCATCCAAGAGGAACCTGTTATTGAAGGAGCTGCGTTGCTAAATCATTCAGAAGGTTATTGTTTGAAGTGCTCGCAGTCAACAGTGCCTTGGCTATTACAGCTCAAAAAAAGGGGGAGGAAGGGGAGGAAAAAAATGAGTGGGGATCATGGAAACCTCTTTAGATGAAGGAGCTTATGCACCGAGATCATCAAGGTATAAACAGGGCATTGCCAACCAGCAGGTCTGGCCCCAGGAGGACGGGCCAGCTGCTAGCAGCTCGACAAATTATTCACTGGCAATTGCTTTCTTGCTGCTGCCCTGACTTATTTACACTCCAAAAGATTTTTGAAGTGTGTTTATTTAAGAAAGATGAATCCAGAGGCTGTGGAAGGGGAGAGGAGCTTTCCAAAGGAATCTGGCCCTGCCACGGTACAGGCCGTTTCACTCATTAACCCCTCCACGCGAGGAAGAGGTGGGAGTGCCCTAAGTGCTTATGCATTGTGCATTAGTGCACCTCATCAGGAAATTCTGATTTGATGGAGGCTGAAGGTTAGAAGGCATTTCTGCACTTTTCCTTACTCCTCAGCCTCATGCTGGAAGATGGAGTGATGTTGTGGGTGAAGGGAAAATCAAGGGAATGATAGTTCCTGCACCGAGACACCAACTGCCAGGGTGCAAGTGGGAGAGCTTCATGGCGGCTGAAGGGTGTGTGTTCCCCTAATGTTAACGCCTCTTACCAAATTCAAACATTTCAACCCCACTTTAGTAAATTCCCTACTTCCTCTAAACAGTTTTGTGTCATCAGTACACAAAAGCGCCCAAATCCTCATCCTCAACTCCGTTGAGCAAGGTAGTTCTGGGTCCTGCAAGGGCTCAGAGAAGGTACAGGGTGTGAGGAGAGACCTGGCACAGGCACTGCACCTTCTGGCCAAGCTTGTAAACCAGCAGCTGACAGATCTCTGAGTTTCTAGGCTGTTTTCAGTCATTTAATTGATGATGGAAACTGTATATACCCGCCTCTCTGTCCTTTGCTCTTTACTGATTCATCTGTTCCCCAGGCAAATGGTTAAAATGAATTTGCTTTTTTTACACCTGCAAACTGTAGAAGTAAATGGACTGCCTGCGCAAGTGTTATATTTTAAGATGCCGGCCCGATCTTTGGGAGGGCATAATTAGGCAGATGTTTATCTGCCCATGAGGACATGGGTTCATACTACAGTTAGCTGTAAGGGATAAACCTTTAGAGCCTGTAGAAGTGTCTTTTAGGTGCATGTGCCTCACAACCCATAACCCTCTTTTGCACTTCAGAGAGGTCCACAGGGACATCGCTCCCCCAGTTCTGCTGCAAGGCATCCAAGACCCATGCCTGGAGCAAGCCGTGTCTCTTGGGTTACCACCAGATGACAATGCCATAGCATTTTGCTGTCGATCCAGCTCCAGAGAAGACGTGGTTATTTTCCTATTGCTTTGCTCCTCCACATGATGCTGTTCAGCACCTCGTAACACCAAAGGTTAGGACCCCATCTCATTTCCACTTAAGTTCGGCTGCATGTATAATTAATGTGAAGCGCTCACTCCCAGTGCTGCCGCTGGAAAGGCACCTCTGGTCCCACTCTGGCACTAAAGCAGCATGAATTCATTTTTATGATGAGTGAAATACGTCTTTCACTGCTCAGCGTTCAGTGTTTTGATTTTTAGCAACAGGCTTTCACATTCAGATACTCCTCATGCATTGCAATGTGGCAAAGCTATTAAAAACACAATTTAATTTCGGTCTCATTGCTGATCAGTCCGGTGGGAATTCTCACTTAATCAAACTTTAATGTTTTCCTTCTAAATTTGAGAAAAAATCAGTAATTGGCCTGATAATTGAATTTTCAGATCATGTATCAAAGGAATAATGTCGTGCATGGGATAAGCAGCAGTCTGCCTCTGGAAGCCCAAACATCTGAAATGGAAAATACTGCAGAATTTAGATAAAGATTTCACTATACTGCTGTGGAGCTAAGAATAGACCATATTATTTATATTGTCAAAGGAAGAGGCTGAAATCACAGAGATCTTCAGAGAGTAAAGATGCTTAGACAGTTATGCACAGGAGTTGTGTTCATGGAGCTGAAGTGGAAAGCTACTGACGTCTCGGCAGAGGCACGCTGCTCCCAGCGGGCCCCACGGGCCAGGCGGCATTTCACGCGGAAGAGAAATGCCAGGCTTTTCCCTCCTGGAAGGCACACGCTGGGTATCTTCCAAGTAACCAAGTAGAGAGTGAGGAGTAATTTTCCTGTTGCAGAGATGCCTTGTGCCCCACCGGGCGCCTCTTCACTGCGCTGAGGTCCCTGGGCTCTCTATTTGTCCCGTGTGTCCAACAGAGCTTTGTTTCAGAGGTTCATTAGTGTTTTCCCATTGAGTTATTCTCCAGGTCCAGTCCTTCCTAGAAGCTGATTTCTGACTAGATCAGAGATTGAAATGAAACAGCTAGTGGGAAAAATTCAAAACATCTTTTTAATTAAAAATAAAATAAAATAGAGGCCTCATAGCCATAACAGATGACTGCGTTTCTCTGAAGTTCACATCCTTTAAGAACTGTGCCCCTCTCTCCTGGGACCATGACGGCACCACTCAGTTCTTCCCGTACTTCAGATGCTTTCAAGCCGAGAAGCGTTTCCAGAAGCGCAATAAATGCCTGCTTTCAGTTCTTGTTTAATTATTCTCTCTTTCTTCCCAAGTACGTTTCTTGTCTCTTCACTGACACTTTCCCTCATCCCCTCTCGTTCCCTGTCTCCCTAACTGAAGGTGAACATCTCCAACCCTGAGAAGTATATGGATGGAGGGGTCCTGTTCCCTCTCACAGTCTGCACCTCCAGCGGCTTTGGCGAGGTTGCTCCTGTTCACACTAAAATAAAAGAGATGCAGAGACCGTGAGCCTGCTCCTCCTGTGCCTGTGAGTTCCTTTCTTCCATCAAGCCAAGGCACCAGGAGGGCGTGAGATGGTGGCTGGACCATGCCCATCGGCAGGACGAGGAGGCAGATGCTTGGTAGGAAGCATGCCCGCAGCCTGCTCCGAGAGGCTCAGGTGCCAGATGAAGGATCTGCTTTCCTGGGAGAAACAAGGAGCGCCAGCCACATGCTGCACCCAGGCCTCTCCCCTGTGGAGGAGGGGAGCCGGGGCTGCTTGCGCGCTGCCTGCGTGGGTGCCTGGCAAAGGTGCCACCAGCCTCTTCACAGAGCTGTAGTCAACACTTGCGAAGAAGGTGAACACTCATCGCTCTCATCGCTATAGGTGCGGAGGGAGAGATGATGTTCGTGCTGATTTAGGCTTCTTTTTTTCTTTTTTTGACACTAGATGTCTATTTGGCTTTGCCAAGCCCGTGTCCATCAGAGCCAGCTGGATGCTGGGGTTCCTCCTCTGTGCCATGACAAGAAGTTACACTGGCTTTTGCAAAACAAATGTGCCGACAGATCTTGGCAGGTGGTTCTCTCCATGCCACATTTGGGTAGTATGAAGTTCCCTCTACTTAAGCAGTATCAAATGTTTACATTAGAGTAACGACAAAATATCCTTTTTTAATTCTTTCCTTTAATTTTAATTTTCCTCTTGCTTCCACTTGCCAGCTAAGTGTGCTATTGCTATGTAGCAAAATTTAAGACATTAAAACCGTTCTGTTCAGCTTTTCACTGTCAAAAGTTCCAGTAGAACCACTTTCCCTGCAGATTGTGGGATTTTGAGAAAGCTGCAGTTGTAGACAGAAAATTACTTCCAGGGAAATAAATAAAATTGGGTAAATTGCATGTGCTGGCATTAGCTCAGCTCCTTCCATCTAGGGGAAGGGGAGTTGTTTTTAAATTCATTCACTTGGATGTGCAGGAAAAAATGGCTCTGATTTGTTTTGATGATTAAAACGTTCAAAAATACCAGTTTCCTGTCCACCATTCAGAGCGTGTTCGTGTTGGACAGCAAGAGGAAGGAAAGTTTATCCTTGAACAGCGACAGAAGACCAAGAGACCGGCTACCTCTGGCTGCAAGCACCGCTTGCCACCGCTGGCCTTGGTGGTCATTTCCACCCTACACTCAACTGCTCTGTCAAGGTTAAAGAGTGACACAGTGGTGGGCACATTCATGAGCGGACCCATAAATCTGTGGGTAATCACTTATTAATAGCTCCTTCTGCCAAAAAGACCAGAAATTATGTGCTAATTGATCCATCAGGCAGCTTTTGCTGCTGCCATGCATTTAAGTAGCAACAAGTATCTCAAGTACTCTTGCCCTGATGGTGAAGAACCTAGCATAGCACCGGTGTGGTTTTGCTGTGGGGATAGGAAGTGATCCCCAGCTTCATCCTCCAGCATCCCACCAGTGATGCTACCTAGCTTGTCACTGGAAAGAAAACATGTTCCCCTTTCCTTATGCTTTCTCCATCTCCTGCACTTCAAGTGTCAGCTGGGCAAAGTGAAAGGGCTCTAGAACAGTCTAGAGTCCACAGCATCTGCAAAGGGTGAGAGCCAAGGTGTAGGGCCAGAAGAGCTCTTGGGCTGCTCAGATCCTCTGGCCACCACCGGTACCAGGTGCTGTGGGAGGGAAGGTGTTGTGTGGCTCTGAGACATATGTAGGGTGACAGCGAGGTTGGCAGCTCCTTCTCCTCAAAAGTGCTGATGGAAATCTAGTCTGAGAGGAAGTTTCAAAAGGTAGGTGAAAGCTATGGAGAAGTAGGTGGATTGGAGGCGATGGCAAAGAAGTGGTGAAGGGAAAGGATGCTCCTAACAGCACATTACTTTCCAGAGTGATATGTGTAACATCGCACCCCGGGCAGCACCAGGGATGTATCTGTACCCAGAGCCAGCGCTTCCCCCATGCCGTTCACACAGCAACCATGCTTTTCCAAGAAAATGTCAGGGGAACATACCGCTGTGACGGCCTATGTTGCATTTATTCCTCATATATTCCTGGGGAGGCTGGTAAAGATAAGCTCTCCTAAGTCACCGAGGAGCACGCACGCAGGGGAGCACTACTGCGTGCACCTCGCCAGGGCGCACACACCCGGGAGCAACGGCTGCCCGAGCCTCCTGCAAACACTCACTGTGTGTGAAAACAAAGCGGCAAAGCCACTTTCCATAACCCTGCGGGTTTGTTGGAAGGACCTGCAATGGGAAAGGCAGATCAACGAGTGTTAACAGAGCTGACAGATTATTTCCTGTAGCAGCACAAGCAAGCTGGACAGAGAGGCGTGGGATTTAGGAATTGTGTCTGTGGGCGAGTGCCCATCAGAGATGGCGGGCTGGGGAGCAGCCCTGGTGCTCATGGCCAGTAACAACTACAGCTAGTCTCAGCCTAAAGATGCTCTGTCAAATATTTTGGGCCCAGCCTTATCGGGGAACTTTTCATCAGGTGATTACACAGCCGGTACTACTCATCTGCTAATGATGGTTAGCAATGTCACATAAATGGAGAGGCTGGTGCACTGAAGGACTTTTGCTCTGGGGGATTGAGGAATGGAGGATGTTGGAGAGCTGAGTAGATGGGGGGGAAGGCTCAGGGTAACCCCTCTCTTGCCATCTCAGTAATTCAAGGGCTCTATGTACTCAAGAGGAGAAGTCAGGTCCAAATGTAGTGATTAGGGCTTCTGTTAGAAAATCTATACTCTGCTTTAGGGGGCTTCTGACAAGCAGTGAGAGGAGATGAGCATAGTACAGAGGGGCTCTGAAGCTCCCAACAGCAGAGACATTCTCTTTCAGCAAGGCAACCAACTTAAAAGTTGGCTGGATGCAGCTGATGCCTTCTGTCTTCCCCTTCACTATTATCCTTCTCTTTTGACCCTTTTGACTACCTGCGTGCAATGGATCCTCCAAAACAGTCACCTCTCTAAATCTGGAGAGGAAAAAGTGCCCCTTTTGTAAGGGTTCCCCAAGCTATCTGCCCCCAGCCAATTCCGCCTACAACCTGACTGCTCTTCTCCAGCCAGCTCTTTGGAGGCAGCTTTGTGTCCTCTCTTAAGGCAGAGCAGGACCCAGGCCATGGCTTTAAGACTAAGAAACTAAGTCTCAGACACTTTTTTGGGGGAGAGAAATAAGCTCTTATCACCTACACAGTAAAGGCTTTAGGCTTTCCTGGTCTCTGGCTCAGCTGCTTGGGCGTTGTGGCAATGCGAGGGGTACTTCTGGTTTTAGAGTTCCTGTAACTGAGAGCCGTCAGGAGCTCAGATGGGGAGGGGAGGGAGATCCAAGAAGTGTGACATCTAAGTCCTAGCGTTACTTTTTGAAAAGTTCCTGAAGAAGAGGAAAATGGCAAACTGTACCATAAACTGGAGGCTGGATCCCTGAGAACTCCTCCAGCTTTGACTTCTGAACACCTTGTATTCCTCTTTGCAGCTAGTTTTTGCTCTTAGTTATACTATTCAGATCTTGCTTTGTGTATGTGCAATTTCCCTGCTCACCTTCCCGAAACGCGAGGCTGCCTTGCCACCCCAAGGCTGTTCAGCAACCCACTGGCCAGACCCAGCCAAAAGCCCCCTCCACCAGACAACCCCATGACGGTGCCCGACAGTGCACTACAGGGAGCGTGCAAGAAACAGCACACTCCAAACTCTACCGTGCCCTGACTTCAGGTGTTGTTGCCATCTGACAGCCCTCGATCTCACTTAAACTTAACTGCAGAAACCGCTCAAAGCTTCCACCCTTGCAGCTCTGGTGCTGACGGATGCAAAACCTAAGTGCTTCCCAGCCCCTCCAGCAGTACAGAGGACAGTGGGTTTGGATCCAGGTGTCAGGAGATCGCAGCTGGCAAGCCAGAACAGCTGGTATTTAAAGCCTGCTAGGTTGCTCTCTTTCTAATGCCTGTGTATCAACGGTGCGAGGCTTGGAGACTTGTTGGTACTGAGTCACTGGGAGGCAGAAGGTGGTCTGAAACGTACTGGGAAAGTTCACGGCTCCAAATTGACCTGATCCCTATGGCTCAGGGGGACTGTGTGTGCGGCACTATATAAAATTTCACTTTAAGGTCAAGTTCTTCAAAACCAGAAGATTCCAGCATTGTGAGAAGTGACTTGAAAGAGTTTAGAGGACTAATGGGAAGGAGAGACTTAGCTAAAAGACAGTCGGCGTCTTCAAAGGCGGGAGCATCTCAGGATGTGGCAAATGAATGGGCAAATACTGCAACGGCCTCAGACGCTCAGAGACTTTCCCATCCAGTGTCGGGCAGATGAGTCTGAAAGCGTTCGCAGTGCCCCTGCGAGAGACTTACATGGCCAGCAAGTCCCAAGGTGTTTCAAACCTTGTTTCAAGTTCCCAAGCTAGCATAGCAAAGGCAAAGGGGGAGGGTAAAAATTATGAGATGCAGAGGACAAAAAGCAGAAAGAAGGATACAAACACAAAACAAATAAAAAATGAGTACTGTCTCACTTCTGAGTCTTATTTAGTGTACAGAACATACCCTGCTGGAGTTTCTCTCTCCCTGCCAGCCTGGCATAAGCCCAAATTAAAACTAGAGGATATTTTTCGCAATGCAGGGTTTTTTTGCCCTGATCCCATCCCATTACTGGTATCAGCCATGGGTAGCTAATATAATCAAGAGACTAAGCACTAGAATGAAGCTTGAAGAAAAGATCAGGCAAGCAAAGCTTATGGGAGGTGGGAACAGCCACTCAATACTTAGGCAGCTTGACAAGATTGAGATCATTGGGAAGAAAAAGCCTGAAAAACCTAGGAGAGAAGCTGCAGGGTGGCAAGGGGGAAGAAACAGCACAGGAGGTTTATCGCCTGCTTGTACACATGCAAAGCATTAGGTGGGAACACCGAATTTGTGGTTGCATACCTCACTATCAGTTATGGGTCAGGCCGTCGCCCCACGTTACATCAGCTTACTCAACATGCAAAATCTCTTGCTATGTAACTTTTCCCAAAATGCTCAGCTTCTCTTTCTATCAATTTTCGCTCCAGCAGTAGCTTTCCGCATGAGCAGAAATTGATGTTTATGATTACGCTTGCCAATGCCAAAGTTCCCCACGAATCAAAACAGACCCACGTTTACCTGACAAGTATACTATTTTAAAACCTTTTGCAGGGGAAAAAAACCCTGATGATTAGGCAAAATATACAGAAATAGCACTTGGCTTGGCGTCATTAGCACAAATACAAAAAACATTTGGGGACCTCTTTTATGTGCTGAATATTCCATTCAGTCCTGCAGTGCAGTGACTCCCTAAACCTTTACTGAACTGAGCTCTGGCTTTTGAGGCTCTAATTTGCTGTTGCCATGACATTGTTAATGTCTGAATCGCTTTTTTTAACCACTCTTCTCGTTTTCCCAGTCTCTTGCAGAGGCATTCTGAGATAGTGGGCATGAGCTGATCTTGTAGAACAGCCTGTGTGTCCTCAAAAATAACAGAGGAGTATTCGTTTTTACAAGCTGGATGGCTGATACAGTCCTGATGGATGGATGATCCCGACCCTGATGGATAATAGCTTTTTAACTGGAGAAACCACAGTGAACATACCTCACCTAGTTGAGATGATTTTGGCTTTGGGGGGGTGGGGGGCTTTTTCCTCTGCTGGATTTTTAAAATAGTGACATTCAGAAAAAAATGTTATTAAATAAACAAAAATTCCTTGTTCTCTGAGGCTTCCAGAACGAGTGTACAGAATAACATTTAATTGCTTGGCAGTGAGTTTACTAACATACTTGCTTCCCAGATCCAGCTGAGAATGGAGAAGCCTCTGTTAAGGTCAACCTCAGCAGAACAGCATTGCTTCCTTAGGAAACGCTTTTTGCAGGAGATGTACCTCCTGTAACGGGACAACACCTTCCGATTGCCTGGCTTCTCGATAGCACAGCAGGCGTTACTGCTTGGGGGTTTAAGGAGGACGTTCTAGTTGTTCTGAAGAACAGGTCACTTCAGCTCACCTTCCTTGCACTTCCACTCCTCCCTCTGATCAGCCCAGCCCCTCCGAGCCTTGCACGGCAGCGGAGTCCCCCGTCACCCCCTATAGCTGCCACCGCACCAGGCTGGCAAAGACCCCTTCACCGGCGTGGGCGAGGAAATGCAGCCCAGTCTGTCGCTGCCGCTTTCTTGAGGGGCAGGTCTCAAAGCCTGCTGAGCCCAAAGCTGAAGTGGTTCATCCACTGCCCCCAGTACCAGTCGGTCCCCGTTCCAGCACGAGCCTGAGCCAGACTCCAAAGGCACTTTGATGCTGGTATTTTTGCCTTTGGGATATGCCCTCTGATTATCGAGGCTAGAGAAGTGGAAGCTGTTTAACAAGTGTCGGAACTTTAAAAAAAGCAGCGAGCTTGATGGAACGAACAGCATGTTCCCTCAAGGCACCATCAGGATCGTAGGTGAGACTTCAGCGGCTGTCATGACACAGAGGTCCCTCTGCCTTTTCCTGCAGGCGAGAGGGTGATGGCAGCTCTTGGAGAGCTGGCCTCGGCTCTCCGACTCGGACCCTGCCGACACCGAGGGGCTGAGAGTGGGACGCTGGCAGATCCCATGCTCCTGAGTGGTGATGTGCTGTAATGCAGCGGGATGCGCATGGCTGAAGTGATGTCTCTTCATGGCACTGGTTTTAATTCTGATTTATCAAGCCAGAGCTTGGGACGGTTGCTCCCCCTCGCTCGCTCTTACAGGATAGATGGCAGACCCTTGAAGCTCTGGTCAGATGCAGTTGGTGTGTTTTTAGTTTGATCTCTGCTGGGGTGCTGCTGGGTTCCACCCGGGGTGATTTGGTGGGCAATGACTCCTCTCTTACTAGGGCTTTCTCAAGTCAGTGATATAATTCCCGTTCAACGGGAAGAAGAACAGGTCCACAAGTGTTAAGTCTTTCGGGGCTATACAGAATGCAAAGCACTACTTAAAGCTTAATAACCCCGTAACAGCTTTGAATATTTCCTTACTTCAGCCTCGGCTTTTATAGGTACATCTGAAAATAAATAACGCTCTTAGAATGCAGTAACAGTGACATCTGAGTATTTCCAGGAACCTACAGTATAAAAATGTCTGCCCACCACTGAAAGGAACAGAGATCGACATTTCAGATAACAAACAAATGCCTTTGATTTTCTCTCTGTGCCAAGGAACACTGATATTGTCTCTGTCTCCTGGGCATTCTTCAATGTGCCTCATTAGGACGTTATGAAATGTTGCTCTATTTGTTCTGTTGTAAAATAGCAAAACAAGCCTTGGGGCCAGACTGTCTTCAGCGACACTGGATGTGTGCAGGCTGTGGGTCTGCCCTCCGCGGCGGGATGCTCGTGCCTGGCATGGCTGGAGCGGGGAGGGCTGGGAGAAGAGGGGGGAGAGGGAGAGACGATCCCCTGGCAACTTCTTGCTGTTTTCTCCCAAGAGCTCAGCTAAGGAAGATCCTAACCTAGGGCTGCTACTCTTTTTAATGTAGAAGCTTGGCAAGACCAGGTTTGCTGCATTAACACATACCTGCGGGATCTCAGAGGTTTTGGTTGTTAAGACAGAGGTGGAGGCACAGGCAGATACAGAGCACTTTTAGAAACAGTTGTTTTTCCCAAATTGGAGCTCTTAAGTTAAACAGATAGCTGAGAACAGCTCCTTGAAAATATCAGACTCTACAATCTTAC
The DNA here is from genome assembly GCF_023638135.1 of Falco biarmicus. Lineage (NCBI taxonomy): Eukaryota > Metazoa > Chordata > Aves > Falconiformes > Falconidae > Falco > Falco biarmicus. The sequence goes on along the minus strand of NC_079302.1, from coordinate 21,515,673 downwards.
TGTGTTTTTTCACTCTGAATACCAAGGAAATGTCTTGGGTTTTTTTAATAAACACTTACGAAGAGCATACCAGAGGTCCAAGGTTAAAACAGGGAGGGGAAAACTTTCTACAGCTAATTTTGCCAGTGCATTTAACAAAACCTTTGGTGTTCACACCTACTAAGGAGTCTCTTAATGAGTCAAAGCAGATATCTGATCTGCACAAACAAGGCGAGCAGTTGTATGCACATACTCAACTTATAATAACACACAGAATCAGCCCACAGCTCTTCTGCACATGCCAGTGTGTTAATGGGTAATGTCTAATCCTGCCCTCGGCTAATCCAGTCATGTTTGCTTAACCACATTAGCCCAGTTACTCCCCAAGATCTTACCCTCTAAACCCTCAAGTTCAAGTGGTGAAGGCCCATGTCCATTTTTAGAGATTTGAACGTCAGCCACAAACTTAGATGTAGATTGCTCTGGAGATCTACCAAATATGGACTCTTGAAAATTCAGTCCTTTTAGAAAGGTCGGAAGTGACTGGGATTGCAAAATCTTTTCCAGCCTGGCAAACTTGTGCTGAGTTGCCAGCTTTGGACTAAGCGAACCCTGACTTTGGACAGAGCCTTAGAAGTATCTTTTAATCTGAGGTTTTCAGGCGTCACGGTAAGATGGATATTGCCATGTGAACTCACATCAGCTTCATATACAACTCAAAGTGGCGCATAAATGCTGGCCTCAAACCCTTGAAGTGTTTGCCCTACGTGATATAGTTAATACAAAACTTTAAAATGCAGTGATGGAGCAAATTAGAGTGGCGTGAAATAGGATTGTAGTTACAACATCTAATTAGAAAGCACTGTGAATTACACACTTTTTACAATACATGAGCTGGTTATAAATAGGACAGCTGGACAGACCAACAAAAAGTTGTTTCTTGAAATCTGGGGATGCAGAAGAGTCTTATAGGATCAGCTCTTTCACCAGAAACCAGAGCACTTTACAGTCTTCCTGCCTCAATGCTGGGTGGCTGTTCCCCAGGATAACAAAGATTAGGTTCTCTAGTTCCACAAGCAAGAATTAAGCCTTTCAGCTTATGGTTTCTTCTGGGGACAGGCTAAAGTGTCATTGCCAGAATTTTTAAAGTTTTTGGTTGAAGAGGAGCTGATTTCACTGAGACATCATCTCCCAACCTACTTCACCTGTGTCAGCCTGGCAGATAGGGTTGCTGATGCAGAGGGCTGCTGGACCAGATGCTCTGTTGGCAACAGGCATGGCTCTCCACTCGCTTGAGGGCTTTCCCTCTGGGGCATGTGGAGATGGTGGTAGCAGCAGGACCTCACTGTGTACGCTGCTGAGGTTTAGCATAGCCTGGAAATACATCTGACTTCCTCCACCTAGACGTGGACGTAGGAATGGCTCTGCTGAGACAGGTAGCTTAGAGCCTGGCTGGCTCCAGCATCCCTGGACTGATATGTGAAGGCAGGATAGTTCCTTCAGAGATGCTGGCAACATGCAAACCCAGCAGAACTGCCCCCTTCCCCTCTGGCACTGCTGTCTGTCTGCTGGAGGTGTCCTGCTCCTGAGCGAACGCCTAGAGAGTGACCGCGCTCCCATCTCGGTGCCCTGGGGACATTTCTGTGAGACACACCAACTTGGTTTGACATTTAATAAACTACTTTGGTTTTAATCTTGTTTCTTACTTGCCAGTTAAAAATGTCTCACTGCTGTGGCAGCAGAAGGCCATCAATAAAAGCATGGGAAGAGCAAGGTCATGTTATCCCCCAGAACTCGGGTGGTAACATCAGAGCCCCGTCTGCCCGCTCCGTGCAGAGTGGCTGTCAGTATGCCCGCCTACGCCACCAGCGCCACGGGGCACCTCTGCTTTGGCTTGGTATGAGAGAGAGGGAAAATGTATGGGAAGTATTGCCAGGGTTTCTTTCCTGACATCTCACCTTAGGGGGTGGAAAAAAGGAAGCCTGACTCCAGATACAGAGCCTTGGGCAGTGTATACAGAACGAAGGGCTTCTGGCTTCTGCCAGCGCTTCCGCAGGGGCGATGCCCAGGCGGTGTGCGCTCAGGCTGCGTGGGCAGCAAGTGCAACGGCATCGCTGTCTCTCCGCAGAGGGGCACTGCGGCATTTTCAAGCCCGGGGATCAAGGCTTGGTGGTGAGGATGGTCCACGTGAGCCATCTGCCCTCTTGGGCTGCTCTCTGCCTCACTGTGTGTTGTATCTACAGAGGCAGAGCCTGCTCTTGGAGACAAGCCATTCCCGGCGATAATGCATGGGACGGCTTTAGCCCTGTTTACTTCAGCCTGTCCTAGTCAAAAGCTCAACTAGTGGATGAAAGGAATCACAGAGCTAGGAGAGAACACACAGATCTGACCTTTAGAACAACCCTTTACAGTTATGGAGATGCTACTTTTATCACTCCACTACTTGCTATCCTAGTTAGCATTCAGCTGGAACCTACTGCCACTTTCTTTCCTGTAAGAGCTGGAAACAACCATCTCAGAAGCTTTGCTGGTGGTCCTGCGTGTGGAATTGGATCTCCTTTCCTTCTGCACATCAAGTGCTTTATTTCTGACCACCCCAGCATACACCCATCCAGATTTAGGTGCTAGGCACTGCTTCAGGTGCCCTGGATTTCTCGCTGCAATTTCATGTGTGTGCACCAAGGTGCTGGCAGCTCGGCTAACTGTTCCGCACAATGTCCTGGTGTCTGGTTCATACCCATCATCACAGTAACCCACAACAGAGGCCAAGGGCTGGGTCTCTGTGGCTTTTGAAAAATTTCATCTCTCAGAGCTAACATGTTTACCGCAAGCATTAACGGGCACTTTTCATTAGCAGTCTCCCCTTCCAGGCCAACTGAGAGGAAACAGAAATTAAGTCGGTGTCTCCCTGCAGCATGCCCGGACCAGGGCTGCCATTTGCAGAGGGTGCTTGAGTGAAACTCACCCTAATCCTGCTGCTTGCCTGGGAAGGAAGCACCGAGACTTCCCCCAGCTCCTGCCCCGCAGGAGAGGAGATGTCTGGTTCAGCGGGGAAGAAATAAAGCCAAGTCAGCATCGCCCCTGCCCACCTGAGAAGACCCCACTCTTTAGCCTGTCAACAATCACAGCCTCTGCTAGAACAGCCAAGGGAAGGACCCAGTTCAGTGCTGGTGGGTGGGACGGGGACAAACGGCTCGCTGGAAGCTTTCCTGGCACTGTTATACCTCCTCTGTGGCGCCGAGTGTAGCAAACTGATCTGTGACTCCTGGGCTGAACCAGGAACCGCATAATCAGTATGCAGGGAAATTTGATTTTTCTGGCTCGAGGAACTTGCTGCGCTAATTCTTCCTGATCCCAGGCAATACCCTACAGCTTCTTACTGAAAAGGGCTTACAACTGCACGGTGTGCCGGTGCTGCCTGACAGATATAACAGAGTTTGTAAGGGCTGCTGGGGAGAACATGTGTTTACATCTGGAATTTAACTGGCAGGAAGCTGGTGCTTTGTGGTGGACTTGGCTCCTGAACTCAGTTCTCTTCCTAAAGGGTCACTGAAGACTCACTAGCACTGGAACTAATTCCTGCCGGCCTCTTGGAGCATTTCAAGGCAAGTCAGCTAATGATAGCGTGGAGTGACAGGCCTCCCCTCCCCACCAGCCCTCGCTGTTTATTTGCTGCCCACTCTTTCTTTGCAAAGTTGATGGCAAAGGAGAAAGGGACATGGCGTGATCGCTTGTCCACTCCCTCCCTCCTTGGTGCTCTTGGATCGGCCCAGAGAAATGAAGCTGAAAATGCATGCTGACAAGCAGCACGACCCAGAACTGGGGTCTCCCCCGCCCAGGATTTTAGGGGACAGACGATTAGCAGTGGGAAGGCAGCTCAGAGCTGCTGCCTGTGTGGATTACTATTAGCAGCTCTCTCCTCATCATCCTGCTTCTTTTTCCAAATAAATGTATCAGCTGATCATGCCTCCTGGTTTGAAACGTGCTGGCCGTGGCTTGCTCCTTGGCCTTACAATGCAGTGCCCAGGGAAGGATCGCCGGAGCTGCCTGGCTGTCTGGGGGATGTCGAGTGCAGCGATTTGCACCCTATTCCCATTCAGAAACGGGAAAAGGGGAGCCTGAAAAAGGGTGTCAGTCCAAAAGGTGGCTTTTAAGCTGATTCGGTATGGTAAAATGTCTGTGTGTACAGCCCATGACTGAAATACGCAGAGGTGTAGTTTGGGTCCAGCTCCTCTTGGTTTCTGAAACTCCATGGCCCGAGAGCCCTGATGCTGAAATTGCCCAGTGTCCTCATGCTGCCTCCTCCCGGTACACCATTCAGGGCTTTAGGGTTGGGACTATTTTGTGCACGTAAATTTTTTGCTTGGATCACCAACAATAAATAGAAGGTGCTCGCTGCTTAGTCCTCAAAGACATGAAGAGCAGCTGAGCCAAAGGCTCAGCCCTGCAGAGCCTTGTGTGCTGCTGCAAATCGTCCTAGAGCCTTCCCTGAGGTTTTGTTCTTGGAGAGAAAGTTGAGGAAATCAGGATTTTTGCCTACTCACTCATCACAAGACCGGCCTGAACTTGGCTCATGATCCACCGTAATGCTGAATATGGCCATTTCAGTCTTGGTAAATTTTTTACCTCTGGAGTAAATTAAATAAAGAAGCCTGCAAGAATGGCAGGTGGACACCAACTGCAGACAGCAGATTTAACCCCATGCCATTTCGCGGGTGAAGGATCCCACCAGTGAAGACACACGTGTGCCCCAGCAGCTAAGAGGAGCAGAAGCTGAACTTGCAGGCAAAAATCTGTGCACCTTGCGAGTTTAAAACCAACTTTTGTTTTACAACAGCTTCCATGGGTGCCTGCAATGCACATCCAGGGAAGCTGTTGTAAAACAAAAGTCGGTTTAAAACTAAGGGACTCGAAGAAGGACAGCACAAATATCGCTGGTTAAAAAACTTTGCATGCCTCATAAATATGGCCGTGGAACTTGGCAAAAGAAAAGCTTTCCAAAGCTTATAGTAGCAGTAACAGTAATTAAGGAGAATAAAAGCCAGAAGAAAAATGGCTTTGAGACCTTTTGCTAAGGTGCTGGTGAGGTGGTGAGAAAAAACTAGCCTAAAATTCCCATCTTTGGCATCGGCAGAAATGTCACACTGCGCCTCCAGAGAGGCTGTGTTGCCAAACCTGCCCTGCATAAGAGAAAGAAAAAGTACACAAATGCAATGACATGTAGAAGGGAGCAAAGGAGATGAGACCTGCTTCTCACTTGGAAGAAATTAATTCATAATTTTACAGAACTGACTCAAACTTACTGGATGGTAACTACTGGGATCTCTTTCTTCTCCGAAAAATTTTCCTTTGTTGCTTGGCATATCATCTACCAGCACTAAAAGCTCTCATAATCTTAAATGAAAACTCAATAAAATTGGCAAGCCAAACTTTGTCCTGGCCTCAGAAGATGCTCTCTACTTCCCTGCTGCTGCCTCCTGTTGCTTGTCAGTAATGGTGGGGGGGGACAGGCAGGGGTGGGAGATGGGCTGAGCTGTGTGCCCAGGGACACGAGCAGGGCTGTGCTCTTCCCAAGGGGGGCTTGGCAAGGGGGCTGCCTGCTCTGGAGCACAGCAGCTGCCAGCAGGTAAGAGGGAATAGGATGGGACCCTTTTTGCTTCCCAAACCTGTGAAGAGCTATTTTGGAGTTGTCAGTCTGTTTGCATCTTCTCTCGTTAATGGATGCTCGTTTCCTCTGTGCAAAACATTCCCCTCCCATCCCTACTTCTAAAACCTCTTCAAACTGGAAGTGTTTTTTTCTGGAGAACAGTCTTGCTTCTGTTTTGCTGTCAGCCAGACTAGAAAGCAACTGGTTGTATCCAACTCATGACCCAACAGCCTAGCTACCTGACTGAACACCTGTAATGTACATCCAGCAGGTTAAGATCCGGTTATTAACCCCCCTTCCCATAAAGAGGCAAATACCCGCCCAGGGATAGTTTCTAAAATGCAGGAGGAAGGAAGGGTTCACAAGCAGATGACAACCACACAGCTAACCACAGCATGATGCTGTGGGACTGCTCCTACGCGTCACTTGATTCTCCATTCCCATGATCCCAGCGTAAATCAAGAGTAATTCCCCTCTAATCAATGAAGTTAATCTAATCTTAAACCGATCTATAGGAGAATGAGGACTTAATTATAAATAGCCAACCTAAGGGAATTATTTCTTATCAAGGGAGAAGTATCTAGCAACAGCCGTGCCATCAACACAGATACAATATGCTGCAAACCAGATACTCCTACAGCCCTGGAAAACGAAGAGCACAGCAGAAAGGAGGAAATTTGTTCAAAGCCTGTGGGTGAGATTTTCTTTGACTCCTGAGTGGGTTTTGACACTCGGGAGGGATGTGCTGTGCTGCCTGGAGCAATTCTGGGGAGATGTGCTTTGGATGTGGGTCTCTGCTGGGGGAAGGATGAGGCATCCTGGGGGCCCCCAGCGACTATCTATCAAAAACCCTAAACCAGACACAGGCTGATTCACATGTCCTGCACTTTTTTCCTGCACATTTTCTCCCTCTGTCATTGACCACAAGGCTAAACATTGCCACGGTGCAAAATGACATGGTTTTACAGCAGCTCTTGAGGCTTTGTTGTTTCTAATCTTCATTTGGAGTTTGATTCTTCAAATTTCCTTTGAATGAAATACCAGGAACTCCTGCCTGGCCTTCCAGCGTGGCTGTCCTGACCTGGGTGAATGGCTTCTTGGGGCTCCTGCTGCCCTGGGTGAGGCTGGTCCCTGCTGCCAGACATCCTCCCGCCCCATGCAGTAGGTGAGGCTGATGTCAAAGAAGTAATGGCAGCTGTTAAATGAGCTCCCACACGGTATCTTTAATCAGTTATTAACAATGTACACAAACGCTGATTAATAAAAAATTAATAAAACCTGTATTCGGGTAATAAAGTCTTCATGTGTGGCAGATCTTCTGCCATCCCCATGACTGATGGAGTATGAGGGACACACCATCGTGCTGTGCCCCTGCCTGGGGGAGGGCAGCTGCCCCCACGGTGGCTGCCGGAGCTCGGGGTCTCTCCCCGGTGAACCCACCTGGGCTACACGGAGCAGCTACGGGCTTTGGAGGGGCAGGTGTCCCCTTTGGAGGAGCAGGGTGGCAGGGGGCTTGGGCACAGTGTCGGCACGTTTTGGTTTCCTCAAGGGCAGTGTTTCAGCTGGAAGCCTCTGTCTCCCTGTCTCACCAGCTCAGCAAAACTCCCCCTTTGGAAGGCTGGGACTTCACAGCCAGAGGCCACGGAATGGCTCCTCTGCTCTGGTCTGTCCCCTTGTCTGGCCTTGTTTTGGCGTGCAAAGGCACGGGGCTGTCAGCGAGGCCTCCACACACCTCCCCCGAGGGAGCTAAAAACAACACCTGCTCTGCGTGGAGCCCGAGGTGGCTGAGCGCCCGCGTTCAGCCCTGCCCTTGGACCCGGTGCTCCTGCAAGGAGCCGTTCCTCAGCAGGCCGGATCGCTTCGGGGTCTGTGGCCAGAGCAGACCGTTGCAGGAGAATGTCGTGTCCTAAGTTATTAGCACCCAGTGCAAGCAAGGCTCACGTTCCCTGTCCCTCCGCTCCCTCGTGCTCGAGCACAGCAAGGCAGCTGCCCTGGCTCTTCCTTCTCCCTCCCAAGCTGTCCCAAGCCCAGCCTGCCTGTGCTCTTGCTGTTTTGGAGCAAAGTCTGCTCTATCCCTCACCACGATCCCTGAATAAACAGCAAACGACAGAGCCAAGAGAGAAGTCCCTTCCCAAGACATTTGGTTTATGCCTTTTTGTGAGTTACACACCAGAGATCTGTTTAAGGCCAGGGATGCCCCGTATAAAAATTTTCATTTTTTTGCATCTGGAGACATTCAAATAATGGGAACGCCATAGAAGGCATTCGGAAAACTAAATGGCACTCCTGGAAGTGTTGAGTAAGCAGCGTGACTCAGCAGCGCTTCCCAACACTTCCCAGAAGAGATGGAAATAAACCCACTTAATAACTGACATGTATTTGAAATGTGCTGAGTAGCTTGTAGTTATCTGCAATTGCTGCCGGGAGAGCTGACTTGCAATCATACCTGAAGACAGCACCCTGCCTGCATAAGGCTGCGGCCAGAGGCAACCTGAGCTTCGGTCTCAAACACGGTGGTGACTCTCTGAAGGCTTTTAGTGAGTGCTCGATCACCCACATAGTCAGAAACCTTTGTATAGCATAGTATAAGCTATATATATAGCATATATATATATATATATACCCCCATATATAGTATAAGCCCCTTCGAAGCCTCTGCCATGGCGTGTGTTTAACCTCAGTTGCGCAGTACATCAAACAACTAGACGTATTTTTTGTCCTGGCTTACAGTCCCTTCAACCCCTTTATGGACAGAAAGGCTCTAGAGAAAGACAAACAGTATCTGACTGCATTCGCCGACACCAGATGCTACCCAGGGCAAGGCCAGTGCTGTTTGCTCTGTGGGGAGCGGCTGCACTGAGCCCATCAGATGGGCTGAAATCTGCCTTGGCCAGGCTGTGCCATCCTCTGGGAAGGAGCGGAGCCCTTGCATCCCACCCTGGATGCAGGAGCCACCAGGAAGCTCCTTCGCAGGCAGCAAGGAGGTTTTCACCTTCTCGGGGCTTTGCTCCAGTGTGGTCTTCTGCCAAATATTTTTGCACACCTAGTCTTCTGTGCTATCCTGCTCTGGCATTTTCCAGGGGTTCCCAGAGGAGCCATGTTCTGCTGGTATCTTGTGGGAATGGAAAGCAGTACCCCACCTCTCATTAATTCACCACTAATGGCACAGTCCCATGGCTGCTTCGCACTCCCCTGTGTGCCGAGTGCTTCCCTGTCACGCCACCTCCCTGGCAGCCCTAACTGCGGCTGCATTTGAATAACAAATCTCACAGGGGAAGGCAGGCAGCCCTTCTTCCAAGGGAACAGGGTGGTTGGGGTTTTTTTTCTTCTTTTCAAACTAAAAATACTCCCTGCATCATCCAAAAACTCAGTATCAAATACATAAAGCTCACAGAGGAAAAATATATCCCTCTCTCAGCGAAAAGAGAGACCTTGCAAGCAAGGAGCAGGGAAGACTAACCTCCATACGGGACAGGGTCCACATTGCCATGGGTGAACAGGGATGTTGGGAGAGTTTTGGGGAGGTGTGGGATCCTTTTCAAGGAATCTTTGGAGAAGTAGTGGTGTTCATTACGCAGAAACCAAGCCTGAAGTGGCAACTGAAAGCAGAGGCACCAGCGGAAAAAGCAGCTCTAAAGATGGATTTGCACCGAAGAGGTTGTGCTTTCCCCTGCCCAGGGAGCAAACAGGGCCAGGAGAATTCATCTGACAACCTTTTCTCCCGGGGGCTAGCTGAAGAGGAGGGCAATACTCCTAATTCAAAAATCACCTTTTGGGCATTTTCTATTTTCACTGATCCCCCCCATACACAAACATCCTTAGACCTCTCTTATCCCTCCCCTCTTCTAACGCCCAAAGGGCTGAGTGGGCTGTCTTGATCTCTCCCGACGGTATGGAGAGAAAAGGAAAAGCGCTACGCGCTCGAGCCCATGGGTGGGATTTCAGCTGGAATTCCCTTTCCTGGCACCAGTGAACATCATCTTGTCCTTTCCCAGTGTCTTTCTGGGAAGACTCAGGCACCATCTTCTTTAAAGTCCTCTTTAGGTGGTGAAATATGTGATTAGATTCAATCTGGACCTTGGAGTTGGAGTGAGATGACTGTGGTCTCTCTCTAAGCAATGATCACCTGAGACATCCCTTCCCCTCCTGTTTTTCTTCAAAAGAAAATTAAAAGGCTGGTATTAATTGATGGCATCTGTTCTGGTCAGTGGTTTTATGGGATGGTTAGCTATAAAGCTAATCTCAGAATTGGGAAGGCAGCATGGACAGCAAGCGTCACCGATCTATAGAGCCTGGCTGATGCCAAGCGCTCACTGAAGAAGCAGATCTGAGTGGCATTTTAAGGTGTGATTGCATCACTTGTTCTCATCTGGCTCACTTAGAAATGATGCTGAAGTGCATCAAAATATTTTTTTTTTCCCTAGAAATGTGTTTCTTAGGAACAGGTCTCTGACTGCGCAGAGGGACTGGAAGACCAGGTGAACTTCTATCCCACCCTGTCCCCTGATTGCTGCCCATTCACCACTGGTCGACGGCGTCTGGAAGAACCCAAAAAGCAGACAGAATGTTTACTTTTGAGTGAGGATTAAAGTGTTGCCATGCCAACACTACAGCTACCATCCTGAAGCAGGACCAATGTGAAAAACATCATGCTGGCACATCAACCGCTCGGCAAGGTGGCACCTTCCAGAGAGAAGCCTTCCACACGACATGCATTTCCAACCTGCTACACAACTGCTGCCCACTCTCCCCTGCCTCCTTTTGGCTCCATTTCATACGGCCTTTTTTCATTTTTTTAGGCATTTTAACTGAAACTAGGTACATCAGGCCACCCTGGGGAAGTTTGGATTTTCAGAGCTATCAGTGATTGATAGTATTCTGCCGGCAGGGCGGTTAGCTGATACTGCCCCTGGGTGCAGTGCTGTCCGTGCCATTCGGTTGCTTGCCTACAGCACCCAGCTGTTTCCACCGCTATTACATTTTCTAGGCTCTTTCTATTCGAGACCCATCCCTCCCCTTTTCCTCAGGGCCGGTATCATCTCCCTCCCTCCCAAACTCAGGACTTCTTCCTGCTCACAAGCCCTGTGGCACGTTTGCAGAAGACTGGGATTCTGACTGTTGTTCATAATCACTACTGCTGCCTTATAAATAGCTGCAATCCATGTGGAGCCAGAGCTATGATCACATTTTAGCCCTAAATGAATCACCAGTTTTCTATTGTAATTACCCAGGTTGGAAAGGAGGACAGACTGACGAACTTAGCCTAAGTAAAACTCTACATGAAGATCTGGCAACCTCCAACCCAATTATTAAATTTGGCTCTTCTAGGCCTAATTCTGTCTGTGAGAGCTAGCCATGATGTGTTCATAGCCATGACACAAGCTTGTTTTGTCTCCCTTCTAAATGCTATCTTTATTAATAGCATGGCTACAGTGAACTGGACACCAGTTCTGGGGTGATCTTTTCTGCTGTATGAAGAGCATTGCATGTTACTGACTTGATGACCACGACTCCAGCCTTGCCGGAGCGCAGTGCCGGGCAGTGCCATTGCTGCTGCAGCAAAGCAAGGTCTCCCGGGTCTGGCCGCAGGTCTCAGCTGACTCAGCTGGAATCTCTCCTGATGATGAGTGAGTTTGACTCTCCCTAAGAGGCAGAGCAAAGGCACGGGAGCAGACTGTTTCAGGCTCTTTTCGTTGGTGCAAAGGGCTATCATAAATTGTCTTCACGCTCTGCTGTTACTTTACTGTAATTGTTCATTAGAGAAAGATTTTGTATTTTCAGGGGCTCAAGGGATTTCTAAAGGAGGAAAATACATTAGTGTGATGTGGAAGGTGCAGCTTTTGGTTAGAGAGACTGCAGAACTGGTGCAGCGGGGCTTGTGAGTAACGCACTGTGAACATGCAGCCAGAGCTTACTCTGGGCTTTTCCTTCTTTGCTGTCTCCCTCTTTTTCCCGCATCCTCCTTCTGCAGCACAGTTTCCCAATACATTGGCCATCTCAGCCAGCAACAACGAGCCTTTCTTCAATGAGCCAGCCATCTCCCCGGCAACAAGGCAGGCTGTGAAAATAACAAGTGCTTTCCTTTCTATGTTTCCCACCTCTCAAGAAATGCCCTGCCTTTTATTTGTCTCCATTGCTCAAAACCATGAATGATGGTAACTGAAATGCACCTCGTGGAAGGACGAAGAGGGAGGCAGGTGACAAAGATGGCTTTGGTCTTAATGGAAAAGAGTGACAGATCTTTATACCTTAGTGAAGAGCAGGTTGAAATATTTGTCCGGCGTTGTTACTGTGATGAACCCAGCAGACCCAGTACAGGAGGAATGGTTATACATGTGCTGTGGCTATTGCATGCAGCCAGCCAGCAGACCCCTGTTGCAGCTGGACATCCAGACAAATGCTGACACCAGGCAAAAATGGGGTGGCTAATGCCCCCCGATTCCATTTTCCCTTTTCTCCCACTCCTTCCTGCTCCTCTACAAAGCAGCCCTGTTACGCTTCACTGCGGTGAAGTCCCCATCACTCACAACAGCAGACCAGCAAGGGCTGGTTGTATCCTCACTGCAGTGGCAGAACCCCAGGAATCCTGCGACCACCCACCAGACCTCCCCATTTGCTGCCAGTCAGCAAACGGCGGCTTCCCACCAGCACGGCAGTGCCTGATTAACCTCGCCTGCCCTCCCCTAAGTTATTAGCAGCTTTTTGGTATTTCTCCGAGACCTTGGGTTAGGGACCCGCAGTAGGGCCAAGCTGGTCTAACCAGATACCTGCCCGAAATGAAGTAAAATCCACAAATATCTTGGGCTGACAAGTAGAAAAAGCCAGTTACAAAGGAGCAGGTCTTACGAAGAGCTCCTCTCACACACCGCTCCCTCCCAGTGACTGCAAGGCAGCAGGTGACAGCAGCTGCGTCCCTGGTCCTGCCACTGGTCCTGCCACGTCCCTGGTCCTGCCACCGTTGAGCCGGAGGGAGAGGAAAAGGGCAGCTCCTCACATCGCCTTTGGCACCTGCTGAGGGGACAGGGCTGGGGACACGGGCTTTCAGCATCACCCTGCTGCTCAGAAGCAGGCTAGGTGCAGCCCTAGCACACGTGGCCCCCTTCGCCAGCTGCCTCAGGTGGGCTGTTCAATTGCACTAAACAGATTATTTTTTTTAAATATTACTATTACAGCATTTTAAAATGTCCCAGGTACATCTTGGTTTAGCTCACAGTTCAGGAGTTACACACTGTATACAGCATAAAGTCACCACATACACATTTTGTTACAAAGCCTGAAAGAAAAAATTCCCTATGAAAATTTTTTAATACTTTAGCGGCTTTATAGTTTTCCCTTTCATAGCTGAAACAGAGACATTTCCAGACTCCCACTGGGAAAAAAGTTCCATGTGAAGGTCACTGCCTGCCAGAAGGTCACTGCCTGCCACCTCCAGACCCCAAGCGCTGGACCTGTGACCCTGCCACCTCAGACAGTTTTATCTGAGCCATGTGACTGATACTGGGATTCTTTGTTGAGTAATTTCTGCACTATTTCAGCCTGTTTGTGCCCGGTTTATGCTAATATGAACACGCTCTCAGCTGTTTTCATACCAGCCTGCACGGGCGGTGTGCTTGGACAGGCTCATTGCAGCCTGGGACCACTCCAAGCTGCGGACACTCCCAGCCACCCAGCCTGGCTGCAGCTCAGGCATTTCACCCAAGTGGGGTGGTAGATGCTGCATTTCCAAGCAGCTTCTGAGGTCAGAGTTGATCTGTCAGGGAAAAGCCTTTATACTTCTTCTGATCGGGGTTTTGGAAGCTGGACTTCAGAACTGGCTCTTCAGATGAAAATCCATCACTTCCCTGCCCTTCCTGCTCAATCAGATCCACACACTTGCACTGACTTTTAGTTTCCTGGCTTTAAATCTCCATTTCCCATCTGCTCTGCCTGGTTACACTGAAAGGGACTCAGCGAGGAGCTTGCTTTATTAATACATTTGCACTTTAGAGAACCATTTAATCCAGAGGCTACATGTTACTGCCCGACTCTTTCCTGCCTGTTAATCTGATTATAAATGTAGTGCCCAGCTGGAGGGCCTTGGGTAGAGAGGCGAGACCAAGTGTCTGCACCTCTTCCTTTGTGTAACCCCTCGCTCTTGGATAGCTGGGGACCCAGACCTTGGGCAGCGATGGCCCTGGAGCTGAGGAACACCCATGGATGCTGCTCCCCCTGCAACCAGCTCCTGTCTCCTCACTGACAGCTCCTTTTTCACCTGCCCTCTTGCAACATGTAAAGGATTTGTGGCTTTGCACTTGCACAGCTTTTCCAGAGTTTCACACTGACCTTTCGTGCTGTGCACAATGATAATGTGCCCTGAGATGGCAGGACAGCTCCTGCCTCCCTGTGCTGAAGGACATGAAAGAAGGACCTCAGTGCTGCCTGCAGACCATGAACCTTCCGTGAGCCAGGCACAGCTGCAAGAAAACCCGCTCCCCTGCACATGGAGCATGTGTAAGAGTGAAATCCTACACGCAGACTCTTTTGTTCTTAACCTGGGGACAGGTCCTTATCAGCAGAGAGGGTCAGTGAATCCTGGAGCATCTGCTTTTCATGATGTATTTTGCCCTTTTGGCTCATATTTCCTACACTGAGCTCACTTTGACTGACAAAAGCTAAGGGGTTTAGTCTGAACTCTTGCCCCAGTCTTTCACTTCTAGTAGACTTAATACTGGAGGTATAATCATGGGCAGGAGTAAAATGAGAACAGTGAGAGAGGATTTGGTTATTTTACCTCAATAACAAAAGCACAAATCATCTCATTCGCATTTATTAAACAGGGGAGGTTTGTTGGTTTGTGTTTTTTTGGTTTGGTTTTTTTTTTTTTTCTCCGAACATTGTCAGGGTGCCATTTGGAAGGGATACAGGGGCAGATGCATCTCCCATGAAGTCATGGTGGGAGAAGCTGTAATAGCCAAGCAGTCCCTGGGGAAAACCTGTCCTGGGCCTGTGCCCCCTCCTTCCCTGCTGCTGAATCAGGCTTGAGCAGCCGCAGCCCTGGCTCCCCTTCCTGAGCTCTCTTCTCCTGGGGGCTTAAGTGATGAGTAGGGGAAAATCCCCCACTAAAAGATTTGCATTGGAAACCCTTGGTTGAGGAATGTCTTTTAAAATAGAGACGCTTTGCTTGAAAAGGGATGAACCATGTAGCATAATACTCAACAAATCGCCTGTTTAATGGCCTCTCTTTATAGCAGCTGTGCATTAATAACAAAAGCGGGGTAGCAGAAGCCATGTGCTTCTTTGCAAGATTAAAATAAATACTATTTCATACTAATACCAGCAACTTTCTGTGGAGGCTGGCTAAGAGGAGGGAACAAGTGGGAGACCATCCCGGAGAGACTTGGTTTCTTTCCCCTTCGTCTACTGCTGGATGAAGGAATATTGCCCCCATCTAAGAAGGGAGAAGATGCTCTGAATCGGCCCTCCCAGACTGTTGTTTGGTTTATAGCTATTTGTTGTAGGCTTGTCTGTACACAGTCAGCATGATGCCATTGTAAGAGAGGAGTAATTCCCCCAGGACTACATACCTTAGGGGAAACTAGGCTGGGGAGAACTTTAACTTGCTTTTTACATTGCAAAGGGTAACTCAGGATCCCTACTGCCAGAAAGCAGAAATTGAAACAAGAGCGGTTCACACTAGACTTAAGAAGAAACCTTTTCATCGTGAGGGCAGCAAAGCAGTGGTCCAGATTGCCCAAAGAGGCTGTGCAGTCTCCATCCTTGGAGGATTTCGGACCTGACCCGATAAAGCCCTGAGCAACCTGGTTTGACCTCAGAGCTGACCCTGCTTGAGCAGGAGGTTGAGCCAGACACCTCCTGAGCTCACTTCCAGCCTGAGTTATCGTATGATCCTAGGAACATTTGGTATCTTTTCCATAGTAAATATGAACGAACGCAACATTTTGTGCAGCCCAGTACTCCATCTCTCATTCCTGGCAGTCCTGATAACAGGTCTCCCCCTCCACACCCCCTGCTTCAGGCCTGCCACTAAAGCAGTGCTGAATTTCCCTTCTCGAATTAGGACTTCAGGCATTAAAAGATTAAAAAAAAAAAGAAATTTTACGTTTTAAAGCTGTCTGCCACAGACTATTTATCAGACATGGAAAATGATTTGTTTCTGTTTTCCTGGGCATAGGTTTTTAGCTGAGACAAGATACACTGCCTCGCTGAGAGCTGAGTCACCAAGTAATCAACAGATTAATGTATTCAGTTCGAAAGCCATCAGCATTAGCTCTCGGCAAGCTCACAAGAACTCCATTATGGTATCATCTCTACGTATGGGATGGAAATGTCTCCAGGATTTAGAGTTCCTGTGGGAAAAATCCCTAGATGCAAAGAAACCAAAATATCCCTTTGCAACTGGGAGAAATAAGGTACCTCTTCATACAGTAACACCACAGCAGGATTTTGGCATCCTTTCTAGTGAATGCTTTTATTATCAACCCTCAGATAAGGAGTTTGGGGTATGTTGTACATCTGTCATTTGATAGCTACCTAAAAATAGCCATGACAAACTCGGTGGCATATAGGACTTTGCCTTTATCAGATCTTTAATCTGAAATTATTTTATTTGCAGTGAAACCAAGTAGTTTTTACTTTCTCTGGGATGGCAGCATGCAAAAAGGGTGGTCTTGACTTCCCTATGGCTCTGAGTTTCTCTATGTGGGCTTGGTCTGAGCCAGAAATGCAAAAAGGAAAGGCAGAGGCTGGCAGGGGCACCTCACAGAGGAGCCACTGTTTAAAAATAGGGAGCCGGTTAAAGTAACAACAGAGTAGCAACTGTAAAAGGGCAGGCTGGCCTAGGTGTGTGGCATGAAGGCTGCCAGACATCGCATAGTTATTCTGATAAGATGCTAACTGCCTAACTAGCAGCTAACACTGCTGCCCAGGACTCTGTCCACATGAACCTCACTGAAGCCATGCATCCTTTTGTTAGGAAGTGAAATTGCTGTTTGGCTACACCTGAATGGGGCATGTGTGAGTAAAAGCCAGTCAAGCCCCCACAAAAGTGAAGACAATCCTAAAAGCTTTCCTACCTAGCAGGCTGGTGGAAGGGATTTGAACAGCAGCAAGACTTTTCCCCGAGACATTTCTCCTTGAAGCCTGCGTATCCAGCACAGGCAGAGTAGACAGGACACATGTTCTCGCCGTTTCCCCAAGCCTGTCAGCACCTCTGTCTAGACTGTTACTAGATAACAGAATTTCTTTTGTACTGGCCTGGCTAGTGCCAGGGCATGAGAAATTGTGGCCGTTGTGACACAGAGGTCTCCAGAGCTACACTTCCTAGAGCAGGTGTACAAATGGCATGCCGTACATAATTGTGCCTATGCCTCTGTTTGTTGCACAAACTGCCGGTGCAGTAGGCGTACAACGGTGATGTAAATCTTCCCCCCTCCCACCTTTTCCCATTCAGATTGTGCAAATGCCTCCTGTTTGTGCTCTGGAGTCTCCAGGTGTTCAGCTCTCCATACCAAGCAGTGGTGATTTTTGACTTACCCGTCGTTCCTTATCACCATATTCGATGCCCAAGGTATCCATGGCACGTACAATAGCTGCCAGTGACTGTATAGTGTTGCTGTAGACCACTGGCTTGTACTGCTTCACATCTTCTCCAGAGAAGCCATCCTCATGGATGATCCTGAAGAAAATGCAAAGGACAAAAACCTCTTGAGAATGTCATTTCAATAGGAGAGACATTTAAAAGAGAGCTGTGCTCTTTTGAAGAGCACATCTGCTAGCTTGATTCACTTAATTTAGTCAGCATTTCTTTTTAAACCTTTCTGATTGTTCACCAGTTGTGTGTCTGAGCCCAGTGCCTGGAATTAGCATTGCTTTTGCTCTCTCTCAAGGAGGTTTTGTGCAGGGTTGGTGCATATGGTACCTCCCTCCCAACTGAACTGCAAACGCCGGAGCCTGGGTGGCCTCGTGTCGGCATGCTTACCCCTCACGGGGCCTGGGCTTCCAGGTCCTACATTACCTTTCCTGTCCAGGTCTATGGAAATACATTCGACGCTTACGGTGACCATCAGATCTGCTCTTAACCGCTTAAACAGGTGATAGAAACCCCCTAGTTCTTGTCTAGTCCTTTTCATAGTAACTCCTGGGGTGCCTTACTAAAGGAACCAGTGTCAAAATACCCCTGTACGCATGGGGACGGGACCTAGCTGTGCAGCACTTCAAGTATTCACAGCCCTTTACACCTCCTCCCTCCTTCCCTCTCCTTTGAAAATAGCGCTGGAAGTTTTGCCACCTCAAGGCATGTAATGTAATGTTAATGTTATGTTACGTTACGTTACGTTACGTTATCCCTTCCCAAAGCAATGTGGGAATGAGACCCACCGTCCCGGCAGCTCTGCATGCCAGATGCTCTCGGAGTTAGTCTCCATTAAACTCCACAAAAGGAACTATTTGATGGAGCGAGTTCTTGCTCAGTTCAGAAGACCGATACCTGTAATTTCTTCATCTTTAAGCAACTCAAGAACTAAGTCTGTGTGTGTCTAGAAAACAGCTAGGATTTGCAGATCTAATTGTGCTTGACAATAATTCTTCCCAGTGGAGACATAAGTTATGATCCTGTCTCTTAAATATTGGCAGAGAGGATGATCTGCTTAGCCGAAATGAAGTCCTTTCTTGCTCATCCTCAGATCTCACTGGACAACAGAGTCCTTCAGTAACAGATCTGGTCACTGATAAAACCTAGCATCCTGTCTATAACAGGATTTTTGTTTCCTTTTTTTCTAAATCAGATACACACAAACCCAAGGTCCTGACCAGTGCTGGCATCCCCCCGGGGAGAGAGAGCGCTAGCGGGGATCATAGTGAGCTTGCAATAGATACAGTGCTGGGATGGAGGTGGAGAACAGGGCTGGCATCCAGCCCCGTGTTATTAACAGATGACTACATGAAGAAAAAAGCTGATAGAAACGTGCTGACAAAAACACAGATCTGCTTCCTCTGATGTGAAGCTGATAGAAAGGTTTTCTAACACAAGCAACCGACTCTTTGCTCCCCCCACCACAACCTTCGCTCACCCATCAGGGAACACTTTGCTCCTGGGAGGAGCTGCTCCAACACCCTCCGAGTCCTGGAAAAAAATGACTATAAGCAAAGACGGTCAAAGACAGGCAGTAGTTCAAATTAACTGGTGTCTGGGATTGTTAAGCTACTGATCCGTGGAACTGGGCAGAGCCCCCTGCTCAGGTATCCCAGCTCCAGGATGGGGGAATGGTGCTGGTGCCCTGGAAACAGCATGAGGGGCTGCTGGCTTGTCTCAGGGTGAGAAGGGCAGGGGTGGGTGAAAACCTTTCTGACTTAGTAAATCCAGTCTTGCTGATTTGTCAACATTTTTTTCTATGGCTAGTTTTGATTTTGATGCAGAGTTTTGGGCAATAGCAGACCTTGTACTCCATAGCTTTTATATTGCGTGAATCCACTGCCTGTGCCGAGGTTTGGAATAGCAGCATTTGAGTAATGGGGAAGGAGGGGGGCCAGCAGAGCCCTGTGTCGGCACTGGATCTCATGGATCATTTACTGTTACTCAGACAAGTTGCTGAACTTCTGGGAAATGTGTTCTTTGTCAAAAATTGCAGTCAAATCTGAAGAGTTATGGCTGGCACAAGGCACAAAGCACAAGGCACAATCCTGCATCAATCCTGTTTGGAATCAAGAGAAACCGTACGGCACCGGTTCCTCCCAGCTATGAGCGTGACAGCAAGAAGCTCAGCAGAGCTGGGGTCCCGTGGGAGGCAGGCAGGCGGTTAGCAAAAGCATCACCAGAAGTAATTAATCCTTTCTGGTTGGTTGGCTCAGGCCTGGATTTTGGGGCAGGGAGGACTAAATGTTGGTTCTGGGGCAGTTAAGAGATGAAAACGTAAGAGGGGGATAACAAAGGGTGAAAAGAGGACAAGCACGAGGGGCAGTGTAAGGGCCACAAGAGGATGCAGCTGGAATTTTTTTGGTCCAGCTGCTGACCATGCTGGTGGAGATGGGATGGTGCCCACATCTTGGGCTGGCTTTGTTTCTGCCTTTCACTGACAGGCATCAACCAGGGACCTGATACGGCAAAAAGAGGGCTGAACAGCTGTAGAGGGAAAGAGGTGAGCTTTAGTCTTCTTCAGAGTTTAAACTGTCTCTGGCCTTGGGCCATGAAGTTGTTGCCTGACATTTTCACTTCTAAATACTCAGTGTTTCTGAATACTTCAAGCCAGTAAGCTCCCTATCAAGTAACAGGGTTCCTTGTGCTGAAGGGGCAGAATTAAGTGATGGAGAGTGGCTCTGGGATCCCTCCGTGAACATACTGCCGACTGGGCAACACACTGACATCATTCAAAGCACAGGCATAAAAGCATTACTTTTAAAGGGGGCAAAAAAGAGCATGGAAAAAAAACACCCCAATTGTTCTTCTGCGAAATCTCTCTGGGAAGGCAGCCACGGCGACTGAAAGCAGCACTGCGGATGCCAGTATTGAAGTTTTGCTGTAGGAAGTACCTACGGATTAATCAATCACGCAGTTAGCACATTACCTAATATTTGAGCGAGCAAATCCCCACTGACTAGTGCCGTTCCAAAGCCTGCTAGGACACCGTGAACTGGTTTATTGTCCTATATGCTCCTAGCAAATGCTTCTTCTCTTGCTTGCCTTGGCGATCTGATGGCCGAACTCCCGTGGCAGCTTTTTCCATAGTCCTTTGGACAGGTTCATGCTGTCGTTCACCTGTTTGGGATACACCTTTTGTCTTGCCTGCCATTGTGCTTTGCTGCCTAGAGGACATCTAAAGCTCCAACAAGGTTCTTGGGAGGTATACTGTCGTGGGGCATGGCCTGAGCCAGCTTGTGTGCCACAGGACACAAGCAACAGTGGAGTTTGGATGCTGTAGTGAGCTGTGACCGTTAAAAATGCACAGTGTGGAGGAACTAATAGAAGTGAGCAGCATGTCGTGACTGGGAAGTCTTTAAAGGTTCAGGCAGGGTGGGCTGCTCCTTAAGCAACCCGCAAATTAATGGGAACAGAGGGTTGTCAGCACTAAAAATGTGAATCCTCTGTTTTCTAGATGGCTTGTATTTTTTCCTGTGTCTGAAATACAAAGGAAACTGCTGCAGGCAGGTTCCTCTCTGCCATGCTAGAGCCAGTTCTCTCCACGGCAAAGGGAGAAAAGGGATTTAAGAGGATCCCCAGGGGCTGTGGCGGGAGGGAGACAATGCTGTAATTTTTAAAAGCGATCCTGAGCAATTAAAAAGCCATTTCATTCACCAAGTGACTAACGAAACACTGTGCTCTGAATGGAATGGCGAGAGACAACTGAAGCAACCTGACTGTCTAATGTACCTGTTAATGCCTGCTACCTATCCCTCGGCTGTTACCAGCAAAGCCCATATGTTTGCACGTTATGTTGTCATACTCATTTTAGAATGGCATTAACAGACAGGTATTTGCTGGGCAAAATGGTTCCACTGCACATCAGATCTTCTGCCATCCCTCAGCAAGTCATTAATCCTGAAGAAGTGCCCAGTGCCTCAGCGATTATTGCTTAATTACAAAATAAATTAAATACTTGGAAACAGGGGGTGCATTCTGCGTAGCAGCTTGCTTTGGCTTCCATTCAACAAAGCACTTACATGCCTTCAGCCTTTCACTACAAAACGAATGTATTAAAACGGCAAAGCCAAAGATGATTTTGCCGTATGTCCCTGCTGACACGCATCGCCCCAGCAGTTGTGAAACGGCAGCGTCAAACAAAGCACACGGCAGCTCCGGCACGGCAGGGCTGGATCCCAGCCGGCAACTGATCCAAGCAAAGAGCCAGTTTGCCTAGGTCACTCCTGGGGGAACACTTGTCCATCTATCCTGAAAACCTCCTGGAGCGGAGGCTACGGTTTCCCCCGCTCCCTACTCCAGTCCCACACAAGCTATTCTGGTGCTTTCCTTCCAACCTGAGCCAGGTTTAGTAGATGCAGCGACTCTTCCCCCAGCTGTGTCCTGCTCCCTCCTGAGGCACAGTGCCCCGAACTAGACCCAGTCCTCACTTCTCTAACTTGCCAAGATAATTTTAAGCTGTAAAGCTTCACCTCTGACGTGCTGAAGTACCTCTCCTAGCCCCACATCACTGCCAGGTGTAATTATGTATTTTCATTCATTTTTCATGGATGGAAGGTTTGGAAGGAAACCAACGCAGACCCCTGCAGAGTCCTGGCTGACAGAGTCCTCTGCTGTGATCACGAGCCACCACTAACTGTATTCTCTGGGAATAAGTTGTGCTACTCATCCATTTTTGTGTAAAAGCTGAAGTAGTTTTCTTTAGACTGTTTTTCCAGGTGACTTTATAAAAGTCAAGTGAGACACTGTCAAACCCTTCCCAAAATCTAGATACTGCACCAACTATTCCTCTCCTGCTTCTGCCAAGAAATCAAATGAGATTAGTTCAACATGCCTCATTTTTGTATAATCCATGCTGGATGTCACTCATCTCCCTTTTTATCTCCTAGGTGCTTGCAAATTGTTTGATTGATAGTTCATTTCTCTTGAAAGCTTCTAGAAGTTGACTGGTCTATAATTCTTACTCCTCTTTTCTCCCTCTATATTTAAAGATAGACACCATGTTTACATTTTTTCCTTTCTTCTGGTACCTCACCTGCCCTCCAAGAGCTCTCAAGGAGAAGTGTTTGTATTTCTGAGATGGCGCCAGCCAGGCCTGTGAGTATGTAGCAAGAAATTCCTTAAACACGGCTGGTCTGAAGACATTTAATCTTACAAAACTTGCTCTTCTTGTGCCAGAGGGAGAGCGATGCCATTGCCCAGCAATGGAGCCTGCTGCGGACACTTCTTCTTCCCACTTCCTCACTTGGTGTCCTCCATCCCCTTTACATCTTGGCACGCAGGTTCTCCTTTCCTCACCAACACAGCCCTGCCTCATCTCCTGTGCTTTGTCATTACCCCAAAACCTCGAGCCAATGCCTCTGAAATGTTTCCTGCTAAATTCAGAAAGCTTTGCGTGGCTTCAAACTGTCTGCATTGCTGTAAATGACGTATGTAGAGACTTCCGATTGTCTACCAGAGAAGATAAATGCCATACAGTTTCTGTTTTACCTAAGGTGATTTACTTTCAATCAGCAAGATGTTTCCAGCTGAATGAAGTTTTCCCATATCAATGCACATCCCTAAAATTACAGTGATTTGCTTGAATAAAACCAGGCAAGAAATCACCAGGGGATTATTACACTTGAAGCATATCGCAAGCAAATGCCTCACAAATGAACAGTCCAGTTCCTATAAGAACAGTCCTCACTCCTCACCTTCATCTGGACAAATTAAGGACCCTAAAGGTCATTGCACAGCTTTTGCACAGGGCCTGGTGCCACAGTGGTGAGTGTTGCCTCTTGGGGCTGTAGGATGCTGGCCAGGTTTCGGCTGGCAGCGGTACCCTGTGTAGCATCCCCGGCTCTGCTTCAGCCTGGGTGGCTGGTGCTCCTCCTGCGCCGGGAAAGCTCAGCACTCCCAGGCTCTGTCTGGGGAGCTCCTGACATCCACATGGGCAACACAGGCAGGGAAAACCTCCCAGCCCATGCAAAGAGTGTGAGATGCTACAGCCTGTAAAGTGCTGCTTGCAACTGCAGGAGATCACTTGGGCCACGGCAGAAGGGAGGTGGTGTGGAAGGGATTTGCATTTGCTCACCAATGCATTTTTGCTCGAGCTGTTGACAGCCTCATTCATACATATACATTTAGGGTACAGACTGATCCAAGGTGGATTTTACCTGAAGAGTTTTGGAATGAACACACATACAAATCAATTTTTGCTTGGCAAACTCACTTTTTTTTAATTTCTTCTCTTCTTCCCTGCTTTTTCAAAAACAATAATTTCTGTTTCACAGCAGGTTATTATGGTAAGACTGAGCAGAGCTTGAGACAAAAGAAAAAAAAAACTAATTCTGAAGAAAACTGTAAGCTTTGTTTGCAAATGGGGAAAAAATGCAGAAATCTGACTTCAATATGTTGGGAAAGGGTTGATCAAATTCTAATGGAAAATCTGCTAGAGGTAATCAGCTACTTTTAAATTTATTTTTATCTTGATGTGAGGTTTAAAAGTTTGTTTACAGGGGAGTTATGAAGCTAAATTCCAGTGATTCTCTTCTCACTCATTTAATAACCTGAAATGCGATTAAAAACTCCTGGATTACGTTAAACTAAATCAATGCAGATGTACATGACCTTGCGTTTCAAAGACTGCAAAGGCACAGTTCAGAACTCCGTGACAGGGTGCAAATCTCTCAGAACTCTCATTCTTTGTCCCCTCTGGCTGTGCTTGAATGACACGTCGTACATCCTATTCCCATGAGAAATCCTTCAAGATGGAGATTAAGATGACAGTTTGCCTACATGCCCGCTTTTTTGAAAAGAAAAACAGCTTCTTCAGTCAGGGTCATCTGAAAACTGCAAATGGAACTCATTTAAAAAAGCATAATTTTTTCAACCTGGATTTTTAACACCAGTCCAAGAAATACTGATGGAGCCCTGTGATAGAATCCCAGCTGGGGGGAACCTTCTTTCTGGAGGAAATGCCTTTGGGTCACTCAAAACTGAATTCTTACCACCAAAGTATTTATTGCATGCAAAGACATTATTCTAACTAACCAGCTGGTTCATGTTAAAAAATAAGCAGATCCATCAGGCGATTGAAACGCTGCCAAAATCCACAGCCCTGGAAATGGTCGAGCTTACTCAAATCAGTTGCAAAAGTTTCATGGACCTGTACAGGGCAGAAGCATTCTTTGCTCTTCTAAGGCAGCTGAATTTGTGCCTAGTATCAACGCTTGCAAGCAACTGGTGCCTTCATGAGGTCTGGTTAAAGCCAGGTGTGAGCTTCTGCACCTTAACTACTGGCCAAAAAGCTACAGAAGGATGTTAGAAAAACCCCTCTCCTGTCTACTCAGAATGGATGTTGCTACCATCGTATTTTTGCCTGTAGATGAGCAGCTCTTGAGCTAACAATGATTAGCTTTGAGACATGTAGGGGCCAGATACTGCATCTTCCCAAACCCCTCGTATTTCAGCTTGTTTTCAGGTGTATAAAATATATGCAGAATACTCTTCATTTCCAGTTTAATACAGACCAAAATGAGAAACCAGTGCACTAAAGCAAACTAAAGCTGTGCCCCTTCAATCCTTTTCGGAAGCAGCTTTTAGTCTTTTTTTTTTAATTATTATTTTTTGAGTTCCACATCAATGCTTAATTTTGGCTTTGGGCTGTCTGGAGGGGGGATCCCCACTTCGGTTGCACGCTGTAGTTGAGAGGAAAGATGATCTCCTGGACTGCGTGCTGGGCTCCTTCCAAGTGTCTTTCATCGGACTGGGGGGTGTGGTTGGTTCTTGTACCTGCAATTGGGATGCACCAAGGACCCTCCCCATCTTCGCTCGGGGAGGACTCTTTCAGTATTTACATTTTCTAACAGGACGCAGTGGAGTGAAATGCTCTGCTTTTAAGTGTGTGTATCAAGCAAGTTTAAGAGTGTAAACGCTCTACTGCATCCTGAAAGTAATTAATTACTGCTGATAAATGAAAGACACCAGTACTGATAGTTCAAAGGAAGGCAAGGCTGAGCAGGCAGAGCAAATCCAGCTACTGTGCCAGTACTCCACCCGAACTCGACAGGGACACCATCATCCTTTGAAACTTAACATCACAAAGTCAGGAAAACGACGCAGGAAAATGAAGTGGCTTTACTCATGAGAAAAAAAGTATTCCCCACACCAAGCCTAAATATGCACAGAGTCAACCACACCAGTGGTTTTACCCACCTGAGTCACCCTAATGATAGTTTTTTTCCTGCAGAGACCACCAGTCACCGACCCCCCGAGCAATCCTGGAGCCCAGATGAACTACCCTGCTCCCAAGCACTAATTACAGTATAAAGGAGCTCCTGGCTCCTGCGGAGGTCAGGCTGCCTGCTGGCTGCTGGAGGCATGCTGATGCACACCCCCAGGACCTGACTCCCCTCCAGGGTTTCAGTGCCTGGCTCAGCACCAAACCCAAACCTCAGACCCCTCCCCGAAAGCACACAGACAGGGGATGGTGGTATAGGGGTGCAGTCAGCGGAAAAAAAAAAAAACATCATACTTGCTGATACAGAAGCAATACACAGACCCGCTTTCTCACTGCCCCAAATTAGTTCCTTATGCTCCCAAACGCCACATCTGCCCAGACGGGAAGCAAAAGGCGCAAACAGAGACACGGGCTGCCCCACACCCCCACGTCCCACACCAAGCAGGGAGTGGTGCAGACCTGAGTTTTACGCAGTGTCAGGCCACTGGCATAGTTTGGTTTTACTGAAATTTGCAGTTGTGTAACTTTGATAAAGTGCCCTCTCCTGGGGCCTTTAATATTAAGATCAAATATTGAATACCCTACATGCACCTAATTAGCTTTAATATGCATCCTGCTCGGCTCAGTAAGAACAGCAAAGAAACACAGTCAAAAACAATTAGATCAGGGGTTTTTTTGATTAAAAAAAGACAGCTGGACTACAGAGATTCCTGCAGCAGCATTTGCATTAGATGAGATTGCATTTTTATGTGGAAAAAGCCTCGGAGCCAAAAGGGTTTCAAATAGCACCAGTGGAGGCTGACAGCTGCATTCTTTTTTGTGCATTCCTAAATAATAATCAGCGAAGGAAAAAGAGTTCCTGCTGCGACTGACTTATCTCCTGATCCCATGCGATGTGCTACATAGTCAATCCACTTTGTCCACCCTCTGCCCGAGACCAATGAGTTCCCCCGAGGAAAAAAAACATCCACCGGGCCGGTGATGACCCACATGAGAGAATTCTCATTAAATCCTCCGTAATGTTACATAAGGTCATTTTGTTGAATTAAAATTATTGGGATTAATCCTCTTTAATGTTCTCTTAGATGCAAGGGGGATCCAACTGCAGCTGGATCATCCTGCAGCTGGTTCTAGAAAGTCAAAACAGTGTTTTAAAGCCCCGTAATGGTTTTGTTAAATTCATCCCCTGAACAAGGACACAAAGCAGCTTTTTATGGCTTTTTTAGATCACTTACAACTTCTGTAAGCTGTCATTAACTATCATCAAAGCCTGAAAAATGAGGCAAATGGGTTCAATGTCAGTTTTACTGCCCAAACCTAAATAATATTTTTGGTTTCCCATCTGTCTCATCTGAAGTGTTTTGATAGCTGGAAGGTGACTTTGCCTTTCAAAACCTTTTCAGATGTTGCTCTCCATAACCAAACATTCTGTGGACCATAGAAGAAACAAGAGACATACATTGCCTCCTCATCGCCCCGTGCATTTCATCCTCACAATCAAGTACCACCACCAAATCCCACTAGAAGAATAGAGCAACCTTGTGGATTTTACTCAGATATGAAGGGTCAGCGCACAACTCTCTCAGTGTATCAAAGCAAGGCTTTGGTAGGATGGACCCGGTTCCTAGCACTGATGCAAAAAAGCCGGCTTCCAAAGCCCTCCATTCTTCTGAAATCCACTGGGATTCCGTGTTCCTTCCCCTGCATCTAGAGCTGATCTTTGCACAGTTGACATATTTTATTGTGTGTCCTAGCTGTACTAGTGCTTATTAGGAATCGTGTGCTGTCATGAAAACACTCAGCTAAAATAAAAAGATGCTTTAAAGCAGCTTTGCTTTTTTGGGATATCAAATCTCACAGCAACTGTCTTTCTGAAGCAATAATTGATGTGTTTGATTAGGTCTGGTAGCAGATGGGGCTTTTTTCAGTACTTTTGATGTTTTAACATGTTAAGCTGGGAAGGAATCCATTCTGGGAAGAGTGATTATGCCATTCCTCGTATCCTGTCCATCTTCCCTGGCATGATTACAGCTCAGGGGCTCCATCTCTGAGCACTGTGCTTGCCACAAGCTCCTGGGTGTGCTGCCAAGCTGACATTAGGCTCCACTAATCTCAGCTCAGAGATCTTAGAGTCACAGTGTTCCCAGTTCTGCAACGGGCTGCCTTTCCGTTAGAGGATACCATCAAGCACCACACCCCACAGATCAACAGTCCGAGGGAGAGTATCTAGCTGCTGGTGATAATTCCCCAAAGACTGCAATGGAACCTCTGCTGATGGAAAATTTTGCAATCAAAATGGGGGCGTCTGGTGTAGATGTGATAAAAGTCCTGGGCAGAGGAACAGTTTGATCTCTGTCGCTCCTGCTGCTGCAGGCAGCATAAAACCAAACCTTGCCGGCCTAACTGTGCTATTTCTCGCAGTGGGGCTGCAAAATTTCTGCTGTCTGTACTTACTGGAGCCTTATGGAAGTCTGTGCCTACAGCTGAAACACGGCTCAGGTGGAGCAGAGGTGGACACCTCTCCAAGAAGGAGGTGGTGAACACTTGCTTTGGGCCCCTGTGCTCAGTAACACCAGGTGATGGGTCCAAACTCTTGCAACCTGGCTGCTCAGGTCTGCTGACTGCGTTGAGGCTTTCCAAGCTGAAGAGTTTGAGCTGAAATGTGGCAGATACGGTATTTTAGGATTCTGCCCACACTGTTAATAAGGTTTCACAGCAGGAAGGAGGTATGTTGCACTTGTGATTAATTACACGCATTTGAATATTTTTAAATCTTAGCTTCTACCCTTGTACTCAGAGAACAGGCTATCTGAAAGGAAGACAAATGCATGGCTTTTCCCTGACACCTGCCACAAGGACCACAAGGATTCAGTCAAATAGCATTAACCCTTCGGGATTCTCAAATACAGCTTATGTTTAGAAAATACCAGTGAGGGACAAGACCTTGGCTGGTTTAACTCAGCACACGCATCCAGGGAGGTACCTTATCCATGGCAATGGGGGAGGGTGCTGCCTCAGGTCCGAGTCTCCCTCCTACAACCATCCTGAGAAGCACGAAGGAGCAACTTTTGTCCAGCGTTTCCCCAAGCTTTCCAGCCAAGCTATTCCAATGTAACACTGTTTGAAAAATTGTTTTAAGACCTTGGGTATCCTCGGTGCCTTGTGGCATTTTCTGGCACAGCGGACACCAAGAGCTCTGCTCTGGGGTCCCTCAGTGTGTCCCTCTGTGCCCCTGTCTCTCTGAGCCGGGACAGCCAGTCAGTGCCTCCCTGGGAAGCTGCTGGGGCACTGGGTGGAACCGGGAGGCAGTGTGCTGCCAAACATTCCCATGCCTGTACTGAGTAGTGGAAGAATACAAACATGTGCATCCACTGCCAAAAGACCACAAATAATTATTTGTCCTTGCTCTGCAGAGTGAGCTGGGGCTTTGTAACCAGATCCAAGAACTGTCCCGTGACCTCTCGGTGGCAGCAGGAGAGAAGGACGTGGCTCTAAGCAGGACACTTCCTATCAGATCAGTGGACTGACCCAGCGGCAGAAAGCAGAGAAGCTCCCCAGCCTCCCTGGGTGACTCAGCCAGCCTGACGGGATCCTTAGGGTGCCCCTGTCCCCCAGGCACACCAAGGGGTACAGGCCGCCTCTCCCACTCGCTGGGTGACGCACGCATCCCTGCACTTTCCTAGAGCTTCATCTCAAGCTTTTGGCACAGAAGCTCATGCCAGTGGAGAAGAGAGTGATCAAGAATCAAGTGTCTGGGGTACCCTGGCCAGACGCTCCCTTGCATCTGAAAGCCTGGCGCAGAGCCAGGCTGGCACTTTGGTTCTCCATCCCAGGCCCATATTGCATTAATGAGATCCCCAGGAGCGCTGCACTACCAAGAAACAAGGCGGAGGCTGCTGGGAAGCCACCCCCTCGGGACAGCCACCAGCAAGCACGCCTGGCACTTTGTCCCCACCCCCCCTAGCTGCCGCACTGCCTGGCAGCCACCAGACCCCAGCAGAAGCTGCAGGTGCCGTGGTGCAAGCTGCTCTCGCTGGGTGTACGGGCTAGTTCTGGTTCAGCAAGCCACCGCTGGCTTTCGAGGTAGACACAATAACGGAGAGCAGACTGCATTTAAATGGATGTGTAAATGTGTTTGCCCATTACGCTGGGAAGTGACCGCTGTGACAAACATCTCAGAAAATGAGTAAGTTCCCACTACTACTTTCATCAGTCTTTGTCATCCTCCATGTCCTTATCTTCAATTGAGAAATTCCTTATTGACCTGATTTGCAAATGCCTATAAGTCTTTCCAAAGAGTATCTGAGAAGAAGATGCATCACAGTTCAAAGCGACTGCCTGAACCACGTTATAAAGCATCCAGCCAGATTTGGTAAATACGCCTCGTAATAAATTTACTCCACGTCTGATCATCAGAGTTTAAGTTTATGTCTAGTATTATTTAACTGTCCCTAGTGTAAAACATTCCTGCCTCCCAGAGAGGTTGGATTGGATTCATAGAAGCTGAGGTTTAATTAGCGCAGACTACTTTGACTCTCTTTTCCCACCCACATAGTGGGTGCACTGCTTGCATTTGGATGATGCACTGGTTTGATAGGGTAGGCTTCTGTTTTTCCAGAAAGTATCTAGGAAAGTTTGGACACCTCATTAGTTTCTCAAAGCTTTTGAGTTTTCCAAACAGTGCCGACCTTCCCTTCCCTCCCTTCAGTTGCAGTCCCATGAACAAGAACAGCCTCCAGCTTTGCTGCCGTGAGGTCTGGGCATGGGAGCACCTCTGCCCTTTGGGGGATGTTGGTGGCAAGAGAAGAAAACAATTACAAAGATGATCTAAACTTGGGAAACGTAGGTAAGGGAGTGCTGATTTAGCATTTGATACCACTGCCAGTGTCCTCTGTCAACAGTGACGACTCTAGCTTACTAGTATCTATATAACAGGCTTACAACCTACGGGATACGGGGAAACGTGTGATAAAAAGCAGCACCTAATCTACAAGCAAAGGCAATAGTGCTGAGTAACCCAAGGCAAACAAGTGGCTCATTAAGCAATCAATTGATAAATTTAAACGGAATAACTCACAGTAAATGCTGCTTGGCTGTCCTGGCAGGGTGCAGGGAGCTGGGGGAAGGCAGACTTGGTAGACGAGTCCGGCCCCACTCGGGTAGGACTGTCACAGCCGCCTCTGCTTGGGAACTGTTGTGGAGAGCTGGAAATCACATTTATCCCAACTAATGCCAACAGAAGCACCTGAGAAAGGGGCAAGGGAATGGGGAAGATGGGAATAAGACTGATGAACTGAGCAGGGGTTCCTGGGGAAAAATGTCCTGCAAGCATCTCCAAGGACTGGGTATGGCTGGGGCACAGCTGCTCTCTTCCCTCGGCATTCTGGCCTCCTGGGGACTTCCACAAGGTAGCACATGGTGAAACCGTTCCAACATGCCCTCCAGGGACCAAACCACAGCACAAGTGAGGTCTCAAAGGTGCAGGCTGTGATGTCCCAAGGGGTCCCCATCCCACACCTCGCACCCTGGAACCTGAGCCACATGGGACCTCAGTGTGGAGGTGCTGTCCCTTTTGGGGGGCAGACAGCAGACATATTGGTCCAGGCACCTCCAGGCCAGCCCAGACCATCTCTCACGGGCAGGACGAGTTGTCTGGTCGGTCTCTGCAGCAGCTTGTGCACCAGCACCGCAGCCCAGCTGAGCTGTTGGCACAGCGGTGCTGTGGCCGCAGCAGATCCTGCCAGGAAACTTGTGGCAGCAGGCAGCCCATAAGCGCTCAAGAGCAGTCAGGATTTGGCCCTCTGAAGGGGAAACCTGAGCCCTGGAGACCCAGTCTGCCACTGTCAACCCTGGGAACCAGACCCAACTGTGGGTCTGCTTCATCTGGTTGATGGAAGTGAGATTTCTATGGTCATTCTTCACTGAAAACTCTCAGGAACCCCCAAACATGCAGAATATTGGGGTGTGATGCAAGATTGTTCTCTCCTCTTTATTCCTAAATCCTCCCTTTAAAAGCTCCCGGGTCATGAGGTTTCACCTTTTCTCCAGGAATAATAATCCACAGTGTAACTCATTTCATCGTTAGGAATATTTCCTGCTGTCCAGTCAAAATTTATCTATTGACAAACTCAAATACAGCTTCCATAATGTCATGCACGTAGTTATTTTTAGTACCAGTGTTGCCAGCAGAAATAACAGGCCTGATGTATTTCCCCCCTTCCCCTTAGAACAAGGCTTCTGAAATTATAGATGGGAGCACTAATTGAGTGCCAAGAATGCTACAAAGGATTTGCACTGCTAGGGAATCTGGTAGCAAATCAGCGCACTTCCACCCCACTTGCACATGCAGTTATGCTGCCATCCGCTCAAAGCAGGCACATATCCACTGGCAGTATTATTTGTGACCACAGTTGATGTTTGTTGCTAGAAACTATCCCTGGCAAGGAAGCATTTCACATTTTTTACACAAAAAGGACATTAATCTTAAAGAACTTCCCCTCCTCTTGTTTTTCATTTGTGGTTCTTCAGGCACAGTAAGACTGAAAGGAGTTCTTCGATTCTTCTGGTTTCTGTGGTGGGGTGATGGACTCGTGCCCATGGTTCCTGGAATCTCCAGACCACCTCCCAGTCCCACACTCCGGAGCCGGTCCGGGATGGCTTTCCTTGCCAGAGTCATGCAAGCAACCCAGCACAGCTCTAAGGCTAAACTGTAACACAGCTAGAGCAACAAAAGGAAATAAAAGCTTTCTGTTCTCCAGGCATTTAAACAAATAAGATAAACAGCATTTGCCAGCCCAGGAAGATTATGTGTGGCTTTTGTCTCCTGTTTTGTCTCCCCTGTTTTGGTTTCCTGTGCTAAGCACTCACTCACCCATTCATAGCTGCTAATGCCCAGGGCTCAGAGTTGCCCTCCCTTGTGTTGATTTCCATGTGTACTTTAGGGTTTCTTTACACACCCAAATCCTCATTATCACTCTAAACCACGGTAAATTACAGGAACAGTGGGCTGATAAAAGCCCTCCTAATTCAAGGCAATAGTGAGCCTGTTACTACAGAAAGCACCCATCCCCAGTCCCCAGCCGTAGAAGCACACAAGGACTGAGTGGGAGAAATAAAAAGAAACTAGCTGTTTCCATAGCCAGGATGGAGAGATGCACCAGTAGCAGCAGCAGTGCGACAGATCAACGGGTGCATGAGCAGGAGGCAGGCAGGCCCTCCCGCCAGGGCTGGGGGCACAGTCTCATCTCAGAGGATGATTTCCACCTCAAAAGCAACAAGATTTCCTGATCATTGAATTCAGATCTCTCTTGTCCCCTCCCTAGCACCTTCCTATCTCAGCATACATATTTCTGGCTTCTTTTTCTTTCAGCTGCCCCTCATTTCGTTATTTTACTCGCTTTCCTTTTCTTGGAGGGTGAACATTAACGTCAGCCTTGGCTCATCCAGTGTCACCCCCTGCTACCCCGCTCCCTTCACTGGCTGCCTTTGGCAGTTATCCTTCCTTCCACCCAGGAGCTCACAGCTTTATAAAACCTTGCAAACCTGCAGCAGCAGAAGGAATCGCATCACGTGGAATGCAAACGTGTCCGAGGTCCGATGAAGCCGGTTGGCAGCACCGATGTGGGGGGAACCATGAGCCCCAGCCCCCTGAGCTCGGATGATGGAAAGACACAATGTACTCAACACCAAGTCCTTACAGCCCAAATTTCCTGGGCCCTGTGCAATTAGCCCTCGGGAAAGGGACTGGTAAGGGCTGGATAGAAACTACTGAAATCCCGGAGGGTTTCTATTTTCCTCTTGAGGAGTTGGTTTGGGTCCTGGGAATGCATTTGTTTGTTTTTCCCTTGTTATCAGCCTGCCTTTGGCTGAGAGCTATAACCCATTCAGGGAGGACCTGTTTATCTGTGAGAATAGCAGCATTGCTGTGAAGAGGTAAGAGTGGGAGTGTGCTTCAGGGAAAAAAATGCAGATTATAGCCCGGCTAGTAATGAATCTAGCACAGAAAGAAAGAAATGCAGACTGTTCTAATTTTCTGAATAGATTTAATTCCATTTTGTTCCCTGCGAGTCCCTTTGCTGACAATTGTCTGAGTGGAGGGAGGAAAAAGGGGTTCCAAGCAAAACACTTTACCATGAAGGATGTTATTAAAATGTCCTACTTGAACAGTGGCGCTCTGCAGACCAGAGTTGCAGAATATAAGCATTCTCTCTCCGTTAGACAAGCTTTGTCTAAATGCGGAATGTTTGTCAATTATTTTCCAAAAGCACAATTGCTATCATCAGAACTAGAGCTGGCTTGACTTGTCCTGCCTGATTTAGCACCCACTTGAACAGGGTGGGTTCAGAAGAAGTTCAACAAGAACTTGAGGGCTGCTGGATTTGCAGCAGGCTTAGAAAATGCTCAGGTAAACAACAGCGTGAGGGAACACAAAGGGAATATGTAGCAGATGGGGGTGAAAGCCAGACAGTAGTCAGAGAAACTAAAAAAAAAACCTGTGGAGAGTTAAAATTTGCTTAAGAAATGTGGTGGCAAAAGTCTGACAGGGTGAACTTCCATCATTTGGCTTCTGAAGACTCACGCTCACTCACACCTACATACAGACCTGGTTCCATATATCTGCTGAACCTGGCAGTCCTTCAGCAGAGAATTTGGCTGGAAGTCTGCAGCATGGATGTCGGTCAAGTTTTAATAGAGAAATTGGCCCTACCTTCCTCCTGTCTAACTTCCTTTTCTGTAATGGTCTAGGCAACATGTCCTGTCCTCACGCATGCACCACAAACACAATGGGTGTCCTGTGAAACAGGAAAACATGGATTTTTGTGGCCAGCTGTGGGGCTTGGGGTTTTGTTCACTGCGAGACTCAAGAGTGATGGGGCTTCCCAAGGCACTCCCTGCAACGCAATCCATTGCATCACATCATGAATCGATCTCACCTATGAAGTCTGAATGCATCTCACCCTGTTCTCCAAAAGCTTTTCTTCAACCTCTCCTTGATTTGGGGAGGGAAGGTGTCTTGATTCTGCACAGCTGGCTTCCAACTAGACTCACTTGCCTATTACCATGGGCTAGAGCCGATGGTCTCTCCAAAACGAGTAACAGATAACCTGACTGTCCCTCACCCCACCACTCTTGAAGGCTGAAGAAACTTGTTATGACCTTTCCTCTTAACGGAAGCTATTGCATATGAATGATGATCTGCCTTTCACATTTACATTCCCATACCACAGGTACCAAGGGCACCAAAGCTTTATGCCAAGAGCAAAGGCAACTGGAGAAACTTGCTGAGGACCACCATGTTCTCTTCATTACGCCAGTAGCAGCATTGTCCCCGGCGTGAAGGGCCTTGTCCCTTGTGAAGAAGACACAGTCCCTTCCCCTAAACCCTGACTGTGTGACTGTGCTATTATTGGTACACTCAATGCTGAATGGCCAAAGGAAAACACTGCACTGGCTCTTGCTTTTTCCAGATACAGAAAGGACAGCAGGCACAAAGGCAAACATAGCCTCTCCTGTGCACATGTGACAGTCACAGCGTAAGCAACTCACCACCAAAATGCCTCATTCCTCCTGACAGGTCTTGTCCTAAAACAATGTCTTAAAGTCTGCAGCTGGGCTGGATTTTCCACATCCAGCTGGAACAGCCAAAGGAACAGAAAAAGCCCTGCTAGCAGAAAAGATGCCTCTTAGTTTGGAGAGAAAAGCCTTTCCCAGCAGTCTGTCTGTAACTGGCAGACATGGTTTGCCATCCTCCTCCTGAGTGGACGTGCAGCTGTGGCATCTTAAAGCAGAGCAAGCTCGGGGAAGGACGGCTGCTCCGCTCCACACCAGTGCAGAAGAGGGGATAAAGGGTATTTCTCAGAGAGGGAATGCTACAGCTCCTGTAGCCAGCAAGGGCAGGTTTCCTTTGCTGTATTCACTCAGATCTGGGCTCCTGGCTCCAAAGCACAGAGTGTTTCCTGCAGGGCACCCACTTGGTACTCAAGAACTCGGCTTAACTTGGGTGAAGCACATACAGGGCAGTTGTAGCTCTGGGACAATCAGGTTTCTCCCTCTTAAATGCAGTGCCTTTGTATGTGTTACAAAGTTTTACCTCATCGTTTTTTTCTGGGCCGTTTCAGCAGCATTGTTTGTGATGCTTGTCTTCCTCAGCCCTTGCAGCTCCTCCCCAGTATTTGCGAGCCATACCTTCTTCTGAGTTGTACTCTTCTTATACTACTACCCTAAACATGAATGGCAATACTGAATAGCACTGGGAGCAGGATCAGATCATGTTAGGAAAAGCATCCCCTCAGCCTGAAAGCCACTAAAAACAATGTGGGCACTTAGCATCCCACTGCACACTCACTCTGTGCTCAACACCATGTCTTACATGGTGCTGTTTATACAGCCACTTGTTAATTTTTGATGATATCCCTCATTACTAACTAAATTCAGGTACAGCAACACTCATTTCTGCAATCCCTCTTTGCTTTCCTAAGCTAGTGGTATTTCTTCCACCCACACCCACCCCCCGCCCCCACACTGAGAGCTTCAGGGGTAGTCCACAAAAGAAAAAGGTGTACCTCTCCATCTGCATCCAGTAATTGCTTCAGAGCTGTTTTCCCATAAACAAGCCATCCCTTACAAATGAACGAGAGCACTTCAGACCCAGCAGCCTCTAATGCTGCCACACAAAAAGGCTTTTTGGTTTGTGTCTCTAGTGAGGGAGCAAGGGAAAAAAATCCCAAACAGACCAGCAATGAACCAGCACACTACACACACACATACACACCAAACCCTCATGATCCCTGGCTTCTTTCCAGCCTAAAAGAGCAGCAAGCACAAAACCCTTGCTGAGCATGCTGCCTCCGATCCTGCGCCACTCAAGCGAAGGATGTGTTGACACAAAGCGCTGTAAGAAGACAGACTACAGCAAAGCTGAAATGCTGTCGTTTTGGCTGGGTGTCAAAGTGCTGCTTGGAGCTTGGTTGCCACAAGGGCAGGTAGCATGGGGTGCCTGGCTGAAGGGACACTGCTGAGCTTTCACAGCTGGGCTGGGGCCACTGAGGCCGAGCCCCTGTGCCTCCTTCGAGGGGAAGGTCCCCCTCCTTGTTCCCAATAATGTCCCACCGGGAGCTTGCTTTTTGAAGGCCAAGGTGGTGGCAACAGGGGCCCCGAGTGACAAGGCTGGATGAGGAAACTGCACAAAGAACCTGGAGACAAGCACCACACAACAAATTAGCCCTGTTGACTAGCACACATTCCTTACAGGCACGTCACAGGGAAATCCCAGTGGGCATTTCTAAGCTTTATCCAGCTTGCAATTGTTTCCATCCTTGCTGTTGTTTACAAGCTTAACAAACTGAAGACTGTTTGGAAGAGATCACTCCTTAATCTGGCTTGCGCTAAGACCAATAGGAAAATAGGAAGGCAAGGTCATGCGCATCCGAGGCCAGCACAGAAACATCTTTATTTATCTTCCCTAAGCTGTTCTAAATTCTAACTCCTACAAGATATATTGATATCATCAAGATTTGAATTTGGTGGTGACTATGACCAGTGGGGAAACCCTGGCACTCTGTTCTCAATTAATTATTTTTGGTGGGGTTCAAATTCCACCCTGTTTGATTCCTTTGTGCAGGTCCAAGCCATGGGACCGAACATGCAGCAAAGCCCCAGATGAGCATCTCCTGCCTCTTCCTTCTGACTTGTCTGCAAGCTGCGGGTCAGCTTCATAGCCCCACCGATGCAGCGCTGCGAGGTGTCAGAAGAAAACACACTTCCAAGAGTTGAATTATGCATCCCCACCAGGTCCAAATGAAAAGCAGTCCTCTAAATATCTGCTTGGGGAACATGAATCCAGGGAGTGAGACCGACAGCTGAGCATAAAGCTATTTTTTAGAAGCTGAGTTTAAGGTTGGCTAAAAATATGGCCTATCCCTTTCAAGGGTTACTTTGCTTACTGTGTTGACAAGAATAAAGCTATTAGTAACAGAGCATTCAGAGTATTTGAGGCTGGTGTTTGTCTGTCAGTCACTCATCCCCCAAAACAGCCTTGTCAACATTTGGAAGGCAAGTGGGATGTATGCTCCAGCACCCTCCCGGGAAGGCTGGGAGAGGGTAATGGAGCTGTAAGAGCTGTGAAAACCTGTGGCTAAAGAAAACAGGAAGGAAAAAAGAAAGAAAGAAAGGGAAAAAAAATCTGTTGAGAAGGAAAAATATTAGAAAGCCCAAAATGTGTGGAAAAACGAAAGGTAGGTTTTAAGGGAAGAAAATAGCCAAGTAAAGGGAAAAAAGCAACGCAAAAATTCTTTATAGAAAACATGAAGATTGAGAAAGTGATATAAGAAGAGACAATGAGTGGAGATTACATGAGGGAAGAGGAAGAGGACACTCACCACAGGAAAATACAACCATCAGCTTTTCCTGGTGCAGAGCAAGAGCTGTGTTTGCACAGCATGAATTCCCAGGGCATGGGCTGGCTCTGCATGGTGAATCACACCTGGCACAAGGTGGGCCAAGTCAGAAGGCAGAATCACCTTCAGGGCTGGGGGGTTGCAGGGATTAGCTCATATCTGTCATTCCTAAAAAAGCAAAAGCTCCCACTTGTGGAAGCTGTGCTGCACGGAGGACTCCCCTTAAAGCCAGGAGTATGTCTACATGTAAAGCGCTTTCCTTAGAAAAAAGAGCTCTGTGCCTCAGGCTCCCTAGAAATACAGGGCTGGGTGGGTACCTCAAACACCAGCCCTTGCAGTCTGCTCTCTAACCCAGCTTACTCCTCTGCCAGGTAGAAGTGACGGTCACAAGGAAATTGGTTTCCTACTTACACTTCTCTTTATCTCCTCCTGCCAGTACAGGAACCTCTGCAGTCTACCCTACATAAACCAGCCTTTTGTCCTCCTCTGCACCTCTAACAGATCCTGTGGCAAGAGCATCTGGTCCTCTCCTCTCCCTCAGCTCTTCACGACTAAGCTTTTAGTGTCACCGTTCCTTTTCCCGACAACCTCTGCATTTCCCCTTGGTGCTCCCTATACACGGGAAGTGCTCTGCTGTTTAACAGCATGTTAACATGACTGTATTTTATTGTACCCGCCTGGCAAGGGAAGCAGGAACCTGGTAGGGCTTGCTCCCTGCACCCGTTGTCCAGGGCAAATTGCCTGCTGGCTTGCTCCCCGGTCACAAGAGCAGCTCCAGCCTTTCCCCTGCATCTCCACCATCAAGTTACAGACCTGCAGAGCCAAGTAATATTCAGTGCTTAGCACAGCAATTTCTGGTGTGACTAATCCTGCAGTTAGACACCTTTTCCCAGGGATCCCACTGCTGACACACGCAGCTCCCTCTCTGCCTGAACCCGCGGCACATGGTGGAGGCGAAGGCGAAGTGAGCTCAGCTTCAGCTGCTGCCAGTGCCCATGTACCACACATCTAAACCGACGGGCTGGGCTGCCTCTCCCACGGCTGAAGGCTTGGACAGTCCCGGTGGTGTAGATCCTCTCACATGGGCTGTATTGGGAGGAATCGGCTCAGCTGAGGATGCCAGGCACTAACTGCGGTCTGCAGAATCAGGGCAATAATCTGTTAGTACAAGAAAACCCTGAAGTGCACAGCCTTGCCTTTGGATGACGGAAATGATTAACCGAGCAGTTTTGAGCCAGAGGGTTTTGCCATTAAGGTACCACTTGTGACAATGAAATGTGCACAGGCAAAGTGTTGCTTTCCAGGCATAACCTGGGGGATGAGGAGTAACTTTACTCGGGCTCAATTTCCACCTCAATCCATGAAGTTGGTCTAAACAGATTGAGAGCTGAGTCACTTAGAGCCATCTTCACAAGGAGCTCATCAATCTGAGTAAACCGTCAGCCCTAGGCTATAGCGCGTGGCTCTCCTCGCTTTCACCCTCCAAAGCAG
This sequence comes from Falco biarmicus, assembly GCF_023638135.1. Lineage (NCBI taxonomy): Eukaryota > Metazoa > Chordata > Aves > Falconiformes > Falconidae > Falco > Falco biarmicus. Next base: position 21,476,308 of record NC_079302.1, on the reverse strand, counting down.
CACTACTGAGGTCAGTGGAGCTCTGTGGATTTACATCAGTATTAGCAAGAGAAGAAATAGTCTCAGTGCACAAAAATGGTTCTGGTCCCGCTTCTGCTGAAGTTCATCTCAAAGCTCTCAGAGGTAGCCAGGGATGCAGCTGACCTGGTCTGTGTGCCCCACGAGCAAGCACACAGCTCAGAAGAAACCACCAGTTACTGCAGAGGAAGAAAGCCCTGAGACGGGGCACAGTTCCTCTCCTCCCACCCGACCCTTCCACTCTTTATCATGTCACCAAATTGCTTAGTGCTGGAGCTGAGCTGAGCCTGGAAAGGCAGCCACCATCAAGAGAGCACAACCCAAATGTGCAGCAAGAGGCTTTCGCTGGGCAGACAAGCTTACTCCCCACAAGCTTACTCTCCACACTCCTCCCCAGGAGGGCACATGGTGAGAAAAAGCAGCAGAGTGTTAGTGGGCAAGGCGTGAGCCGAGCCCAGGTCTCCACGCCCCGCGCCTGTTCCCATGGGCTCCGTGGTGGCGTTTGGAAGAAAACTGGGGAATGAAGTTGCTTTGTGAGCAAAGACCCTGAAAACTCTTGTGGCTTTGTCATTAGCTTTCTAAAGAGGAGTTTCTGTGTCGAAAAACACTACCCATCCAACTAGCTCTCTAGAAAGAAGGGGCAGAGCTACAAACCCACCGGGGGTGAGATCCTGTTTGCTTCACTTGTGAGCCTTAGAACACACGTCAGCCAACAGAGTGTACATACTGTTCGCAGCAGGTTTACAAGGTGGAAACCCTTTTGAGACCTTTTATGGCAGGGAAAGTGGGGTAAATATGCCAAAGATATGAACAAATTCTAAATATTTAGGTGTTTGAATAAATAAAGCTTTTACATATTTTCAAAATCTATTATTCATGGTGTGCTGGGGGTTGTCCAGACTGTGCACCAAGGCACAAAATCATTTTAAGAGGCTAGAAAACTACTTTCAGGCTCAGAAAGTTGAATCAGTTTGTGTGCTGAGTGCTGGTCCTGGACTTCGTATCACTGGACAGATGAACCTCGATTACTTCATTACCAGAGGAGCCACAATTTGTTGGCATCGTTGCCAGATGATGAGTAAGAAGGCTGGAATCAGATTATTTTCTTTGCTAGACATGTTGAGCAAGAAGGGGGTCTCTGTCAGCCATTAACAGCCCAAGACGTATGACATGTCCCTGGGAAGTGGTGCAGCCAAAGGTAGAAATACGTGTCCATGTTAACTCATTCACTAAAGTGAAATCAGTCTAGAAACGACCTGATTTTCAGCTTTATAAAAACGCAGAACATTGGAAGTGCTTTAGTGAAACTGATTGTTTGAAGCAATTGGAGAACCAGAGAAAAGGTCATTGTAATCCTTTTGGGATGCAGCTTTCCAGTTAACAGTATGCCAGCCCAGTGTCACCATCAGAGCTTCAAAACAGGCTTCCTGACTTGATAAAAACACTACCATATTTCTCCTTGACATTAAAATGCCGTTCAGAATCCAGTATTTTCCCTGTGCTGTAATCACACTGTGTGATGTCAGAGCACAGCTAACTGAAGATGGGCTGCTCTGACCTGAGAAACTGTCTCCTTGTATTTGTGCTTTTGTCTTGGCATTTCAGCAGGGTTACAATTAATTAAAATTCCTGATTAATTAAAATGTTTTGCAACAACTACAGCAGCAGCAAAAATTGCTTGGAGAAAAGCCTGTGCGAAGTGAAACTGGAGCCTGGCTGGTATGAATATGGGTGGTGCCCAACGCACACTGTGTGGGCATGTGTGCAGCCTGTCCCCGGGATGATACAGCAAAGGAGGAAGAAGGTAGAGGTTTGGTGGATACTGAGAGGGGGGGGATACAATTTTGCATTACTCTCTGTATTTCCCCTTCTGCTTATAACTCACAGTTCCAGTGCATGGAAATAGAGTGGCTTTCACTACAGCTGGATGAATGCAAAGGTCTGCCAGGAAATTAGAGGACTTGGCCAGTGCTCCTGGTCCCTGTTCTGACAGTCGTCAGCCGAAAAAGTTTATTCAAGTCGCCTTCCCCTTCTAGGGCCTCGGTTTCCCCTCTGTAAAATGGAGACAACACCACTTTTCTATCTTGTATGAAGTGCTATGTGACGTACAGAGATAGAAATACACTCCAGAAAGAGAAATGCATGTTAGTGAGTGACTGTTTCCTTTTGCCTTTGTCAAATCTGTACTATAGCAGAAGCCAGCTCTGGTCGCTCGGAGCTGTGAAGAAATCTTTGTTGTGTTCTGAAAGCCCCGCAGCGGACTGTCATTGTTGAACCCACTGATGAATGGTTCCACTGGGGATCCAGACCTTGCTCATGTGGGAAAGCAGCAAGCCTCAATAAATACCTATGGCTATTGCTGAATCCAGATAATTAACACTTCTGCAATTTTATAAGGAAAATACTGTGTCGTTGCAAAGAACGTGGGGGGCAGCTAGTCCCATTCTGTTCGTGTAAGCAGTCCTGGCCCTGGCATGCCCTCTATGAAATGCCAGCAGAGGGGATGATGTTTCTTCCCCTTCCCCTCCATTTTTTTTTAAACCAGTTTTCTTTGGCAGACACCACTCCCACTTTAGCAATTTAAGGGTTACAGGGAAGAAATCATACTCCAGAAGAGCAATTTCAAAAAACGCCTGTCTGCAAATGGTGTGTGTTTATGCAATGGCTCTGTTCCTGGGGGATATGCAGACTCTGGTCTGCTAATTTTTAGGGCCAAAAATTAAATTTTGCAGCCTCCAGACCAAGAAAGCACAAAGCCAGAAAGAGGGATCTGTTGCCTTGAGTAGGATTACCAGAGCCCTCTTCCCCAGGACATATGCTGGTTCAGGGCAAAAGACTTTCAGGAAGGGATGAAAGACATAACAACCATGGTCACTGGCAATGGTACTGACTCAGTCGGAAATAAAAAAAGTTGATTATTTGATGTTTTGCAGATTTCCAGGTGTTTAAAGAGATGACCGATATGAAATTGCTGCTCTAAAGCATATAAGAATGGCATTTTTCAAATCTCTTATTTTAAAGTATGATGAACACACATACTCCTTTCTAGATATATTTGCATTCTTAAGGTTTATGAGTCCATTGTCAACTTCTATGCTGCTACAGAGGTTGAGATACTTTTTTCCCCAAAAAAAACCCTGAACTTGAGGTCTCTCAAATTCATATGCCTTTCAGAGGGCTTTTAAGGAAAATCCAGGAGGCATCATGAGACTTGCAAGAAGAGCAGGAGTGCGAACTCTGCAGTGGCTTCTGAGCATAGTAAACATTGAAATTATGAGAGTAAAGCCACAGAACCTCAACCATTCTTTTTTTTTTTTAAAGAAACAAATCACCAAGCTCAAATTGATCTTTATACATAAATATTTATTAAGGTAAAGGTCCAGTTAGGTTCACTAACTGCTCCAAAATTTTGGCTGTCAAACTGAAATGTATAATCCCTTATGACCATTTTAAAGATGACCAATGCTGCTTCTTCTTAATTTCAAATAATATTTGCTTAGATTATCCTTCAAAGAGGGATTGGGATTTTTTTATTACTTAAAATCCAGCAGGAAATCAGCTAAGAGAGTCCCAGGCCAGCCACAGCTCCACAGTAGTATGTAATGTGAAAGCTCAGTGAATCAGATTCATTTCCTCCAAGACTCAAAGGCAGCAAAGAGTCATGTTGAATATTTCCTGAGAACACAAGTGACCATGACAAACAGTCCTTCCAACCCGGAGAGGCACCAACCTGTTCTTCCAAATGCTGCAGGGATCACATTTTATTGCTTCTGATCCCTCACCCTTCTTTGTTTAAAATACAGCGGTGTGTTGGGCATCATGCTTTTTCTTCCTCAGGCTCAGCTTTGCAAACAGCTCTGCTTTTCTGTGGGACAGGAAGGCCAGTGGCTGAGAGCTACAAAGTCCCTCTCCAGGAAGCACTGGCTGTGCAGACATGAGCATGTACCTTGAGCTTGCTGAAAGGGGACATGTTTTGGGAAGCGAGGACTAGTGGTTAGGATGTGGAGTAGGGAGGGGATGGGAGACCCTCTGGGTTTGACCCCTGGCTCGGCCAACACACTGCCAGGTGCACAGGCCGGTCCCTCAACTTCTTCACACCTCAGTTTCCCACCTGTAAAACGGAGCAATGGTGTTGCTTTCGCTGTGTGAAGTGCTTTGAGATTCGCTAACAAAAAAATACTTTGGACAGGTATTATTCTCATCTATCCATCTAGTCTTGCCACATCAAAGCAAATCACTCATTAAACAAAACATCCTACTGTTGGGTAGTGGAGTAATTCCACTGGATTGTGGGCAATTGCACCACTGGACGTTAAGTGAGGACAGAATCCGGCTCCAAATTGGCTTAGCAAACATCTCTGCCTCACTTTCCAGAATGCAAAGCTCTCCCATAGAGAGACTGTCTATTGCTTTTACAAACATAAGCAACAATTTCCCCGTATTCAAACACAGGACATGGAAGACCCCAACCTTGCAAACATAAATGCCTCCTTTTAGTGCCCCTGTTGGCTTAGATGGGCCCATACATGTGAGTAAAAGTATGCACAGGCAAAATGCTTAGCATATTAAGGGAAATATTTCTATAATATCAAGCATGATACAATATTAAGTATCATTTCATATAATGTTCATATAACATTAGGGTATATTTAGGGCTAACAACTGGTTATAGAACAGAGAAGCTGACTAGCACCAGGAAATACTAATTAAAATTACAGTCTTTATGCACTCATAGGTTTTCTTTCCCTTTCTGTTCCTCTGCTTTTTGATTAGAAAATAATCATCACATTATACAATATTTTCCTCATTAAACTACAAAAGCAACAAAGATCCCTTGCTTCTTTGGCCAATTAGTGCCCGTGTACAATCATCAGGAATACAAATCAAAGCGTGTTCCAGCTCTGACCTAATAAGCCATCTATGCAAAATCTAAGCTCCCCCTTTTTCTGTTACTACAGGAATTCTTTATTCTCGACCCCAAAGCAATCGGCACTGAACGTAATTCCCTCTCTTAGGAAACTACGAAATGAAATCGCATGGGTTGGGGGCTGCCAGTCACCTCCAGCCCTGGCAGTGCTCTCCCGTGGCTTTGTTTTCATCTACAAACCCTAAATGAATCCTTCTGCACTCTGCTTGGGCGTGGGGCTGGCAGGAGGGTGGCTCACAGGGCACAAGTAGAAAGAGGGAGCTCTGGCAGATTGGAACAGATCTGCATTTTCCTCAGGGCACATCCTGCAAACAGGGCCCTTTGTTCCTGGGGGCTGGTACCCGCTTCTCACCACAAACAGATCCCTTCCCGGCCTCTCCTTTTCTTCTCCTCTAAGAAAAAGGCCATTTTCAGAGTTTGTACTTCTACATCCACCCCCGCCCAAATCCGTGTAAGTTATTCTCACTTAAACCAATTTTACTCTCCCACTGAGTGCCAAAGCGTTGTGAGTTACACTGTGCCACACAACTCACACCCACCCAACATCCATTTTCTGACCAATTTCCTTCTGACATGCATCTTAACCATCTTCAGATTCACTTCTGAATTTGGCCTAAATTGGAGAATAATATGCTGAAGCTCTAAAAAACAGTATGTAATTGATCTCTGCCAGAAGGCAGATCTGATCTTTTTTGCTGTTTTTCAAGGAAAACGAAGGGGGAGGCGCTAAGAAGGGGGCTGTGAGTCTGGAATTTCAGCTCCTTATTTTCTAAGTTCTTCAGCTATGTTATAGAAGGCAATTAAGCGGTGTCTGTTCATCAGTGTAATTCTACTTATTGAAATTAGTTAATAAGCCTATAATTAGTTTCCCTTGTCAAAAAAATGTTTCAGTGGAGAATGTTTTCAGAGTGGCTTTAGTATGTCTACTTGCCTACAAGTAATTAGTTTTAATATTTGTCCCGTGGTTTTGGAAATCCAGGCAATAGGTTCCACCAACACGTTTCCCTGTCTGCTCTTCAAGGTCCCCAGGGTAGTGCATCGCCTGACACAAGTCCACCCATGTGCTCATGCCTGATCCTCCTGCCCCTCTTTCAGTTAATGTTTTGATTTCTTGGCCAATTTTGCCAAATCTGGTAGAGGCCTCAAAGGCACTGAGCCCCTGGAAGCGTTATGAAAATACAAGGCACAGCAGAGGAGAGAAACCCTCCCCATTCCCTCTCTCGGGGACAGGCAGATACCCCTGAGGAACCTGACTAGCACTCACCCTTGAGACAATTCCTGAAGCCAGAACTCACTATTTCCACTGCTCAAGGTGGGATTTGATTAATCTGGAGGTTTAAAAGGAGAGGGGAGAATCAGCCAGAACATATGTCTCTCTGCAGCAGGCACCGTCTTCCCATGCTGGATGTACAGTTCCTAGCACAATGGGATCTTGCTTAGGTTTAGTGCTCCAGCAAAACCCTGAGTTAATCACTGTAAGAGAGCTGTCCTGCTCCCTTACTAACTTCCACTGGATGGTTCTCCATGGAGGAGAGACTTCCTCCATCACTATGAACCTCCCTAACCTAATTACTGCTAATCAGCAGTGTGAAGAAAAGCATTTTCTCTGTGTCTCAGGTGCGAAGCAGGTGGGGCAGCCAAAACTGTTGAGTACAGACATCCATTTGTTTAAGCAAGTGGGGAAAGTGATGGCAATGCACACTGCAAATCCTGCAGCAAGTCAGAAGAGCTGAAACCCCCATTAAATGTTGGAATTTGGTCTGGAAGCTGTGGAATCCTTTTGAATTTTCTAGGAAGGGCTATGGGAAATTTAGTGATGGTGAAAGGGCGGAATTTGCCTATTTCTGCTGTGATTCGCCTCACTGCAGAGCATGCAGGTGCCCTGCAGCTCGGGGCTGACCCAGTATGTTTATCTGCTGAACCCATCAAACCACCTCTTGCCACATGCTCCAATCTTCCAGACCAAATTAGTGGTGGCTTTGCTGCTCTAAGTGGAACAAAAGTCACTGTCATGTTTCACTTGGTCTCTTGTTGCTCCTTTGCTTTATTTTGGGTCCTGCTGCCTGTCAGGGAAGAAGCACGATCCTGATTTTGTGAAGTTCAAACACAGATTTTCACTTTTAAGCAGAACAGCCCATCGCCAAATGGTTAATGACCTTTATGGGTATCCTGGAAAACCAAATCTTTCTCTCAAAGACAGGTCTTCAGGGTGTTTTCTGGCCTGCTTTAAGCCAGCATGTATCAATTGCTGTCCTCAAGTTGGCTAGGCAGCGCAGGCACCGACGGTGTGATGTCCCCCACGTGCCCTGTGCTGGCAAACCACAGTTCCCTCTACGCTATCCACTGTTCCAAGGTACCACAGAGGCAAATCATTTCAGATCTCTGTGATAGAAGCCTTGGCCTCTAAAAAGCAAACCCATCAAAAGCACGCACTGTTTTGCATTTAATGGGATGCATTTCCAGGTTATTTGCTGTGCTGATCAATGCCTAGAAAAATACATCTTTGGCTAGGTGTGCAGAAACACGCATCATCTGCAAAACAAGAATGTTACAGAAACAAGTCTCTCTGATGCAGAGGAAATTTTGTTAGCCTGACACAATCTCAGAATAGTTAAACAGGGCAAAACAATGTGTATTTGTGTTCAAATCCTGATGATGTTTATTTACCAGGACAAATATAGCTGAGGGTAGCAACTTATCAACACTTGCTTTATTTCAAGAGCAAATTGCTACCATGGAACCAGACACTTGATGTTTCCCTGCTATCACCCAACAAAGAAAGCTCGCTTTACTAACTCAGCTAATGACCGGCAAAGTCGCCTCACATGGATTATAAAAATAAAAAGGACAAAAGGTTCAGGATGAAAAATAACAATTTCCCTTGCTTGCTTTTGTGATCAAACAGTGGGGAATTTGCAGCAAAACCCTCTGCTTTGAAATAGAAAAATAATAGTAACAGTGAAAATAAATGACAAGGTCTTGGTTCTATTGAGCTTTACTGAGCCCGAAAACCCACAAGTTTTGCTGCTGGAGAGTGTATGGGGAGTCATTCAAAAGTCGAGAATCAGCAGAGAGGGATTAGTGCCTTCCAATAACTGCTCTAACTACAAAGACAGTAAAAGGCTCAAGCAACATCCATTATCTTATCCCTTTATACTGGCTCATGGCTCTGAGCTTCATGTGTACCTTGTTTACTGTTATGGCAACAAAGCAAATTTGATCAGAGCAACACCAACAATCACCTTTGGTAAAAATCTTCCTTGATACTTCTAGAAGTTGTTGAGCTACTGGACCCCAACTCTGGCTTTCCCAGAGTGTGGAATATGCTCTGTCTTGCACAGCCTGACTGCACCTCTGCATCTGCATCTGACGCCTGCGTGCAGGTCTACGCACTGGCACGCCCTGACCTTTGGGACAGACTCCCCTTCCCGTTCCTGGACTGGCCAAAGGAGCCCTCCACACCTCAGCTAGGCTGGATGGGCCTAGGATGCTTTCAGTCTGTTCTGTGCAGGCATTAAAAAAACCCACGTTATTCTCTTCCCTCAGCTGTGATAAGAGCTCTCTTTCCCTATGTTTTGCAGTACCCACAGACAGATTTACTTAAAAGATTCATAATGTAAGAAATCAACTGGAAATGGAAAGTTCAATATCAGATGAAATTGGTTTGGGTATCTGTGAGACAGCATATTTATCTACTAGGTTCCCAGAGACGTCAAGCACTGAATCAGTTATCTTAGCACAAATCTACAGATTATAAATTCTCTCATTTTGGGTTTGAAGTCACACCTCCACCCTGGTCATTAAACAGCACTTTACTGCTATTCCTTATGGCCACATGACGAAATACTCTGCCCCTTCTGCTTTACTGTTGACATGTTTCTAGGATAAAAAAAGATAAGTAAAAGCAATCTGCATACTTATGTATTCTCCTCTCCATGCAAAAATCTATTTATAGCAGAACTTCTTAGCTGAAGAACTCAGAACACTTGGCGAACTGAACTCGTTGGTGAGTCACCTGGCCCTCTGAATCTTTACCGTAGCAGCCACTCCCTAACAAGATAGCGACCCGAATTTAGCTTTGAGCATGAACAACGCACGTGCTAAACCCTACTCTGAAGTGCAGTACAGGCTTGCAGAGCACATTTGGTCCTGAGGGCTGATTCACAGACTGGCTGCACCTGGAGCCTTGCAGCAGTGAGATGAGCACGCATGGGGAAGGGCAGGCGGCGGTGTGAGTAGGGCCACTGGATGACTCTTGTAGCCAGGTTTCCATTTATTTGGCAGAGAGAAGCAGTTAACTCTTCCCTTTTGGGCTTGTGTCTTGGAGGAACCGCCCTGTAAGGCGCCCTGTAAGGCACTGGCCCAGAGCAAGAGACTAGTGTCTCTTGATTCACCTCTGGGTTTGTATTTCCAAACTGAAGACTTTTCTGGGATGATCAAGCCCCTGAAAAATGCTCCCCTTGGGTCAAGTTGGGATGACTGTATGATGAACCTGTCACACAAGGCTAGATTAATGGTTCCCTGATACCAGCGAGAACCCCTGGTTTCCACACCTACACTGCCACTAGTTCAGGGCTTAACATCAAAAGTGAAAGCCTGATTTTTCTCAGCTTTTAAGTGAATTCAGTGTAGACTGGTCTCTGCTCCAAAGTGTTCCCGTAGTTTGTGCTGTATTCATATGGTGCCTCTTTGTGGGGGAGATGACGTGTGCAGTGTCTAGGCTCTAGGAAGACATGAGGCTACTACATTGGCTGGCTTCCACTTTAACGCAAATGTGTCACAGGGGTTGTTACAAGGGGTTACGTGATGAAGAGGAGGCCACAGTGCTTTCCTGCATTTCTGTGTAAACCAGCAAGCAGCAGCCCTTTTTTGTGTGGGTGTAGTGAGATCTTGAAACCAGCTTACACTGCCTACCAGAGCAGTATGGGCCATTCGCTGTCTGCAAATTGACTGGAGAAACCCACTGAACTAAGGCAACCCACGGCAGGACAGATGGTATTTCTATATGAGAAGTTTGTTATATATCTCAGGGATGGGGCCTTAAGGAGATCCCTAAGCTTGAGAAATATGAGTCCCTCTATTTCCGTCCCTGTGTTTTTATGTCAGAAAAGGCAGAGGGTTTGGGAAAGACAGGCAGAGCCCAGATCCACCTTAAGCACCACCAAAGAGATGCAGCCTAAAAGAAAAGATAAGCCCAACAAAGGCGCTTGCTGAAAAGCCAACTATATCAACAAACCCCAGTTACTGCAGCTCAGTGACTACGTTGCCCAGTGACTCCTGTTCAATAAAGGGCCGATTCTCCTCCCTTTTGGAAAACAATGTGTTCCACACACTGAAATAAATAATAGCCCCTCGCCAAGCCCCCGGCAGTGTCAGGGGATGTCAGGCTCTGCTCTGAGAATAACAAAGGCATCAGCATGCAGCCAATCTCCTCCTACCATCTCAGGCTGCCCTTGCTGCGCTGAATGAAATTTTTTCTCCTAATAGAAACGCAGAAAAGCTCCAGTGCAGATAATCCTCTGTTATAATGGCAGTACATTGGGGACAGGGGCCAAGCAGTGTAAAGAACAAGCCAAATCTCTTCTACTTAAAGCCTGGCCTGAATGTGATAATGTAATGACTTCAGTCCGGATGTTTCAAATGCCATTCATTGGGATTGACATAGCATATAGGTGATAGCCACTAAAATAATTAAGAATGAGGAACTGAACAGATAGCATCAGCCAACTTCTTCCCAACAAAGCTAGTATCTTTTTGCAACTGGTCTAGAAGACCACCTGGTCTAAACACGGCTTAGTCCAAACCAGCCAGAACCCTTTCACTCCTTTTCTCCTTTGCTTTCTGTAGAAGGATCAACACCCCTCTTAAATACAAGCTGAAGACCCAGGCACCTTCTTTGCAAAGGCAAAGTTCTCGGCTATTTCATGCCTAACCTCTTTCTGGCTGCTGCTGATCACACTTTGCACTCAGAACTTGATCAAAAGCCCACTGAAGTCCTTGGGAAGATTCACATTAATTTCACCATGTTCTAGATCAAGCCTATATAGTATGAGTTTCTTCTAGCAACGTAGGTTTCCAAAAGCGTGGTAGCCCTGGCTGTTGTTTAGCTTCCTAGTATCTGTCACAGCTAAGTATTATTTCTGGTTTACAGAAATAAAACACAGCTCAAACCCCGATACTACATGCAAGCCTAAAATGGCTTTCAGTTACTATTAGCAGGCTTTTAAATGGGATAGTGGTGACACCCCAAAAGCGGCAAAATACTTATAGGAGAAATTAAGCTGTTGGAATGACTGGTTATACTGAACATGCTCCTCACACAGCTGGCAAAGAGCAAAATAAAGTTGAAAGAAATTGATGATGACCACTTTCTGGAAGAAAGACAGTTTATCTTAAGAGAGAAAATACCATTCAGCCTCTTTGCTACAGCAGCTTATGATACCGAGCATTTGCACACCTCTCCCACAAAACAGGAAACCAGAAGCAACCAGAATAACCACATCAGATCACTTTCTGTATTCCATACTGGCACAACTGAGGGCAGAAGGTAAAACGAGTGCAATATGCCACCATTCTGATTTTAATATATCCAGCTAGCATCATTCTGATGGCTACATAGGGTGGAAAGCAACAGGGGATTAAGTTCATTGTCCCTTTCAAGTCTTCCAGTTGGCAAATAAACTCAGTCCTTTAGGAAAAAAAAAAAATCTCATACATCGGACAAGCCTTGGAATGGTTACAAGCCCAAGACTTATTGTTCTCTTTGGATTTGTTGCAAGCCCTAGGCACACCATAAAAGACCCTTATTTGAATGTTTTTATCTTTCTGGTCCTTTAGCTCCTTCCAGGGCAGTAGTTTATTTTCTTCACCATTGCCTTCTTCGTTTGCTAGGTTTAGAATGAAATCAAGAGTCTTGAGCAGGGCATCAATGCTAGTCTGAATTTTCCTTGTCTCCTGTTTAATTGAATTTTCATTTGTATCTCCTCAGCTGTTTCCCCTCCAAGGCCTTTCCCCCTCCTGCCCCCCTTTTCTCCACTCATCCATATAGATCATACAAGTGTTTCTGCCAAGCACCAGCTGCAGATACAGCAAGTTCCTGGGCATCTTCTACTTTTAGAAAACCACCAAGAGGCCAAATAACACCCGTGCTTGTTCTGTGAAGCTTGAACCCTGCTTTTCAGAAAGACCAGTCTCTTCATTAACTCTACTGCTCTCTCTGAAACACATGTAAGACATGGAGGACTGCAGAGGTACACATTTGTCAATGCAGAGGACAAGGAGCCATGTGTGGCTTTACAGTCTCTGTTCTGCTGGGTCACCCAGCCAGCCAGGACTCTGAAACAGCATTATAAAGAATCACTTCTAGATTTCTCCTCCACGTTCCCCCAAAGCTGCCTTGAGCTGCTGGCAGGCCAGCACTCAAAATGCAGTCCAGCCATGACCTCTCTACTTAAGATTCATTTGCTATCAGTGTAATCTCTTTTTCAGCTTTGAGTTTGCTTTCTTTGACACAGCCTATTACAAATTCACCAAGTGGGATCTGAGATGTAACCACTGAAACCTTCCACATTGAACTGGAATCACTTCCTCCAACCACTTCCTTCCATTGTGGGGACTGAACAATTCCTGTCGGTGGTTGAGGATAGCCTCTCTCACACTGGAAATCTTCAGTATGGGAAAAGCAAAGCCCCACCAATTTCTCTGCCCATATTTTGGTAAAAAGGCTAGGAAAGATACAGTTTAGCCCAGAGATTCACCAGTTCATATTTCTACTCCAACAGCTGATAGTTAAGAGCTCTTCTGTACTGAGAAGTGATTAGGAGAAACAAGAGGAAATTTCAGACAAAAAAATTCAGGCTATTGGAGAAAGTTCTTTAATGTGAAATTGATCTGCAGTTAGGAGTGATGTGCAATTGTGAAAAAATTGGTGTCTTCAGGCCATTTACAAGTAAATCACACAGAACAAATATGTGATCAAGAAGAGTTCTGCACTAGGACAGAGCTGGACAAAATGACCTTTCCATGATCTACTCCATCACTAAGTAGTACAATTTCTGCTTGTAATTCATTATTCTGAAGCTGTTTACCATTTTGTTCATGACAAGGGCAACTTCCATCAATCAGTTCTTGAACCTGGAATTCCTGGCTTTTTATCAGAGGAAACCAAGATTCTCATTTGAATATTCACCTTTCTTACTCTTGTACATGGCACCTGATCCATCCCTGAGAAGCTGACATTGTCTTTGACACTGCTGCTCTGTCAATCTGACATAACCTGACAGATATTCAGGATATGTTTTGCTACTAAGTGAAAAGACTACAGCACTTCAGTCATTAATAATTAAGTGTGACTTTGCTATTGGATATAAGATCTGCTTCTGTTCCCCTGTACATCTGCATTTATTTTTCCACTCTTCACACTGCTGTTGGGTATATACTGCATAAACTTTGGGCAAATGGCCCAGTGTCTCCCCACTTACAGTCAGGACCACTACTTATGATAACTTGTATTAAGGAGGCCTTCCAGGATAGAATAAATCAGAAGTTAAAGAAGGCTTGCTTGTAATTGTGGTTGAATTGAAACTGTTTCTTTCCCTTTCCTCTGTGCGTTAGTGTTGGTTATGGAAGGATGTATTTTATAAAAAGGAAAAACACATGGTTATCATTTTGTCTTCCAGCCTGCCGAATTTTGGGTCCTGCTTCTGCAGCCTCATTTAGGAAATTAAGTCTTCAAGACCTACCATGAAAAGGGGGCTTGCTAGGATCTCTCTTGTTGTTGGCATTCTCTTATGGTCACATCCTACCGTGTGCATCTAACACTGCGAAGGGGGTGTTGCCATTTCTCCTGCCAGCCTTTGCCCTTCTTAACAGCTCTGACAGCTCTGATCCACTTATTCTTGGCACTTGCTTTGAGCACGGTTCACATAAAGGTGTCAGTGTCCAGTCTGTGCACTGTTGTATCAAGCTGTTGTCAGTCTTCTGGATGACTGCTTAGGAAACAATCTTGTTTTGTTATCCAGAGCCTGAACTCGATCATGATTCCTTGTTCGACTCCTGCTTTTAAAGATCAAGCTCTGTCTCTTTCTGCCTTTTGTCTGCATTTCACTGTCTGCACTAAGTTCTTGTCTTGACTGGTGGTGTCAGACCTCTGGCAGGCTGGCCATTTCTCTCCTGCTTGTTTATCAGTGGTCTTACAAGTCAACAAAGTAGATATTTGGGGCCTTAATTTCTGTTCAGACAGGGGACAATGTAAGAACTTAGTTGAAGCTGGAAGGTCACGGGTGCAAAAGGCAATGGGAGAGGTGGGTTGTTCAAATTCAGAAGTAAGTGGGGCTTCAGAAAACACTGAACTGTCTGGTGTTTTCCCAGGTTACTTAACACACAGCATCTTCTTCTTGGGAAAAAAGGCTTATTGTATGAAAGCTTCTTCTAAGGAAAAGAGGAAGACAAGACTTATGGAGGAAAGGGAGATGGGGCAGGTTCCTCCTGGAGCTTTTTTGAGGCTATAAATGTGACAAGTATCTTTCACAAGAAGGACCTTCTAGTCTGGTTTACTTACAGTAAGAACACAAAAGGTGTCTTACTGAAGCTGTGAACTGGTAGTGAGCCCTTGTGAGGCAAGGGGAGCACTGAGGTAGCTTGCTCACTGAATGGGGTACAGAGTGAAGGTGGTGATTCTGTACGTAGTGCTCCTCCCTTTACAGTGCAGCAGAGTCCTCTGCAAACCACCTCGGGCACCACTGTTAGGCTAACCACAGGAATACCAAGCTTTTAATTGCAGGCTTCAAAATATGCTCCCATTAAAATGGAATTTGAAAATGTTGTTCACTACTTGTGTAATCAGGATCCTGCAGCACTTTGGCAACACAGTGGAGGAAAGTTACCTTACGAATTATGAAGACTGCATCTAAGGCTGAGGGGAAATAGAAGAGAGAAGTCTCCAAAGCCCAGAACAACTAAAGCTTGTTACAAAACCAGAGAGATCATTCTAGTGTGAAGCAAACCTGAGCTTTGCATTAAAAATGTAAATGTGATTGAAATAGCATAACCAGATTAAATGGATTTGACCTCTACAAGCATAAAAGATGGTTTAAATACACTGAAACAGCAATGAGCGGCTGCATTTCCCTTTTCATTGCATTGTGTATCACAGGAAATTTATTTAAAACAACACAGAAATTTCAAACCAGTTGGGGGTTTTTTTGCATTTCTTTTATAGGAACTAATAGGAGAAAATAAGGCTGGTTTGGAAAAAAACACCCGCCATTTAAATGCCTAAAGGTACAGAAAGACTTCTGAAAACTACTTTTCAAAGTCTTTGAATGTGACTGATTTACCCTCAAAACACACAGAACGAGCCAGGAGTGACTGAATCTTTAAATACAATCTCACATCTCAATTTTCTGTACACTGCTGCCTTATGGGAGCATTTGATGGACATTTCTTTCTGGGTTTTTTTTTTGAGTTATGTTAACCCAGATCAGCACCAGAGTCTGGTTCACTGTACTGCCATACGTTACTATACAAACATCACCATACTGCCATAGATGAGCAGGGACAGACAGATGCAACTTAAATCCACCCCACCAACAAAAAGAGATGTTAATCAAACCCCAGCTTAGGATTTCAGAAGACTGCCTGTGAAATGTTGCATGGAATAAATCCAAGAAAACAACACCTAAAAGCAAAAAAACAAAGTGGTGTGAAGGGGAATTAAAAGCAGTAACTAAATATTCCCAGCTAAGCCTCACTTTTTCTGCATTCTAAGGGAAAATTCTGGTAACACTGCACAACTTTTCCCCTCAACTGGTTTCCAAATAGAGGGGCAGTTCTTTAGTTAAAACAGACATTACAGGAACATTGAATAAGGAGACTAATTTGGATTTTCTTGTCACAGAATCATTGAATAACTTGGGCTAGAGGTCCCTGCCTAGAGCAGAGCTACCATCTCACGTAGGTCAGGTTGTACAGGGCCTCATCCTGTTGAGTCTTGAAAATCCCCAGGGATGATGATTTTCCCTTTCTCTGGGCCCACTTCCACTTTTGCACCAACCTCCCCATGAAGTATTTTTTCCTTATAGCCTATCTTCATTTAGATGAAATGCGTGGCTGTTGCCTCTCATCCTTTCATCATACATCTCTAAGAAGAGTCTGGCTTCATCTTATCTCTAGCCCTCTTTGGGTGATGGAAGAGAGCAGTGAGATCTCCTTTAGCTTCCTCTTCCCCGGCTCTGTTGGCCTCCCTTCACTCAACCTGTGCACCAGCCCTGCACACTTTGCTGGCCCCAGTTTACTAGTGGTTTACCCTTTGGCTTAGGAGACCCAAACCTGAATGCCGCATTTCAGATGCAGCTTTGCGAGTACCAAGTAGTGGGGAATAGGCAAGATTTATTCCCAAATGATTTTGCACAACCTCATTTCTTGAACTGAATGAATACATATATAAAATACTATAATTAAACTTGCACTTCCTGATACCAGAGAGTATTTTTCCTTCTCCTGATACACATAACATGGCAAATAACTGTAACTGAAATAAATTTGAGCTGGTACCTGAGAGCACCTGAGGCAAAAAAGAAATGAGGGTGTCATGAAAACAGCCACAACACTATAATATTTTTTTTTCGTAATCTCTATTTTCCAAGAGGTGTAACAAACAGAATGAGTACTTGGACAAAGGCTGAATAAACAAAGTGACACTAAAATGGGGTGGCAGTCAGCACAAGCAGAGATGATGTGGTCTTCAACAAAGCTTAGGTGCACACTAACCTGTTTGTGTGCAGTAACCTAGTTCTGTTCAAGCCCATTGATGCTGATGTGGACATTATTAGAAAACTCAATTGTTCTGGGGTTTGGGATCCGAGTGTGAATGAAACATGAGCTATGTCTAATGCTGGGACTTAACTACATACAGATTAGTAGCATCTCCAATTTGGCAGCACTGCAAGTCCTGTGGCCTCGCTGTCAGCAGTACCGAGCAGTTGTTACTGTCTTGAAATCAGCCAGCTGTGGGGCTCAGCGCTTCTGAAAACTGACAGCGGAGAGTTAAGCACTGAGCAAGTCTTCGGGAGGGTGAAGGCAATCATTCTGCTGAATGAAGAGGACTCTCCTGGACAGCAGACAGTGCGGGATGTGTTAAAGAGCTTCAGACAGGCTCTGCACTGCATGGGTTTGTGCCCAAATTAATGAGGGAGCCAATAAAAATGTTATGATCTTGGTTATTTTAAAAAACTCGGTATATTTATCCAGTTACTGTGGAATTTAAATACACTATTTTGGTTGGGTTTGTATCATCATTATGGACACTTAGTAAGTTTTTTCTATTTTTTTACAGGAAACTCCAAAACCCTATTTCAAAGTCCTGTGCAGGAGTACTTTAAAAAATCAGAATTTAAATTTAATCCTGAATATCTGCTTATGCCAGACAGATAGGAAAAGTAGTACAATTTGATCTCGTTGATCAGGACTGAAAGTACCAGTGTAATAATTCGATTTTCATGCTCTGTCATGTAGAAAAACTTTACAACTTGTTTATCCAAATATGAATTAAAAATAAGGATCAGTAAACGGAAGAAGTAGATAAATAAAATAGTAGATAAACAAAGCCTAAATTCTGACTTACCAAACCATAGGAAAATTACTAATTTCTACTTCTTTATCATTTTTGGGCTCTCTCTTGCTGTTTCTAGCAAGGTTGGTGTTTTTTAGTTCACTGTTGTTTTTTTTTTTAGTAATTAGCTACGGTGAAAGACCCAGAACAGACATCATTACGATGAAGGAACATACCAAGATTTTGATTCATTACCAGTACTGAATCCCCCAGTGCCAGCACCAGCTCTCACCTGTTCTGCACATCCCACCTCACCACAGAGTTAAGACCTGGCAGGCCCCAGCAACACAGCAACACGCTTGCAGGGGAATTCCTGTCAAGCACAAGGCTGCTGGCAGGATGGGGGTCTTGAGGGCCCTTCCTCTTTTCTAACATCACCCTGATGCCATCAGTCAGCGTTGGAGAAATGCTGACCCCTGAGCTGGGATTGGCAAAGCACTCTCCTGTTCCTTCTCACCAGCGTTTCATGAGGGCTTGGTGCACACAGGGAGAGGCAGATAACAAACCCAGGACCATCAGCTCGTGCATCTACTGTTCAATTTAAACATCTTAAATGCACACGTTGAGCAGCATCAGGTCTCCTGCTGAAGAACTGTCTGGGCAGCAACCACCTTGAAAGCAACAAGTTGATACAGCACTGTGGGGTTTTTACAGCCAAGCTGTAATATCAGGAGAATATAAATTTATTTTATGTCTACATTGAGGAAAACAAGGGCATGCTACTAGAAGCTTTCTGCTTTATTAAGTAAATATCTTTTCATTCATGTGGAAAAATTTGTCCAATTTGGCTAAATAATTAATCACCGATGGGTGACTGGTGATTAACGAACAGCACGATGACATTCTGAGGTGTATGTTTATCATGGCAATTTTCTTTCATCCCAGTGATTTGTGCTAGTGTTACTGATGAAGTATGGTGATAAAGGCTCTGCAATGTTTGCGGTGCGGGTACGCACGTCGTGGTGGTAAGTATGTGCCCATTTTAGAATCTCTAGGCAATAAGATGGGGTCCCCACCTAACCTTGGAAAGGAGCATCTTACCTCGTGGGCATCGGTGCACCTTATCAACCTGCCAACAAGTGACTAATTTCTCATTCTCACAAGGGCCACATGGAAAGAGCTCTATTTGGCCAGTGGAAAGAGCTGTTCCAGTTGCAGAAAGCTATAGCTGCCCCTGCTGTAATTCCCTTTTGCACTGCTTATAGATGTAAAGAGGCTGTGAGTAAATAAGAACAGATTCCCAAAATACACTAAATCAAAACCTCTGTTCTGCACTACTTAAGCAGCCAACCTGATATTGTTACATTTAAAACTTATTATGAGAATGTTATGTCTCTCCTGTGGATGAAGCTAAGCGGAAGCCTCCATGCTGTGGAGAAGCACGTGCCCTGCCATGTCAGCCTTAAGAGGAGCACGAGGAAGGATGACGAACTCACGCAGGTTTTGCTATCGCGATCTCAAATTAGGGCATGCAGATCCACATCGGGGTGCCCTGGAAGTGATTTGAAAATCTCACCATGAACTTTGGAGAGTACCAGAGCTGGCCTGCACCAGTTCCACACAAAATTCCTCCGTAAATACAGACATGGTACTATTACATTGAGAGCCGTCAAAATGAGATAACTTCTCCACCTCTGCTACAAAGGCAGGAGCTGGATTACAGCAAGGCCCCTGCTACTGAGGTGGCAAAGAACAGGGCTGTAGTGAATAAGAAGCACTGTACTGGCAGTGAGGAAACATCACTACATGACTGCGAGCTACCACATACCACAGCTCCAGAAATCTAGCAATAAAACCTCTCATTGTTGTCTAGATTATTCTGCCTAACATCCATTTTGTGCACTCAGCTTTCCGTATGCAATTTTTTGCTTAATGCTTTAAAATTGGAGCTGCTAACTCAAATCACCTCTAACGGGGAGAGGATAACTCACCATATTCTGCTAGGAGGTAGTACACATTTTTATCATTTAAGTGATATTTTCCTCAATACAGGCCCATTCTTATCTCATCTCCTTCTGTAATGATTCCCAGCTGATGCAGAAAAGTCTTGTACCAGACTGTTACGGTGTGTACAAGTTGCTGTTGATGATGCTCATGTAGACAAGAGCATTTAATACAAGTCTGGAGTTGCTGGAGAGCCTCAAAGCATGTTGAGTCACTGCTCTGCCTTTCAGACTGTTTTAAGCACTGCAGGGGTTATGTTTCAGAGAAGGGACATGCACTGAGGTGAAACGTCCATTCCCAGCCTCCCTGCCAAGATGCTAACACTGGGGTGATGAATTCTCTGGGTATTTCTAGAGTAGGGTGTTCTTCTGAACCAGTGAAAGCCTGCTGGGCCCCTCTTCACTCACTAAAGCAGCTCCTGCAGACATGGCCTCCCAATGTGAAACACATACCCCTGCATTTCTACGCAAAGTAGCCTGCCAAATGCCAAAAAGAAATTCCCTTTCCACGTTATTAAACCCCATTATTTCCTACCAGCACTGGATTCTGCTTCCGCCAAAACCTGCTCCCACGTCTTCCCTGAACAGCACAATCCTAAACAGAATCAGACAGCACCTTTAGGCTTTCTCAGAGAACAGCGACTGGCACCTCAATGCCCTTGCTAGGACTGGCACCTCGCAACCTTCCCCCAAAAGCAACTCCTGCAACGTTAACCAGCATAATTTCTGATGGAGGATTGGACAAGTTATCCTGTATCAAACAGAATATATGATCAATTGTCTTTGGCTCCTGAGGACACAAAGTCCCACAGGATGGCCTGATGGGGGAGAGAAGGGTTACTAATACCCATGGCCTAAAATCATTAAGTTGTGGAAAGACTCTGTGTTACCCACCCCTCTTTTCTTTCCCTCAAGCTGGTGTACTCCAGCTCCTTTGTTTTAAGCTTACAGGTTTTATACTCGATGAAAGGTCTGCTGATGAACCAATATAATTTTTGGTGACCAAGCAGAGCAGGACATGCCCAAGAATAAAGAAAAACAAAGCAGTTTCAGCTCTGCCAATCCTTCTCTTTCAAAGGCAAAAATATTATTGATTAGCAACTCTAAAATAGGTGTGATGTCATCTCACTACAGTTTCCTGGGCTCCCTTCTGAGACAGTGCTCTTCAGTTCTTTCTCAATTAACTTGAAAGCTGGGGAGGGTAAGGATTTTTATTGGTAAGCTGAGAAATGCCTCCATCAAGAATTTTATTCTATTATCACAATAAGCACACAATGACTGAGCTTTGGATTAAAGGACTTTTTTCTCCCTTCTGCTCAGCACTAGGAAACCATCAGTTCCTTTGCTTTGTGTTATCCACTAGCATTTTTCAGTCTTTTGCATCTTCTGATTTTAGGCAGAATCCTAACAGCATCTTATAATCAGGACTGTAATCCTCCAGCCTCCCTACATCTGCCATTTGCATGAATGGTCTTAAAGTAAGAATGATTCAATTAACAGTTATGGGGATTTTTACATTAGGCAGAGCATTTCTTCACCATTAGGAAAACCATGGCAAAACTCTTCAGTATTTCTTTCTAAGAATGAAATAAAATAATTTTTGAGGCAAGAAAAATGGCCTTGGGTTTAATGTGCCAATGCTTTTTAAAATGTGATTTCCAGACCTTTTTTTCCTTGTTCTTGTGAATGAAATTTAGCCATTTCCAGTATCCCACCAAGTGCCACACAAACACCTGAAATTCATCAAATCTCATAAAAATTGTACATTGAACAGATATCACCTCCAGTGTAGGAAAAACCTATCCCAAAGTCCAGTTAAGTCAAAAAGAGGATCTGGGGTCAGTAGCATTCAAATTGATTTGAAATAAGTGAGGTTGCCGGTTTCAATCTTGCTAATGCAAAAAAAAACCCCAATAAAACAAAACAAAAAAAACCCACGCAGGCATCAAAAATAACCAAGCAATTAATATGTATTTTATTTCCTTGTCTTCATTTGGGCTGTTTTTTATTTTGATCTAAATTCTTGAATTCTTAGGCTAGAATAAGGACATTTATTTTTTAACTTTTCTATGAAGTAAGGAGAGGTGGAAGTTTTCTTTCAAAATCAAAACAGAGGACTAAACAAAGAATCCCTGAAAACAGAGCTTGCCCAGTCATCATGCGAGTCCAGGCTTCACAGAAGCAATTTCAGTCTCTACAGAAAACCGCAAATCTCAGACTTGCAATTGCACCAGAAAGAATGACAAGACTCTTAAACACCCTGGCCACCTGAATTTCAGGACGTTTTGCCAGTTCTCTTCAGCCAGAGCTCCTCTTCACACTCTTATAATGAATGAAGGACCAAATCCTGTCTTCTGCACCCAGTCATGCTCAAGGGTTTAACCATGGACTTCAGAGTATAAAGGATATGCCCTTCTGTGAACCACTGCTGGCTCGTGAGAAAAGCTTTTTACCTTTCACCCAGCTTGAGCAGGAGGTAAATGAATTCAGAAGTTTGCAAAATCGAGCTCTTAGCCCCTGCACTTGCATCAGGCTTTCTGGCTGCAAACTCACTCATTTCAACACCGCTTCAACGCTCATTTGTGATTTTGTATCCTGCAAATCCAGGAGAAACCAGGGGAGCTTGATACTTAAAGGGGTAGGCTGTAACTCTGCAAAGCATCTGAAGAAAACTAGCTCTACCACAGGTAGCTAATTATGAGCCTGTAAGGCATTATTGACTGCCTGGCTCTCATTGTCCAGGTAACCTGCTCCTGCCTTGGCCAGCAGCAAAGCATTTCTTCATGTCGCTCTTTCTCTTGACCAGACCAAGCAGAAGAGCCAACATAGTGCCTCTACTTCCATTATTTGTCTCTTTTTCATTCCTCTCCCATTTTGATTACCTTCCCTGTATTCCCTAGGTAAGCATACTGGAGAACTCACATCAGATATGAAGTTGTATCCCAGACAGTTGGGAAAGGACAGACTAAAGAGGAAAACCACAACCTTTCTGCATTTGTCATGACTCAATTTAATGTCTCTTACAACTTCTGGGTTAGCCAAGCCATAAAACAAAACAGATCCCCGGTTACATTTGTGCAGCAGATTTGTCTCTTTCTTCAGAGCTCATTAAAAGAACCGCTTTCATCTCATTAGATTGCTAAAACATTTCCAACAGGACTAGATGTGTCATGTCAGAATATGACAGGCAAATTTCTTTTAAGGTTTTAAAACTAGGTTGAAAGAGGAGAAGCTATGCAGTTCACTGTTGTCACTGAAAGATATTTTTACTTTTAAGAGTCCCTAAAACAAGAAACAAATTAAGAACTGTCAAGGAAAAAGAAAACACCCAAACTCAAAATGTATTCCATCTTGCCTGCTAATACTGTTACTTCTTTCCCCTGAAATCTCTCTCAGTCTAATAACAAGAACAGTAAGTACAAAAGAATGAACTACGGTTGTTAATGTTTTGGCTTCTAAGCACAATTAATAATCCAAAAGGAAGGAAGGAAGTGCTGAAAACATGATTACCCTTTGCAACTACAAGCCAAAATGAACAGCCTCACTTTCTTCTGCTCGCAGGTCTTATTCCTTCCTAGTTCAGCAGCAATGTCCCTGCACTGTGCCATTGCAGGGCATGGAACATGGCACCTACAGCACCCAGGGATGCAAGATAGCATCTGGGAAGGAGGTGGGGAAAAAAGCTGCAGCGAGGGGAAAGCCTCCTCCTGCAGCAGACTCCACTGGGATGATCTCTGGCAGGAGACAGCCTTCCTCAAGGCAGGCAATGCACTGATACACCCCAGAACTGCCACGGCAGGCGGTTTACTACCAGATCTGGGTTTCACTGCCAAAACAGCCCCACCAGAGCTGCCTCTCTGCAGGAGTCTGAAAAGCAACAGTATGCTGTATGTACTGTGCTAAATCCACAGCGAGGGCAGAATGCACTGGAGCGGGTCTTGGGAGAACAACACGACTTCATCAGAAAGGCTACAGCTCTTTCCCCTGCTTATTGAAACCCAGTTTAAAATACTGCCCAGGTGCAGCCTGTCGCTGCCCCACCTTGGGCCTCAAGTCACAGAAGTCCTGGAAAACAGAGCAGGAGACAAGTAAGGATGAGAATGGCTCCGCCTGACCTGATGCTTTAGTGAGGTTCTGGGCTGCCAGCTCATGCCATGATCACACAGTTCCCAGACAGGAGTGAGGCAGCGGGGCCAAGGGGGTGTCTGCACCCAGCACCGCAGGGCAGAAAAGCTGCACTGAGGAGTGGGGCAGGCCACAAAGACGCAGTTTGCAGCCCTCTCCCTGGGAACAGGCCACAGAGGCAAAGCAGCCCCCCCACACTCTAAGCCCCAATGGGGTGAGGTATTCCTGGGGGTAGGGGCTGCAAGTGTGAAATCACTACAGTTTTGAGACACAGACATGCGGCAAAGAGCGCTCAAGTGGGTGTTCACAACACATCATTTCATTTCAACGGCATTTATCATCAAATTGCTGAGATGGGCTGTAAAACCAGTGGGCGGGGACTGCTTCTCACTCACTCTTAAGAAGTTCATTAGATTATAAGTAATTCAGTTACACAGAGAGCAAGTAGAGCCTGGGGCTGTTTTGAGGGGCTTTTTGAGAAAGGTCAAAGCAATATATCAGACGGCTATTGGGGAGAAGACAGTAGATATTCAGAGATAAGTATTGTACGCTGGTGCATTTTTCTCCTGATTGCGTATTCCGGTTCTTCTCATACATAACATCAAAACATTTGGCAAAAAATGGCACAGCAAAGAAACCTATCAACTGAGGTACTGCCAGCATTGCTGGTGAAGTGAGAAACAGCTGTTTGGGAGGACGTGCAGGGCTGGAAGCTCCAGCATCTTGTGAAAGGGAGCCAGACCCAGCTCTCTGCTTGCAGCTCAGCAGGGGACAGAAGCTGCTGCTTTTGCAGAGGCAAAATTCAAAACAAACCCCCAAACCCCAAGATTTTTCCTGTGGGCAGGTGAAGCCATGTCTCCTCCTGATCGCCACAGCCATTGCTAACCCCTCATTTGGGAAGGTGAAGTATTGCCCCGGCTCACCATCCAGAACGGCTGCTGCTGAGTACGTGGCAGGACCTTGGTTTTGAAGCCATGCCAGCTAACTCAGCCTCTCTGCGTTAGCATGATTAAACACTGAATTCCCTAGAAGCTTCATGCTGATGGCAGCGGATGGTGTCCCCACCTGAGCAGTCCATCCCTGCTCACCACTGGACCGTTGCATGTATTTAAGTATTTTGCTAAGCAGTAACAGACGGAGATATGCTTGGTGTCTTCCTAGGATGCGGCTTTTGATGAACAAACACATTCACCAGAGTTAAAGTCCCCACAAAAATATCCTAGGATAACAGCAGTCTCAAGTCCATGCTACAATCCAGGTATTCCAAAAAAGAAGATGACATGTTCCAAATTCTGCATGTGTTCAGCAGTTCAAGATATAAGATCTAGAAAATGTTGACAGCCATTGCAGTCCTACACCAAGTGAATTTGCTGAGACAGGGTGATGGGAGTGGAAGATGAATTTCTTTCATCCGGTTAACTCTCACCTTCTGGCTTGGATCTTCAAAGGAGGCCCCAGATTTGCTTGGTTAAAGCTGGTTTTTAGTTTAAGCTGAGTGAAAATCGAATCTGGTAACAGCCTGATTCTGAACACTGTGGCACACTCTGGAGTCTCCTTGGCTTGCATGGCACAACTGCGTCTTTCAAAACTGTTCCCCTGACTAGCTTGGCCCTGACGCTGCCATTCTGAGGTACAGGTGAATGTATCTGGACTGCAGGACTGGTTGCAAAAAAATAACAAGCCAATCTACTCAGTCAAGATGGGTGTAGTCAAAGTGCAAGGGTTAAGGGTGTCAAAATGACCTTGGGTCCAAAGAAAAGTGCCATTCCTAGCCTGTATTGCCACTGCTTGAGATGTACATGCTCGCCTCCAATTCCACCTCTGTGCCATTCACCAGTACCTCTTTCTTTGCTGGACAGCCCTCCGTTCACCAGCTGAAAGGTATCTCCAAGTATTTCATTAAAACACACTTAATCAATTTCACAAATTGTAATCCCCATCTGGGCTACACTCTCAAATTATTCTAATTTCTACCTGTCACCACTTCTCCTGTTACCTAATATTTCAAGGATTAACTGGACAGTGTGTAACCTCTTCTTAGTCCTCTGTAACAATGTCTTCTCTCTGTTCCTTTGTCTTAGCATTTTCTCACCTGTCTACAGATTCCTGTGCCTCTCTCCAAGGCAGTATCCTTGGACAAATGTGAAGCTGCTTTAGCCATTCATGAGGATGAGATTTATAATCTAGAAGCACACCAATAACACAATATTAAAAAAATAAAATAGCAGTCTCTTTCATCAAAATCTAATGAACATGTGATTTAATCTTTATTAAGAATTCATTAGGTTCTCAGCAAGCCTGTCTAATGAAGCTTGACCAGGTGAAATGCTAATGCCTACATTATATTTAAATTAATTTTCAGAAATGTTAATTTCCCTGAGTTGTTCCCTGCTCATCACTCTCCCTGGTGCCCGCGGCTGCGCGGCTCTCTCCAGATGCCTGCCGCCGTGCTCATAGCAACACCGCTGTCTCCACCCCAGCCTTTGCACAGTTCACTGGAGTTTCCACACTGATGGATGCCTCCCAGTTTCCAACACTACAAGCCCTTTCTCCATAGCAGCCTTCTCGGCATTTTCAAGTCAGGTACAAAGGAAAGCCTAGCATACATTACTTTAAGGCTATTTAATGAAAAAAAAATATATGGGCATATATATTTATATATGAAACCCATTCATATCTATATATTAAAAAAACCAGGGTATCCTTCAGTCCTCCATATACTGATCTAGTCCAGCAAACAGGTTATTATCTTGATGCATTCTGCTTCAAAAACCAAGAGCTCTGCTCTTTGGAAAACAAGAGTCGCTATACACTAGTTGTGTAAGCCAGCACGGTCACCGCCTGCCCTCCCGCCTATGGGCTCTGTGTGTATGCGCTGCTATTGTGGCATCTACAGCCTCTCCCTTCAACCAAAACCCATCACCCGCCATTCCAGCATGCTTCTGCAGAAACAGTTCCTAGAGATTAAAATAATTTATTGGTGTTCATCTGCAGTAATGTCTCCCCTGATCCACCTTTTGCACACCAACGAGTGTGAACCAAACCCACCCCACCTCATACCCAAAATAAACTGTCAAGGTGGGAAAGTCCAGACCGTGCAAGGGGAAGCTCAGAGCCATTGCAGAAGTAGGGTACGCAAATGTCGGTGGGAAAAACTGCGGAGACTGCCGTGCACTGAGGGCGAGCCTCCTCGCATCGAGACCTCCCAGCTCCGCAGCGCCTGGGGAAAAGCACCGCCTCAGGCGGGGGTGACGGTTCGGTTCCCTGCGAGCCCCCGAGGGCTGGACACAGGGGCCACAGAGTGGATACAGAAATATCCGGGTGACCCGCTAAGCCCCTCTGGCTGGCGAGGAGTGGGCTGAAGGCCCGGATCTGCCCCAGTGCCGCACTCACACGCACGCCCACACGCACGCACACCCGGGGCGGCCACGGGAGAGCAGGGCAACAGATTGCCGAGCGGCGACGAGCTCCTTCGGCTATTTCCGAGCCCGTTCGGCCTCTCCCCGAGCGCTCTCCGAAGGAGGCCGAGCGCGACGCTCGGCCGCCGCCGGGAGGAGGCGAGCGGCGCAGGAGCGGCGGCGCTGCCGGCGGTTCGAGTCCCCGCTGGGCGCTGTCCACCACGCGAACCGCCTGAAAGCCGCAGCCGCGCCGGGACCTGCCCGCCGGCCCGCACGGCTCCTCGCCCCCCGCGGCAACCAGCTCACCGACGGGCCACCCGCAAAGGCAGCCGGCTCCCGGGACTGCAGGGAGCGCAGCCCGCACCCTCCCCGCACCCCATCCACACCCAGCTCTGGCTGCCTCTCTCCCCCGGGTCCCCGGGGGGCCCCTCCCAGCCACGGATCCCTCTGCAACCCCCATGGCAGAGCGGACGAGCGCTCCGTGCCGCCCCCCGGCTGAAATCCAGACCCTCAACCGGCGCCGGGGTTTGTTCCGTGATGGCGCCCGCCTCGAACCAGCCCGTCATGGGTGGGAGGCCGGGGTATTTCATTGCATTTTAATGCAAAAGGAGGAAGGAGCGGGCAATAAAGAAGGAATAACCGTGCCACGGGAGCCACCATTAGCCTTCCCCTGCACCTGCTTTCCTAGGGGATGTAATTACTCCAGGCACGGTTGGAAGAGAGGGTGCAGTGGGGTTTTTCACGGCTGTTTATTGCATGTTTAATTAAACAGAGGGAGAGCGTCTGTCGGGGAAGCCCCAGCGAGGAGCAGCCCACCGTGAACCCCGGGGTTGGCAGGAAGGTTTTGAATGGAATTGGTGATGGGTGGCCAAGGAGCGGTTAAAATGTTAAGAGAGGGTGATGGGGAGCATTGGTTTCAAGCCGCAGAACGAGCAGATGATGAACCACCACCACCACCACCACCCCGGGCATGAAGCTGAAGTGACAGCGGTCCGCTTTCACGGGGGATGGCTGCGCGGCCTCGCCCCGTGGAAAGGGAGGGAAGGTGGGCTGCGAGCGGCCACCTTCCCTCCCTTTCCACGGGGCGAGGCCTCCGGGAGATCCTTCAGCACCACATCGGCCCTGAACAGCAGCGGGAACGGCGGTGGCGGGGCCTTCCCCCCGCCGTTTGCCTTCCCGCCCTCTCGGTCCCCTCAGGTAAACATGGCGCCCGCGGCCCTCACTCACCTCAGCGAGCCCCCGCCCCGTTCTCCCTCCCATTAACTCGCCACCCGGGTTCCCTCACGGGACTTACTTCATTTGCTTCACGATGGTGCTTTTCCCCGATTCTCCGGCCCCTGTTGAGAGAGAGAGATGAGGGGGGATAAGCGCGGGGCAGGGGACAGGGAAGGGGGCGACCGGGCCCGCCAGCGGGTTCTCACCGAGCAGGAGGAGTTTCACGTCTTTAGCAGCGCTGATCCCGTCCTCCTTCAGGTTCTTCTCGATGGCCTTGCTCCGCTCCAAGGCGGCTCTTTCCTCGGCGCTCAGGGTACATCCCATGGCGGCGATGAAATTTTTTAAAAAAAAAAAAATTAAAAAAAAAAAAAGGGGGGGGGGGGGGATTGCAGCCCCCGCCGCCGCCTCGGCTGGCGGAGAGGAGGAGGCAGGGGCAAAGCCAGCCACCACCGGCGGGCGGGGGGGGGGGGGGGGGGAGGAATAAAAGAATTAAAACAGATGGCCGTGAGCCTCCGGGCAGCGCAGCGGCTCCGCGGCGGGGCTCCCGGCTCCCTCCTGCCCCTCTCCCCGCGGCCGAGCGCTCAGTGCATCCAGCGGGGCTGCTGCGGGCACGGCGAGCTCTTCCCGGCCGGGAGGCGGAGGCGGAGGCGGGGGAGGAGGAGGAGGAGGAGGAGGAAGAGGGTTCGCGGCGGAGGGAGGGTCCTTCCCTCTCCCGTGCTCCCGGCTGTCGCGCTCTCCCCTCCTTGGCGGGCGGCGGGGCGCTGACGGGCGGCGGCGGGGCGCGCTGGCGGCGCTCGGCGGGGCCGGGTGGAGGCGCGGGAGCGGCGGCGAAAGGGAGGGGGCGCGCCGGGCTCCGCGCTCCCGCCGGGCTCGCCCGCTGCTGTGACGCGCGCGGCTCGCGCATGCTCGGGCGGCCCCCGCCCCAGCGCCGCTGCCCGCCGCCCGGCCCGGCTCGGCCGCCGCTCCCCTGAGGGCCGGGCCCCGCCGCGGGGGCGAGGCGTGGGCCGCGCGGCCTGCCCGCCGGCCGGCACGGTGAGGGGCGGCGGGCCGTGAGCCAGGCTGCTGCGCCTGCCGCCCCCGGAGGGGAGAGGCCGTGACCCGCGCTCCTGCCGGCCGCTCGGGGCCGGGGGCTGCCGTGGCGCGCAGTGCGGGCCGAGCGCCGCAGGGCTTGGGGCGCGGGGCGGCGTGCGGCCGGGGCCTGGCGACGCGTGGGCGGCGGGGTCCCCGGGGGCCCGGGGCAGCCGTACCCCAGCCCCACGCAGCGGGGGGGGCCGGGGTCCCCCACAGGCCGTGCGGGTCCCCCACGGCCCCTGCACCCACGCACTGCGCTGGCATCCACGAGGTCCCCTGTGCAGAGCCTTCCTCCGCTCCTTGGGGTGAAATCGCTTCAGCCATCACTTGCGATGGGAATCGCTGCCATAGCTCCCATCGCTCCCCATGCTTGATGCAAGGCATCAAGTTTCA
Source organism: Falco biarmicus (assembly GCF_023638135.1). Classification (NCBI taxonomy): domain Eukaryota; kingdom Metazoa; phylum Chordata; class Aves; order Falconiformes; family Falconidae; genus Falco; species Falco biarmicus. The sequence goes on along the minus strand of NC_079302.1, from coordinate 21,446,608 downwards.
CCACCATTTTGGATTATGTTTTCCATCAGTGTAATTAACAGGGTTGGTCAGCGGCTTTTTTTCGTGTGTGTTGCAGTGAAATCACAGATTTCCTCTCACTGGACCTGCCTGCTTGTCTTAACCATTCCATGACACCTAAAAATGATTTAGGAATTGTACTGCGTTAAAAATCCTGCATTTTTCCTGGCCAGTTTTGCCATTTCACAAGGTTGGAAATAGAGAGGAAAAGAAATGTCAACGGGGAAAATAAAATAAATGGGACTTTGTTTAAAATGCTTTCCTACTGGCCCAGGCAAGTCATAATACCTTCAACTTTAATCCATAACATTGATTGGCATGTGACAGTCATGACTATAAAAAGATCTAGAGAGGAATGAATGAAGTGTTGAGCTCAGCAAGCTAAAATGCATCAAACTAAAATGAACAAAATCAAGGACCACGTCTAACATATGGAAAGGACACCCACCACTTCCATAAACAAAGTTTGCAAAGGGGGGTTGGGTTGGTAGGAAGCAGATGTGAATGGCAAGGCAGCTGATTTTGCCTGTAAAGCCTGCTCCACCTCCCTGCCAAAAGAGAATAGCCTCAGGAGGCTTGACGGGAAGGTCCCTGTGTTGTGGGAAGGAAATGCGGGGTCCATGCTACGCCAGGGCTGCCTTGCAGGGGCTCAGGGAGGGCAGCGGGCTGCCATTGTGGCGGTGGGTGTGGGTGACCGTGTGCTCACACTGCGTTGGCTCGCCACTTGGGACCTCTGTTCGCTGCCTCCTCTGGGATCTTCTGACCTGCTGTCCTGAGTTTGGCAGTTCCCATATCCAGGATCCTTCCTTTAGGTGTAGAAATAAGATTTCTAATAGCCCTTACAGTATTTTAAACATGACCTCCCCGGCACTTTCCTTCCAGGCAAATATCATCTCCTCCCAGCACTGTTTCCCATCCCACCTTCCTCCCGGAACATGTGCTTCCCATTTTCCCTCCACACCTCTGAAATAAAGGGGAAAAACATGGCTCGCAGTTAATGAGGTAAAGAGGGGATGTGAGAGAGAAACAGACAAAAGAAAGCAAAAGGGAACTGATAAATAATGTTTGTGTATTCAGGGACCAGTAATATTTACCACACATTTGTGTGCTAATAGGTACTGTATGTTTGAATTTTGGGTAATTTATTTCTGGAAGCTCAGGGGACTGAGATGGACAAGCAAGCCTACCACATATATTCAGCAGAGAATAAATGGAGACGAGAGTGGTTACAGAGCAGTTCCTGCTCTTTCACATTCGTGCAAATCTCTTGTGTAGAATCAATAGGATCGGAATGTCGATCAATAAGTTTCATTTCAATGGTTCTAGCCAGAGGGCATTATGAAAAGTGCCATATAGGAAAAGCACAATCAAGAAATCCAGGGCCAGTGTCCTCATGAGATGGCTGCATTTACTTCCCATCTTCTCTAGCAGCTTGCCAGCCTCGGAGTCATATTGGGATACTCTCCAAGGGTTTCACTAAGAGAATTAGTCTTTTGTATCAGCCTCTGGCTACTCGTTATCTGACAAATTTGTAGCCTACGCCTCCTGCCATGGAGAAAATTATTTCTCTTCTGCTTGACCAGTGTGGAGGCCACACTCATCCCTTTGTCCCATCTACATCCCCCTCACTACACGAATATCTGCTAATTTCTTTCTTAAGGGAAAATGAGAAATGGGCAAGTCTTCTCCTTGCGCTCTCAGCTCTCAGATTCAGGGGAGCATATGTGAAACTGAGCCATTTTTGAGCCATTTTTATGCTACTGCTAATTAAGCAGAGCTGATGGAAATGTTTCCTTTGAAAATTTCTTAGAGGGGAATTTCATTTTTTGAAAAATCTGCTTATTCATGGCAGACAAATTTCAAGAACCTGAAAAGAAAAAAGCTTGCCTCCCCCATCAATCAAAATACGTACCAGCCTACTTGGCTTTTGAGATAAATATGTTGGGGTTTGTTGCTGAAAATGATGTTTCCATTTTTCAGGAGCTGACAGAAGTCCTCTTTTAATAAAAAGTGGTTGCTGGCAGTAAAAACTTCAGACAAAAATAGGTTTGGGGTTTTTTTTGACTTTTTTTTTTCTTAAATATGACAGCACCTCTCCATAAAAGATGGGGAGGAGAATCTTTTTTCTGGCTATTCCTGCAATTAAACTGTTTCGCTCGAGGTGCATAAAGAACATGCTTGTTTCTGCTTGGATTGTTATCTTTACAAACCTAAGACTCAGCAGTGTATTTTAAACCAAAGTCCTCATTCTCCTGTATCTGATCTGTGCCTTGGCACAAACGGGCTTCTTTCTGCAACCAGTTTTCAACCATTCTGCTAGAAAAATCAGATGCACTCATTTCTTTAAGAAGTGAAGGATGGTAACAGAATGGACTGATGCCTTTGAAACAGGCTGTACTGAAGTGACGTTGCAGATACATGATGAGTTTATGATCTCAGGTGTGTTGTCTTCCTGCAGGTGGTGGGTATCTCCAGTGATTCTCCTGGCTGTATCCGGCGTGGGGAGAGATGTGTCCCCAGCATACCTCACCATCCCGGGCGCTGACTACCCATGCCAGGGGTCTGTAGAGTGCCCTGGCTTTCTTCCTAGAATCACAGAATCATGGAATCATAGAGTGGTTTGGGTTGGAAAGGGCCTTTAAAAGTCTGTTGAGTCCACCCCTCCTCAATGAGTAGAGACACCTTCATCTAGACCAGGTTGCTCACAGCCTGTCCAGCCTGGCCTTGGTTGTCTCCAGGGATGGGGCATTGGCCACCTCTCTGGGCAACCTGTGCCACTGTTTCATCACTGTCACTGGAAAACATTTCTTCTTTGTATCTAGTTTGAATCTACCCTCTTTCAGTTTAAAGCCATTGTCCCTTGTCCTATTGCAACAGGCCCTGCTAGGAAGTCTGTCCCCATCTTTCTTATAAGCCCCCTTTAAGCATTGGAAGGCCACAATAAGGTCTCCCCAGAGCTGCCTCTCCAGGCTGAAGAGCCCCAACTCTCTCAGCCTGTCCTCACAGGAGAGATGCTCCAGCTCGCGGACCATCTGCGTGGCCTCCTCTGGACCGGCTCCAACAGGGCCACGTCTCTCCTGTGCTGAGGACCCCAGAGCCGAAGGCAATGCTGCACAGGGCAGGTCTCACCAGAGCAGAGCAGAGGGGGAGAATCACCTCGCTTGACCTGCTGGCCACGCTTCCTTTTATGCAGCTCGGGATAAAGTTGGCTTTTCTTCCAGCCCAGGCATCTTGTTTTCTTTCACAGAGAAACACAGGAGGAGGTGTGATGAGGTGGGAGCCAGGACACACATCTGGATCCAGGACTTTGGAAGCCCATCTGAGTCTCAGTGCAGGCATGGCCTCTGGGAGCAGCTGCAAACCCCTGCCACCAATGCCAGCGTGTGTTCTTGGGTGCCACCAGTGCGTGCCTAACAGCTTGCCGGGATGTAGTAAAACAGGGTGGGAAAACTATCCAGTGGGCCTCGAGAAAGGTGAGTCTTTCACTTGAAGTCCCAGAGCTACCACACCACTCCCACCACCACAAGTGAAGCTGCAACAATATCGGAGGGAGCATCGCGTTGGGTCCCGTCCCTGTAATTAGTTGGTACTTCTGGTTCAGCATATCCTCAGCGAACTGGTGAGTGGTATGAAGGAGTAGGGCAAATCCAGGATGAGCTGGCTGTAGGAGACAAGCTGCCATGCTTTGCAGCTTGGTCATACCCCTCCTACTTCAGGATTGTTTGTCCAATCTATAATCTTATATTCCTTCAGTACGGTTTTAATGCACATGCTAATGGAATGGCCACCAATCCCATGGAGAGACAGCAATGCATTCTAGCAGATCTCACCATTAGGAAGTTTTCCCCGGATATTCAGCCTAATCTTTCATTCTTTAAATTGATGTCAATTACCCCCCAGCTAAACCTAGTTATGCAGTGGAAGACAGGTTTAAAATACTGCATGATCTCACTAAATTGGAGAAATGGACAGAAATCAATACCATGAGAGGCAATAAGAACGCCCATAAAGGTTAAGTGGTTGATGGAGGAAGGATTAATGAAATGCACAGATACTAGGTCAAATTGCAAATATCCTTACTTCACTCTTACTCACTCCACACCCCACAAATTGTTCTACTCCAGCAAACCAAATGAGAAAGCACCTTAGAATTTGACTAGTGACTTGGAGAAGTAGAGACCAGTATTAAGGGAAGTGAAGGTGTGGGGTGGGTTTCTTGCATGGAAAATTGGCACCAAAACAAGAATGAGATGTCAATATTTAAAATAAATCAAAAAACCACCACCAACACCCCCCCCCCCCCAACCTCCAGTGGATAAGAATATGACCTGCAGTGTACTTGGCATCAAGAAGTTGGACAGCCTGTCTAAGTTTAGAGAAATGCTGAAAATCCTACTTCTGTTGTTAGTTTTTCATGCCTGTCTGGGTGGGTGATGATAACTACAGGACCTGGGAGTCACTGACAGCTCCCGTCTTGGAATAAGGTGAAGTTTTTGGGCTAGGGTTTATGAGGCTAGAAATGTGTGCCATCTGGAGTGGCAGCGGTTGACAGACAGATACAACAGCTTGTCTTCAAAGTGCTTAGGACTAACCTTAGGAAGTTTTCTGTTCAAGTCTCATGCCACAGGGAGGAGAACAGAGAGAGATGGGGATGTATTCAGGGGAAAGTAACGAATGCCAGGTAGAAGATCTGCTGGGGTGGCAGAGGAGAGCTGTGTGTAGCAGGGCTGGAGGAGCTCCTGGAGCTGCTCTGCCTACCAGCCCCAGAAGACAGCAGCCGAGTGAAAGCACCGCTCAGTACCGCGCCTCAACCAACAATTTCCCAAGGATCCACATCAGTTTCTGCACAATAAAGGGGTTTTTAAAATACGAAATTAAAAGTTTCTGCTACTTAACTGTGAAAAGACATTTGTTGTGTGGCCTGAAATAGCACATTACCTGGGTCTGCAGAGAGCCCCCAGTTACGGTTTCTCAAAGTGAGAAAGAACTTGTCAATAACCCTTAATGAGGTGTGACCTCCTCTCCCCTTTCTGCAGTGACTTTCAACTCCCAGCTCTAAGGAGAGCTTTCAGTGTCAATGTTTTCCATTTTCTAGTGGTCTGGGGACACGTGGCAGATAAAGAGAAAGGCTTGTAGACCTACAAAAAACCCCCCAAATATCAGAAGTGAAATGATTAACTTCAGTTAATCAAGAGGAAATCAGTACAGATCCCCTTGTGGGTATTTTCATTGCTGGGGACAGGTTTACATAAAGTTGCACTATTTTCTGCTCATATGGTAGGGCAGATATCCATACTTCGGTGGTGATGTGAGAACCTAAATGGAACAGAACGAGAAGTGGGGAAGAAGCTTACTTCGGTCCACTGTCTGCAGGAAGAAACGTAGAGGAGCATGAATGATTCAGCAGGTGCACTGATAACCTTGAAAAGCCACGAAACTGAAGCTACACGGTGCTGTCCTTCAGGCAAGGTTGAGGTGGTGCCAAAAATGAGACAGGGTAGCTGACCTTGCTTGGGGCTTAAGGAGGATGACAAGGACCCCATCCGCCCTTTATCGTTTCTATTTCCGCCATATCCAGCGTGATGATTTAGTAGGGACGAAACCGTTCCTACCACCATCCAGGAATGCTGGTTAGAGGCACAGTCCTGATTCCTCTGTGCAAGAAGGTCAGTCACTGCTTCGTCTTGGTGACACCAAGCTTAACCTTCTGCACGAAACATTCGAGCTCAAACATGCAACTGATTGCATACTTCACTCTGCTACTGTCATCAGATGCAAAGTTTGGATAGACATTTTAAGCGGTTTCATTTACAGCACTTCAGGAACATTCCTGTTTTTATACAAACACTATCCAGAAACCTTGCAGCTCTCATTCACACAAGTAGTCCTGATGAGAGATTTTATTAAGGAGTGCTAATTCAGTCCGTGAAAATATGAGTGTACACTTACCTCCCAGCTCTCTGAAACTAACTCCAGGTACATACAACTTCTGCTCTTTTTTTCCGCAGAAACCTTTTGGTGGTTTTTTGTACAGAATTATCACATTGTTCTTCTATTAGAAATACATGTTAAAATATTTAAAATAAGCATCAGCTTTACCAAGTGCTATTTCAGTGCCATGCAGTGCTTCCTGATTGTAAGTACCGAAGTGATTCACGAAGGCTAGCTTTAGCTGACAGAAGCTATAATCAGCGTACGAAAAGAGACACTTCTCCAGCGGAGGATGAATAATGGGAATTGTCTCTCACCTTTGATTTTGAAGAAGAGCCTACAGAGACTGGCTGTCCTTGGCTGAAGTTAACCTTCGTGAACATCCCTCACAATGCCCTAGCCAAGGTCTTGCTTTCACTGGGAGGGAATGGTGGAGAACATGCGGTGTTATTCCGAGAAGGTCATACTGGGGGAGATGACATCTCAGTCAAGAGTGAAACAGTACCTGAAGCAAACTCTGTATAGGGAGTATCACTGCACTCAGTTAATATCAAAATGTTGGCTGGATGCTAAACCCGATCCAGGTTCAAAAAACAGGAAGAAAAAAAAAAACATGGAGAAAAGATCCATCAAAGTTTGTTAAATACACAAAATTACTGCCTCTGGCTAAAGCCAGCCCCAGGTGGCGGGCTGTCAGGAGCTGTGGGTACAAGAAGAGAGGGCTGCTGTACATGTGGCTTGGCCACGTACCCTCCTCCCGCAGCCTCCACTGGCCTTGGCGAGAACTGGAGTGACTGGGCTGGGCAGCCTGTCAGTCTGGCAGGGTGTAGCATCCTCACCTACCCAGTCTGGCTGTGCCCAGGGAATAAATCTTACCGAGAGGAGTGGGTTTCCCTAGAGCACTGCTGTTGGCTGTTTCTCATGGCTTCACCAGGCAGCAGCAAAACTCGCCTTGATTTTGGTGGAGATTCGGAAACTTAGCACCTGGCCAGCTCAAGAGAGTTCTGCATTAATGATTAAGATGTTGAAAAATGCATCGTCACAGCATGGAGAATCCAGATTTCTGTAGTAGTCCAGTTTATCTGAGATATATTTGACTGCTGCCTGGATCAGAGGATCTCAGGTTTGGCTGAAAAATGCTTATTCTGTGGCTGAAGAAGTGTTTTTCAAATGTAGTGCATGAATTCCCTGATGTCCCAACAGAATTGTGTCCAGGAGCTTTGGACGGTGGGGTGGGATCTCTGGCAACCTGCATCAATAGTTCACATGAGTATTAAGCTGGCTGCCTCTTGCTTCCTTTCTCCTTGAATTCTTCATGGAACACCGTGTTCTTTCCTTCACCACCTGCACCACTGGGGACAATTACACTGAATTATTAAACACCTGCCCTATTCCACCTTTCATCAGGAGATGACATGAGATGGAGATAGTCCTGTAGTTTGGTGTTCATATCTGGGGTGAACAGCGTTGTGTAAATGCAAGATATTAATAGCTTCTTGATTTTTGAGTAGACCACCTTTGGAAAAAGGTAGATGATCCCTTAGCATATACACAAAAATGGTGTTTCTTTCTACCCTCTCTCCTTTGATTTGCTTGATATGAAGAACAAAGTAGGTCAGTGAGAGGCTTTTTCAAAGTGCTGATGTACTGAAGATAGATGTGGTAGGATTTAACCTCCACGTGCAAAGCTGGAATTTGTTTGGAAGAAGGGACTGAGAGAAGATTCAGGCTGGATGTAAGCCTGCTGCCTTCAACAGGCTGATGCCAAGCTAGAATTAAAATGTGTTTTCTCTAAGGCAGAGACAAAGAGTCTTAGCAGCCATTTCTTCTTGATAATAATCAGCAACTGTAAAGGGTTTGGAGATTAATGTGACAGCCACAGATCTCCTCTGTGCAGCCCCGACCTGCATGAACTTAACACCAGAGGCACGTATATCTCAGAAGCCAGATCGCAGCTGCACCCGTACACCTAGCAAAGAGGAGGATGCTTCAGGAGGGATCTGACCACTCAGCTCCAGAAGTGTTGTCAAGCAAATAAAACGTGTCTTGCCCTCACATCAGCCATGTGTACCTTAGCATGTGATTACAAAATAATCACACCAAAGCCCTACAAGGAACTGAAGATATATCCTAGGCAGTTTTGACATAAAAAAAAAAAAGTAAGGTCATGTAATTCCTTTATCCATTTTAGCAAATGGGTCATACAACTGGTTGGCTCAGGAATAAATACAGTTTTAATCTCTTACCCAGGTCTACAGCAAATCACTCCCCGTGAATCCCAGCTAAATGAACAGATATAGCAGATGTATTTGAGGAAAGAAAAATCTGCTTGCAAGTGTGGCTGTGCCGCTGGGTAAATGGGTTGCTCTGCTCACCCTCTGCCCCAGGACAAGGCTCCGTCGGACAGGCAGTGCCCAGAGGAGCCAGCTGACTTTGGCGATGACTCTTTGGGACATCATGGCTGGGCTGTGCAGCGATGCACCCCACGACAGCAGCATGCCAGGGGCAGCCCCGGGCCATCCATCCTGCCCTGGGGTACTCAGTCACCTTCTCACACCTTCTCTGGTGAGTGACTGGCATTGTGGGTTGCTGGGCGATGCCAGCACCAAACGGCAGTACAAACACATGCTTGTGTTGCCAGGCCCCAGATAGGGGCTGGCAGGGCATAAATCTCTGCCTGCTTTTCTCTTTCCTTGTGAGAACTTCAGCCCTGTTTCCTGTTCTTGGATTCTGGCCTCTGCTGAGCCACAGTGAGACTGCAGTGTGTTTTCCTGCGGAATACAGGATAAGAAGGAAATTAAGCTGTACATTACTGCCAGGAGGGTCACGAGGGGAACGCCAGATCCTGGGTGCCACCTTGAAAGGGGCTGCTCCGTTCCCTAAAAAAATTCTTTACAATTTTTGTTGCAGTGCTACAGAGGAACACATGCCGAGTCCTCAAGTGTTTGCTCAAGATGCATCAATAGGAATACGTTGCAGGAGACAGCAGAACTGGGCACCGAATCCTTAAATATATACAGAGGTACCAAGTGGTATCTAAATCCCTTGGGTTACGGCTGTAGCAGGACATGTAGGTCCCGACTGGCCCCCTCCTAAAATCTCCATCTGGTTTCATTAGACATGTAGGAAGAAGGATGGAGTGTCTCCAGATAACTTTTGTGATTGTACTGGGCAGATGGAAGTCTAACAACATTCATTACTTTATAGAAAGAAGTGGAAAAGCCTTGTCTGAAGAAAATCTTAACCTGTGCAAATAGAAGTCTGAGATCCTTCTCCAGGCCATGTTTTACATTGCTCTTCTTCCTGCCAGGTTTTGTCTCTGGTTTTTTTCTCCTTCTCTCTTAACTGCCTTTCCTCATTTGGCTCCACACGGTTATTCCCAGGTTTGTTTTCTGGCTCAAATTCCTGCTCCCTTTTAGAGAGCACTGGGGATAGCTGGGAAGAGATCTGCACCCCACAGATAAACACCACCACCCCCCTGCGAGTCACCGTTCCAGCTCTCGCTGCGCAGTGACACAGGACGCTGTTGCTGCCTGTTAGACAGAAACCCTCCTTTGGGAGCATGTCCTTGCTATCTAGGAAGCTTTTATCTTCCAAATACTTTTAAACCTGCACTTGAGTCTGAGTTTGCTTCCCTCAAGACAAAACTCCGTCGCTGTTGTCGGTGGTGCCGAGGTGAGATGATGTGAGCCTGTGGATGCAGCACCCTGCTCTTCTGGTCCTGCCTTGCTGTGCTGCCAGGAAGCCACCTGAAGGTGGTTAGCCAGGGTTTGTTTGCACAAGGCTGGGTGCTGCGGGAATCACATTCACATGACTTCAGGTCAGCTTAAAGCAGGGCAAGCCCTGGCAGAGGGACACATGTTGGAGTGGGAAATTCTGGGTGGGAATGTCATTTATTTGGGGCAACGTCAAAACATGTGGTTGGGATCCCCCAGACACCCTCCGTGCCAGGGTGACAGCCTGGGAAATGCCATTCTCCTTGTGGGACGCTGAGGTGGGGCCAGGTCTAGGGAGCAGCAGGTGCCCAAACTCCCTGCTTTGGGTTTCCTGAGAAGCCTTTCCTCGGGGACAGCTTTGTGCAACGAGATGAAGAAGCACAGGTCCGTGGCACGCTGGCTGCATTCCTGCAGGAGTGGCATTGCAAGCCCTAAGCTTCCTTGCCAGGAGATTTGCTCTGTGGACCATCCCTGTGGTGGTGGCCTTGGGTGGGCACAGAGAAAGAGCAGGGTGGCTGTTTCCTACTGGCCAAAAGCAACTGCGGCAGCTCCCACCTGTGCAGTGCTTTTGCTGATACAAACAGTTTTGCTTTTGCCCTGTGGCAGGACAGTCTTAACCTTGGTTTGCTTGGCTTTGTTGAGAGAAGGAAGCTGAAGGGGTAGGAGTTATCTGAAACTCCCACTCATCTGCCTGGTACATTGCTTCTCTTGCAGAATATTTAGCTTTCAGGCCATGGAGACTGCATCAAGCTTCATCAGCTGATGTTGAACGTTTTTGAAGTTTCAATTGCTTCCTTGCCTGAGATGGAGCTATCATTTTTATTGCTTTGGTTGCTTAGGCAGGGAAAGGGAAAGATGAACAAATCAGTACAGCCCTCTTGAATTAGGATTGATTTTCATGAATTCTTCTTGTTGATTTTGAGACACAATTGTTTCTAAAACATTTAATTGATTGAGGTTTTTTTCCTCCTTCTTTCCTTTCGGCAGCATTTGTCCTCAGCCATTTGCCACTGCTGTGAGAGGAAAAAAAAAAAAAAAGAAGAAAATAAGCTCTGTGTGAGATCAAGATTTCAACGCATTACACACCAAAACATTTGTTGCTATTTACTTTTAAAAGTGCCCTTCTGAGGCTGCCCGGCTGGAGCTGCCATCTGTTCAGGATTACGCTTCGGAACTCCTGGTTTCTCTGCAAACCTCCCACCCGGCGCTGCTCCGTCTGCAGAGGGAAGAGGTGGCAGGGAAGGGGCTGGCCATGGAAAGAAGGCAGCTTTACAGCTGGATCTGCAATCCTGGCTGGCTTGTCAGGGCACTGCTGGCATGGGAAAATGATTTCTGGTAGTCAGGGTGACTCCACAGCATGTTTTCTAAGGTTCGCTGATGTTAAGTGCTTGTTAAAATGCGAGAGGGCCAGGGCAGGAGTGTTGCTATTCACCTCCTATGTTTAGGCAGACATCAGGGTGATTTGGACCCCTGTGAAAGCTTCTGCCCAACTCAGCTCCAGAGCTGCAAGGAGTGATGGCAAGGCAGGGCTTTTCAAGGCATGGGTAGAAAACACCAGCCCCCGTAGCGGCAGGAGTGTAACCACGTCCTGGCGCCCATTGCTCAGGCAGGTGTAAGCATCTTCCAGGGCTGGAAATCCCTCAGGCAGCAAGTGCGTGCATCGCTCGGTGAATCATCTGGTCCCCGTCAGGAGCCTGTGCAGGCAGTGTTTAGCTTCATGCGTTGGGAATAAAGGTGCTTTTCAGTGCCAGAAACATGAGGTTTCACTGCAGGGTGGTCTTGTTCTCTCTTTTCCAAAATAGGTTTGTGCAAAAGGTCTAAGCAAAGTCTCTGGGCTTCATTTGGCAAGGAAGAGGATCAGCTCCTGTTGCCAGACGTACAGAGCCTGCTCTAAACACACAGCTTTCGCTGCCTCCAAGGGCCTGCACTACTCCCTGTGGGCGATGGGAAGCTGGAGAGCCTCAGAGCCTGGCCACAAACCCACTGGAGATGCTGGCTCAGTGCTTCCAGCCCTGCGGGGATCTGCCTTACAGTCTCTGATGGCAACAGATGCAAATTATTAACATAGCAATTGTCGCCTTTGCGGCTGTAACTCTCCTCTACCGACCTCCCTTGTACCCTTAGCCCATCCCAGCTCCGACATCGCTGATTTGACAAATGGTTAAGCTATGCAGGAGCCCGGAGGTGGGTCTGTATTTACCAGCTTTACAAATGCTAAAACTGCAGCGCCGAGACTGGAGCCAGGGTATCGCCTGAGCATGCGTCAGGGAACCTGCACACAAGGTTTCTGCTTGGTTGAAAGGGTCCTGGATTTTGCACTGTGTTCTTCTGGGGCCAAATGTATGAAATTGCTCAGAGACATGAAAAACAAGCAGTGTTTTTTACAAGTATTCAGCTAACAAGAGCTCTCGTTGTGCCAGTGCAGTGCAGAAGAAGGAAATTTATTTCTCTGGGCCTGATTTTGGATGCTTTTTTACATTTTTGGATATGTGGGCTCAGACACCTGGGGTTGCTCTGAATTACGGCAAATGCAGTTCCTTTGGGTCCCCACTATGTACTCTGAGTCCCCAATGAACTTCTGCTACAGGGGCTAAATGGAATTGCTTTTCTAGATAGTCTCTTACCCAGATTTGTAAATACAGCCAGAAATAATAAACTTTTAAGGGACTGATAGTGTTTGAACTCCCGAGTGCTTGAGCAGTGTTTAAAAATTGCCTTGATGCTTCTCAGCGACTTCAGTAAATTAGAGAAATACATTCTCTTATGCACTTCTCATCTATTTGCTTACACTTCTTCTGTGCAGAAGTTATTTGCACAGTTAGCAAAGAGGCAAGCCAAGGTCCGTTAATGGCACCATCACTTTTATAGCAGTGCTGCCATTTGGAGGATCTGTTCTTGCTTTGCATAACCCAGGCCGGGCTTCACCCCCCCCCCGGAGCAGCACAGTGGGCTCAGGCATGCTCAGCGCCAGCACACGCTGCTCAGCAGCCAGCCCAGGGGAGAGGGTTTGGTTTCAAACACTGGGGCAGGGAGAAATCAATGGGAGCCTCTGGTTTGATTCTCAGCTTTCCGTGGTGAGGAGCTGCTCTACATTCTGCGTGTGCAGTACAGCTGCTCCGGTGGAGCCCTGTGATGGGCTCAGCCAGCTATTTCGCTTCATCCACACGCCGGATTTTTATCCGTTTATCACTAATCACTTTATATAAGCAGGGTGGAAACATATGCAAGTTGGGCACGTAGAGGTTTTGCACTAGTTTAACCATGTTGACTTAGAAAAGGGTTTCTGTTAACCCCGTGCAGGGTTTGTGAGAAGCTGGGGGTGGGAAGTATTTTGCTCTTCTAGTGGCCAGAGAGGCTGTGGTGTGAGCTGCAATTATTTGGCAGATACATTCAGAACTAAAATGCATGTTAGACCTTCTCTACTCCTCCGGGAAGACATTTTTCCCCTGTGTGTGTGTGTGTGTGTGTGTCAATAAGATCTGGACCGAAAGTGTGCCACTGCTCTTCCAGATAATATCACCAAATGCAGAGGAAAGAAATAATGAGCTTCCCGCACGGGTACCCAGGGGGTTGCCGGGCTCCTGCTGCCCACAAGGATGCTGGTTGTGGGCAGGATGGGAGTCAAAAGCCACCTTCACAGCGCTGGTCTGGGGAGGCACTGGCCAATTTTTTCTCAGACTAATCACATCAGGCAATGGAGCCAGCAGCAAACTGTGTCATGAAGAATGTAAAATATTGGCAGCATCCCAGGCCTTTCCATTAGGGCTGGATTTCCCGTCTCCTCTCTCTCCTTCCTCAAGCTTGTGTTGCTCCTGCTCTTTCTTGAAGAATTAAAGTATGTCAGATTCTGGCTTCTGTCAGGTCTTGGTGTTGTCAAGCCAGGCGTCCTGGCAAGAGATGCTGCGCCGCAGCCCAGGACAGTCTCAGGGAATCTGCTTTCTAAGCTTATGAAATCAAGGCTTGGACGGTAATAGAGAATTAATCTTTTCAAATTCCCCTTTAGCCTGTGCAGTTCCGACCATCCTCGTATTAATATTTTAAGTGGGTTTTATAAGCTTGATTGAAAAAGCAGGGCTGAAGGAGATGGGATAGATCACCTTCTCCTTGCTGGAAAATGACACTTTTTAACACTTTGGGTCCAGTACACGTGGCTGGAGGCAGTGGGATTTGCCTCTTGCTGAAGACTGAGGTTAAGTGTGGGAGGTGGTTGGAGATGAGACCCAAGTCTGACCTTTCCGTAGCGGGTTCACACTGGGGTGCTGGGTCAGCACACCAAGGCCGACTGGCATCATGGTTTGCAGCCTCTTCAGCATTCTCTATGGAGGGCTGGGCTAGCAGACCCTACATGAGACGTCTTCGCGGAGCTGCACGCAGCACCCAGTCCTTGCTCCATCCCTGCAGCATCAGCAGCACGGCCGGATGTAGTCCTGCTTTTCCGATGGAGCTGCTAGCTTGAGCTGGGGATTCAGCAGCTCTCTGGGCAGAGATCAAAGGCTTCATCAAAGAATGGTTGTGCCATTACTTACGCTTGGTCTGTGATTGAGGAGACACAACCCATCAGCAAGTCTCACTGACGGGATGCGCGGGGTGGTGAACTCCTTCCTATTTCTTGCTGCCAACCTTTAAGAGGTGTTTTTGATATTTGGATACGCGATTGTGTTCCTCAGTTGTTAGGCTGTGTTTAATTATTTAATTAGCCATGCAAATTTCACTGGAGGTTTTGTACATCTAAGCGGTTACTCTGGCAATTAAAAGGCAGCTTTGATGATCCACTCTCACAGCACGTGGCACAGTGAAGCCTGCTCAGCCGGGTTGGGATGGGGCGGGCGGTGAATCAAGGAAGGAGCTTTGCATTGTGGCTCATTGAGGGAGCATCAGGGGTATGGAGAGGAGGGGTCTCATCCCAGCAGTGAAAGACCCCATGCAGATTTGTACGCTGGTGATTTACCAGCGGCTGGGAAGCTGAAGCTAACAAGCAATAGCTAGTTTTTGTTGGAGTAAAAAGTTGGCCTGGGGCATTGCATGAAGATGTTACTTGCAACGTTATTGATGCTGGTGGGAGACCCAGGGAATCTCTCACTTCCTCACAGGATTCCTCACAGGGAATCTCAACCTTCCAACTAAGCAGAAGCTTCCCAGTTTCCCCACTCAGAGAGACTCACTGGGAATCAACAGGAGATTTTTCAGGGGCAACAATGAGCTTCTCTGAAAGAGAAAGTTCCAGAGTAATTTTCAATGCTGCCTTCAGACCAAGTTGTGCGTATTTCCTAGTGTAAATTGGACAAAAACTGGTCAAGGTAACTGGAAGAGCAGCAGTCCAAGGTAACTGGAAGAGCAGCAGTCCTGTCATGGTTTAACCCAAGCCAGAAACTAAGTGCCACCCAGCACTCTCTCCCCCCGCTCCCCTGAGAGGGATGGGGAGGAGAATCAGGAAGGAATGTAAAACTTGAGGGTTGAGGTAAGAAAAAATAATAATTAAAATAAAATAAAATAGGATAACCCCCCACAATAATAATAACCATAACAACAACAATAAATAATAACAACAGCAATTATAATGAAAAGGAGGGACAAGGAGAAAGGAATAAAATCCCAAGGGAAGGGAAAAAAAACCCCAAGTGATGCAAAAATACAATTGCTCACCACCCAATGCTCAGCCAGCCCCCGAGCAGCAATCGGCAGGCCCCAGCCAACCCCCCCAGTTTATATACTGAGCATGATGTCCCATGGTATGGGACAGCCCTTGGGCCAGTTCGGGTCAGCTGTCCCGGCTGTGTCCCCTCCCAGTTTCTTGTGCCCCTCCAGCCTTTCTGCTGGCAAGGCCTGGGAAACTGGAAAGTCCTTGGCTTAGTATAAACATTACCCAGCAACAACTAAAAACATCAGTGTGTTACCAACATTGTTCTCACACCAAACCCAAAACACAGCACTGCACTGCTACTAAGAAGAAAATTAACTCCATCCCAGCTGAAACCAGGACAAGTCCTCAGGCTTATACGATGGGGGCAATTCTTTTCTTGGGAGTATGTGTATGGATATGGCTAAGAAGAAACACCAGTAGGTACCTATCCTGCCAGAGGAACGGGTGATGAACAGGCTCTGGAGCTGTGGCTGTGGGGCAGGTGGCTGCTGGTGCTGCTTGGTGTGTGGACGTGGCTCATTATGAGTGCAAGCTGCTTCTGTGGATGGGTCTGAGTTTTATGGGCCAGCCAAGCCTCGAGGTTAGAAACATGTTGTGTGGCTCTCGAAGGGCAGGAGGGACCCTCTGGGCAGAGGGTGCTTGCAGGGCACAGCCTGCTGACGTGCCGGGCACTTTAATTCAAACCAGTGTCAGTGGGCCTGAAGTGGACTCAAAAACTTTGATTATGGGTTCTTTGGAAACCCATTTATCCTGCCTACCACCCCCCTAACATAAGGTTTTGTTTTTCACCCCTTAATTGCTTTACTTTGTCAAATACTGTTTGATGGGAAATCAACCTCTGTGTTTTTACTGTTGCTTTCCCAAGGAAGCCTCCCCTTTCTCCAACTTATTCCATTAATATTTATTGCACTGGCAGGTAGGGTCCTAAATTAAAGTTTCTGTTATCTCCCCATCTCCCCAATGCTTTCTCTGTACTTTTGCTCCATGTTCAAGTTGCTTTCACTCTATAAATTTATTGCCCTACATTTTTTGTTGCAGCCTCTAAGCCACAGCTGTATTTTGCTTGCAGGTCTCCTGAATCCACATCTCCTCAGCGCTGTCTTCTTCCAGCCTCTTTTCTCTCTGACTCTGTTAGATTCACTGTAAGGCAGCCGCTTGGGACCCTGTCACCCACTGCTTTAATTGATGCTGTACTTGGGCTGTGCATCTGTCAGTATTGGAGGCTAGCTAGGGACAGATTTCATGTTGGAAGGTGGTGAAGAAGTTTTCCGGGCGGAGGCATTAGCTCAAGACACTGCCCTGCCCCAAACAACCATGGCATCAGCCACATGATGATTTTGACATTAGTGGCTAAAGCGCAAATTCCTGCCCCTGCTGGCACACTGGTGCTGAGTTTTAAGAGCTAAACCTGGCCCTGAGCTGGGCTCTGCTCTGTTTCGGCGAGCAACAGCTTCTATACGTGGATGTGTGTGGATCAACCCATCGGGGGCAAACGGCTGCTTTGCTGCCTGTGTTTCCCCATAAACTTGGGATGAGTAACAGCCATCCGGGCTAGCCTGCAGCTTTGCCTCTTGGCACAGGAACAGGCACGGTCATTGCTGGTTTTGCAGTAATGCCCTGCAAAATCACGGCTGTCATGTCTGCGTGGTGCCTGGCCTGTTGTGCTGAAGGCAGGTGATGGGTACGTGGCTGGAGGGGGCAGCGGAGGCACCTCTGCTCACGTGGAGCCAGCACGATGCTCTGGGCGTGAGAGCGGCTGCATTATGCCTTTGCCGGTGAGATGCATGATTGCCCTCATCGGGAACGAGACTTCCTTCCTCCTGGAAATCCTGGTATTGGGCTAGGAAAGCAGAGGAATCAGTTAGAAGAATCCGCTGGGAAAAAAAAAGAATCCGCAGAGTAGAAAAACACTGTTTCTGCCTTTTGGAGCTAAACACATCGGGGCCCAGTGGTGAGCATCCGAAGGGGCACGGCAGTGAGCATCCCAAGGATCCCAGTGGTGAGCATACGAAGGGACCTGATGGTGAGCATCCAAAGGGACCCAGCGGTGAGCATCTGAAGGGGCCCGGTGGTGAGCATCCCAAGGGGCCCAGCCATGAGCATTTGAAGGGGCCTGGTGGCGAGCATCCCAAGGAGCCCAGAGGTGAGCATCCGAAGGGGCTCAGCAGGACAGGCTCTGCCCTGGTGGGCACAGCTCTGCCCAAGGAGTGCTGCCCCGCAGCAGGGGCAGGGTAGTGGAAAAGGTGCACGGGGCAGGGGACTTCATCTAGCAAATGGCTTTTGTAGGCTGCCTTAGAGAGGAGAGAGGGTGTGGACTGCCAGCACACAAGCTTGGATCTTTTTCCTTCCCAGGCAAGCTGTAGGAGGGTGTGTGCTCATGCACGGCAGCAGCCAGGCACCAGCAGCTCAGCAGCAGCAGCAGAGTGACATGAGCTGGCGTTGTCCCCACCTCCTCTCCTCCTCCAGTGCTCTGACCCCCCCGCCATCCCCACCACTGGTGTTCCAGCAGCACCCAGGGGTGTTCTGGCCATGCTGCAGCCGCCAAAGAAGGGATGCTGTAACCCAGCACCCTGGGGAATCCACAGGGCTCCCACAGCAGGGCCAGCACATGGGACAATGTATTGCAATGGCATAAGAATTTAGGCAGCTAATAAAAATCAGAATGATTTATTACACGAGGTCACCTATGGTCCAAGGACCTCCAGATCGCGTAGTAATGGAGCATGGAGCAAGCACAGGAAGAGAGGGAAAAGGCATTATTTAGCAATAATTTAGTAATAATTTATTATTACTAATAATCTGTCTGGTTGGCTCCCACATCAGTGCATGGGGCAGCGTGGGGACGAGTGTGCGTGCTGTGTGTCGCGGCGGGCCGGATCCCAGCCACGTGCCCCAGCACAGGGCTCTCCCACACGCTCTGAGAGCCAAAAGCCAATTTGTAAAGGCAAGTGAAAAAAGGGAACATCCCCAAAGTCCTGGGGGGCAGGTGGCCTTAGTGCAACCCAGTGAGCCACTGAAGGCTGCACGGGTGGAAAGCCATGGATGAGGGCTGAGAAGATGCCCAATTCTGTACCACCTTTCCTTCGAAAGCCATTTTCTTCCCGTCTCTGAGCTAAACCTCCAGGCTGTAGGCCAGGGCATGCCCTTGCTGTATGGCTGGGGGTGGGATGTGGCCCCTCAGGGTGCTGGTGCTGGACCGTTTTGCTTGCGGGTTGGATGCAGAGGGCACGTCTCCCACGAGGAAGATGGCCTGGGCACCTCGTGGCAGAGCCCCCCAACCCAGCTCAGCCCAGGGCATCAACACGAGGGCAACCACGAGCTGCAGCCCCCGAGGCTGCCTTGGCTGCTGGGAGCTTCACCTGGAGTCGATGCTGGCTGAGTCAGGCCGTGGCTTTCGGCCTCCCTGCAGCTCACTGCTCGACTGCACTTCCTTCCTCCCTGTCCCATGGCGGTGCGGGAGCGGGAGGCATCAGCTGTGGGAGGAAGGGTGCAGCTCCCGGGTGCCACTTCACCCCGTTTTTGGCACACACCCCTCTCCACCCTGTCACGGCAGCCATTCATGAGGAACAGCAAGGCTGCAGAGGAGGGGAGAGGTGCTCCCACCCTGCTCTCTCCTCTGCCTGTCCTTGGATCCATTGGGCACCCAAAAGCCACCACTGCCTTCTGAAACCAATCCTCGGGTGACAAACTAAGCTGTGGCAACATCTGGGAAAAAACCTGCTTGGATGCCCTGACCAAAGTGTCTCACTTTGATAACTCCCTGTTCTTAGGCTCTGATTATGCAGAAATGGATATTTTGAAGAAGCTGTTCTTCAAAGGCTTTTGTGTCTTATGGCAAAGGAGAGATTAACACAAATGACTTGAAAAATGCTGAGTGAATGGTGAATGGAACCCAGCTGTGTCCAGCTCGTAGAGCTGTTATGCAGGACTTGGTCTGGCTTCATTTGGCACCTAAGCTTTGTTTAACCTCAGGTTTACAGAAAATATTTCTAGTCCCTTTCAAAGATGTCCAAACAGTCATTCAGTCCCACCTGTAGCAGGAATTGTACCTTTCTCAAGGCCAAACACATCTAATTTCTGCTCTTTTCAGCCCATTTTATGTTTCTTTTTTGTGTTGCTTCCTTTCAGCCTTCTTTGAATAAACCAGAGCTAAATTATACCCTGAAAAGAGATGCAATAGGTCAATCGAGCAGATCATTGGGGTAAGAATTAATTTCTAGAAGCTTTTGGAGGTAGCAGAGCCCCCAGGGAAGCACATGCCCTTGTGGAGGATGGGATGATGCCTGGAGCAGAGCAAGGCTTGGGATAAACCCTCCATCCCAGGCAAAAAGCTGCATCCCTCCTGCTCCAGCTGCGCTTGGAGACTACTCTTATCCCCAGAAGATGCCTGGTCTGGCCAGATTACCTGTCTCATTTCAAAACCCATCTTCAGCAAAGCCCTCCTAATTTGGCTGCTCCCAGCAAGTGCCTGGGCTCCCTGCAGGACTGGCAAATTGCTTGGCAGTGCCTCGCCGTTGCCATACCTGCTGCAGCAATGCTGGTGCTGATGCACGCGGTGCGTGGGGCAGGGATGTTTGGGGAGGTTCTGCTCCTCCTGCTGTTGCTCACCTGGCAGAAAACACTCCACTAAACCAGGTTTTCTCATGGCCTTACGGTTTATGGTGCTCTGGCAGTATTTTTCAACATTTTAATATTATCCTCCTTAATAAAAAGAAAAAAATTCTCTGTCCTTTGTCTCGCCTTGGGTTTGGTTTTCTGTGTTTTCTCTTTTTCCCTTCCCTCTCCTCGCACTGCACTGCAGTTTTGCTTACATAGCCCAGCTGGCCTTTCCAGACTGGGAGAAAGCCCTTTTCAGAAGATAAGGGGAGAGATTTTACTGTACATCCATTCTAAAAATAAAACTGCTCTGTATTTCTGGAGTATCTTTCAGCTGCTGATTTCAAAGATCCTTGAAATCCTCAATTAATGAAGCTTCCCAGCTCCCGGGGGAAGGAAACACTGGGTATCATTATTGGTATACCCTGAGGTGGGAGGACTGTTGCTTGTTCTGGGTTTTGTACGGCCCCTGACACTGCATGTCCTGCTTGACAAGAGGGGAAATGCGGGGATTTGAGCACTGGCTTGCCATCTGCCAGATCCCAACTGGGGCAAAAACTCAATTTCTTGTCCTAAATCAGGAGATCTGGTCCTGTGCTGCCCCTGCCTGCATCCTCCCCCTGGCTCCTCTCTTGTATTTCAATTGCAAGAGGCAAGCTCACCTTCTGACTTTAATTTTTGTACAGCACTGGGCACAGCCAGGGATTAATCCATAACCCCCCCAAACAAGATGTTAAAATCAGTTTTTATCCCCAAACAGGTTCCATTTCAGTGGAAGAGGGGATGATTCCCATGTTTGATTTGCCAGAACAAGCCCATGTACAGGCTGGTGCAGACCCACCTCAGGCTCCCCAGCTCTCCTTGCAGCATTTCATCCCCACAAACACAAGAGAAAAGAATTCAGCATCTGTGTAAAAGCCTTCAGCATAACCCCCATGTACTGAGCGGGGCTTTTCAAGGGCTTTTTTTTTTTTCCCTTTTTTTTTTTTTTTTGCATGAAGTGTCTTTGCAATATACCGTTTCTTATACTAGATGCTTTGTAAAAGCTTTGAAGGAGCAGGACGGAAGCAGCACAGACTGGCAGAGCACCCCAGCTCTGCTTGCCCCTGAGCCCCTGCCTGGGGGAGAGGAGGCACTGCCTCCCCACGTCCTCTGATGGACTCAAAGTAAGGAAGAGCAGGGATGGGAGAGAGCAAACCAGAGCCCTTGGGACCTCTTCCAAGCCTCCGGCAGGGGTAGGGTGGAGGTGATTTATTTTAGGAGCTGTGGCTGCTCTTCCCAGCTCGGGAAGTGGCCTCCAGCCGGCTGCTCACCGAGCTGGTGTCAGTGTTGCGTTGAGCCTGTGGCAGGCTGAAAATGTTGGTAGAAAAGGGTCTGCCTGCCAGGGGGGAAAATGTGGAGTTTTCTTTTTCCCAACCAATTAAATGGATGGAGAACGAGATCTTTTTACTCTAAACCCACCCCTTCCCCTTCCCAGAGCAGCCCATGCCTCAGTTCTATCAAACTGGTGGGTCGAAACTTCTTGATCTTTCTTAACAAGACATCTTGCACCCCTTTGGGGAATAAGGCAATGTGGGGATCACTCCCTGTCCCCGACTCCCAGCAAAGGGCACCTCCCACCCCCCCTCGGGGTACTCTGCTTAAGGCAGAGAGAGGAGGGATGGATATTCCATCGGAAAGCCGGAACGGGGAGAGAAATGGGTGCTGAGGCTCTTTGTGCGGTGCGAAAGATCCCGAAAGCCCACAGCTGCTGCGCTTCAGGGCTCGGAGCCCTGTCAAGGTTCTCCCGCAGTTACAAATCCGTGCTGCCAACTTCATTGCCGCTGTGCCTGTGATTTGTGCCGAGGCTGCACGGCCCCGCAGGACTCACGGCAGCGATGTTTCACCAGTATGCAGAAGCGTGTGCGAGCCCCACAGCCTTTGATATCCTCACACTTGTTTTCAGCTTTTTTTATCTTTCCAAGAATCGCTCTTTTCCAACCCTATTTTACTAGCCCGGTAGCAAAGCTTTCATGTGCTGAGGCATCAAAAGCTTTTCTGAAGCCCAAGGTGAATCATGCCCACTGCTTCCACCCCCCTGCTTTTGATGCCCCCCCCAGCATCAACAGCCCTGCATCACGCAGGCTCTGCCGGCTGGTAGCCTGAGCTCGGCCAGACCCCGTCCTGGCACAGGGCACCTCGGAACCACCCTGTCTTCCTGCTGCTTGGCTGTAAATCATCCATCTAAATACCCATGTCCATCCCACAGCCAGCTCCGGCCTTGGGAGCTGTTCTGATGGAGGAGGAAAAAAAAAACCAACAGTGCTATTTTGTTTCCAACACGATTTTCAGAATTATTTTTAGAGCCTGATGCTTGAATGTGAATCATGAGTTTAGCCATGCGAAACCTCCTTTTCATCTTTTTACCTTGTCGTTATCCCAGCAGGCTGGGTTTTATCTGCAGTTTGACATCTTTTATACCTGGCCTAGCAGACAGCAGAAATAAGGGCAGAGCTGCTCCCCAGCCCTTGAATCGCTGCCTATGCGGGGCACGCCGGTTTGAAATTATAATCCTCTTTTTGTTGTATTCCCGCACTGTTTATTGTCACTCTATGTACTGCTTGTTGTTTTAGTTTTCCATTTCATGCAAAATACATCAAAAAAAAAGCCGCGAGTGCTTGAGGTCTATTTGTTATTCTCTGTGTTCAAAACTATTTCTTAAAAACTAACTTCCCCGAACTGCCTGCGTTTGCCCTTTGCTTGTCATCCCTCTGACTCCGCTTGCCTTAGCACAAACCTTACGAGCTTCCCAGCAAACTGCGGAAAACGCTTTGTTTGGGAA
This sequence comes from Falco biarmicus, assembly GCF_023638135.1. NCBI lineage: Eukaryota > Metazoa > Chordata > Aves > Falconiformes > Falconidae > Falco > Falco biarmicus. The sequence goes on along the minus strand of NC_079302.1, from coordinate 21,423,885 downwards.
GGGTTGGAGGAGAGGCTGTGGGTATTTTCCCAGGAACGGGGAGCTTGTCCTTTCGCTTGGATTTGCTGGTGGCTGGTTTAACTTGGTACTGTTTAGATTTCTTTGATGTGGCTGGTGCTGTGGGTCTGTGATGTTCATACGGCTTCTCAGGGCTGCCGGGTAGTCATTATCCTGTCACTAATTGTCATGTTGCCTACAGCTTTTTACGTGGCTTTCCCACCCCCCCTCCCCCACCCCCCACCCATTTTAAGACTAAACAAAAATAACATCAAATGGCATTTTGTCCTTTGTCTTTAATTTGGCCCCAGCCTGAAATTTTGGCAGTTGGGAGAGGGATTCTGTATGCGCCGAGATGCAAAGCTTCCTCTGCGGTCCTGCTGAGGGAACTGTGACCCCCCCATCTCTGCAACCTGTGGATTTACATCCTTGAGGTGTGTTTTGGGCTGCCGCAACAGCTCTCCCTCTGCACGCAGCAGTAAGCCAGCATCCTGCCCCTCTCGGTGAGGCTGGCCTGGCAGCGATGCTGTGGCTGGGAGGGGGCAGGTACCGGTGCCCACCAGCCTGCCCTGGGCAGCCGGGCAGCCCTGGCTCCTGCCCAGGAACAGACCCCAAAAAGGGTCCAGGGAAGAGAGCTGTGGGCAGTGCTGCTCAGTGGAGGGGATGGAGCCGGAGCCATCAGAGATGCTCAGTGATGGGAAGGACCAGAGGACACAAGGCGCGGGGAGATGGAGGCTCTTTTCCCTGCTCCAGGGTAGGAAGTCACCGGTGTCCCCAGGCAAAAGTGCAAAGCTCAATGCTTCTGTTCCATGACGTTATACAACCTGGCGCAAAGAGATCTCATTTATTTTCTCCTATCAGCCTAATGTGATGATTTGGGCGAGGAGGGAAGAGGCCAGGCAGCCTTCTCCCGAACAGTTGGGCTGGGATTACACTTTTTCTATTGAGCTCATCACAGTAATAACCAGGAGCTCTGTTTATCAGCCCACCAGCCATGCCCATTTAGGAGATTACTATTTTTCCAATCTCATTTCTCATAAAAGAGGATTGCCGCCCGTGGCCTCCCTGTCCCAAGCCCCTTGCTTATGAGCATTTATCTGCTCAGGGTGTTTATGAAGGCCCGAACAGGAAACTTCTGTTTATCCTCTGCGTCATCAAAAGCTGGCAACTCGATGGGATAATTACTCTTTCAGGATCATGTGTACAGCAGCCCATCAGTAGACTTTGGCATCTTGCTGGTGTCAATAATATAGATATGTATTTGCCCTGCAGAGATACGTACTGCTTATTTGTTTCCCTTTCCTGTGCCTTTAATCGGGACTAAGGTGGGGGTTTCTGGCTGTCGGGGTGCCCCGTGGAAGCAGGGATTTGTACTTAAGGTTAAGGAGAGGTGCTGCTCCTCTCAAAGCAAGTGGCACAGAGGGTCTCCCCAGCAGCCAGGGACACCTTGCCTGGGCAGTGCCAGCCCCAAGGCATCGCTTGCCCTGGCAGGGCATCACCGGCTGCTCTCACCATGCAATTAGAGAAGCCACGTGCGGAGACAGCTTCTTAAGATGCTAACACGAGCACCTTAGCCCGGGAGAAGGCTGAGTAATGAATCATTTATTTGACAGAGCTCTTCCCTTTTCTCTCTCTGCAGGTTGCAGGGGAGATGTTATGATTCCCTTCACCCTTCAGCCGACAATTTTTGAACTACAGAAAATGCAGAAGTAAGTTCATTAGCGATATCCACCCGATGAAATTCAAGATGTGAAGTGTTTTGACTAGCGCTGTTCAAATAGAGGAATCACTCAGGAGTGTATTGCAATCACTGCATTAAGATAAGATCCCAGAGCATTGGGTTTCTGGAGCATTGATTATAGATCGGCATCTCACTGCTTCAGAAACAATCTGCAGTCCCTGTATAAACCAGGAGAGCAGATGGATGTGGATGGACTCATGATGGAAAAGTGGGGAACACCAGAAAATACCAGTGTGCAGCATAACCCCCAGTGCCACAGACAGCTGAGCATCACTAGGCGCTCTGTATGCACCAGAATATCGCGGTACCTGCTTTTTCTCTGAGGGCTGCATCCTCCCTGTGACACTGGGGCTTCCATGCTGCCCCCCAGGACTTCGCCTTGCTGACCATGCACGAAGCATTTTTTTGGCGAGGCTGCAAATGTGGAAACCTCGTGCAGTCAGTCAAAGCAAATTCATTCAAAGTGAATGAGTGCTTGCCAGGTTTCTTTTTCTTTTTTTTTTTTTTTTTTTTTAATTCTTTTTGGCTGTATTCACAGAACACAAATCTGCAGGCAGGCATGAGAGCTGTGTTTCTAATTCAGTATGAAACTTTTATTCCCGCTTGGCCCAAGTTGCAAATGATGGAGGCTGTTCCTAATCCTCTGCCCTGTGCATTGAAAATGTGCTCTGGCTGGCTGGCACTCTTGGAAATGGAGTAATTTGCATTGCATAGCAATTTTTGGGAGATAAATACAAGGTTCAGTGCCTGTGGGGACAAGGACGTGGCATCCTTACTGCATAGTGTGCAACCAGAAAGCAAAGGCAGCAATGAAGCAACGTGAAAGGGCTGGATTTCAGGAGCTTTAAGTTCAAGGCTGCATTAAAAGAATTAAAATCTCCTTTTGCCTAAGTAAACAGAGTATTTTCAAGATCCTGTTGGAGGAAGCAAGCACTTGGCTGCGTGCTTAATAAGGAGACTTGCCCAAGTTTTGTTCCAGTGAATAGCATTAGCCACATGTCTAGGGATAAGTACCTGCTTAAATGGTGGGGTGCTGGGGATTTGAGGGGCGCTGTGCCCAGGCAGGGTGAGTCCTGCTGACCCCAGTGAGCGTCAGGTGGTGCTGGTCATCAGGACGTGATGGGGGAGCACACAGGGGTACCAAATGTGTCTTGGCAATAGAGGTTGTCTCCAAATTCCTTCACCAGTCAAGAAACTGGCAAACCAAATAAAACCGACCTGCCTTTTATTAGGTGTAAATGTGTTCATACATCACCCGAGGGTGCCATTTTTCTGCATCCCCCCCCCCCCCCCCGACCTCATGATTTCAATTCAAGATGAAACCAGTCCCGCAGCTGGATGTAGCTGGAAACAACATCCCCTTTTTGAAAGTCTCAGGGCCTTCTTTTTCATGCCTTGTCTGGAATTCGGATGTTTTCCTTAGGGATAACTCTTACCCAGGGGATACCCACAAGATCGGTGAGAGGGTTTAAAAATCCTTATTGGCATGATATGGCTGCTAACCCTGCCGGGGATCGCTGCAGCGCCACGTGGCCACTGCTGTGGGCTGTTGTTCTCTTTCCTCCTTCTCCTGGGGCTGCATTTACCGGCAGCGTGCTTGTCATGTCATTCCCGTGGTGGGAACGGGATACACATCTCCTGCTGACTGTGAGCAGGGTTTGCATCACTGCTAGTGAAGGGCAAGGGCAAGAATTCTTTTCAGTGGTATTTTTTTGTCTGGCAGGTGTCATCATCGCCCAGGGAAGGTGTCAGATGCTTTGCCTGCATTTGCAGAGTATTCATAATTTCAAATTTGAGAAAGATGTGGAGGAGGGTGACCAGAGCAATGTGTCTTGAAGCGTGGGGGAGAGCGGTTAGTTTGATAAACTGGATAATTGTCAGAGTTTCTGTTTCATAATGGGTTTAATAGCTCAGGGGAACTACCAGACTTCCAGATCCCAGAGGAGGGAAGTGGGACAGCAGTAAGAGCTCTGCATGCTGCCCGCCAGCCTGGCACAGTGGGAACGAGCTCTAGCTCCTTCACCAGCCCAACTCCACGGAGCAATGCAATCCTTCTGCGGTGCTGGGTGGAGGAGAGCCAGCACAGTGTCTCCCCCGAGCTGCTCGGAGTGCCGTCGCTCCTTACGCAGCCGAGATGCTGGTGTGACGCCGTTAAATAACAGCCTGGGAGAAGCAGCAGGGAGCTGAGCTGCAAGGATGTACGTATGCAGGAGAGAGAAGGGTCGGGGGGAGGATAGCAGGGCTGGGATTATTTGCCAGCAATCTGTTTGAGACCCGTGGGGAGCAAGTTACAATAAGAAAAAGCCTCATATGTGGATCTTATTCCTCTGTTGGGAATGCATCTCTTCATCCCCCCAGGACAGGAGCTGCCCATTTTCACGTGCCACCTGCAAGTGCATCATGCAGAGAGCAAGGCATGCCAACGGGCACGTGCTGCGTGTCCTCAGGATCCTCTGAATTACTGAGCAGATGGGTTTGCTCCCTGCCCCACCGCTCTTCACCGCTGCCACCGGCCAGAAACTGCCATGAGGAGCAAGGGACTCCGGGGCAGTGCCAGAGCTGGGGTGGGAGGGAAGGGTGCCCGTGGAGATGCAGTGTCTGATGTGGGGCATCTCCCAGGGCTGGGAGCTGCCTGGCCTGTCTGGCATGTGTGCTATGCTGGTTTCCATGGAAACCCAGCAAAAGATGTGTTTCCACAGAGGAGCTGCCAGCAAAGCAGGGTGGACCACAGGGTGGCCTCTGGTCTACTTCAGCAGCACAGGGAGACTGTAGGGCAGAGAGGACATGTGGATCTGCTTTGGGATGAGTCAGCACGGTGCACGTGTGCTGTGCTGCCCCTGGGGTACTGCCACGTGCCATGCTGCCCTTGGGGTGCTGCTGTGTGCCATACTGCTTTTGGGGTGCTGCTGTGTGCCGTGCTGCCCTTGGGGTGCTGCCGTGTGCCTTGCTGCCCTTGGGGTGCTGCTGCGTGCTGTGGTACCTTTGGGGTGCTGCTGCGTGCCATGCTGGTTTTGGGGTGCTGCTGTGTGCTGTGCTGCCCTTGGGGTGCTGCCCTGGAGGGAAGGAGATGTCATTGCCATTTGTTCCTCACCTGGGGTGTGCTGGGGAATGGCAGGGGTGTCCTTTGGGGTTTCAGAGGGGCAAAGAGAGCACCCCAGAGATGCGGAGGGAAGCCCTGACACGTCTCTAAGATGCTCAGGCCCTGGCTGAGATTGGAGCGGGGCCAGGACAGGATTCCAGGGCTACGAAGGAGGAGAAGCCAGGCTGCTTCATGGGGTTTTTGGGGTGTCTCTGTTTTTCTTTCCTCTAAGGGCTGCTCAGATTTTAATATTTCATTAAACGGCATTGCAGTTTTCTCTTCATGGCCAACAGACAGAGCACAGTGTCTCCAGGTGGCAGTTCCTCCTGTCTGGAGGCAAGTAGCAAAAGCCACGTCCTGGATGTCTCCATTAGCCCCGGTGCAGGTGATATATCCACCTCCTGGAGATGCAACGTCCCAGTCTCAATGGCTTTGAGCTGCCCATGCCAGCATGGTCCAGGAGGTGTAGCAACTGATACACTGCTCAACCCTGAGCAGGGCCGAGGGGGTTTCTCCTGCCTTGTTTCTGCTGCACAGCATCACAGCTGAACGGCTCTCGTAGGAGGCAGCTGCGGCTGGTGGAGGAGGGAGGGAGGCAGGATTTGTCCCACAGGGGCTGTGTCCCCCCCCACTGGCAGCTGGAAGTTGACGGCCACGGCTGGGATCAGCCACTCCGGGCTTATTTTATCATCCCAGGAGGAAAGCAGTGTGAATCGCTGCATCTGAACGCAGAGGTGTGCTGGGGCGGCACTGCACCTTACGCTGCCTGGGGCTCTCTTCTGGCTGTGTGCTTTACAAGGGAACGTAGGGGTACACTGGGGGTACAAATCCAGCTTTTAGGCACTGGGAGTTGGCTGTGCTGAGCCTATGGCCCCCCTGCACAGCCAGAGTGCAGCACCCAGTTGCACTGCAAATGGATGCAGCATGTCCTAAAACCAGAAAGCAAACTGCCAGGGAGGACCCAGCCCAGGGACCTCGCTGCTTCCCCACCCTTCCTTACAAACCTGGGCTCCTCCTGGCCCCTGTGCTGTGTGTGTCCCTCTCCCTGTTCCTTGGGGCTTGATTCCCCCCAGTGCCCAGGACTGCTGGTTCCCAGCGGCAAACCTGCCCGCAGGGAGCGGTACCCGCTCCAACACCCACCGGTGTCTGTGAGGAAGGAGAGCGCCTAACGAGGATGCTCTTCAAGGTCGTAATACAGAGTAGATGGGCTGTGCTCGTGTTGAATTACGTGTCGGTGCAGAGGCAGCACTTCCAGTGGGTGAGGGCTGGGAGCACTGGTGTCACACACCGCTGGGCCAGCCGGGGCGTGCGGGGATGCAGGAGCCGTGCCTGTGCTCTTGGCTCGGCGCTGCTGCCTTTCCCAGGACCTCCTCCGGTCCTGTGCTGGGACCAGGGACCAGAACCATCCTGGCAATGCATTCATCCACAGAAAACTCCAGAACAGAGCTTGTCTTTACCCCCTGACTCAGAGCTCCTTAACACCGTCTCCTGTACCCCTGCTGTACCAGCTGCAAGGCTGCTGGCTGGGCTGCAAGGGGCTTTGCTTCTTCTGTGAAAAATGACCACGATGCAGCTGCCGTATTCAACAGGAAATATTTTTAAAGTAATTTCTGGGTTGGATGGGATCTTCTCCCCAGCTCCAGCAGAATCCCTTCATTCCTCCCGCTCTCCACCTGAGGATGCTGGCAGGGTTTTGACCATCTCTGAGCCTTCACTGGCATAACTCCCTGCACGCTGTTGCTCGTGGGCATTAGTTTCAGTGGCCAGGTTTCGACCAGCTGCGGATGCAGCCTTAGGGGTCTGACAGCTGGCTGGGAGAGGGTTTGGAGGAAAATCACATTGATGCAGGTAAATGCAGGTGAGGTCTGGCTCTGCCTGTCCTACCTCCTGGTGAGTTTCTTTGAGTTCAGGATGGAAAATCATTCGAGGCCACATACAGCCCAGGGCACCGGTGACCTCCGATGAGCCCTCTGCTCCAATTAATCACCCTGCTCGGAGCAGACGAGGAGTAATGAAACGGGCTGTGGGAGATGCCCTCAGTTCAAATGAGTGTGAACAACATGTGGTGCCCAGGAGCCTCCTTGGCTTTCGCTTGTGCGTTTTGTCTTTGCAGGTAAAGCAGAGCCGTGTGGCTAATTAAATGGAAAGATAATCTCCCGACCTTTTTTTGGGTTTCTCAGCTAATCCCGGTTCAGCCCTCACAATGCCTTTCAGATTTAAGGCAAGGGCACAGCTCCCCAGGGAAAACCGAGCCGTGGGGAGGAGAAGGGCAGCTCTCCCTGGGGTGCTGCCCATGGGCTTCGGCAGATTTTGGGGTCGGCCCTTCCCCAGCAGGGATGGACCCAGGAGGACTCGTGGGGTCTGAGCCATGGTGCTGGGCCGGGGAGGGGCAGGCACCCCCCCATGTCCCCAGTGGCTTGGCTGTCCCCAGAGGGCATTGCAGAGGAAGGAAAGAAGTGAGAGGGGAGACTCAGATTACAAATGTCCAAGCATAGGAAGCAGAGATATATATTCCCTGGATATTAATTGCCTCTAAAATGTCGTCTTTTTTTCCGGTGAGCGGGTACTTTAGGCAACCGGATATACGATGGAAAGGAGACCGTGTCAGGCGGTGAGAGGACAGACACAGCGAGAGGTGGCTGGACACCAGCGAAGGGCTGGCCACTGCCATAGCTGGTCACCAGCCCCTTGCCAGAGCAGCCTGATGGCCCTTAGACGTGTTTGTCACCAACCCCATCCCTGGGACACTGCCCTCTGCTATGATTGGGAAGACTGGTCTGGCCTGGGACACATCGTTCGCTGGGCACACTCGCTTTGAGAGCTTAGCTCAGAAGGAAAAACCTGCTGAGCTTGGAAACCCTTGGGTTTAAACAAGAAGAGGTCCCAATAAAGAAGAGGTCCCATGTAGCACCGTGGTCCGTGCCGAGGCAGGACGGGGCATCACCTATGCAGAGGCTGGGCAGCAGGATGCTGCTGGGAATAGCCACCGCGGTGTGAGCGGAGACGAACATCACATCATCAGCCTGCGAAACTTAAATACAGGAGTCACTGAGGAAGATATTTTGGGAACCATGTTGAAAATAAGGGTTAAGGTATTTTTTTTCCCTGTGCTTTGGAGTTACGTCAGCCCACGTATGCGACTGCAGGGCTCGGGTGCCCTTGACTGGGCTCTGGGGATCAAAGCTGCATTTTGGGGGTGGGTGGGGGTTTAACAGGGTGCAAAACCACTTCTGCACAAGGGCTAACATACCGGTCAGTTCCAGGCAAGGCTGGCACCTCCACTGGGAGCTGCCTCGGCCACTCCTGCTGTTGGGAAGAGCAGGAGGAGGCAGACCCCGGCGGCGGGGGGCATCTCACACCCATGCTTTAGCACAGAGAGGCAGGAAAACCAGCAACGCGCCTTCCCAAAATGTCACAGGCTTTTGTTTCACCATTTTCTGAGCAAAACACTGGAAATGTTTGCCTTGAACTGACCTTTGGTCATGAAATTACCTCACCTCAATTAAATATTAAAAACAAACAAAGTCGTGAGAGTGGAATGAATTGTTTTGCTCCACCTACCGCATTGGGTTTTTTTTACTTCAGTGGAAAACCTGAAAACCCAGTGTCACATTGGCACACTCTGAAATGAATTTTTATTCTGGCTTCCCATTATTAAATGTCAGCAAATGAAGAGAAGCCATTATTTGAAGAGCATTTTTATGATATGAAAATGTAACACCCCATCACCACCTCCGCTGGGATTTAGGTGGTTATTTCTTTTTGCTGGGTCTAGGGGAGACTGACAGGGGATGATGGAAGGTAGTTGGACCCGCGGCTGACCAGGGGTCTCCTGCTTCGCCTGCAGAGAGCCTGCGGCCGGGTCCCCATGGCTGTGAGGCTCTTGGTGGTGGGGATTGTGGTCCTTGTGAAACTGGGGTTGGTGGTTTTTCTCCCTCAGGCCTTTCACTCCTGGACTCTGGTAATTTGTAAGATGATCTTGTCTTATTCATCTTCTTTTCTGAATGTGTTTAGCTTTTGTGGTTTCGAAGTCAAGATTAAAAGGGCAAAAGAAAACGCAAAGAAGGAGTACCATCAGATCGATGAGCAAAGAGAGAAATTAACTGGTGTTGAAGCCAAGATGCCAGCGCACAGCCACAGAAATTAAACTAAGGAAGAGATTCCAAGAAATTTTGAGTAGTGATGTGTTACTTCTCCCTGACCCAAGCCACCCTGCGAACATGTGTGATGGGTAGTGGCACCTCTGGCTCCATCAACCCCCAGGCCCTGCCCGGGCTGCTGCTGAGAGCCGTCATTGCTGGGATTATGCCCCTCTCCTCCAGCCCCAGCAGCAAAATCAGTGTGCCCAGCACCAGTCCCACTGCTTAGGACCTTAAAAAGCGTCGTGCCCTCCCCTGTGTGCTTCCCACCCATCCTCTGCGCCTGCAAGCCTTTGGACACCGCTCACAGCTTCCCCTGCCTGAGACGTGCACATTGCCACTTGAGAAAACACTACTGCGATGTTTAAGTGCCCCAGCGTTTTGCATGGTCAGTATTTGTGTGCTCCGTTGCTTTTTGTGCCTGGTAAGCCCCAGACGGATTATGGCTGTCACATACAAGATGGTCCCGTGGCCACTGCAAGGTCCAGAGCCAAATCCTTGCTGTTCCATGGTCTTCGCCTACATCAGTGCATTTATTGTTTTATTATATTGTTTATTCTACACCACTGCTGTGTTGGTTATCCCTTTGGGATGCTGAAAAAACCAGCACATTTAAATACCCCTGAATAAAATGGGACTTGAACCTTCCTATCAACCTGCTAGGGAATGCTCCCATGAATTACCCTCCTCCATGACAGCCCAGGCTGCTCCCAGGGTGGCTGCTGAGCCAGCACATCATGGATGTTCACAGCAGGTTTTTCCTTTCCCTTCAGCCTCTTTGCTTTTTGGGATGAATGGGATGGATGTGCCAACTGGCCTGATGCGCACCTGAGACACAGATCTCATGCTCCAGCCTGGGTCACCCCAGGCTAAACCTCACGGAGCGAGCTGGCCCAGAGAGAGATTTACAGCACCAAATCCCATCATGACCCTGAAGATGGATATTCATATTTCACTCAACGGGGATATTTACCTACTTAGAAAAAAATAATACAACACTAAGTGCTTTCTTCCCCAGGCGTGTTTTTGCCTGACAGTGTGGGTAATCCTAATCCCTCGGCAGGGCTAAGCCAGCGTCTGAGCGGGCAGGTGCCTGGCACAGGGAGGGAGGCACGGTCCGATGGGGCACCAGGGCTGAAGAAGGGCTGGAGTCATTAAGAAGGAGAGGAAGAGTCTGTGTAGTTAAGAGGGAGCTGGGTCCCCTGCCGTGCCAATGCCAAAGGCTACCCGTGGACCACAAACTTCGGTGCGGAGGCTGAGATGTGGGGAAACTCAGGTCTGGGTCAGAGGAGGACCATGGTGAGCTGAAGTTGGGCAGGACGGACTGGAGGATGCTGGTGTATTGGGTCTCCGGCTGCGACCCGGACACAGGGTCCTCCCCAGAGGCTGAACTTGTCTGATTTCTAATTTAGAAAAGGATTGCCAAAGGAAGAAGGAACTGGTTTACATTTTCCTAAGAAAAGCCAGTCCCTTGCACTCTTTCCCCAGCCAGGTGGGATTTAAATTGCAGCGCTGGGTATGTACAAGCATCCCCTTGTTTTCCCTGCTCCGAGCCAGTCTAGGGGGCTTACAGGTCATTACTGAAGTTGGGGTTGGTTTGGTGGCAAAAGCGTGATTCAGAGAACAAGTTTGGGTTATGTTATCATAGGATTACGTAGAGTTTTAGATTAAAGTCTTCTTTAAAGTCCTTGGGTCCTGGCCAGATGTCAGATAACTCTCCAAGCACGGATCCAATGGGGCTCAGCTGTGATAAGGCATCGCTCGGACAAAATGGCTTTTACTGGGAGCAAATAGGTCGAGCCCTGAATGCCGAAGAAATATAAAAGACGGCGGCTCCGTGTAGCCTGTGACTCTGCTGAAGAGCTCTCAGGATGGAGGGATGTTTTTTGTTTGAAAACCCATTAAAATCCTCCAGTTTTAAGGGTTTGAGTTTGGCCCTTGAATTATTAAAAGTTGCTGAAGGATGAGCAGCAGCTGGCGGGTTGCTCGCGAGGATTTGCCCGCTCATGTTTAATGCAGCAGCCGGGAGCCCCGGAACCAGGCTCGGTGCACTGTCGCTCCAGTTCTGTGGCAAAGATCATCCTTCGTGTCCCTGACGGTGCAAGGGCAGAGTTGTGGAGCAGGGGTGAGGTCTGCTTTGCTTTAGCAGGGCTCTCCCTCCAGAATCAACCTGCTCAGCCTCCCGCCTGCGTCTCCATCCCCCACCGCCCGTCTCCTGGAGGTGAAGCCCCCCATGCCTCCTCCGGAGTCCGTAACCCCAAGGGCACCGTGAATAAATGTCTTTGCTCTGAATTAAACCAGAGCGTCTGAAATTTCAGCCTTCGCCGGCAGCCCTGGGTGATGGTGAGCGGAATCTCAGCACCGACTGTTGCCAGCATCCCCCGTGCTGTCAAATTCTTTAAAACGGTTTCATCTGGGAAATACTGCAATCCCTCCGCTGACTTTGCATGGAGAGAGATCCAGGTGGCATTTTGCAGTGCCAGCAGCAATCCCGTTCTCCTGGCTGCGTGTTTTGAACTCCCTTTGGTTCGATGTCCCTTGAAACGACAAGCCCATCAGCTCTGCAACTGTTGCTGCTAAAGAAATTGGAAGTTTTGGAAAATAAAAATCTTTGCAGGGAGGAGGGAGAAAAGCAGTGCATCAGCAGCTCCATGAAGTCTGGGTTGTGTTAGGCCAGGCACAGGGCAGCACCAGGGAGCCTCTGTTCCCTGGCTGCTTGGGGATCCCGATGGGAAGCACCATGAAAAGAAATTTTGGTGGGTGGAAAATGAGCCAGCTCCTCAGCCCACTGGGGACATGAAAATAGCATCTTCTGGGGCTTAGCTTTGGAAAATATTTGGAATGTTTTCAGAAAAAAAATTAGGAAAAGTCAGAGTTATGTTTAGTAACAGAAGCCAGTCGGCTCCCAAGCTGGAAGGCCACGTGGGTAAGAGTCGTGTCAGTGCTCCGAGGTCACGCATGGCCATGCACCCGGATTCAGGTTCCAGCTCCTTGGCGAAGGGCACGAGGAAGAGCACTCTATGGAGGACGGGGGTCTGTGCTGGGCAGACTGACTGAGTCTGGAGCCAGCATGGCCGCAGTGGGGACATGCAATGCTCCCGGCCCCGGCAGCAGCCCCAGGACGTGCAGGTGAAACACAGGTGGTCACCGCTGAGGTGATGGTAGCACACCCCTCCCCGGCAGCCGGGAGGGCCCTTAGCCCTGGGTTTCTCATTAGGTCATTCATATTTTATACTTTTTTCAAGCCTAATGATGCAGGAATGCTGGAGGCTCATAAATAATGTCCGTTGGTGCGAGACTGCATTAAAGCTTAACGAACTTTCTTTCGGTTTGAGTGGTGCTTAACGAACTTTCTTTGGGTTTGAGTGGTTGGCCATAAGACCAGCCCTTGGCTGGTCTGGATTCAACTCTATTCCTTCTGATTAGATGCTCTCCATCCTCCATCATCGTTCCTCCCGTTCTCCATCACCGCCCTCTCCATCCTCCATCATCATCCTTCCCATCTTCCATCATCTCCTCCATCCTTCATCATCATCCTTCCCATCTTCCATCATCTCCTCCATCCTTCATCGTTGTCCTCCCCCCTGTCCATCGCTGCCCTCTCCATGTGCCGGGTGGCTGTAGGGAATAGCAGCATCGTTGCACCCCAGGCGCAGGAGCATGATTTGGCTCTGCCAAATACTGATGTCCCAGAGGAGTCAGCACAGACGCTCAGGAGCCACCAGCAAAGCATCTCTTTGCACATGACCTGAAATTCAGGGATTTCTCTTGGACTCCTTTAGGGGAAAAAGGAACTGAGCGCTCACGTCTGGTTCCCTAGCAACACTGCTGTTTCTAATTCCTGATTTATTTTTTTTTTCTTTTGAGGGGATCCTTCACGTGTTGTGCTCTGGGCCAGAAACGCACCATCCCCCGCATGAGGGAGAACCTGGGCAGGCAGTGAGTGCCCGCGCGTCCATGGCATGGGCAGGGGCGGGCAGCGCTTGCAGGTGAGCATCAGTGCAGCGGGTACCGAGGCACGCAGCCCTCCTGCAACCCAAACCGCCTGGATTTCAAAACAAATTGCACTTGTGAGAGCGTGTAACCATGGGGAAGCACGTGCCGGTGCCCTTCCCAGCCCCGCGGGTGCTGATGTCAAGCCAAAACACAGGCACAATGGTGGTGGTGGATGGAGCACCCTGCTCCTCACAACTAATGGGTGATTTTCCGTGCGCACAGGAGGAGTTATTCAGTAAATCAGCCCTGAACACCTCAGAGATTACTGCGAGTAAAAACAATTATGTGCTTAAACAAGGAGGGCGAGAATTTTAAAGGCATATTTAAAGTTCTTTCAATGTGTGCTGCTGCTTGGAGGTGGGTTTTCTTTGCACTGGTGGGGCAGAAATACGTGTCATTGCTGGTTAGGGTGGCTTTTTGCTGGAAACGGTTTCAGGCTTTGTGGGTTTGGGTCATGTAGGGTGAATGCTTTCCATGGGGAAAATAAACAAAGCTCTGCTGAGGACAAATGCTTTTGGGGTCCTTTAGGTCAAACATTAGGAAAATTCTCCCAATATTGTTCAGAAGGGAAAACTGCAAGAAACAGAAGATTCCAGGGCTTTTCAGTGTGGTACGCACCCAAAAACCCAGGGATGCGCCCCGCTTGCTGGGCAGGGAGAGGAGATGGACCCATCTCCCTGGGATTTCTGCCAAGAGGTTTTGGGGGTCTCCAACCCCACTGCATTCACCAGCACCACTCTAAGTTGTCTGAAAGGTAAAATAAACCCCAAATCGGGGTGCAAACGCGATATGCACAGGCTGCAAAACCCAACCCAGACATGTCGGTTTGGGACCGTTTTTCTGGTGGGGACCAAATGCTCCCAGGTCCCACCGGTGCAGCTGCATGGTAGGACGTGCCTTAGGGAAAAGCCCGGCTGCGTTTCACTGAACTCCTTTGCTTTTCTAGAGCTTTCATATTTTTTTCTAAGCAACATAATGGAATTTAATACAAAGCCATATCCGCACTGGAAATTTCTTTTGCAAGTAAAAGCCTGCCAAAATGTATGATTTATCTCTTTCAAATGTCTAAATATACATTTGCATGCAAATTTGTTACTTAAAATTATAAACTGAAATGTGCATTTCCCCTTTGCTGATGTTAGGAGTGTTTCCCTTAAGCCAGAAAGATTATCCCTATTATTTGACCGAAACGTGTAAGAATTTCATTGCCTATAGAATAAACGTTCCGGCTATTTAAGGCATCTTGAAAAAAAGCTCTCTATACTACTCTCTTGGCTTCGTTTCACAACAAATGCATCATTTCCGATGACTGGCGTGGAGCAGGAGCTGAATTTTAAGTGTGTCTAAATCCAGATGGTTTATTCCCGGCGCTGGTGCAGACACGGCCGGGTGAGCCGAGCGGAGCTGGCTGATCCTGGTGCCGGGGGTAGAGCCCAGCCACGGGACAGATCCTGCTCCTCCCAGTGACTCCTGGGCCTCCCAGCTCTGACTTTGCTCCTTTTCTTTGTGGTGGAGACCAGAAGGGCTGAGGCTGCCTGTCCCTTTGCCCCCTGCACCCACTCCCACACAGGGTGGCACAGCTTGGCACCCGCCTGTCCCCCTGCACATGTGATGAGGGTTCAGCCCTTGATGCCCATGTGCATTTCTATGTGATTTTATAAGCAATAAGCACCTAAAAAGCTTCTCCTTTTGGATTTAGCATACCAGAAGCTCCCATCATCCCTTTTTGCAAGCAAGGATGTCCCTGCCTGCGTGGCCCCACATCCCCACGCTGTTTTGGGTGCCCACAGGTGATGCTTAAGCTCACCGGCTGCCAAGCACCAGGTCCCTGCTCCAGGCTCTGAGCATCCTGCTGCTGTGGTTTACAGTTCAGCCCCTGTCTGTCCTAAAAATCTCTCATCACCTGGTATAAAACCATCCATCCCCTGCGGCATATCACCTGATCTCACCTGCCCTGTTCCCATCTACTCCTCCCAGACTCAGGATCAACCCCTTGGGAAAAGAAAATCCCCCCCCCCCAGGGCATCGCCATGCCATTCCACTGGTCCTAAGGGTGGTAGCTGGGTCTGCAGCAGCAGCACTAACTCCCACCTGGAGCTGTGCCAGGCAGCAAACACCAAAGGATGCTCCAGGTGTTAAGTACAGGACTGTTTTGATCCTTTCGTTGCAAGAAAATTGCTTTGACAATTTTCTTTCTCTTTTTTTTTTTTTTTTTTTGGTGTAAGCAAAGCTACGGTAATTACTGGGGGAAAAAAATTTTAAAATCAAATGTTAACATTTATGTGAAAAAGGTGTCATGATGATTAAATATTTCAACGGGTTGCTCTTTAGTAATGCAAAACTAATCAACTTCCAGATGATATTTAAAAAGCAGAGAACGGTGTACGGTTTAATATAATTTCAATAGGCCAGGGTTTAGAAGACAGCTAATTATAAAGAAATCCTTTTATGTTGTGTAAATCATCATTTTAAAGCAGATACTCACTACAAACACGGGGTTTCCTTGTTGATGGAGGTAGTTCGCTGAGTGCTGATTTATAATGTGGCTGTGGGTGTGGAGCAGCTCCCGGGATGTGCTGAGCTGATGGAGCTGCTTTGGGGGGGGAGACCTCCCCTCTCTGGGCTGGGGGCAGGGGCCGTTTTACCCTGCTGGGTGATCTGGCAGTGGAGTCGCACCAGGGCGATGGAGATGTGCCTGAGCCTGGTGCTGGGGCACGGCTCGGTGAGAAAAGGGCTGTTAAAGAACATCGGCGAAGCAGCTGCGTGGCGCAGCCTGCTGTACCCTGCCGGGCTGTATCCACATCCTCACCCCAGGCAGGAGCCTCCTGCCCCTGGGTTGCAAAACCCACCTATTTCCACAATATCCCAGCAAAACATCCCATGGGATGTGTTTTGACAGAGACATGGTGGGCCAGATCTGGCTGCATATGCCCCGTCGGGCTGGAGCCGGGCGCTTGGCTCTGCAGCCTGGGTGGGATGCTCGGGAGCTGACGCTGAGCAGCAGTGTGCAGGATGGTCCCCAGGTCCCCGCAGCCCCTCACAGGCAGCTCTGCCATGCTGGCAGAATGGGCAGCACCATCTCCTGGCAAAGAGCTCAGCCAGGGAGCACCCCGCAGACCCCGCAGCACCCCGGGGTCGGGGCAGGAGCCGGCTGAGCAAGGGGGTACCCCATGTCTGTGGGGTCACAGCCAAGGTCTCGCTCCTGTGGAGCCCACTCTGGCTCCAACAACAACCAAAATTAATCGGAGCCATAAGTAAGGCCTGCTCTGGGGCATCCCCTCCTTCCCCAGTGCTCCCCACCAGTCAGCAATTTCCACCAGCTTTTTCAGCTTTGCGGTTCCAGTTTTGCCTCCTGAGAGCGGCACAAAGCGCTGGGGACAGGTGGCAGGAGCAGCACCGAGTGAAAATGAATTAACCTGGAATTTCCCCCCTGAGGCTGGTGGGAAAATGCTCCCAAATGACCCCAAATATCAAATCAAAATGGGCATTGAAGGGGCTGGATGGGATCAGGACATTGCACATGGCAAGCACAGAAGCAGTGTGGCTTTGACTTGTTCCTTGAATTATAAATACTACAGAGTATATTTAGGCACACTCGGCTCTGCCAGCCTGATAAGCGTTGCAACACAGCGCGTCGGCGCGGGGCTGCTCCCCGGCAGCACGAGGAGGGATTTGTTCTGTGCTCTGGCATGTGAGATGGGGATCTGCCGAGATGCCTGTGCTGCCCATCTCCCTGCCCTCAGCGGGGTGAGGATGCCTGGCCGGGCGCTGGCGGCACTGGCTCCCAGGGATGAAACCTGCGCCCTTCCCATGCAGTTACAGCACATGCATATTTCATGGCTGATAATGGGATTTTGCTGTCGATACCGCTCCCAGATTTCTTTCCACCCTGCTACGTTTTCAGGTTAAATAAATGTAAGTCTTCAGGATCCCTCCTCCAGCTCCGGGGAAAGGAGGTTTTCCGGGTGAGCTGGCCGTGTCCCGCAGTCGGTGGCCGGCACCGGCTGGGTTGCTCGGGCGCATCTGGTGTAAATTCCAACCCCGGCAAATCGCCTCTGTGAGCCCGCCCAGGGCTCCGAGTGCCGGCTGCAGCCTGGCCAGGTGTCATCACCCCATGGTTGTCCTCAACTCTGCTGGTGGCCTTTGGCTGCGAGGGACGGGGACAGGGATGGGGCATGCAGCCCCAGCATCGCCCAGGGCTCTGCGTGCAGGAGGGCACCCACTGGGCACCACGAGCATCCCCTCCGGAGGGGTGGGAGAACAAATTTCTCCAAACACCCTCGCCACGGTCCCAATCTACTAATAGCCCAGTAATCCTCTTATGGGGCTCAGCCTGGGCTGCCCACAGGAGCCTTTGTGTAATGCTGGGGAGGAGAAACATGTTTTCACTGTGGCGATGAAGCGCTGGCACTTGCTGGGACAGAGACAGGGATGGGACCCGACGCTGCCCCTCACCTGCGGCTGCTCCCAGCACATCCCAGCTCCAGCCATGCCGGCCCTTGCCCTCGCAGCCTTTCGGGGAGCTCCCTCGCTAGGGCAGTTCCCTTTCGGGCATCCCTGCGCCTCGGCAGCCTATTTTGGGACCCGTAAGCAGCACACTGTGCCTCGGCTCTATTAATATCCTGCCCAGCCTCTCTGGGTGGTTAAGCTCCCGTTTAATGCTGGGGCAGCGCCAAGCAAGCCTCTGGGAGGATGAGGATGAAAATAAGGATGAGGATGGTCTGGCGGGTGAGGTTGCCAGCCCCGATGAAGCTTCAGGCTGTGTCCCAGCCCCTTTGGCCCCCGTGGGCCAGGTGGGGCTGGCTGGGTGCACGAGGTCCTGCCCGCTGCTCCCTGGCTCTCACCGCCGGGGGTACAGCATCCCACGGGATTAGGATTGATGATCTGGTGCAAGAGGACTGCACTAAGTTAACGTATGTGTGACTTCTTCCTAAACCAGCTACTTTTCTCTGCAGGTAGAGGAAAATGAAGTCTAAAGCGACCTGGATTTTCTGACAGCGTCAGGCAGCAGTTTGGTGCCGTGTGCCAGCAGATGGAAAAGGGCCATTTTCCACCGTATCCCAAACGCTGGGGGTGGGTGACATCACCCACGATGTGCAGGGTGACGCTTCCCCCAGTGATGCCAACACAGCCACGGCCATGTCCCAAGGCATGACCCTGGCATGTGGGCTCCTGGCCCCTAAAACCCAAACCCAGCCTGGCCCCTTACCCCAGGAGGCAGGAATTTGCCCTTTTTTTTATCTGCGAGACCTTGCAAGCGCCAGCTTGGGGCCTTGTTTGCATTTTTTGAGGAGCTGTGCTGGTTGCACAGCCCTCCCCACTCCAGCCGCAGGCCCTGGGGCTGGCACAGGCAATGCTGCAACCCAGGAGAGGGTCTGGGGGGTGCTAGACCCCCAGGAATGATGAATGATTGGGGTTGTCACCAGCTTTATCATCCCCAGCAAACGAGCTACTTCTTGTCAACATATTTATTTCTTTTTTGTAATGAGGCAACTTCATTTCTGTGGGTTGCTCGAACGGCGCGTGGCATCTGATTATTAAAAATGCTGCTGGAAGCCAGCCCACAACCTACTTAGGCATTAATCTTCCCTGACAGATGCTGACGAGGAATTGCTCCGGCAGCCGGGACCGGCTCTCCTGCCCAACGCGTTTCATCCCTTAAAAGCTGGGTATTATCCCCATTACCGCCTGCAGGAGCCGGAGGCTGGTGCCACATTGCCAGGAGGAGTTGAGCCAGGCGAGCGGCAGGGCAGACATCCCACACCAGAGCTGCCGGAGCTGGCGATACTCGGGGTGGAGCTGGGCACACCGGCTGTGAGCGGTGCAGGAGCTGCTGCCGGCACCAGGCAGCATTTTTGAGTCACAGCATCGTGGGTTGCCTTTTTTTTTTCTCGCACAGAAATAGGCAGAGTCACGTCAAGTTGAACGCTTCATGAATTCCTGTTTTGTTCATCACATTTTTCCCCCAAGTCAGACTCTTTCACACCAGTTGTCTCAGCAGGATTTTACACTTTTCCTGGACTGACATGTCCTCACCAAATGTACCCCAGTGCAATTTAAAGAATTCAGGCTTCAGGATGAAACGTTTCACCCAGTTCAGCTGCCCTTTTCTCATATCAAGCCAAACTGAACTTTTTATATCGTCATTTCCCCCCAAAGAAACTCCTTTCTTGATGGTTTTTCTTGGCTCGTGGTTTGAGGAACCCGTTCTGGTTGCTGCTCTCCCATCAGCTCCCCAGTACGTACAGCCAGGGTGCAAATATAATACATGAGCAGCCAAGTAATCACCTGGATAGGATAAAAATACACCTTTCTGGTGCTCACTGGGACTTATTGAATATTTGAGACCTCCTGGCGGTTTCTATCAGCCACCATTAGAGGAAAACCCTTGGGAGCAGGAGCCGGCGGGGAGCGCACTGGCAGGTGGGCAGGCACGAGCTCTGCACCCATGAAGGCACAAGTGTGGGGTCACTGTCCTCTCCCTCCTGCCTGCTGCCCAAGCCCAGATAAAAAACCCCAAACCACAAAAAATCCCCCAAGGGAACCATGCGGGAGCAGCACTCGCAGGGCTCCCCACCTCCCAGCATGAGCCTGGCTTGCAGGGGTGCAGGGATGTGACCAAGGCCATGGGGGGAGTCGGTGGCAGGACCAGCACCGTCGCTGTGAGCGGTCTCCCATTGCCAGGGAAGCAGATGGGAGGAAAGCAAGCTGTGTCTGGCACCTTGGCGGAGCTTTTTTAGCCCTAATTGGGCAGCGGGTGGGACGAAGCAGATCCCCCCTCCAGCTCTCAGGGCCCCTTGGAACGAGAGCACGGCCACGTCAGCCCACCCAGCCCCATCTGCCAAAATGAAAAGGCTCCGTGAAGCAAAGCTGTGAAGGCTCGGGTACTCATCGCCTTCTCTCTGCTGCCTCCGGATTATTTTTAGCAGCTCGATACTGGGAGAATGGCAGGAAGCCAAGGGGACACACGGCCAGGCTGGGTCCCTCTCCATTCCGGGGGATGCTGGTGCTGCTGGGCACCCATGGGTGCTGCAGAAGACCTTCTGGGGGCTTGGGGGCCGGCAGGGCTGGCGGGGGCGGGTGGCCTTGCCGGGGTGCAGCAGGCGCCAGCCAGGCCCGGTTTATCGGTCGGGCAGATAGAGCGGGACCGCCGTGTCCCCAGGGCTTATCAGACCTTGGGAAACTTCCCCTGCCTCCAACTGGCTGCTTGCTGGCCACGGCTTTTCCCCTCAGCCCCTTCACCCAGCACCCCCAGAACATTACAGGTCACCATAACCCCTGGGCTTTAACTTTTCAGCAGGTGAGAGTGAATTAAGCCAGCTTCCCTGCTTCGCTCCAGATTGCTGCCATGTCCTTGCATCCTCAGCATCATCTACACGTGACTTTTTTTTTTTTCTTGGAGAAAAGATGAAATCAAACAAAGCATCCCGTTGATAGACGACCCAATCCAGCTCCCCCCCTCCTCAACCCCTGCAGCCGTGGGGTCTGGCAGCTTCTCCAGGATATCCTGCGGCCCCGGCCGGATCTGGGGAACAATGCACAGGGCATCCTGTGGGCACCCGTGTCCGGCCGGCCAGGCTGAGAGGTGCCGGCTGGTTCCTTCCCATCCTCACCCCTCGCTGCTGGCTCCAGCCCCTTCCCCAGGGCACCTGAGCCTGAGCCGCAGCTGCAGCTCCTTCAGCGCCCAAATTTCCATCCAGAGGCTCTTGCTTCCCACTTCAGTGAGCAAAGGCTGCTCTCCCGCCCTCCTGCTTTGTCCAAAAACAATTGCAATTAATTAGGAGGATGGCTTCATCCTCTGCCACTCAGACAATATCAGGGAAATTACCAGCTGCGTTGCGTTTCTTTCACTCTTTTCCCCGTTTGTCACGAGCCGGTGGGTGCTGAGCAGCCCAGGGCTGTGGTGGGTGCTGTGGTCTCCCTGGGGTGCTCCTGCCATGCCCTGGGGCTGTGCCTCTCCTACCCGCTGCGGCCTCCTCCCTTTGCAGGAAACCACTTATTTGCTTCCATTTTTTTTTTAGCCCAGCTTCCTCCCTTCCTCTGGCATTGTGTGCCACACAATCATGGATAAATAGACCCGATACCTGCCCTGGGAGCAAGGGAGGGAGCGTTTCTTGATGAAGGAGCAGGTTGGGAAGTAGCAGCCTTTTCCAAATAAACCAGATGGTTTTGGGGTGAGCATGGAGCTGCCCTTAGATCCGCTTTCGGTCCCCCGGCACCTCTGCAGCAGGCAGTGCCCTGGGGAGCCCCGCTGGGGGCTGTGCAGCAGGCAGAGGAGCAGCACCTTCCCGGGCAAAACCGCCGTCCCCCCAAAGAAAAATTAGAAGCTGATGGATAAACAAAAAAATAGTAAAACCATCTTAATTTTTGCGAGGGCGAGTGAATGCAGAGGTGTGGGTGGGACCTGCCTTCCCCAGCCTTGGCTGTGGCTGTCCCCTGCCTGCCACCGCTGCCTGGGGCACCCGGCCCCAGGAGGGGGTTGAGGGCGGTCATCAGCTCCAATGGAATTTTGGTAAGAGCCATTTTGCCCATCAGCTCTCGCTAGGCGATGCTCTCCCTACCGCGGAGCCCCGGTTTTACAGAACCCGTATTTTGCATCCTCATGGTCCACCACGGTTTTGCATCCTCAGGCCCGAGGCAGCATCCTTGCCCGTGACAGCTCGCCACAAATCAGCGCTGCCAATTGCCAGATGGGCTTTCCCTGGGGGGAAATGCTAGCCCGCTGCAGCAAGCCTGTGGGCTACTGCCGCGGAACCAGGGCTAGGCGCTTGCTGGGCGCAGGCCAGCCGCCCAGCCCCGGCTCCCGGAGAAAGCCCGGCTAAATATTTTTAATGATCTCATGAAGCCCAGGCATTTGGGATCACCATAAACTGCAGGTTCACTGGTTAGGGACGGCTTTTGCATGGGTTTGGTTCCTTCCCCCCAGTCTTTGCTCTCTGGACCATACTCGGATTTTAGGGTGAGGTTTTGTTGGCTGGGGTTTAATCTTTGGGAGCTCAAACTCTGCCAGTACCCTCGCTCCTTGCTGCACGTGTGGTGACCACAAAGTCTCCCGAGCCCCAGGAGCCCCAGGGTACTGCGGGTGTTTGCAGCACTCGGAAGAGCCGGGATTTGGGCATGTGCTCGGCCATTCCCCACCGGGACACGCTGCTGCCTCCCCCGCACATGTTGACTGATGCTCATTTGATTTTCTCCATCCTCCAGGCTCCTCCACAGCTTTGCTGCTGCTTCCATTGGGGTGCTGGGTGGCTCCTGTTCCTGAGTCTTAGAGGACTTTATCAACAGGGACAGCATTTTGTTTTGGGACCAATGAAAAGAAAAATGAATGTGTCAGCTCTGGTGCGTTATCCACTTAGAAATAAGCCTCTGAAGTCACTATTTTTTTGTTCTTTTCATTTCTACTCTCCAAGATGCCTCGATTTCTATTTTTTACACAATTAAAACTCCAAACGTACCTTCAGAACTGAAACCAAATATTTCTGAAATGAAGGGCTTCCCATCTGACAAAGCTCATCTCCTGGGTTGGAACTTAATGCTGGGGGTGGGGCAGGGGATAGGGGTGGTGGAAGAAAGCCAAATCCAAGCCCAAAACGTATTCTCCATAAATTTTGCAGCAGGGCCATTTCCCATCAGCCTGACAGGTGTGACCCAAATGTGGCTCGTTACATGCCTAATTGCCTCCCTGATTGCTTTATGGGACAGAAGCATCTCTTGTATCCCCCGCTTGCCCCTTTACCCGCTAAGCTGCAGCCAGAGCTCCCCAGCAGCTGGCTGGCTGCCAGCTGGGATGTAGGGTGCCTTCCTGGGGTCTCCCTTTTGGGAAGACTCTCATCCCCCCAAATCTCTGCCCCTGAGGCTTGTGCAAGGGAGGGAGCAGCCAGACTGACCGGGAGCCAGCACGGTGTGGTCCAGAGCAAAGCCCCTGAAATTGGCTGAACAAAACACTGGGAGCAAAGGGTACCCGAGGAGGGGGGGGAGGTGGGCAGCAGCCCCAGCCCCAGCCCCCATGTGGCTGCTGGGGCATAGATGTGCTGGATGAAACCCCGCTCCACCACATGCACGTATGTACATGCACATGCATGGCTTTCCTTAAGGTTTGTAAGACTGGATTTCATGAGCTTTGAGGTTTATTTAGTTTTGCTCCTGGCCTAGAGCAAGAAAAACTTAGAAGCTCATTATTTTTTTTGAATTTTTTTTTTTTTTTTTTTGGCAGGTAGAAGAGGTTTGGTTCGCTTTTACTGGTGCATGCTGCCATCTTCAGCATCTCACTGGAGGAGCCAGCTCTGCCTGCAGCCCAGCCCGACTCTCACTTGTCTTCTCCAGCTGGAAGAACAGGTTCTCTGGCTTCTTCTGCCACTCACTAGCATTTGCCACTGGCGTGTTAATTTGTTTATTAAAGAAGAGGTTTCCTCAGGATGCACGCTGGGGTGGGAGAGCAGGAGCAGGAATAGCAGGAGCCGGGTAACGGCAGATGGCATCCCAGCCAGGAGTCGGTGGGTGAGACACAGCACAGCCATGGAACGAATAAAATAGCAAAAGAAAAATCCCAGGCAGATTATTGTGACATTACTGGGGGTGTTTCATATTAGATGGAGCATCTTGCACACTAACCAAACGTTGTAACGGCTGCCTATGGACTAATTCCGTATAAATGCTTATAGTAGGGGAGCACAGGTGATGGTGTGGCACAGACATATGGGGTCCATAAGCCCAACAGCCCCAGACCTGAAGATGCGGCATCCCCAGCATCGCTCCTTTCACTCTGCAGCCCTGGGACTGAGCCCTGGGGCTCTGCGGATACTTTTCCCAATGCCGGCTTGAACTATCTGCTCTGGAGGTACCTGCAGGTTGTGGCTGGAAATTAATTTCAATTCCCTTTTCAGCCACCAAGAGTAGCTTCTGGAGGTGGGAAATCACCGACGGGCTGGGATCCCACATCCATCCTCCCTGGTGATGCTCCACGCTGCTGCCACTGCTGCTATTAATCATGTCTGCAGTAATGAAGTTAATGGTCTGGGATCTCTTTCTAATTACTTCTTCCCCAAACACAGGTCTGCCTCTGCTGAGGGGACTCAGCGTGGGTGGTTCAAACTCCGCACGCTACTGGTGACTCAGACATCTAAACTGGCTTTGGTTTACAGGATGGTCTGTGCAGGACTCTTGCATTCCCCCCAGCAGGCTGACCGGGCAGCAGGACACCCCTAGTCACAGAGCATTTCAAGGGAGATTTGCACTAGTGTTAAATTTTTAACAGAGTGGTTTGTAAAAAAATTATTTGGTCCAAACTGGGGGACCTGGTTAAAACCCAGAGGCTCTGCAGCCCCCTGCAGCATGGCCCCAGCAAGCAGAGCTGCCCCGATACAAGGACTTGGGGTTGCATCACTCAGGAAACCTATTTCGGTGCAATGGCCTGGAGCTTGGCTGTGGGCTGCGTTTGCTTTGCTAACAGCTGGCATTCAGGTTTCTAAAAGCAAACCAAATAGGCTTCATTTTTTTTCTTTAGACACCAGCTCTGGGACTTCTTACAAGGGGTGTTTAGTTTTTGTAGCCATAGGACATGAAAGGTGGTCACAGTCTGTAGCATCCCCCAGCAAGAGCATCTCTCACAGCGTCCCAAACACACAAGTTTTAGAAAGCAGCAGGAAGACTTCAAAAGTTTCTGACGGCGATGCCAGCCCATGCCTCTGGAAGCTGATCAGGTGCCTCAAATAATAAAAACATCATTAAAACTCTTGTGGGGAAAAGCTGAACGGCGGCATCCTGAACGATGCTCTAATTTTCTTCGTCTTTGCCAGCATTTTCCAAAGCAGTGTTGAGTTGCTCAGATGTTTAAGACTCCACAAGAGGTGGCTCTCAGTAGAGTTGGGGACCTTGTTTCTGGTTTGCCAAAACCAGATTAATTACCCTGAACGGGCAGCAGGAGGAACGCTGCTTGCTTCTCGGGGTAAAAGCTGCGTGTTTGCACAAAGCACCTTTATAACCTTGTGAGGGTTCGAGGTTTGTTTGGCGATATTTTCCTCCCTTTCCCCTATTCTTCATATTCGAGCACTGAATCGACACCATATGATGTCTGGTTCATTTTCTCATTAGAGCAGCTCCGCTGACTGTGTAATTTCCCAGCACCACGTCACAGCCCTGCTACTTCTCCAACCCCGCCCCAGCAGCTGGGGCTTGTGTGTCTGCGCATCAGGGCTCTGCTTTCCACAGGGAAAACCCCCCAGTTTGCCTCCTGGGGGTTCCTCTGGCTGCCAGGAGGTGGGGGGAGCATGTACTTGCCCACCATCCCCTCCTGCCCTGGCCGTGTCCCCACCAGCCATCTCCAAAGCCCCAGCCTGATGCGGCTGCTTCAGGCACCAGGTCAACTTTTGGGACTGCGGTGCACCCAGTGTCCCCCTGAGCCCCAGCTTGGTTGTGGGCTCTGCTCGTCCCCTGGCTGTCACCACTCACTGGGACACCAAAGCATGTTGTGGCACCCAACAGCCACCCTGCAGGGTCCAGCCCGAGCCCCGGCTCCCTTTTCTCCACCGTGCTGTGCATTTCTGGTGTATGCAACCGTGCCCACCAGCTCCTGCGCTGTCTCTAGCCCTGGCTCGTTGATCAGTCCATAATTTTACGTGTAGATTGTGCCATGCACTCAACACCAATTGTTTGCTGACATCATTCTCTCCTGGAAAATGGCATTTCAATACTTTCCCATCCTCCTCCCTGCTGTACTGCACGTGTCTTGGACAGGCTCTCACGGGTCCTTTGGTGGACCGTGAGCATCACTGCCCTGGTACCCAACTGCTGACCTGCTCCGTGTACAGCACACCCCAGCAATGCTTTCAAAGAGTGAGGGCAAGGGCGAGAAGGGCAGGGATTTAGGGGCGGTGTAAGGGGGTCTAACCCCCACCCCAGGGCGATGCCTCTCTCTAGCTGCTCTGACCTCACCCCATGCCAGCACCTGCCCCGTCTGCAATTGCTTTCTACACAAATGAGCACCCGTGCGCCTTGCGGCACTCCTGGAGCTGCTTGGCGATGTGAAGGTGTCCAGCACCCTGGCACCACTTGCAGTCAAACAGCACAGTCGAAATAGGGGACAGAGAGAGGAACTCGTCTTGGTGCCGCCGACAGGCTTAGTCACGTTGGTGTGCAGGCAGATGGTGACATGGGTCCCCAGGCTGAGGTCCCCGCCGGCTGCTCGCCTGCACCCACGGACCCCAAGTGCTTCCTCGGCAGCGTGTCAAACGGCTGGCTTGGGGTATGGGCATGCGATACCCAGGTTGTCACAGGTGAGATTTTAGCTCAGAGATGTGGGTGATGGCGCCGCGGGTGTGCGGTGCAGCCCTTCCCCCAGCACTGGCAGCACCCACCGGTCCGGCACCCGAAAAGCCGGCAGCATCACATGCACCACAGCCGTCGTGTCCCGTGCTGCTGCACCCAGCCATTTTCCAGCGCCAAAGCTCTAAGCGGTCAGAGAAAAGGTCCCTGCCTGGGTTGTCCCCCCAGGGGGGTGGGTTATTTCCATTCCTGACTCCGGGGCTGGCACAGGACCTTTCCGGTCAGAGAGCCAAGGTCCCATGCAGAAAGCGCTGGTGGGAGGGAGAGGCTGGGGCTGCAGCCTGTGAGCTTGGCGCTGGCTTTTACAGGGTGTTTCCCGAGTGAGGGGCTGGCTGGGGGGGTTCACTCGTCATGGGTCTCCAGGCGGGATCAGGGGGCCAAACCCCTGCTGTCACCGCTCTCCTGAGGTAGCCGAGCACCCCAGCGGGCACACTGGTACCTAACAGCGCGTGCATTAAATCCTGGTGCAAACCCCTGACCAGGGGCTGGCACGTGGGACTGGGGTAGAACACAGGCAAACAGCGAGTAAAGCATTGAGGCAGAGGGGAGACAATGTTGTTTCCAAACTGTGTGAAGTTCTGCTCTGAATTTTGGAATAAGTCTCAAAGAGTAGTTTCGATGGGCCCGTTGCGTGTGCCCCAGAGCCCCAACAGCTCTTCGTTTCCAAGCCACATCCCCTCTCTGGAAAATAAAACCTCAATAAAATGTTAGTAAACAATTTTCAGTGCTGGAAAAAAGTTAATTACAACTCAGCGGCGGGTAGCCCAGATGCAAAATAACTTTTACATGCTGTGAGACTGAACTGCAGGCGGCACCTCTCCTAAAAGCCCGGTGGGGTTCGGCCGCAGGGGGCAAAGCTGCTGCCCGCAGCGGCTGGGAGGGGGACGCCTTGCTGGGGGGTGCAGCCCCCCCGGGCATGGGCTGAGCTGGGGGGCCGTGCAGCAGGGTTTGCAGGGCTTTCTGCCCCCCAAACACCCTCCCTGACGTTATTATTTCAGGCGACCCCCCCCCGCCCCCGGGGTCTGGCTGTAAACCACCCCCACTCCCCCCACCAGCCAGCCGGGCACCGGCTCCTCGGAGCGGGGCGATGCCTGGGAGACCCCCCGCGCTGCCATGAGCTCCCCCCCGCCCCCAGCCCCGCGGGGGGGACACGCACCGCAGGCCCCCCCCCACGGGCCTGTACCGCCCTACGCGGCCGCCAGGGGGCGCCGCAGTGCCGGCCGCGCCGCGCGTGGCTGGGGGGTCCCCGGGGGTGAGCCCTGCAGCCCGCGGCGGCACAGCGAGGCGGGGCGGGGCTTGCCAATTGCTTTTTAATTTGTTTAATGAGCCCCCCCACACCTCCGCGAAGGCTGTGCTGTGCCCCGCGGGGCGCAGGCTGAGGGGGGGGGGCCGCGGGTGAGCCCCTCTCTGCCCGCCGCTATTCGCCCACGTTGCAGAGCAAGGGGCGGCACTTGTGATGTTTGCAAACCGGGTTCTGCTGCTGCTCCACCTCCGAGAGATTGTAATGCTGGAGGAAAAGAGCTGCCTGCAAGCGCCAAGCGAGCCTTTTCCGAGCCCTGCCTGCACCCTGGCTTTGAAACGCTTCCACACCTGCATGGCCCTTCTCCCTGGGCCCCCCCACTTGGGCACCTTCCAGGCCAGCCGCCACCTCGGGGTGCAAAGGGCTTTGCCGTGATGAGCTCCATGGGGCTCAGCCACCTGTTGTCCTCAGGAGCTCGGCTGGGCTGCAGGAGCACCTTCCTACCTGGAATAACCATCTCCCCGTTAACGTGCTGTCGGTTCAAGGTCGCAGCCGTAGCTGCCCCACCGTGTCACGGTGGCTGTCCCCACGGGCTGGGATCATCTCTCATCCCAGGCATGGATTTTGCTCCTGATGCAGTTTCCAGGCAGAAGCATCAGCCATGCCCAGGAAAGCCAGGCACGTGGTACCCACGGCTGCCTTATGTGATGGATAAGGGTGCAGATTTGCAAATATATCCCTAAATGAGAAAGATGTGTGGTTTATAAATCCCCCATCAGGGTGAAATCCCAAAGCAAAGTCAACAGGAGAACCCTAGTTTATGTCATTATCATTATTTTTAATTCCTGGATTAATTTTTATTAGTTCCCCCCTGGGCTGCTTTTATTCTTCCACATTTCTGACGGGATTTTCTGCCTTGTCCCTTTGAACCTGTTTTCAAGCTCTCTTCTCAGGCCTGTGGATCTGGTGCACCTGGGGTGTAACCACTGCCATGGGTTCATGTGCCTGGTTAATGCTCCCGGCAGACCTTTCCCTTCTCTTCTCCGGCCCATTGATAACATTCTCCAATTCCTTGGCCGCCATTCAGAAGTAGAGATGCTGATTTTCCCCCATCCACCATGAAACCCCAGCGTGCTCACAGCCCACGTGCCAGCCTGTATCCCAGTGCCACCCATCGCATCCTGGGACATTCAGCCGGGACCCGCATTAACCTCCCGTGCAGCCCTGCCAGCCACCGCCAGCGTTGCTGGGCAGAGCAGGTGTGACAGCCGCGCATTGATTTGCCGGGATAAGTGGTAGCACAGCTGAAATCGTCTTTTCTGGCCTTAAACAAGGGGTGGGAGCAGCCGCAGGGTTCTGTCCTGGTGGGGATCTTTGGGGAGTGAGCCCGGGGGATGCAGCTGGGGCGGTTCAACCCTGGGAGAGGCTGACCGTGGGTGGCAAAGCCCTGCTGGCGGTGATGGGGAGAGGATGCTGCTGCAGAGCGGAGGGCTTGCAGACATGACCACCCCAAGTCTCCGCTCCCTCTTTTTCCCGCTGCCGCTGGTGTGAGTCACGGCGCTTGTTACCCATTACAGCCATGCCTGGTGCTGCCGGGGATGGGTACCAGCTCCTTCCAGAGACGAGGATGTTTTAACAGCAATGAACAGTGCTGGCTGTGAAACCAAAATGAGAGAAAATTGGGCTGGGGGAAGGGATGGGCAAGGGGACAAGCTTCCCCTTGAGGAAGCGCTGGGGCCACTTCTCCTACACACCTCTGAGATTTATGGCACAGTTCTGCCGCCTCTGAGCCATAAATTTTGGTGGTGACTGTCCCTCGGTGCCTCTGGGAGATCCTACAGCCAGGATTTACTGCTCAGCTTTGCAATGGAGAAATACGGTGCAGGCCACAACTCACAGCGACGTACCTGCTGGCCCCGTGCTGCTGGGATGCTTTCCCAGCTCAGCCCTCCTGCCAGAGCCCAGCCTTGGGCAGTGTCACTTTTTATTTAAAATCTTGTTTACCACTTTGTCACAGCTCTTCAGGTCAGGATGTCTTGCACTGATGTCTTTGAGCTAAGCAAGAAAGCCAGCGCTCTGTGGGCAAGTGGGGTCTGTCCTCTGGGGCCGCAGGCGAACGCCGCAGGCGAAGGAGCGTGGTGATGGTATCGCGTGTTGCTGTTGGGCTTTATGTGCCGCGTACAGGTTTAGGCTTCCTGTCCTCTTTGATATCTCAGAGCCCATTAAAGTTTCACATCTCATGTTATGAAATATGGCACACGTCAGTTTTTTCCCCTTCCTGGGCTCCTCTCAGCTTTCAGCTCACCGCCTGCAAGAGCCACCAGCCCTTCCACCCTGCAGCCTTCCAGCATCATCCCAGCGGGGCTGGTACCCACCACAGCACTCCCTGCCGCTGCTCTCCTGGGAGCTCGCTGTCCCCTACGTCCCTTCTGCCCCTTCCAGAGCAAAGGGATGCTGCTGAGCCTGGCTGCCCTCCCCAGCAGCTGAGGCCAAACCCTCTCACCACATGAGTGGCTACCCCATATGCAACACTGCTCCGCTTTTCCTCCCACGCTTAATCCAAGAGGATTTTGCCCATGGAGCGATACACCCTTGGGGTTTTACAGAATCAGTCCGGCCCTCTGCCCCCAAGCAGGGCAGGAGGGAGTTTCCCAGCTTCTCCCTGGGAGCGGGGCAGCCCCGGCACTGGGGCAGTGGGCACAGTGGGAGACAGGGCGCTCCCACGCACGCACAGCCTGGCGCTATCAGCCCCAGCATCTCCAGCCGCGCCTTCCAGGGGGGATTTATCTCTGCCAAATCTGCAAATCGGAGCATGTAATTTTCCCTCTTTCTAGTCCGGGGGAGGTTTGTGGCCAATGCGGAGCAGACAGATATTTGAGGCTGGGAGCAGGGAGCCTGCTGCACCATGTTCGCAGCTGACCCTGCGGGGCAGCCTCCCCAGTGCCAGCCGGGGTGAGATCAAAGAAGCGTGTTTGCTGCCAGCATCAGTCCTCGGCAGCCACCGGCTTCCCACAGCGAGCTGGGAGCCTTGTCTCAGCACGAGGAGCCGTTCATTGCCTGGATGGAGGGGGACAGACGGATGCTATTTCACTGGGATTTCCGAGCCCGCCGCATCGGCACCATAATTTTGGGGCTGGGCCCTTGCCCACCGCCCACAGACCCGGCTTTCTGCACTGACATCCCCATTTTTCAGCAAAGCCTCAGCTCTCCGCTGGCAGCAGGTGAGGCTGTTCCCAGCTGCCCAGCCTGGTGCACAGAGACTGCCTCCACACTTGTGGTTTTTACCCATTTTCCTCTTTTTCGGGTCTCACAAAATGGCAGGTTCAGAAGGTGATTTTAATGACTCGCATCATGACTCTGCTGAGCCGTAAGGCACAGAACATAACGTGAAGCCAGACAGGGGTAAAATAGTCTTTGGTGTAGCCAAGAATGCGAGTATCTGGCCTCAAATGCTCAGCAAGGGGATCTGGGCGCTGAATCCTTCCCCTCTCCAGAGCTGGGGCTGCGGTATGGCGTTGGCAGCTCGCATGCTACAAAACCTGCTTTGGGGAAAGGAATAAAAGCAAAGGAGAAGCCCCCGGGGAGGGGTACCCTCTGCTCTGGGGAGGAGGAGGATGACCCGGTATCCACTGACCTCCCTGCTCTCGGCTCGGCACAGCTCGGCAGCAGTGAGCCCAATTAACGCCGCGACAAATTGTCACCCCGTTCCTCCTGCAGCGAGGGTGGGCAGCGCGCATGGCGGGCAGTGTGCTCACCGCGTCCGCGGCCTCCCGCGCCCCGACTCCCCGCGGGGTAAAGCTGGCGGTGGTTAATGAGAGTCCCCGGTGGAGGGGAGGGCTGGGGCTCTAATTGCCATCGCCAGCCGGGGGTCACCAATTAGGCAGCAAGGTGCCGGCGATGCCGCGCAGCCGAGCACCCCGCTGCCGTGCCGTGATGAGACAGCGAGGTGCTGGAGGCTGCTCCTGCCTGGCTGGCTCTTTCAACAAGTGCTTTTGTCTTTCTGCCGCAGGCTCTCGTGCTGCCTGGGCTCCCGGGGGCTTCGTTAGCACTGCCAGCGTGGGAAGGCACGTTCTCACTCCAAAGGCTGAGGCTGCTCGCCCAGCGCCGTGTGATGGGAATAGCAATATCAGCCCCAGCGATGGCAGAGAGCGTCTTTCCCTCCGCGGCAGCCATTTGGCCACGCTCAATTTAATAATGCTCTATTTAATAATGCTCTCCCAGTCTTCCCAGT
Source organism: Falco biarmicus (assembly GCF_023638135.1). Classification (NCBI taxonomy): domain Eukaryota; kingdom Metazoa; phylum Chordata; class Aves; order Falconiformes; family Falconidae; genus Falco; species Falco biarmicus. The sequence goes on along the minus strand of NC_079302.1, from coordinate 21,392,142 downwards.
ATAAATGAAGGCCCCCAGCCCCGAGGCAGCAGCTCGATGCCTGCCCACAGATGAGGCAGCAGGAAGGGAGAGCAGCAAACCTGGAGACGTGCATCTTCCCTTGATGTCAATAGAAGCATCTTTCAGGGGGAGCTGCAACCCAGGCAGCTCTCCAGCAAAAAGCTGGCAAAGCCGGGTAGCCCCAGTGCCCTTGTACTGCTCCTGCGTGCTGGGGTGCCCAGCTGATGGGGATTCTCTGGTGCGTAATAAGGGCTATGTCCCCACTGCAGCCCCCTCCCCAGTGCCCTGCTCCCTACAAGGCAGGGGCTTAGGGACACAGGGTGCAAAGGGGGACAAACATACACAGCCGTAACAAACTGCTGCTGCTCAGCCAGGAAGGCTCCGCGGTCGCAGCTGAGCTGCCGTTCATTAAACCACCCTGCTAATTAAAGCAAAGCGTGGTGTCTGGTGGGTGGGTGGCAGCCCTGGGTGTGGCTGGGTGGGCTGGGGCCACCCAAAGCCCTGGCAGTGGGTGCCAAGGCTGCCAGCACTGTGGGGAGCAGAGCTGCACCCCCAGCATTGCCTGCTCCCGCCAGCAATCACCCCGGCACGATAGCAGGGGGACGGGGGGCAGGGGAAGGCTGGGGCTGGCCCCCCGGCTTGGGACACGCAGGTGGGTGTCCCTGCTCCGGTGGGCTCGTGTGGTGCGACTCTGTGCTGGGGTGGATGGGGAGCGAGCACGATGCTGCTGCGAGGGGTGGGGGCTGCCTGGGGGGCTGCAGCCCCTCAGGGACCTGCCTGGGGCAGCTGGGGATGGCCAAGGGTGCTGACTGAGGCTGCGGGCAGCTGGACCAGCACTGATCCTGCACCGCCTCAGCCAAGGCTTTTGATTTCCCACCAGTCCAGTGCCGCACAGTTTGGTACCCCAGCCCAGCGCGCTGATCTCCTCCAGGCAGGCAGCATCGCCCCTCGCAGGAGGAGGCCTTAGCTCACCCTTCAACCCCCTCTGCCAGCAAATCCCTGCAGATTACACCAGGGCAGGGTGCCGGGATGCTGCATGCTGGCCGCGGGAGCACCAGCAGCGGAGAAGCCCCTGGATGCTTCCCAGCATCGTCTCGCTGCCGTGGGCCAGAGCGTGGCTTTGGCGAGCGATGCTGTCGGAGGCTGGTGTGAGGGCCAGCCGGTGACTTTGCCACTGCCTAAAATAAAATACATGGGGGAAAAAAAAACACCCCAACAAACCAGAAAGAAAGAAGCCCGGCTGGATTAATAATTTAGGCTGGCAAGAGAACAAAACCCTCCAGAATCCACCTTCCATTATGTGCCCACAAACCACATAAAATGGAAAAAGAAAGAACAACAAAAAAGCCCAGCGACCTTGAGCCTTGGTGGCAGCCGCAGATGTGCGGGGCTGCAGGGCAGAGGGGACATGGTGCGGGGACCGTCCCTCGGGGGGGGGTCCAGTGCCCTCCCTCTGCGGGGGGCCGGGCAGGATGGGTGCTGGGGTGCCTCCGGCAAGGCAGGGTGCAGGATGCCGTGCTCGGGGGGTGGCCAGACCACACAAAGCACCACCAGGACAGCCCTGCGCCCTCCCTGTGAAAACCGGGGCAGCAAAAATGTGCTAAATCCTCAAACTCAAACAAGGTTTGCCCGCCACAAATTGCAGGGGAGATTTGGAAAGGAATTTGCTACCAGAAAAGCAGTTGCAGGCTGGATGTTAAATATTTGGGGTGGACACCTCCAGGTGCTTTGTAGCCCGTGCCCGGGGCCGGGGGGATGCTTTCTTTAGCACAGAGCTGGGGCAGGGCTGCGAAGGACGTAGGAAATAATTATAACCATAAACAGGTAATTATATCCCCTTTTCCAAAAGAAATCCCTTTGAAGGCTCTTTTCTCTCCATGGGGAGCACAGTGCTCGCTGCCCTGGGCCGGGGCCTTGCCAGCTACCAGAGGAAAATGCCCAGCATCACCGGGGAGTGGGGTACCCAGCCCCATCCTGCCCTGCCACCCCTCCAGCCTCCAGGCTGCCCCGGCCAGGGAACCCTTCTGCTGGTGAAGTAAATGAAGAGGTTCATCTCTTTTCTCTCTCCCTCACTTCTTTTTTGCTGTTGTTGCAATGAGAAATTGTTCGAAAGAATCGCTCTGCTATCAGAAGTCTGCTTGTGTCGTCTAGGAAATCAGGGAAGGGGACAAATCCTGCCTGTGTGAGGCTGCTGAGGGCTCCTGCTGCCTTTCCTCATGGAGGATGGGAAATATTTCAAGTCATTGCCCCAGGGAGCCGTGGCAGAGCATCCCAGGAGAAGCCCCCAGGCTGGGGGTCTCTGGCTGGGTTTTCCCCAGGCTTCCAGCTCAGGAAGCAATGCCACCTCGAAAGCCTTGCTCGGTCCCCAAAACCAAACCACCTCTGCTAGCCAAACAGCAAAGAAATGCAATTTAAACACGAAATGCGCCGCTTACTCCAAGCCCAGGAGCGACGTTTCCTTAGTCCCCCCAGAACATCGACGGAAAGCGTCGCTGCAACAGTCCCCTTCTCCCTCGCTCCATTTTACATGTTCAATGTTATCATCGTTCTTTTTATTTTTTTTGTTAAATAAACTGTCAGCACAGCGTGGCTCCAAGCACCGTTTCAGTCGCTGCTGTGCCAATTTAAACTGCTGGTTTTCTATTAAAAGCCCCCAACGTCTCCCTGCGAAGGTGTTTTCCATGGAGGCGGGAAGGGGGGTGGGGGGGTGGGGGACAGGAGCCCTGCCCAGCCGCAGTAGGCAGGGGCTCAGATGGAAGTCATTTTATCTTAATCCCACCCTGGAAAAACTCTCCTGCCTGCCCAGTTTCCATCTCTCGTGGTTTCGGAGCTGGTTCATGCCCCGGCAGCAGCGCGGGGAGGGTCTCGCCCTGCGAAATAGGGTGGTGGCTGTGGGGTGACCACTGGGGTATGTTTAAATGTGCTCCGTAGGTGTCGAGATAAAGCCAGTTTGAAGGTCTGTTTCCCTGTCCCGTCCTTCTGCAGCAGTGTTGCTCTGGCGATCCACAACCGATCCCTCCTCCCCAGGCCTGAAAGGGGAAAATATCCCTAAAAACACTAAATCCACCCAAGAGGAGCAACGTCCCTGGCTCTCGGTGGGACCATGCAGGCAGCAGAGCGGGGCTCCGGCGGCTCAGCCTGGCGAGCAGGGACTGGAAATCCAATACCTTTGGACAAGAGGGGAGTAAGCATTAATTGAGCTGTATTAATGAGCCAGCAGCCGGAAGGCAAAAGCTTTTAGTGTGAGAGCGAAGCGGCCCCAGGATGCTGAGAAGCATCGGGACAGAGACCTGACCAAACCCGCAGGCTGGGGCAAAACTCCCGCCCTCTGAAAATAATAATAATAAAAAATAAAATAATGATAAAAATTTTATATATATATATATATATATATATAAAAAGCACAGGCGTTGTAATGAAAAAGCTATATGTGGTTTAAAATCCCCAGCTCGGCTCACGCCAAAGGAATTTCCAGGCCTGCTTTAGATCTGATTCAGCAAAGCTTTTATAGCAGCGTGGGGCGTGCAGTGGAGCCGGGGCCAGCACCCCCTGCCTGGGCCAGGGTACTGGGGCCAGGCTCTCCACTGGGAGCCCCCAGGTCAGAGGTGCTGGCATGTCAGCTGGGGGCTGCTTCTAAAGCCCTTTTTTTATTTTCTTATATTTTTCTCCAGCCTCCATCCTGCAGGAAAGGAGGCTGGTGCCTCCAGGGGGAAGGATGTGTGCAGCGTTTGTGGGTCTTGCCCCAACTTCTGCATGAGGTGCCGGCGCAGTGGGGTACAGGATCCGGCCCCCGGGTGACTCTGCTCCCACAGGCTTCATCAAAGGCTGGCTGGGGTGAAGGGAGAGGCTTTCACTGCCAGCACAGCCCTTTCTAGCCACCGGAGAATCTCCACAGCGGGGTGGTTTTGCTGGGGACCAGGCACATCCACAGCCTTGCTCTGCTGCTGGGGGCTCTGGCAGCAGGAGAAACAACCCCCCCTCAGGAGTGAATAAGTCAGACAAAACAAAGGGAAATGGTGAAAGTTGTGGTGTCCCAGTACTGGGCACTGGAGATGATGGTTTCTTTAGGCAGAAGAAGGAAGAAAAATAAGCAGTGGAGCCAATTATCTCCCCTGTGAGTCACTCGGAGGGCTGGGAATTTTTTTTCCGTGGCGAAGAGTTCCCAGAAATGGGTGAGCCGCCTGTCTGGGGGGTGTCTGTCTGGGGGTGTCTGTCCAGGGATGGGTGAAGCAAAGCCAGCTGTGGCCTGGGGCCTCTGTGGGTCCCCCCAGCCAGCAAAATCCCTAAAGCTACAGAGGTGGAGGCGGGGGGGGGGGGGGGCAAGGGTGTTCCCTGCACCCATCCCCACGGGTCTGGAGGCCCCCCATACCCTGAAGGCACCCCTTCATCCTTCAGCCCCCAACACTAGCTGCATTTGATCATCAGTTTAAATAAACCTTTTGCCTACAGGGGTGTGAGAGAGGGACCACACGGACCATCGGGGGTTCAGAGTTGGTGCTGGGAAGCAAGTTCTCTGTCGGGCATTAGGGTACTTCCAGCCGTGTATGGGCTGCCTGCAGCGAGCATCCCTCTCCATCCCTGCATCCCAGACTTGGATCCCTCTAGCCAGGAGGGGTTATCCAGGGACAGCAGCACAGCCCCGTAACCCGGGAGGGTTCCGCAGACAGAGATGCCACTGCTTTGATCCGGCTCTTCAGAAGCTTGATTTAAAGCTTGTGAGCCTCTTTCAAAACACTTTTCAGCCTAATTATTTTTCAAGATAAAAGGGGGAAAAAAAACACCCACCCAACCAAAATAACCCTCCTCTTTATTCTTAATTTTGAAGTTCTTCAGTCGGCTCTGGCAGGGAGAGGATGCCCCACGGCCAATGGTCCTGGTCCGGGGCTGTGTCCAGCTCCCCCAGTGCCGGCACAAGCCATGCATTACAGCTTCCAACCAGAACTGCACACTCTCCCCGGCCTCCTTTCCTGATTATCTTCCATTTCAAGATTATTGAGGAATAATTGCATTGTGAAAGACAGCTCCAATCTGGCATTGCAGAGCGCTTCTCCCCAGCTGTGCAGCGCCGAGGGTACCGAGCCCCGGCACGGCGGCGGTAATGGAGCTTACCGCAAGCACTCAGGGAAAGAGCTCTCATCGCTTCGGCTAATCCACTGATTTGCTTTGAGCACATCCTGAGTCTCTGAATCTCTTCCCTCCTTTCAAAGGCTCACGTTTGCCAGAGCACAGCCGGGATGGCTCCTTTCTCCGTGCCGCAACCGGGTTTTGGTTACAGGCAGTACAAACCATTGCAATGCTGGAGACAAACCTGGTCCTCACAGGAGGCAGAGCGGAGGGAATGAGTGCAGCAAAATATGGCAGAATGTGTGCGAGAAGGGTGCATGGGGCTGTTGCAGCCTCGCTCCCCCTCTGCCCTTCCACTCCCCTCTTCTGAAGAGGAGGGAGCATCCCCATCCCACCCCGCGCAGGAGCCGGCCCCCTCGGCACGGCTGCTGAGATCCTTTTGATTTGGAGCCAGGTCTTTCTTCACTGCCTTGAACCCCGATCCCTTTCAGCTACCGCCACTGTCTGCCTTGTGGTTCTTTATCAAAGGCCGTCTTAAAACCCAGATAAAGGGTGGCGCACGCAGCGAGGCTCCCAGCCTTGCACGTACCCACCCCGCCGTGCTGCAGAGCTCTGCCCTGCTCGCCCAGCTCTGCCTACCTCAGCCAGCCCCAGCAGCCAGCGTGTCTCCCCGAGACAGAACGCTTGCTCGCACACTAACAAATGACATGCACAACTGTGCCACGCAGACATCACCCCCGGTAATGTGCCGGTGCAGGAATAACACATCTATCTGAAATGTGTGGTCCTCAGGGATGGGTCAAGCACGTGGTATTTGGAGCCGAATCTGGAATATATTTTGGCTAGTGGCTGGGCTTGTCAGAGTTGCAGATGGATGAACTGTTGTTACAAGCCTTATGGCAAATGCTCTCACGAGTCTGCATGTGAAAATCTGAGAAGTATCCAAGAACAAGCCCACCTTCAAGCTCAGACAAGGTCTGGGTTTGGCACCATCCCTCCTGTTCCTGTGTAAGGGGTTGAGCGAGGGCCAGGCTGCCCTTGGGGACTCTGCACTGAGGGGGATGCTCCCACAGGGAAAAGCTCTTCCAGGCAGAGCAGAGGCAAATCCAGACTTAAGAAGCCCTGTTTGGGGGTGGGAGGGTTTGGGGCACTCAGGGATGGCCACGATGGCAAGAGCTGAGCTCAGGCTGCAGCTCTCCACCCCAAAAGGATGATGAATGTGGGTGGACAACCATTTTAGTCTGGGGTGAGAAGAACGGATGGAAATGCACTAAGATTAAATAGTGGTACCCAGCTGGGCATCCGCAGCGCTCGCTGCAAAGTCAGCTATCACTGCCTGGCTTTGCCACGGGGGAAACTGAGGCAGGCGCAGGCAGGGACTTGTCCCACATCACCCTGCAAACCCATCTTCTCCCACTGATGCTCGTGTCTGCCACTTGCCCTTTTAACTCTACCAGCGCCGTTTCACACCCTTGAGTCCCACTACAGCCAGCAATGCCAAGTGATAATGATTTATTATTATTATTACTACTCCTGCTATTATTATTGCTGCCTAGATAATCCCCTGTCAGAATAAAAAGTGCCTCCCCTTCCAGTGTGAGAGTGTCCTGCTTAATGATGTTTTCCTCTCGCTGGTACCTTCAGCTCTGACATATTGAACGTTAATGGCACCGGGAGAGCTTCGGCTGCTCTGCTTCTGCAAAAGACGGGTCATTATACCAGCAGCCATCCTGGTACGAGTACTGCTCTTCCCTCCTCCTTTATTAAGATTTGCCTCTCCTCGATTAAATTAGCCGCACGCTGAACGGCTTGCTTCCGCAGGAGGGATGGATGCGTCCATTATCGCCTATTCCCTCTGAAAAGGATAGGGGGGAGAGAAAAATGCAACACGGCCCGGGATAATTGAATGAAAATTTAATGAGCACTTGCGAGAATACGTTAAGAGAAATGCCAATCGATAGAAAACTAATTTCCCGTTTTTAACACCAAATGGAGTCGGTGCTGGAGAAGCCATTCTCCTCCGCCCATGGCAGAAGTAACAGGAAAGGCTAAAGCGGCCAGCCTGCCCCGCTGGCAAACAGGGCTGGGAATCGGGGACTTGGAGGCAGAATTAAATTACTAATGCAGTTAATCATTCTGCAAATGAATACCCTGCCTGTGCTTAACTGCCCTCTTACTCCGGGCAGAGCAGGGCGGCTATTGTATGAGGAATAATAGCCATTGCCCACAGAAGAATACAGATGGAGGCTCAGCTGCCCATACCACCCACCTGTATTTCTCACCTAGGTTTAACTGTCTGGCACTAACCAACTGGTTAGGTGGTGGGGCTGGGAAGCCTGACCACGCAGCCATCCCACAGCGACCATGCGGATGGTCCCGCTATCTCCAAAGCTCTCCCACGAGCATCTCAGTGCAGGGGTGCAGTGCTCCCGTGCCCCGCCACACCTCCCGCCCCAGAGATGCTGTGAAGGGATGGACTTTCCCATGTCATAATTCCCTCCCTGGTTGACCTCGGCTACGTCCCCAGCAAGTTTTTCTGAGGAGTACCATGCCAAGTTTGCAAAGAGCAGTGCACGTCCCAGGCAGGTTATCCCAAGGCATCTCTGCTCCACCGGGCTGGATATTCCCAGGAGCTTAGCCCAGCACCTTCCCTGGCTCAAAGCCTCAGCAGCAGCTGAGTCCTTGATGAAAATGCAATGCTTTTGCTCTTGGGGCCAAAGGCATCCTCTGTGGTGCTTCCATGGAGGTCACCACAGCAGCTCCAGATCTGGTCCTGTGGGTAAATCCTCAGTAAAATGATCAATAAAATAAATCTGCCTTGAAAGAGTGGGTGTTGCAGATCTCTGCACGCTGCCATTGGGAAGTGCTTTTCATCCTCTCGCCGGAAAAGCATGAGGCTGCACAAAACCTGCACTTTATGAAGCGAACCAGCCCGGGCACGGGGCTTTCAGGGGGCGGTGGGGGCATCTCCCCGCCAGCCCCACCTGCAGCGGGGCACACTCCACGGTTTCTCCTCCCTGCAGATCAAGATCCTGCAAACTCAGGCCACTTCTCCCCTTTTTATTACTGTCTTTCTGAAAATCAAAGATTTGAGCAGCCATCCTGTCGGGAGCCATAACTGGGCTGCCCCACGGGCACAAGGACTGTCCCCCTGTCCCCACATGGCCCCGAGCACTGCGGGGGGTCCTCCAGGACACGCTGATGCTCTCATGTGCACGTCCACCCTGCCTGACCCACAGACCATGCCCAGCTCACGTCTGAGCTCCACCGTGCTCCGGCAAGCTTTGGTTTCACCCCAGATGCCACCAGCAGGCAGGGCGGTGGGGGGACCCCTGTACCCCCCCGGGCACCCCCACCCTCCTGCAGCCGCCCAGCACAAAGCGGCTCATTCTCGGCAGTTTCCAGCGCCGCTCTGCAGCAGTAAATATTGCATTAGCTGCGGTGGGCCGGGGCTTCGGGCCCTCCTCCAGCTTGGCAGGCTCCTCTTGGCCAGCCGGCAGAAGAAGCACAGATTATGTGAGCTGGGCGCAGAGCAGCCAAGGGCAGAAAGCAGCCCTGGGGGGGAGCAAGAAACGCTGGTGGGTAGCAACTGCTGGCGCGGCAGTGGCTTATCTCCATCCTGCTTTCTAAGCCGTGACGGCTGACAAAACCTTTGTGCAACACGCGGCTTTGGTGGAGTTAAAATTTTGCTCTTGGAGAAAGGGGGGGGAAACAGGAAAAATAAAGTGAATTTTTTGTACTGAAGCAATTGGGAATCAAAGCTGAAAAGCTTCCAGAGTTGATCTGAAAAGGGCTTTTCCGCTCCCAGGCGATGCTCTGGGGTTTTGCCGTTGTGATTTTGAAACTTTCTGGAATTTGTTGGGTTTTGTTTCTGCTTGCTGGGAAAGGTCACGGCTTCCCGGGCAGGGAGGGAGAGCTCTGCTTTCCGACACAGCCCTTCACTCCCAGCCTGCCCTGTCATTTGGGAGCCTGGCTCCCAAGCTCGCCCACTGCGGAGGTGTGGGGCAGAGGGAACCCGAGGAGACGGGACAGAGGCATTAATAGATCACCCCACGAACAAAACCTGCACGCAAAGGCCAAAAATAGTGGGATGAAATAAATCCGAGGTGGTCCTTCCAAAACTGCCTGGCTAAGTGAGTTCCTGGTCCTGACTCCGGCGTTTCCCCTCCATTCCACGCACAACAGGCCTTTTGTTAAATTTCACATCCTGAAAGAATTTAATAGCATTTTTATTTTTAATCCATCACATGTGTTTTGTTTGGACTAATCCAACGGGGCTCCGCTCACAAGCAGCTCTTTTCCAACATCACTAAATTTCTCATGACTTAACCTGTTGACAAGGACGGGACGTGTTCGGCCCCCGTTATACAAGCATCATTAGGTGCACAAGGACCCCGCAGGCTGGCGAGCAGACGGGGTGGCTAGGGTTTTTTGCCAAGGATGGGAGGAGAAGCAGAGCCCCACTTTGGAGGTGAAGCTGTCCTCGCTTTCTCTTGGAGGGGGCTCCAGGGCTGCTCAGCAGCTTGTAGTGGTTTTGCATAGACCTGTGCTGCAAACCAGACCATCCTGCCTGTAAAATGGGAAGAACTGGTGTTCCCATCACCCAGCCAAAGGGCTGAGCTCGGCACTACTGGGAGCAGCAGCACTGATGTCCCTTAATTGCTGTAACTCAATCAAGCCCTGCAGCAGGGTGTAGGCGGGCAACAAATCAGCCCATCCACCGCCAGCCGAGGGCCGGTACGTGGGCACAGGACATTTGGGCTTAACTTTGAGCCTGGGCTGGAGGGAGACTGTCTCTGCTCAAGAACGCGTTTGCTCCCGAGGTGACGGTCCTCAGGCGCTGCTGCGTGTTGCCGGGGCGCAGGTGGGAGGAGGGCTCCGGCGCTGGGCTGTGCAGCGGGCGTGAGCCGCGGCCGTGGGGCTGTGAAAGGGCTCGGGAGCCTCCGCGGGCACCCGGCCTGCCTTCAGGCTTACCCGGGCGGCAGATGCGCCTTTGAGCACATCTGGATCCTGTAATAATTTGAGCCGTGAAGAAAACGCGTCGACGCGAGCTAACACCCCCGTGAAGCGCCTTTGTGTGATCCCTCAGAAGTGCCCGATTCCCAATCTGTGGATTGCTGCTCTAACGAACTCCAGACTTTGTTTTGAACATCAGATACATTTCGGTTTGCTGCCCCAGAAGACATCCCTCTCCCCCCCTCATCCCGAGCGGGAAGCAGGGTGTGTGTAAGCAGGCAGGGCTTGGAGATCCGCGCCGGCCGGCCGCGAGGGCTGCCCGCCCCGGCCAGCCTGTGTCCCCAGACTGAGGGCTGGATGGCAGCTTTCAAGGGACAATAGCACAGTGAGAAATCCCACTTCAGACACTCCTGGCTCAAGAGAAGCCCGGCCAAGAAACCAACAGCCAGGCGTGTTTTACAGCTGCGGGTCTCAGCCGTCAGCCTCCGGTGTGGCCATGGCCAGGACGTGCGGCTGCTCTCGGGGCCACTTCTGCCTGCCGGGCTCTCCCGGGGTTTGGTTGTAGCTGGGAGTTTTTAAGGGGCGCTGGATTGTCCTGGGATCATTATTTCTCCATGCAGGTGAGCGTTTGGTTGAAATCCAAGCTAGTGGTTATCACAGCGCATCATCTCCTGGGAGGGCAGCCAGCTGATGATGAGCGCTGCGAATGGAGTGGGTACACTTTATAAAAATCCATTTCTTTGAGCTGCTCGGTGACAACCAACCGGATTTTCCACCTCCATGTTGCTAATGGCAGCCCAGGGTGCTGGGTGCAGGGGTGCCCTGGCCGCAGGAGGACACGACTGTGCTGGAGCTTGCTGGGCTTCATGGCCGGCTGGGTTTTGGAGCATTGTGGTGAGTTGCCACGTCCAACTACCAGGGTCTGGAGGTCTCTGAAAGCTTTGGTTTGGTCAAAATATGAAACCAAAGGCAGAACAAGCTCCCACGTGCTCAAGTTTGGGCCATACCCCAAGACAGGCTCGGGGAGACCTCCTTTTTCAAAGACATCAGACCCGCTGAGGGCAAACCGAGGCCATCAGCACTCGTGGGCACACGCCTGCTGAAAGGGGCAGCGGGACATGTCCCCACCAGCAGCAAGGGACAAGGGACAGGGGCTTTTCCCATTTACCAGCCGTTAAACAGAGGCTCCCTGAGACTTTTGGGAGGTCTGGAAGGATGCCTTCACCCAAAACTCCTGCAGCAGTCACCTGGGGACAGCCGGCGGGTGCCCTGGGTTTATTTATTCCCCTCCACAAAATGCTCAAGGAACTCGCGCCAAACCAGCGCCGCCCTCTCATTAAATCAACATCTGCCCTGTCGCAGGCAGAGCTTCGAGGCTGCCCGCTGCAGGACCGGCTCAGGGTGGGTTCTGTGCTTGGGTTTTTTTGATACTGGAGTCAAAATTAATCCTCCGACAAATCCAGGCTTTGTCACAGATCTGCAGTAAAGCCCCAAACTGGAGGAAAATTCTGCGCTGGGTGGAGTCCAAGGGTGCTGTGTTGTACACGGATCATGTTCAACGAATGGATTTATTTTGTCCCCGGGAACTGGATCCCTTCGAGCTGGCTCCTGGGCTGGGGCAGCACAAACCCTGGCCACTCCCTGAGAATAAACCTGGCTGGATAAACTGTGAAGAACTGGGAGACAAACATCCCATTCACCAGCTCTCCTGGAAAAGTCATTGGGATAAAAGTCGTTGCCAAAGCCACTGCAACAAAGGCATCTCTCTCCAGCACACCGGCGCAGGCAAGGATGAGCCTGGGGTTTGGGGCTGAGCCGGGAGGAGATGGGAGCAATACGGCTCAGCGAGGCTGTCGGTTTGCTGCATGGCCATGGGAAACCTCTTATCGTGGTGCTAATCTCAACAGGGAAATCTCTCAGTGTGGTGCTTTGGCTCCTTGCCTGTAGGAAAAGACAGCAGTGCTTCTGCACTGGGGAGTCTGGAGGACAAACTGAGGCTTTGTGTGTAAAAATGGACTTTAGTAAGGGGACAGAAGGGATGGAAGAATTGCTGGTAGGAAACAGAGGGAGAACTGAGGCCGCTTTGTGCCCAGGCAGGCCTGCCCGGATCGCACTGAGGGTGTAATGCTGGGAACATATTGCGAGCACGTTGTAGAGAGATGACTTGTGCTGGCTGGCTTGTTGTGGGACAAAACCCTGCTCAACCCTTTTCCTGCTATGCAAAGGAGGGCTCCCACCCATGCATGCACCCCCATCCCCACGCACAGCCCTGCTCCTATGTGCATCCCCATCTTCACGCACAGCCCTGCTCCTACGTGCACCCCTGTCCCCATGCACAGCCCTGCTCCTACGTGCACCCCTGTCCCCATGCACAGCCCTGCTCCTATGTGCATCCCCATCTTCACGCACAGCCCTGCTCCTACGTGCATCCCCATCTTCATGCACAGCCCTGCTCCTATGTGCATCCCCATCTTCACGCACAGCCCTGCTCCTACGTGCACCCCTGTCCCCATGCACAGCCCTGCTCCTACGTGCACCCCTGTCCCCATGCACAGCCCTGCTCCTACGTGCACCCCTGTCCCCATGCACAGCCCTGCTCCTATGCGCATCCCCGTTCCCACAGACAGTCCTGCACCCATGTGCACCCCTGCTCTCCCACGCACCTTGTGCCTGTGCAGCCTCCTGCGCCCAGCCCAGCATGCTGGCACCCACCTCTCACCAACACAGTGACCCCATGCCTGCTTTTTGTGGGGTGATTTTCCACTTAAACTGCGTTTCAGCCCAGATCCCAAACTACTGCGGATCCACGCCTGGTTTGACCTGGTTCAGCTAGCCCAGCTCAGGCTGCCTAATTTAACAGCACCCGTTTTTAGAGGGGAAGGGTCACTTGCTGTCGTGCATATGAGCCCGAAGCTGCCCTGGTCCATCCACCCTGGGCAGGAAGGCCCTGGCGGAGCAGGAAGGGATGTGGTCCAGGGCAGGATGCTGCCAGGGATGCTGCACTCCATTGCTCACTGGCTCTGCCCTCTGTTGTATCTGAAATAATAACTTCCTCACCCAGGGAGAAGCATCCCCAAAGGCAACCGACCCGCCACTGCCTTTCCTACCGGAAAATCCCCGTCCCGCAAGCGGAGCCTGCTCAGGTGCAGCCTCGGCGGTGGAGCATCCCGTAGAGGAAGTATGGGATCCAGATGCCAGGAGCAGGGTTTGGTTTGCTTTAAATATAAGGCATATGAAGAAGTCCAAGCAGAGACTATTTATTGATTTTAATGAAAATAATATGTTGCCTTGAATGAGGATGTTAATTAAAAGGCACCCGCTGCTGTTTATCACTGGCTGAGTCTGGCAGAAGTAAAGAGAGAAACAAGTCGGGTAGCTCATGCCAAAACCTCCCCGCAGGGAAGGTGGATGGTGCCGGGAGCGGGATGCGGGGCCGGGGCATTCCCGCTCCTCTCTGCTCCGAGGGAGCAGCTCTGAAAATAAACTCTTGTGAAAGCCAGGCCTGGCAAGGGATGTTGCTGGAAAAGGGGGACTAAAGCCCACCCCAGCTCTGCTCCAGCCAGCCCCAGCACTCACAGCCCATGGGTGTGGGCAAATCCAGCCCCAGCTCCCCTGTTTACTTAATAATTTCACACAATAGCATCCTTTATATAGATAGATTTTTTGTTTTCCTTCTCCTTGTTATGCATGAGACCACTACGCAGACAAAGAGGCACCATGCGCATAAAAACTTGCTACATCTTGCCTAGAGGCAGCAAATTTAAAAGCAAAATTGAATTCTTAAGGCCCCATGGAAAGTCACTGAACCTGCCATGCAAGGTCTGCTGGCACAAAGGCAGGGACGCTAAATAGAAACCCCTGGGTGAATGCTGTATTTTTCTGATATAGATCCAGCACACAAAGGCACCGGGCTCTGAAGCAGGGTAGATCTTCTGAGGTGGTTTTTTTGTCTGGAAAGGAAAGAAGATTTCGGCTGGTGCAGCCTCCCGCACGCTCGCTGCGAGCTCCCCCGGTGTGCTGGCTCGCCAGGGCTTCTGCTCATCCCGCCGTTCTTGCCTGGCACGGCACCTCCTCCCTCCGCAAAACCCTCGGGCTCGTTTGGAGGGTTTGTGAGATGATTTACCCCGCCCCCCCCCAACCCTCAGCAACCCTTCAGCATCACCCTTGCCTTTCTCCTCCGAAGTCGCTTTCTCATGAACGGTGGTGGGTCAAGCATAGCTGCAGAGCCCACTCCTTCCCCTCGGAGAACTTCAATTTCCTTTCAACCCTCCTCTCCCCTCCCCCCACCATCCTTGCACAATCCACTCAGGCACCCCAAAAATTCCACTGTGGGAAGGGGGTGCCTGAGCGCAGAACTGGGCTTCTCGGCTGCCCGCAGCCCTGGCACATCCCACCTCTCTCCAGGAACGTGGGCTGAAGCTGAGGACACCGGAATCTATAGAGAAAATACATTGGGTTGCTTTATTAAGCAATAATCTATTAAGAGTGCTTCTGTGGGCTTTGGCCTACTTAATACAGAGCTTGGGGCTAAAAGCAATGTCAAAGCCAAGATCAACCCATTACTGGAGGTAATTCCTATAATTTTCTGTTAGATTACTGGTATGGGATGTTCAGAAGCCTTCCAGAGGGTTTTGAAGGACCTGAGTTTTTTTCTGCTTTCCCTTTCAGCGTTAACTCTCCTGCAGCCCATCCGCAGCCGCTCTGTTCTGGGGGGACCCTGCACCCCCCGACCACGTGTGGGGGAGCCAGGGGCAGGCAGGGACGTGCCCAACGTGCCCGTGCAGAGGTGGAGCCCGGGGTCTGTGCTGTCTAAGTGCAAACGCTGCTTGGGGGACTTTGCAGGCAACGATCAGACATGTTTACTCATGCATTCGCCAAAGGTGCCTACCCCAGCTCCAGCAAACAGCAGCAAGATCCAGCTCTCCTCTCCAGGGACCTCCCGGGGCAGATCCTGACCTCCCTGAGGCTCGTGGCAGGGATGGCCACGTTACCCCAGTCCGTGGCAAGCGGGATGCCCAGGGCTCGCCCATCAGATGGTGGCAAGTTTGTGTAGATGGGGAAGAAAGAGAGAGCACAGCCGTTCACCTGTATCAACCCCGTTTCTTGCCAGGCTCAACCACATCAAACACCCCGTGCGGATTACTCAAAATTGGAGCCAAGCTGTGCGCGGTGGTGGGCGGGCAGGCAGGCTTCGCAGGGCTGGTCTCGCAGCCTGCCCATGGGCACGTTGGAAACAAATGCATTGAAACATTTGGTTAGAAAATGGTTTGGGTTTTTTTTTCTTTCTTTTTTCTTTTTTCTTTTTTTTTTTTTTCTCTCCTTTTTTTCCCCTGGGTCTGCAAGCCCAGGGTGAGTCATCTCCCAGCTTTCCTCAATGAGAGATCTAAAGAGCTTTAAAAAAAAAAAAAAAAAAGACAAACCAAAACACGTCTGTTGTTTTAATCACGGCTTGGTTTCACAAGACATAGCTGGTCTGGGTTGTGATGCAACCAGGTCTCTTCTTCCAAGTCACACACATGGATTTTTTATGTTTCTTCTGAGATCCTCTACCAGGCTGGCAAAGCTGCTCCACATGCACCCCCAGACACCGCTGGGGACCTCTCATCCTGTATGTTTGGGAACACAGAATGTCACGACACATCAAGCAGGACTTCTTGCCTTATTTTGTTCCTCCCCAGCATGGAACAAGGCAGTTGCTTTTCTTATTTAAACAAGCAGCCGCTGCAGTCAGCTGCTGGAGGAGGCAATGGTGTTGCTGCGCGTTGGCAGCCCAAGTGCCAGGTGGTCTAGGAGCCGATGTGCCATGGCCACATGCATTGGTGGCCGAACGCAGCTCGCCTTCTCCCCTGGCTTAGCCCAGGTTAAGAGGTGATTTGTTGCGCCCGTGGGAAGGTGGCGAGCTGCAGCCATGGGGATTGCTGATATGAAACAACCGTCGATCTTTATCTGGGGGTAAAACCCAGCCAGAACCCAGGGCACAGTGTGGAGTGCAGGCACAGCCAGCATGGTTTGCCTGCTCTGGGACTACTGGGGTGAAAAATGCAACAGCGAGAGGCTCCGGGGCTTGCTGCTGAGCCTGCAAGGGCAGGCAGCTGCGAGAAGCCTGGCATGAGGACACTGGAGCAAAGGGCAGAGCTGTTTCCTCCTGCAGCAGCTAAGCCCAGGCAGCTCCGTATGCAGAATTGTTTGTTTTTTTTTTTTCTTCCTTGCATTTAACACCAAAAAAGAGAGCTTACAATCCTGTCTGCTCCATTTCTCCCCCTCTCCTCAAAAAAAAAAATCCCCCCCCCCAAATTGTGGACTGAGTGGGCATATTTATGAACTGAGAGAACATCAACCACAATGTTATTTTTAAGTTTGTTTTTTGATGAGCACCTCTGGCTTTTCCATGATATAAATCAGTCGTTGGGTTGCACTCTGCTGCGAGGTTGGTTTTTTTTGATCTAAAGGTGGTATTTCCATCGCTGGGAAACACCCGGAGAAGGCTCGTGTCCTGTGGAAAATCGTGCTGGGCTCTTCCCATCTGTTGTCAGCATCGTTTGCCACATGTTATCATTTAGAAATGAGCTCTTTTCATTTGGCCAGGCAGGAAAAGCGGTTGGAAAACATCGCAGGCGGGAGTGACCCACAGAGCCTTTTCCCTCCTCCCCTGCACTCCGCGTCTCCTGGGGTAAACAGGGACCTGGCTAACACAGGTTTGTCCGTAGCACTGGCCAGTGAGCCCTGGGAGAGCTGACGCTGATGGTCCAAAAGCAGCGTGAGCTGCCCAGTCAGCTCCAGTGGGCATCAGCCGAACCTGCTGGGAAGTGTGGGGAGGACTTGGCAGCAGCCTCCCTCGAGCTCGCATCGCACAGAAGGCCCCACCTTCTCTCCAGAAGCGTTACGTTTCCAATGTCTCCAAGCATCAGCTCTCAAAATCTGCCTCTTCACAATGCACGGAAAATGTAGCCTTGGACTTACTATGAAAAATATAAAGAATATAAAACCTGCTTATTGTGTTACACGTATTTTCCAGACAATTTTTCTTCAAACACAAGGCTAACCCTGCTCACGTGGGCACCTGCTTCCCTCGCACCAAACCCGGAGCTTCCCTTACTCAAGGGGAAAACAAAGCCTTGAAATGTCCCCAGGGACATGCAGCCCCCAGGGGCATCACCTCGGGGGCCCAGAGTGCCGACCAGCAGCGCAGGGGGCTCGGGCACAGGGGGCCTTTGGGAACAGGGAGGTGGGCAACAGGGGGCAGCCCATGGGGCTGGTTTTAGAAGGGCAGGAAAGGCTGGTCCCAGACACCTGTGGACCATCAAGCAGTTGCCTGCAGGGCTATAAAAAGCTGCAGCCCAGCTAGATATGTGCTTATGGGGGTCCTGGTGATGGTCCTGCAGAAAGAAAGGATTTGTGCAGCTGATTGCAGGCTGAGGAGCTGCTCAAGCCTCTGCTCCCTTACAGAAAGGGAAGCAATACTGTGAAACAGGTAAATACGGTGCAGTGAGGTAGTTCTGCTCTGTGGGGCTATGCGATGGGTGTTGGAGCAGGGACGTGCTAAAACAGGAGGAGTGTCTCCTGGGGAATAAAGAAGATGGGGCTCTTGGCAGCTGCAGATGCTATTTATGGATCTCGGAGGGGCATTTTCTTCTAGAAAATCCAGAAGCCTGGAAGGAGCTACAGGGCGGTCTAAGGAGCCTCTGGGGTCTGTGTGTGAGGACTTTGCTCGGGATCAAATGCAGCTTTGCCCTGTGGTGTTTTGGAAATGTGCTGCTCGATTGCAGGGGTGAGAAGGGCTTGGAAGCACAAATCCAAGCATGGGTGTATAGAAAGGTTTTGATACCAGAGGGCAGCTCTTCCTAGGCTGGTGTCACCCATGCCAAACCATTAGCATCAGGAGAGAAGCTTTGGTGGGAAGGGTATAAGGTGTTGCATGGAAGGGATGGGGTAAAAGCTTTTGGTCCTGAACTTGACACCGAAGCAAATACACTGGCAGACTCTCAGCTGAGATTTGTGGGGGTTTTGAGGGTCACAAAACTCTGTGGGTTATCAAACACCTCTGCAGACTCCCTCCTGCTATGGAGGAGGACCAGGCGCGCTCTTTCCTCTTCATGTGGTGAGCCACGTGTGGCACTGCCACAAGCTCAGCCAGGGCCGGAGATCAGTGAACCTGGCCTTGTGGGGAAGCTGTTTGTTTTATAGTGAGGTAGGAGTGTAAAGAGCATACACGTCTGTACGCTCTCTCCTACTGAACAACCTAGACATTGCAGATGGTCTCTCTGTGTGTACCACTGGGTGCTTTGGGATGGGGGTATTGAGCAGCCGCTGCTACAGGAGGGCTTGTTTGAGGGGCCTGGGGGCAAACAAATTGAATATTTCCTTGCCAGGCTGCTTGAGTGTTCGTCTAACTCACCCCTTGCATGCTGGAGAGGGCAAAGGCTGAGGTTCTGCCTGACCCCAGCACCGGCTGTGCATGGCTGACGTGACTCGGGAGAGGGTCCTCCCTGAGATCCCGGTCCACCAGGCACCTGGGAGGGATGTTTCACTGCTGGCTGAAACAGATCTGCTGCAAGGGCTGAGGAGGACAAGCAGCATTAACCATGGTTATTTTTGACATCAGCCCCTGATTTGAATATAACCACCACCACAGCAGCAGGAAGGTGAGCTGTGGTAGTAGATCTAGAGAGCGATTACCACTCCCCACATAGCTTCTTGTGCCTGCTGGGAGCTCGAGTCTCTTCTGCCTGGCTCTTGCAGCCTGCTGCACCCCCAAAAGGGTCCTGTTCCCATCCAGGTGCAGCCACTGCAATGAGATCTGCAGGGCTAGGTGCTGATGCCCAGGCTTGGTTAGTCCTCCCCCTGCCAAGAGCTGTGCTGACACCCTCCTAGAAAGCACGAGGTTTTCTAACTTGGAATAAGCTGTTTCTAGCATAAATCCTGCCCAGAGCTGGCATGGGATCTTGGCATGGGATCTGAGCATGGTGCCCCTGACCGCCTGGGGGAAGTGGGCTGAGAGCTGGGTGGCTCGTGACTTGAGTGTGGGGCTGCCCTCCCCTTTGTCCCCATGTGCCCCGAAAGCAGGCAGGGAGGGAGGCTCGGGGAGTGCAGGGAGGAATGGCCTCAGCACTCCCGTGCTGTGCCCCAGCCAGGCCCTCCTCCTAATTCAAAGCAGGCCAAAATTATATGAATGGTGAAATCCTGCCAGTGCCCCGCTGGAGGGGCAGGAGCTGTTGGGAGGCCCCAGTGCCCCCATCACGGGGGAGGAAGCAATGCAGGACCTGGGACATCGGCTCTGTGCCGCCGGAGGACCACCCCTGGCCAGCTTTGCCTCGGCTGGGGTCAGCCATGAGGAATCGCAGCGGCTGGGGCGCAGCATCCAGCACTGGGCATGTAGCTCCCTGCTGCCGGCATCGCCAGCAGAGCTGGGCGCCAAGGTGCCCCGTTGGAGGCAGAAGGGGAAGCCAGAGCGTATTTGCATGTGGCAGCTACACCCTGCCTCAACCAAATTACCAGCAGATGAGCACAGGCGCACCTCCTGCCTGTTTGCTAATTTATGGCAGCGGCAGGAGGGAGGGGAAGGTGAGGGGGAGTATGGAAGGGAGCAGCAAACGTGGCCATTATACATGCAAATACAGTACTTTCTGGTTCTCCAGTGCCTTCCCTCCAAGCGCCCCCGTCTATTTTCCCACCGCTAACAAACTCGTTGTTGTTCTGCACATTTTGGGGCGCAAAGGGCTTGGCGGGGAGAAGGGCAGCCCGTGCCATCCCGTCCCTGCTGCGGGTGCCAGTGGTGCTGGGTGTCTCCATCACTCTGGCTGGACCTGCCCAGGCACCTGGGGCCGTGTGCGGGCACAGTTGGTGCCCACGGCAGGGTGGGAGCCCTGGGGCTCGCCCGAGGCCACATGCCGCGGCTGGGATGGAGCACAGAGCTGGCGCTTCGCCTCCCCACCGACCCAAACAGCCTTCCTCCTTGGAGTATTTACCATTTTTCCAAGGCAGCTTCCCACGGGGACAAGCCAAGAAGAAACACCCGTGGGGCTGACCGCGGGCGCCGGTGTCCTCCTTGTTTACCCGGTAGATCTGCTGCCTCCGAGGAGCCCAGCTACCAGACAGGGGATGCTCTGAGCGCCCCCAGCCCTGGAGCCCTGTCGGGAGGCACGCCTCAGCCTGGGTACCTCTGCCTTTGGGTCGATCCTGCTGGAGAGGCTGAAGGTTTGCCTGCCCCTGCAAATCGGGAGCAAACCTGCCGAGCAGCTTTGGTATTAAAACAGCTAGCCCAGGATGAAGCGGTGGGGGAGCAGGATCGGTCCGTTTGCAGCTCCTCCAGAAAGGCTCTGTAATGAAGCGGTCCTTTGTGCATAGCGGGAATGGAAACAACAGCCCTCAAGTCTGACCCCAGACAATTGTTTTCAGCAAAGAGGGCTGGGGAGGCAATTAATAATGTTTAAACGAAAGAAATAAAAAAAGCAATGCTGTATCTAGAAATTCTTCTGAGGGCCAGAGCTGTGACAGAAAGATACATGCTTTAGCATTTCTGTCAGAATAAATGACCCTCCTGAGAGAAAGATTTTTTTGAGGCTCTTTCTGCCCCACTGGACATAATTTAAAAAATGCATTGCTGCTAAAAATCACTAATTTTAGCCAGTGGATGAGTTGCAAAGGGTCATGTTTTTCCTCGTATGCTGGAAGGACAGGGGATATATTATTAGAGAGCCATAATGCAAACAGTAGTTTCTGATTAGAAGAGAACATCGTCAGCATTTCTCCAATTAAGTGTGGGCATCAAGTTCCCCGGCACATGAAGGGGCTGTTAGCAAACCTTCAGCTCCTCTGCTGGGAGCAGAGGAGCGGGCTGAGGAAATGCAGCCCATCTTTTCAGAGTCACGGTGAAGTTTCTTGGCAAAAGCCAACTTTCCAGCTCCAGCTGTCAGCACGCTCCAGCCCTGCCGCGAAGGGAGCCCTTGAAAAATAAGAAAAGAAGGTGTTTTTCGTGTCTCCTTCCAGACCTTGCCCTTGCAGAGGAGCTGTGCAGTACTGGTTTTCCTGTGACGTGGATGCTCGTCCCTGGAGATGTGAACCCAGACCACCAAATTCATTTTGCAGAGACCACCAAACGGCCATCTGAGATCAATTAGCTTGTCATTACTCATCCCCATCAGATCTGAACTGCTGACCTACAAGTGAAAGTCCATATATTTGTCTTCCAGCAATGTGCAGGCCTGTCCAGCTATCTAATGAGAAGAGCTTCCTCCATAAACAAAGCTGGGGACGTTGTGCTCTGGCCGCCCATCGCCTGCTCCAATTAGCTTGAACCCAAGGGCCAAGTTGAGCTCAGCTTGATGGAGAGGTAGGAGTCTCTGGGGCATCCAGCTCTGTGACAACAGGCTGCTGACTGGAGCAGAATGGCTCCTGTTAGTGACAATTCCAAACAGTTTTAGAACTTGAAATGCCATTTTAACTTTGCATTTGAATGGTTGCTTTGTTATTTTAAACTGCTATTCATAACCAGTTAGTAGTTGAAATTATGGTCCTGTTTATTGAAGATGCTAAATATGCAATCCGGAGGCAGCATTTATTGGGTAGTGTGTATTGAAAGTTCATTATTTAGATGAGGATATTTAATGTGGAAGGAGATCTAGCCCTTCTAATTAAAGGAGTTTGAACTTGACTGCAGCATTTGGTGCCTGCGAAGGCTCTAATTACTGCACGTGATCAAATTCTTCATTTAAATCTAAAAGATCCACAGCCCTTTCCTCATTTAAATCCACGTGTTCTTGCATATCTGTCTCCTGGTAGGGTACGGGCAGCCCTGGGAAATAGCATTAGTCCAAACTTTGACTGACTTCAGGATGGCTGGGAAGCACTGGTGGGTCTTACACCATTTGGGAGAGTCATGCCAGACCTCTGGAAACTTGGGGCGAGCAGATGCCGCGGCGCAGGTGGGGTGGTTGGGTGTCTCATCGCATGGACTTGGGAACAGGCTGGAGCAGTTCTCTGCCCCCACGGGGGGGTCACAGCTCCCTTCTCTCAGCCCCCTGCTCTGCAGGAGGTGGCCTCCAGCAGCCGGCCCCTAAACCAGCTGGGGCTGTGAATCCTCCCCTCTGTGCCACTGAGTGCGTGGCTTCAGCTGGATTAGCACCTCTCAAGAGGAAGGCACGGTCAGCATCGCTGGGGCTTTTACTCACACTTCCCTGGTGTTGGAAATGTGTTTGTGGGTACCAGCCTGCCTGGGGACATCTTCATGACAGTGGCCAGCGCAGGCAGACTGCTGGCGTGACCCTTCCTCTGTGGCTACGTTCCTCTGAGCACAACTGCCAGACTTGCTTACAATTCACGGGGTTTACTACTGTTTAATTTTTTTGACCTAAATATAGACCAATTGTTTTTCCCTTAGAATGGTGGAGCATTTTATTGTAAGCTGCATTTTCCAAAACCTTTTCAAGAGGGTAATAGCTATCAGGGAAGTAAGCATTGGTTCCAGTGGGAAACTCTGTATTGGTCTTTTCCCCATTTCAGTGTGGGTGGGGTCTAATGCTGGCTCCTTTATGATTGTTTTAATTAGAAATACCCAAAGGCAAATGGCAGCAGAATATGACAGATGAGGCTAGTTTGGTGTTAGTGCTGCATGGTAGAAACCCAAAAAGTGCTGTTTTGTTTTTTAGAAATAATGTGCCTCAACCTAAACAGTTGATAAAAAGAGAAAGCTTTTGGGGAATTGCCACAGCTTGGAAAATAATTGCTCCTTTTTAAAAAAGCCTAGACTTAATCAAAACTATGCTCTTTATGATTAAGACTCTTTGAATGTTTTCTTTTCTATACCTTTAAATTCCAAATAAATCAATGCCTCTATGGAATTACTCAATTGACACAAATTTGTTCCACCTAAAATGAATAGCAAGTTTGAGAAAGCAGTAGGAAATTGTTAATTCATCACTGCCTGCCTTCCCCTGGTATATATTCCTCCTAATCAAAATGCAACCTGATATTCAATCCAAGGAAAACATTTCAAAGAGTCCATCAAATGCCACAAGCTTCCAAAACTTTTCTGAATCTGATAGCAAGAAAACATCATACATCTTAGTCATTAATGTACGCTGTGGAAAGATAAATGCAAGGTTCAGTTTTTACCACAGTTGCAGCAACCTGTAACTGATGGCCTTTCCACAAGATTCATGAGCTGATGGAACAGCGGTGGAGGGACGTTTCAATATACTGCGTTACAGTCTTGGGTTTCAGTGTTTAAATGAGCAGAAAAAAAAAATCCCATCTTTCAGGCCTTAAGTCAGAACAAACCTGAAGCACAAGCTTGAGTCTCATTCAGGTCAATGCCTTTTAGGCATGTCCTGAATAAATGTCTTCCTGAACCGGGGCCGTGCTCACGAGCACCGGTCATTGGAAACATATTGGTGATGTAAAGAAAGCAGCTGCTCTTGATCTGGTCTTTCTGCCTTTACAAGTTGGGATAAAGCTGTGCTTAACAAGCCAACCCCTTGGGGCTAGGACAGTACATCTTGCAAGAAAATCCCGCAGGAGTAATGAAACTTTGGAAGAAAAATTAGGCTGAAGCTTGTGTTTTGCTGCTGTTGAAGTACCTCTGAGCTCAGTGTGTGCGTCTTGCTTGCACTGGGAGTGCCAGAAAGGGCAAAGTGGTCCCTTCTCCACCTCCCAAGCCATCAGCAGCTGCAGCATCTTCTGCCCCAGGTGATTTTTAACAGCCGCTGCTGGCTTAGTACCCCAAGAAGCTCTAATGGTCTTTTTGAACATGCACCTCGCAGGTGCTTGGCACTATATTTTAAGTTAGAGGCTCCATCGGCAGAGAAACGAGCATGCTGCTGGGGGACGCTTGTCATATAGCAAAGGCTCCACGTGCTTAAAATGAAAATTGGGAAATCAAAAAGATGACAAAGGTGTTCAGATAGTTTCTGAATAAATTAATGAAAAGTGCAGGAAAGTAAGAAAGGGAACGTGGTCTCTGCAAGTGTCCAAGAGTTTCTGAAACACTGTGTGAACTGAGGATAGGGCAGGGATGCATTAGGAGAGAGTCCAGCGCTGGGTAGCTTTCACAAGCCTTAAGCATATAGTTGGAATGTGAGTAGCTGCTACAGGAGACAGGGGCTGTGATTTGAGGGCTCTGAATTGCAGTTGCTGCTTCGCTCCAGCCCATTTTATGCAGCTTAGCAGGAACATAAATGACACCTCAGTTTCCCCACCTCTGCTCTCAGTACTCGGGGTATTCTTTTTAACTGTCTTTTTAATGCCTTTTTTGAAGAGAAAGCAGGATGAAGAAAAGAGTATGTTGTGGAACTGCTAATGAAGACAAAGCGCTGAATTTTAGCCTCCTTTTAATCTTTCTCGGCAGACATGTGTTCCCTGGCTACATATGTTTTCTTACAGAGCAAAGAGCAATCAGCTTTGCATCCTGCATTGCCACGAGCACTTCCTCTTCAGTTCAAAGGCGGTGCAGAGGAATGGAGATGGAGAGACCCATCTTTATGTCCATATTCATGCACACCTCTGCTTTGACTGCGTTTTAAACGCAGTTTCTTGCACTTAATTCATGATCCGCAGTTCTGTGTTGTGGCAATGTCGCTTTCCTTGGAGAAAAGCTCGTGTTTGTTATGAAATACCAGTGTTGGAGAAACAAAGCGGAGGAGGATGGTGCTTTCAAGCCAAGGGCAGCACCGTGTTTAACAGCCTGCCACTGTGCTGGGGACTGCAGCTAGTTATCCAAGGTACCCGGTTTTGCCTATGTAAGCATAAAAAAAGGTGGGTTACAGGCAGCTTCAGAGAAAAACGTGCAGACCTGACTTTCAAAGCGCCTTGCACGCCCTTCACGTGAAGTGGAGCAAAAGCCGGTGGGCAGGCAGCAGCCGTGGGAGCAAGAAGCTCCCAGGCAACGAGTTCAATCGCTGTACGGTGCTCCTGGGCTTTTGTTAGATGTTTGCTGACAATCACGTTATTCCTAAATGCAGTGTTAGTGATAAATGCTGGGAAACGGACCCACAGGAGAGCACTGCTGGAACTTTCTGTACTCCTGTGCCTGGGTGGGGACGGTAGTGGTGTGTGGCTTTGACACTGAGCTCTGGTTACCTAAAGACCAGACTGACTCAACCAGCTTTAATTTCAGCATGCTGCAAAGTAATTCAGGGACTGTAACTAATTGAATTTAAAATGGCTAGGGTATTTTTTTAGCAGACAAAGTGGAGGCTTTTCCCAGCTTTGTGGTTCTCGGGGGAATTTGCTTCCTGGAGACATTTTCAGGTATCTAGGGCTTCTATGTGAGACAAAACTCCAGCCACTTACAGCTTAGGGGAGAAAACCCACTGAAATTCAGCTTTTTGCAACCAAAACTTACAATGTGGTGGGTGGCACACCTTGAAACAGGGAGAGTGGGGCCTTAAATGCTTCATTGGCAGCTCTTACGTGAAACTTAAAGTGCTTGAATTAATATCTTCTGCTAAGAACGATTTCCCTGGTTGTTGTCTCATGCCCTCCCAGCTGAGCGGTGCCCAGACTCTCTGTCCTTTGGTGGAGTGAAACAGGTCTGCCATGACAACCTACTAAGTGGGAAGGAGCTGCAAAGTAACGGTTAGTTAAGTTTGTTTCCCCCTTCCTACCAACCTGCAAGCTTTACCTCGGAGGTGATGAAAGACCATGCTGCCTGCAGGCAGATCTGTCAGGAAGGTAATCCTTGGGTGCCATTGAAGGCTGTCTTTGGCACAGTCATTCAGACTGGTTACTAGTGAAGCCGAAGGTGTGAATCCCTTGAATCTACTTAGCTTTTACCGGAGGCAGAAGTCTAAACTGGGTGGCCAAACATACCCCTTCTTGATGCTAAAACAGTAGCGTTCAGAGCACACCTGGTTTTCATCTCTGGAAATGAATGTTGCTCAAGGTTCCTGCCAGATAAAGACATATTAAAGGGCAAAACTCTGAAATGGCTGTAGACTCCTTACGAGAGCAGAAAAGAGCCATTAAGATACCACGGTGGAAAATGAGGTTGCCAAACTGAGTGAGAGCAGATGTGATAGAGGCCGGGATCCAACACTGTGGGAAATCAGTCTGAAGAGTGCAAAACGAGAACAGATCCTGAATTAATTGTAGCTGTTTCCCATCTAGAGGCAAACCACAGAAAAACAGGTGAACAATTTGGTGCTACTAAGAGAATGACCATAAGTATGACAGACATGAAAATCAAGTCTCAAAGACAAGGGGGTGGAAGAAACCAAAAAACTCTGCATCTCAAAAGATCTGTGAAGCTCAAAACTGATACTCAAAATTTGCTGGAACATGATAACACCAAGGAAGCTGCTGCTAGAACATAAGAGAAGTGGTGAGGAAACAAACTGTTCCCAGGCTCATGAGCTGCCCACCAGACATCCTTGGCTGGGCAGTGGTAGGACATTCTCTGATGAATCTTCTGATGCTCTCAAGTGGCTTCCTCCGGTTCCCAAAGAATTCCTCTTTGATTTTTCTACAATCAAGATGAAGCCTTGAAAGAGAAGGAAATGAAATGGCAAATAAACCAGAATCCTCATTTTATCAAGTAGTTAGACATAGTGAAGACCTGCCAGGTTGGAAATGAAGGAAAGGAGTTAAAAAGTAGATGACAAAAATGGGGAAGAAAAGCTTCCATCCAGGATCTTTCCTCAAAGATGAAGCACAGCAGACTGCTAGATAAAAGGGATGCATGTGACCTTGGATCTGACAGCAGAGTGGAAATCCCCTGGCTGGAGAAAAGAAGAAAGAGGGGATGAGGTAGCTGTAAGGAGATCCTAGGGTACTGGGCTCAGATAAATCCTAGAGCAGAAGAAGCAGCAGCCAAAAAAAAAGGAGCTCCATCAATCACTGACCATGAAAAACGTGTGTGTAAACTTTTCTGAAATTCCCAGGGAGAAGAGTGAATTGGATTGAGAAGTAATGAGTGCAGAGCTCCTAAAAGCTGGTGTCACCAGCCCTACCCAAACTGCTTTTCTATGAGCATGGACAAGTCACACAACCTCCATGTGCCTCTGCTTCATCACTTCTGTCAGACGGGGGGTAGAGATATCATCTCTGTTAAAACATGGATGTGAAAAATGGATCGCTTCAACAGTTATGAAATACTTCTAAGGGAAAAGCATTATTACTCATTGTTAGAGTGCGTAGATGATTGTGTACAGAGTAAATATTGAGGAGTCTTGGTGTGACACCTGCTTCACTTTTTAGCTGCTCCCTGCTATGGCAGGGATGGTTGTGCTCCATCTGCTTCTGACAACTTCCCATGAAGGAAACAGATTTCTCCTGGGACAGATTTCCCAGGGCTCAAGTTATCTTTACATTCAAATGTTCTCCTCTTACCTAATCTTGATCTTGCTGCTGCGATTTGAACCCATTCATTACTGCTCACCCTATCTGCTGTGGAGCACAGGTTTTTGTAGATACAAGAGATGTCTGCATTTTTCTGAGTGGGTATGCACCGATCAAGTGTGTCGGGTGGTTTTCATTGTAAGAAGCAGTCTGACTGCTTACAGCTTTGCCAAAGCTCAGCTATTTAGGCTAAAGCTTTTCCATGCCAGGCATTTCCCTCAAGCTGTTTTCCACCCCCTGCTTTTTTCCTCCTCTTTGCCTTTTTGTTTTAAAATGTAGCCAAAAATCTCAGCTGTTTCTGAGAAGGAGGTTAGGGAATGATACCGCTGCATTATGGCTGAACGGGAGAACTTTGGCAATAGGACTATTTTTGGAAACCTTGAGTGCTCTGATCTGAAATCTGGGAGCGGGGCTGTGACTTGAAGATCAGCCAGCCAGGTGCTAATCCTTCCAAAATGACAGCTCTCCCTGGCAGACATGGGTCGGTCGGTCTGGCTCCAGCCTGGGAATCTCAGCTGATACCGAGATGCTTCTTGTGAGAGCTTCAGGAGTCACTCTCCTTGTCCTGAAAGGGCTTTCTGTCCCAAAAAAAGTCTCATCCTGCACAAACTCAGATTGACACTGGACCCATAGTACAGCAAGGTGTGGGAAATCACTACACCTGTGTGCCTTTTTTCCTCTTCTGTTCTCCTATACCTCAAACTGTTGAGTCCACAGGTCAAAAATTCAAGCAAATTTGAGAGTGGGAGGAAAAGCAGGTTTCAGAAATTCCTTCAAAAGCCTTTAAATTAGGTGGCATGGGTGAAAGGCGAGAACAGAGGTACAAATCCTGAGGAAACCAGACTAGCTTTGTTTCCATGTTCCCTAGAGCAGCCTGTGTTTGTTTAGAACACTGTCATTTGTTAACATCCCTGTGACAGGATCCAACTCTGTGTTTGAGCTGTATTTTTTCTCCTTTAGCTTTCAAAGGTGGTTCCCACCACCACCCAAACAGCTAAGACTGTTCAAAAATCTAGGATCTCTGGTGAAACTGGATCTGCCCTCAATACACATGAATCATGGCTGGATTACGGGGTTTCCCATAATAGCCACTGGAATTTCTTTTTGGTGAAACTGGAAGTGACCTTTGTTTCTCCTTGGTCTGTGGGTCAGTCTCAGACTTAACTGGACATCTACAAACACTGCAGCTGCTAATGGAGACCACAAAGGTGAGAGAGAGGTGAAGAGCAATCTTTGCTGCTCTTGGGTGTTGCTTCCTTCACTGCTGTAGTGTTGGCTCATAGATGTCTTCTGGTCCTGTTGGTAAGCACAGACCTGGGTAAGGGGAGCAAAGCACAAAACCACAGCAAATTACAATGCTAAAGGCTTGAGGGGGGAAAATCCACATCTGATAGGAAAATCCTATGGTAGAGTGTGATAAGGAATCAGTCTTGGGACATAAAGAAGGCAAAGGGGTAGCTGTAAATACACCCTTCAACCTGGAATGAGCAATCAAATCTGTGTGGAGAAGTTCTTGCGCTCTTATGATGTCAAGGGAAAGTCTATGAAACTTCACTCTGACCCAGGGCGTGCCCGTTTGGATGAAGGTGGAGGACTGGGGCCATCCTAATTCCTAGTCAGTAAAAACAAATAGCTCGAGCAACAGAGGAGAAGCATGAAAACAAAGTTCCTATCAACACCCTGCCTCTTTGAAATCCCTTCCAAATTCTCAAAGGATAAGATCAATGCGAGCAAAAACAATAACAGCACTGTATTAAAAGAAGGTGAAAAGGCAGCTCCCTCGGCAGCACACACCCAAGAAATGGGCTTTGCTTTGCCTTCTTGGAGCTGACAAGAGGCAGGCAGAGTTTGGTAGAGCCCCAAAGCAGCAGCCAGATTTCTATTTTATATTTTAATTTTGCAAGCTCCATAATGAAAGCAGCGGCCAGCACCCCCTGTGCCAGAGTGCTCCAAACCTGCCTGTGATGGAATGTGCTGATAAAGAGGAATATTTCCTGGCGGACTTGGTTTGAGACACAAATTTAAATATTGCTAATTTCCAGTATTGGCCTCAGCAAGAGACTTCACCTTGCAGTGATCCATCTGTAAGTGGTGGCAACTCTTCCTAGCCTTGGATGTCTATCTAATTCAACAACATGCTTCATGGTTTTGTCTCCCAGTCTGTGTTCACCAAAGTGGAGTGCAGATTTCTCAAAAAGCACAATGAAATAGTCAACAATATGTTTGTGATGATATGATGTGGCAGCCTGGTGTATGGAAACGGAAGCTTTTGATGCGTTTAGTGTGCAACGAGACAGCAGAACTTGGCTCAGCTGAAATAACACTTTCACCTTGGAAATGAAATTAATTCTTTAAGTAAGAACAAGATTTTTAGAATAATCTGTTGGTTTGAAAGTCAACATTTTGCTGCCTTTTATGAGGCAAATTTAAAGTTGGGCATGTGTCATAAAAGTGCATGAAGTGTGAGTGACCAAGAAGACTGAAAGTAGAAAAACTTCAGCTTCTAGTATCTTCACAAAAACTTTCTTAAGATTAATGCAAGTTGTGCTCATAACTTCTTTGGAGGTCTCTGGCTCTTCTAAACATGGAATTTTGGGAGGAGAGATCTCTTTGTGCATAAACTTTGTTTCTCACCAGCAAAACACTGTCAGCTAAGATGTGCCTGTGACAGACCACCTCTTCTGTGAAGTTTATTGATGTTTTTACTTCAGTTGGGCAAAGTCTTAAAATCTTTGATTACAGCTGGGAGTTCATTTCTACTTTGACCATAGAGAAGTTAAAAAAGCTTCATAAATGCAATTTTTTTCCACCACCGGGTAAATGAGAGGAAAGAATTAAAGCTGACAAGGATAATCTCTTTTGGATCTGAAGAGTCGCTTGGACATCATCTGCACCAAGACTGAATCACCTCTAACAGTTGTACTGAGTGTAATCAAAAGTACAACAGACTATAACACAGCTTGCTCAGTGATAAACATTCACATGTGAAACAAGAACGGGGCTTTGAGTCACGCTGTTCAGCTTTCTCCCCCCATCATCTCAAATTCAACCCATGAACAGTTATCCCTACGAGTGCTTGGCTTCCATGCTTTCAGTGTAAACATACCCTGTGCTGTTAACGCAGGAACAAGAAGGGATGGCTGCAGGACCAGATATTTGTGCAGTCCTGCACACGAGCTCTTCTCACACCAGCCACCAACTGAGTCTGTCAACTAATTTCTTACAGTGCTGTGTATGCTGACAGGGATGGGGTGGAGGAAACCAAAGCCCTGAAGATTAGAAACAGAAGAGAGACAAATGTAATTAATTCAGAGCAAGGATGTTGCATTTAGCTCATTGGATAGAGATTTGGCTGGTGGAGGTTACAAGAGCACATGCCTGTTCTGACTGCTGCTTAGACAGGCTCTCTGCTGGTGACCATTTAGTCACCCGGATCCCTTTGTGTGGAAGAAAACCTGAAATATCCTGGGTGGGCAACTTGTGTCCACTCTTGAGCTGCCAGAGTACTACAGCTGGCTTGTGCTGGGCCTGGGGAACTGAAACTGTCTGCATTGTCCATTCTCATGTCGCTTCTTGGACGCCCTCGAGATCTGGAAATCTGCAGGGCCGTCTAGAACAGCTACAAGATTACAGATCTTGTCTGGCCCTTTTAGGTCTTGTGTTAAACATCAATTTTCTTTTAAAATGTGTAAAAAAAAGGCTCTTTACCATAGCATGTCACCCCCCAAAACCATGTATATACTTTTTGAGGAAGTTTTTAATGGGTTAAGAAACGCAATATAACGAGGCAGCGTGGCTGACAGCAGCCCAGTAGACAATACACAAAAAACCCTAAGCCTGAACAGCATGCAGCTGAATGCCATTAGCATTGTCCATGTGCTGCTACCAGCATCTTCAGAACTAATTTCACAAAGGCAGTTTTTAAACACTTCCTTTTATGTATGTTGGCTTGGGTGAGTCATGCCTTGTGCTCAGTTAAACTTTCTCCTCGTTGCTCAACATCAGGAGTAATGACAGTGCCTGGCTCTGTACATAGAGATCTTGAGATCTTCATCTGGTGATCTCAAGTCATTTGATAGGTGGGGGAATTGAGGCAGGAGAGGTGAAGCGATATGCCCACAGTCACTTAGCAGGTCACAGGCAAGGCTGGAAGAGGCAGCCAGTCCTGCCTTCTGCATGCTAGACAATGGAGACTCTGAGTTCAGGTAATATTTCTTTTCAAAGTTTTTGTGCAGCCATTGGTAAAGTGAAAAAAAGGGGTTTTGACATGAAAGCTGCAAAATTCCATTGCCAAAGCATGTATAGATAGCACAGAATCATAGAAACATATATCTACTTTGCTCTTCATCGCTGTTCCCAACAACCAATATGAAAGTCATGTAGCCTTCTGGGATAATCTGGTTTAGCTCTCTAACTAATCGTGTAGTTCAGCCTCTGTTGCATCATTGGAGGGATAATTGGTTCTGATGTTCTCAAGTTTCATTGCAAGTTGGTTTCCAGAAAAACATCTGTATTTCCCTGGTTAATTGAAATAATTTTAATGAATTTTCAATTCATTATGATGTTGTGTTTTCCTAAGACTGGGCCAAGCTCAATAATCAGAGGCTACCTTGGCTACATCAGACTCCTGTACCTGGTATCACACTGTACCTCCACAGGTGCACGTCCCTGATCTTTTTATGATTAGTCACTGGCACGCAAGTGTCGGAAGAGCGTGCTCAGGTGGATGTCCCAGGCTGCATGGGCCATGCTTTTGTG
Organism: Falco biarmicus; assembly: GCF_023638135.1. Lineage (NCBI taxonomy): Eukaryota > Metazoa > Chordata > Aves > Falconiformes > Falconidae > Falco > Falco biarmicus. The sequence goes on along the minus strand of NC_079302.1, from coordinate 21,360,033 downwards.
GGAGATGCAGCGCATCTATGTTATTGAAACGAAGGCCATTTCTCTGTGAAGCACGCTGTTAAACTGCTAGTGCTCAAACCCAGAAATAGCCCAGGGTGTCCAAGTCACCCAGCTGGGAGAGGACGGTTGTTTTTACTGGTTTTTCATTTAGGCCTGCCCATGAAGACTTAGGTCTTCTGTCACACTGTGGCAGTCACCCAGGCTGAAGCAGAGGTGTGAAATGCAGCTGCTCCAGCGTGAGTCATTCTGACTAGGGTGCTTGCTGAGGGGGCTGGGAAAGTGGGCTTCAACAGCTTCAGTGCAGGAAGGTTCTCCTGCATCCTGGTTTAGTAGTCCAAATGTTTGGGAACAACTAAGGCAGGCAGGAGTCATGTTCTGATAAGGGAGAGACCTATTCATTTATTTCAAGTAGCACCTGCAGGCATCTTCTTTTAGGAAAAAGGGTCCAGCATTGGTAGCTGGAGTGAACAGACACATCTGTCTTGTAGCCTGGTTGAGAGAAAAGAGACCTCAGGTGCTGCTTCCTCCCTCATACCTGCCGTGCTTAGCATTTTTTAACTGGTAGGCAGCTTCCCACTCAGAATGCAAAATTAGATCATTTTAACTGTTGTGGAATGGCTCTTATCTCTCCCTTTGTGTGCTGTGTAAGATGTTTAGGTACCAGCTTTGGACTTTGCCAAATCCTGAAACTGCATGTTGGTGCGTTTGGAGTCCCTGCATCCATCTCTGCAGAAAGTGCCTCCGCAGACACGAAGTGACTCCGATAGCTCGTGGCCCTCTGCATTGTCCAGATCCCTCATTAGGGTTGTTTTGGGAGGCCTGAGATAAGATAGATCTTTATGCTGATGTTTGCAGGCTAGATGTGAAAGGCTGCTCTGGAGGTGAGTTAAAGCAATTCACGATGGTTTCTGCATGTGACTGTGGGTCCACAAACCAGTCGGCAATGCCCCGTGTCACTGGTGGGACAGCTTCAGTGAGGATATTCTGGCTGGGAGCATTGGTTATAGTAGTAGGGAAATGAAAAAGTCTCAGGGGGAAAAAAGGTCAATTCATCTGTTCAATTTCCCCCCTCTCCCTCAGTTTTGTAGAACCCATGAGCATAGACCTTGCGTAAGTGGATTGCATTTCACAACTAATGTGCATAATTACATCTTGCAAACAGTTTATTAATGGATCCATAATCATAGAGTAGCTTGTATATACATAACACTGGTTGATTATGCTGTAGCTGCCATAGATCAGTGGATAGAGTCTTGCTTCTTACTGTCTCACATGAGTGAAGTCCAGAGAACAATGTAGCATCGGCACCATGCAGTTGTTCATCAACTACTGCTACCTAGGGGAAATCAGAGGTTTTAAAAACATGGTAGAGAAGAGTTATAGAAAGAACAGTATACACAGGACTTGGCAAGTGAAGAAAGTTCCCTTTCTCAAAAGCATCCCACCTGTAAAGCTTTAAGTGGTGTTCCGTCTCGATTATTCACACACTGTCAACACCTTAGATCTTATTTTGGAAAGGGGTCTGTTCTGAGAAATCACTCCAAAAGCCACATGTCTACAAGCTTGACCATTCCTATTTTCTGAAGGTGACTCACCCAGAGGCCTGATGAACAGGCCTTCTAGTAAATCAACACGCCAAGGTAAGTCTACTAACATTTGAGCAGCCTGAACCACGCTGAAAGGGTTTGCAGAGATACCGCTGAGACACCTTTAAGAAGCAGTTGCATTTGGTTATGCACAAGGGAAAAGGTTCTAGCTTGTTTTGGTGTGTTGATGATGCAGTGCTGAAAGAAAAAAAATAAATTAAAAATTTGGTGAGCTGCAGAATTCCCATGAGTTTGTATCCCTTCTCCAGCACGATAATCCCAGCTTTCCCTCTCATGTCCCCCAGCTACCACCTGTGAAGCTGCTTCTGATCTATGTTGACTGTCTGGCTGGTGGCCAGCGACTCTGGCCAAACAGCGTAAATAACTGTCAAAATCATGCTCCAGCCTTTCTTGTAGCAAAGACGCTAATTTTTGTGCTTCTCCTCTGCCCAGCTAGGAACAAAAAAAAGTAGGAACTTCTGTCTTTAAGACGTGAATTGCCTTGTTAAACGTTGGGGGCTGCGTGGGGTAGAGAGAGGAAGAACTGGTCCAACTTTATAAGCTTTCCTTGATGAGAAAATGGGCCTAAAATAACTATTTTCTCCCAGTTATATATCTGCTACAACCTAAAGGCATCGTCTCCCTTCACTAAGGAGGTATTCTTCAAGGCAGAGGTTCTTTTGTGTGTGTGTGTGAGCTTAGTGTAGAGAAACTAGATAAATTCATAATAATAATATGATACCGTTCCACTGTTTTCCATCTCACCCCTTCCAGCTATCCTGTTTCTGCATCAGAACAACTGAGGCAGAAAATAGAGGCAGTGTTTGATCTGTTGCAGACTTTACGATAATATTGACTCACTTCAGTTAAAACAAAAACTTTGCAGTGGAGAGATGAAAACTCCAGGATGTTAAACAAATAGCTGCATGGAGGAAGGCGGTCAAATTTGATGTTGTTTCCAAAGTCTTGAAAAATATATGCCAAGGTCAAAAACCTGGTGATTATGTTTATCGTTTCTTATTTTAGGGCTTTACAACGACTCATCTTGCTTTTGATCTTGGTAATTTTTTTTTTTCAAATTGTTGTTTGGAAGAAGGCACAGTCAGTTTGGGGCAGGGAGGTGAGGAGATGGAAACTGGGCAATGTACTAGCAAGTAGTGAAAGATTACTGGAGGTGAAGAGAGCAGGTGTCTACCTTACGAACTTGGCAGTTTCCCTGCAGGTCTACACTCTTGGTATTGATTTTGCTGTAAGATAAATAGTGACATGATTTTTTTTTAAAAAAAAAAGGTCTTATTTTGGGACCTTTTAAATGTGCCTGACACATGCAAGAAGTTCACTTAAGGGTTCTTATCCATCTAAATGAATCAAGATAATAGATAACTTTTTATGTTTTCAATCTCAGTGTATTTTCTTTTCAGATTTGGTTATTATTGAAGAAAGCTTTTAAAACAGTGCTTTTAGTGCAGAAGTTAACTTCTGAATTTAGCTGTATATCTGCATTACAGTAGCCTACCAAAAAATCAGAAGACACAGCTTAAACACACGCTGAGTTACGGTCTAGATCTGCAGTTTCTATTAATTAGAAATGTATTAACCTTCTCATAGCATATTTTCTACATTTAGGAAAAAACTTCCCAGGTTTTTTTTATGGAGTCTGTATACAATTAGTTAAGGGATACAGACACTTCCCTCATTTTTTATTAATTTGCTCGTACTTGATTCAAATCATGCCTTCTGGCTAAGCTTAGCATTGCCCTCTTCCAATTTGCATGAGTATGTGTAAAGTTAAGAATGTAATACTGAAAGATTAGAAAACCTCATTTCTTTATCAAAAGATCTAATACGCTCTAATATTTTTATGCTGGCAATAGGTATCGTAATACCTGACACGCCAAAAGGCATGCGCCGCTATCTTTATGATGCTCCAGAGCTGCTAAAAACCTTGGGGGGAGTGGTTGGGGGGGAAAAATAATATCAAGGTATGTAGGGAAAAAATGGATTTAGGGACAGGTGATAGATATCCTGCTGTGCTCCTTGATTGAGTTAGCTTCTGTAAAACGCTTGTTTGTGAAGATGAAAAATCTTGAGTTGAGGCTGCTGCCTTGGTGCTGTAGTGAGCGAGCGCGGTGAGCCACGGCGCTGGGCTTCTCTCTGGGCTGACACCAAGATGGCAGTGGGCAGCCCCCCATGCGTCCTGAGGCGGGGGGGCCTGCTGCCCTCCCCAGGAGCTGCGCCCTCACCTGTGCTGAGCCCCGGCAGCCGCCAGCCCCACCACGGAGGGGCCAAGGGGCTCTGGGGCCTGGGGGGCAGCAGGGGGACGCTTCTGGGCCCAACCGTCCTTCGGGCCAAGCCGGCCCCGGGCCGTCGCTGGCCTGAGGGGAGCTAGAGGAGGTCGGTGCGACACCAGCACCAGCCCATCTCTACCTGCCCCCTCCTCGCCAGCACCCCCAGCCGGGGGGGCACAATGCGGCCATCGCCTCCTCTTCCTCCAGCGCCCCCGGGGCAGGTGCAGGGGGTGGCCGGGGAGGACCCGCCGCGCCCCCGCTGTGAGGGGACCCGGGGGGAGGCCGCTCCCCGCCCGCAGCGGCTCCCCTCGAGAGCAGGAAGCCGGAAACCAGTGAGACAAGCCGCGTTAATGGAGGGGGGGCGGGGGGCGGCCGAAGCGGCCCCGCTCCCCTCAGCCCCGCGGGTGAGTCAGGGCCGGGCCGGGGGCGGCGGGCACTGAGTCACCCCCCCGCGCTTCGCCCCGCTTCCCGCCCGCAGGGAGGGCGCCCCGCGGCGCATGCGCGGCGGCGGCGGCGGAGTTGTGAATGGTGCGGCTGTTCGGCCGGAGTTTACGAGCCGGGAGGAAGTCGCGGGGGGGGGTGGGGGGGGGGGGCGGGCAGCGGCTGCCGCTCTGCGCGCGCGGCGGAGGGAGGAGGAGGAGGAGGGAAGGAGGCAGGCGGGGAGGGGGGCGCCGCCGGCGGGGGCTAACAAAGGGCGAGGCGAGCGCTGGGGCTGGGACAGCGCGGGGCGGGCGGGCGGGAGGGAGGGCAGCCGGCTGCGGCGGCCCCACCACCATGCCGCGGGTTGTCCCCGACCAGCGGAGCAAGTTCGAGAACGAGGAGTTCTTCAGGAAGCTGAGCCGCGAGTGCGAGGTGAGGCGGCGGCGCGGCCCCCTCCTGCCCTTCTCCCCCCGCCGCGGGGAAAGTTTCCGCGGGGAGCCCCGCGCCTCGCCTCAGCGGGCGAGCCGAGCCCGGCGGCGCGGGGAGGCGCAGTCTGTGCACTCCGCTGCCCCCTTATCGCCGGGATTGGCCCCTCCTGATTGCGCGCCCTGTTCTCCGCAGATTAAATACACCGGCTTCAGGGACCGGCCCCACGAGGAGCGGCAGGCCCGCTTCCAGAACGCCTGCCGCGACGGCCGCTCCGAGATCGTAAGTGCCGCCGCGCTCCCCTCGGGGCCCGCCGGGACCGGGCCGGCCTGTCAGCCGCGGGCAGGGGCACGGCCGGCGCCCTCCGCTGCACCTCCCCACGCTTCGTCTTTTTAAATTTATTTATCGGTTTTTTAAATGAAAAGTTTCGGGGAGCCTTTGAGGAGGAGGAACGGCTCCAAGGAACTACGCGAAAGGCTGCGCGCCGGGCGTGGCGGGAGCGGGCGGTGCGCGGTGCGGTGCGGCGGGGCCGGGAACTTCTGCGTGGGGAAACCGCCTCGGCCGCACGGCGGGGACAGCGGCTCTCCCCCCGCAGGAGCAGGGCTCCTCCGCCCGGAGGTGTGACAGCCGTCCGGGGCGCGGGGGGGATGCCCAGGTGCGGGATCCTCTCCCGCAGCCACCGCCGCTTGCTCCCCTCCCTAGGCACGTGTTACAATTATAACCTGCTTGTCTCAATATTCATCTCCCCCCCCCCCCCTTTTTTTTTTCCCCTTTTTTTTTTCTTTTCCCCCACCCCCGGAAACAATAGCTTTCCGAAATGAGTAAAATTACTCAGTAGACGCTAGCCGAAAAGTCTCAAACGAGCTGTTTGATGTATTGGCGAACTAAATCAAATGCTTCCAACGTTAGGCTTTGAGACTTGCAACTTCAGCCCCGTTTGTCTCATTCATTAAGGTTAGGTACAGACTGCTCTCTCCTGAATTAAGAAGTGAGATGAAGTATGGCTCGGAGTGGTCAAGAGCTGACTCGTTATTTCCTGGTTTGGTTTCTGCTATGTGTTCCTTCTGTAGGATCAGTACCTCCTACAGAGGACTGCTGTTAACTTCTTGACTCTTTGCTGTTCTTAAAATGCAGAAGTAACCTCTTTTTCATGTACAGTATATAGTGAAAGATGAGGTCAAAATTCCCTTTCCATAGAAAATAACCCCTACTTTCACCAAGTTTGGTTTATCGTGATTCTTTAATTTCATGTGGTACCAATACTGCCAGTTGGTTCACAAGGAAATTATTCTTACGCATGTCCAAACAAATATAATTGAATGCCAGTTGCTGCAACTGATCTAGCTTGTTTGCATTTGTGAGTAAAAGGATATATAGTCAGGGATATGGTTGTCTTTTACTGAGTAACTTTATTTTAGCTGAATCTTATGCCTGCTTGTTATCTGTAGCCTTAGAATCTGTAATATTATTTTGTGAGAGGCCCCCTGTAGTCAGTCTCTTAATTTTACTAATTTTTTTACATTCATTTTTGATTGTGTCTGTTTGCTTCCTTTAAAAAGTCACTGGGGAAGCAGCGGGTAGATAAGGAACATGTAGTTTGCTGAGGAAAACATACAAGCATCTAAAGTTCCTGAACAGGTGAAACTGCGTAGTGTGGCAGAGTTGTGTCATTCCCCCCCTGCCCCACGCAGTTATTTATATAAATGAGGAATCACTGTAGTTTCACCTTTGTACTTCTAAGCTTGCTACTATCTTTTCTCTGCCTGAGCTTCATCCCTTGGAAGCAACCAGCGATGCAAGTTCTACATATTTTTGCTTCTACTTAATTATAAAACAGTCTCTAAATTTCTTGCTCTGAAACATCTGGTTTTGTTTTGTGAACAGGGCACAAGTAGTCAGGTTTATTTAGAAATGTAGTGTGTGTAATGACTGATGTTAAAAAGAGCTAGTAATTTTACTTTTTTTTTTTTTAAAGTCCTGAATGTTTTGTCAGACATCAAGGGTTTATTCTTTTATCTCGAAGGGAGTCTTTGCAAATGACTTCAAATATTTTCAAGCAGGCAAAAAAAAACAAAACCCAACCCAGAGAGCAGCATAGGGATTTAATGTAGAATTGGCAGTTGGTTGTTGGTTACTTCTGTCAAAAAACTCTTGATTGAATAAAGAAAATAATTACCAGTATTACTGAGAAAGTAATTGTGAAATATTAAAAAATGTTTTGGGTTTACTGGTGTTGCTTTGGTAAGTTGAAAATAACTTTACATGTTCAGTTTGTTTTGGGAGACTTCCTAACTACCTATTTGGAAAGGTACTTCCATTTATGTTGTCTACGTGGGTCAGATCACCCTTGCACTACCTGACAAGCTTTTTGCAAAATTTGAGGCATATGTGTATGATAAAGTTTCAGACTGAGCTTTAAAAGGCTCTGTATAGAAGAATCAGAATTTTCTTACTTTCAAGTTTAAGACCATACTGGCAGTGTGATTTTAAAAAAACTCACAGCTCATTTTTTGAATTTGCTTCTGACTAGAAGAAAATTGTTGGGTTTGGTGTAGTCCTGTGTGGTTACTAGCAAGACTGTTGTCGTGTTTTTCAGGATTGACCTATGATTTTGATTTGGGAAGCACATGGGTATTTTAATTGGATGGGTTTATCTGGTCAAAGGGAGGGAACAGGCTTCAAAAACCCAGAGAATAAATATCTACACAGCTTTTTAAATAGCCTAGAGTTTAAATGCTGCCTGCATGAGTTTGTGAGGATGTGGGAATTTGTATACTTTCATTTTCTTCTTTTCTCTGATATACTTTTCCCATGGTTTTTATGGCCCTCTAGCACAGGTTGGGGGGTGGAAGCAGGGAGGCATGGGCACTTAACTGTCTCGCTCAGGGAAGCAAGTACAGTACTTGCGACCCGGTACCCTTGGGGCCTGTGGAAGCTGCAGTGGTCCGGAGGGCTGCAGTGGTCAGCTGGTTTACACTCAAAAGATCTCGCTCCTTGGCATTTTGTTTTGAGTGTATGAATTAAACACGTATTTGCTAAGGATGCTCAGAGGTGGGAAGGTAGTTCTTGAACAAACTGAAGTGGTGATGACTTACGAGTCAAAAATATTTGGAGATAGATATAATTTTGTTGTTGTTATGTAAATAGAATCACTTCGAAAGCAAAGGAATAATTCAAGCTAGTCAGTTCCCCTGCAGCCCTCACAGTTTTGATGCTTCCTATTTGTGCAAGTGTATTCTAGGTAAAGCTATTAAAATTGATTGAAATGCTTATCTTTGCATATTGTAGGGCAAACAAATATTAATGTACCAATACAGTATCCTGGCATTAGTAGGACTGATATTTCAATTTTAACGTCACTGAGAATGTGCTTAAGGGGAGATTTTAAAAACAAACAAACAAAAAAAATTAATAATCTGCTTTTAAAGATAGTCTGGAGTGGAACCTGGTTGCAGAGTATTAGCCTCCCTTGGCGGAGAGGGAAAAAGTCAAGACAAAGCACTTCTACTTTCAAAATGGGAGGTATTAATCCTGTGACAGACAGTGTTGCAGTACATGACCGGAACTATCTTAAATAACATGTAGAGCTATTGTGTCATAGGTAGCAGCACAGTTATGCCATACAGTTGCTGAATTCTGGGTTGCTTGAAAGGTATCTGTTTGTCAGGAAATTCCAACTATTAGGGTAGTATTTGTATAGCTTTTAAGAAAAACTGTATTCTGGATTAATGACCATTTAAATCTTAAGTGATCATGGTAATCAATACAGTTATTTGATTGCAACAAATTGCGTTTAACCCTGGGATTTTGAGTAGCGTTAAATTCAGGGAGCATGTTTGAGTATTTGCAGGCTTACAGGAGGTACTCACCTGTACCAGAGAGGAGTATAAGTACTGTGAATCTGACTTGCAAAAATAATTTTTTCTTTCATGTCTAGAAATTGACGTACTCTTCGTGAGTTGGAGTTAAGATACACAAATAAATACAGAGAGTTTATACAGAAAATGGAATTTTATTCTCATTTGAAACCATAGCAAGTTATTTACTTGAAAGCAAGGTGTGCTTTTTCTAATATGGTTAAGTCAGTCCCTTTAACGATTTTACAAAGGGCTGCAGCGGAGAATTCCTACAGTTGCCTATTCTCACTGACACAGCATCTGCTGATTTGGATTTCACTGGTGCCTTAATGTGGCAAGAGGACTTCATCCCGTGAGGTTTAATTGAGCTGTATATTGATGCTGCTTGCCCGTAGATGATAAAATGGGAATATTTACATTTCAGTTCAGTTAAGTGTTGATCCAGGTACAAGCAGATAGTGAAAGGAAGCGAGTCCTTTTCCTTCAAAAAAAGTTGACCCTCGTAACAGGGCTCAGGAGTTCATTTTCCTTCAGGAGTACTTCTTTTAGAGATATGCAAGCTCTTTAAAAAGCATGGGCAATTTTTAATGTTGCAGGTACTAAGTTGGTGCGGGGTATCCGGAGAGAACTGAAAGGACAGATTCTAATGTCAGCAAAACTGATTTGAAAGAAGTATTGATTCCATGTTGTATTTTATATCTGAAGCAGCCAATGGCAAATGTTGTCAAAATGGAATCAGATGTTTGTAACTTAATACTTAAGAAAAATGATGAGTGCATGTTTTTGACTTTAAGTATTCTCTGTGCTGCCTGGCTTAAGACATAAACTGATGTAAAAATAAATGACTGCCTGCATAATTTATGTAATGTCTTGCTCCCTGATCCTGTTTGTATTGATTTTTCTAAAAGGCTTTTGTGGCCACAGGAACCAATCTGTCTCTCCAGTTTTTTCCGGCCAGCTGGCAGGGGGAGCAGCGACAGACACCGACCCGGGAATATGTCGACTTTGAAAGAGAAGGAGGCAAGGTAAGAAGGAAATTGTTGCGAGTGAAAGAAATTTTTATGTTGTGCTTATGATCTTCTTAGTATGGACCACATGTATGATGTGAAATCATTAATATTTCACATCTTGGTGGTTGTAGGTTGTCACGTGAGTACAACTGGAAGCTGGTAGGAGAAAAATTGGTATCGCTTTGTTTTTGAAGCATTGTTAGCATTTCTGGAGGGGGAAACATGGGCAGTAGTGGAGGCTTTTTATTATTTTGAGGAACAGAACTTTATTTCTGCTGTCATGCTGTGATAAAATTTTAGGGAACAATTTAAATTTGGTGTTGAGTAGATGCTTCTAAAATGATTCAGAAATTAGACTTTAGCCAACAAATTATGGTAGGCGAATGAAAATTTGCACTTTGAACAGGTTACTTCATTGGGTCTTAGGTTGCCGGTTGATACAGCCAGTATTTGGTGTGCTGCTTAGTGGAATGAAGCTTTTTTTCTCAGTTTCACAATGAACTATAATACAGAAACAGCATCGCTTTCAGAATTGATTTTCTGAATATTTTTTTTCTGAGGTGGTTGTCCCATAGACTGATAATGAAAGGTAGTAGAACTCCCTGATGACAGTGATGGTTACTGTGAAGCTGTATTAGATTTAAAGTCAGAAACCTTGCTTAGTCTCATCAGAATAAAGTTACCAAAATCACTTACAGTTGGTTTTGTTTTACAGGAAAAACATACCTTTAAAATATCTATGCTACTGTAGATGCTTTGGGACTCATCCAAAGGTCCCCAAGTTCAATAGGAGACTTTCTGCAGACCTCAGTAGGTTTGGACCAGCACTTAAGCCCCCACAGGCTTTCTGTTTCAGGCTAGTTTCTGTATAGTTTTTTCACTATAAAGTTGTTGTTTTTTTTTAAATAGACTACAAAATCCTTGCTTTTGCCTAACATTTTTTACCCGCTCTTGTAACAACTAACAGCAATGCTACCAAACCTGCCAGGCATATTGGGTCTTTTAAATGCTGCTAGGTGGAAGATAAATATTTCCTATAGTGGGAAAACTTGATTGGAAAAAAAAAATTCCTGAGGGCAGTTATGGTATTTGGAATTCAAGTTAATGAGTTTTTTTGGAAAAAATCGTTTTCCATTCAGTCCTGTGAGGCTTGCAGAAGTTGGACAGACTGGGGGAGAAGGAGTGAAGTTGGCTATGCTGGGTACTGACTGCTTTGCTAAGGAAACCGAATTGAATCTGGCTCTTATTGAAAAATATTGATTCTGGCTCACAATTGAATGAGGAATTTTTCTTGTAATGTGTAAGAAGACTGAAGTCTCTCTTCTTGCCAGTTCAGAACTTAATTTTATTTACTCCTATGATTTTTTTTTAACTTTGTTTCCTCTGAATGAATTCTTAAAGTACTGAACTACTTCATCCGTTTTCTTGTGTTGTCTTAATCATGTAAGAGCGTGGTAGATAGGCTGTGTATTAAAATAGAACATGAGCCTCAATAAATGAATGCCACTCCCTGTTTGATGTGTGTTTACAGTAAATTCTGGAGCACTTCGCTAAAATACTTAGAAGAATTCATCTGAATGAGGCTAGAGGTGGACATACTATTAAATAGGAATATTGTTATGCTCTAGTATGAACAAATTGCAAATTCAGTGTTGTAATAAAGTTTTATTAGCATAAATCACATGTGAATGCAGGCTTGCTCTGCACAGAATTAAACTTGTCTGAAAGTAAGCCACTCCCATAACTTCAAAAGAGGAGTAAGCAGAATGGGAGAGTGTTTCTTACGTTATCAACAGAAACAGTTAAGTGTTTCATATGAATTGTCTGAGATTTTGTCCTCTATAGATTTGTCTGTTCGGTTTTATTAAAAATTTCTTTCGTGGGCTTCAGCAGTCTCTTTAACACCATGTGATTTTTGTGGCTCTGTGCAACATTGTTTTATGAGCTTTGATTCTTGAGGCAGTGCATAATGTGTGTTTGTTCATCACTGGATTTAAGCCAGCAAGGCATGTTTTTAATTATATGGATAAAAAAAGCGTATGGGGGGAGCTGTCAGTTAATTATTATTTTAGGCATTAGTTTGAGATTTAGAATGTAGATAAACTTACCAACACCAGAATATTTTTATTCTGGAATTCTGCTTCAGTGTTTGGCTAAGCAAAATGATGGCCCAAAATAGTTTATCCAGAGTTGAAATATGTCACTATTGTGCCTAAGCAGTTTTGTAGGCAGATGGACAAAGCTACCAGTGCAGTGTCTGCTAGAACTGCTGCTTAAATCATTGAATTTTAGAAAGAGCAACACCTTTGTGAATATGTGAAAGCTGGGATTCTGTGGATATCTACTTCATAGGCTTGAGGTTTTTCATTTTGGTATTTCTTAACTGAGGGGGCTTTCGTATTCTTAATTTGTCTTTTAATTTGTTGATGCATCTGATGTTCACAGTGGGTGGGTAGGCCTCTAGTGGATATCCTGTCTTCATTAATTCAAGAATTGGATAGCTAAGTGTTCACTTAATGTTTCTATTCATTTTAAACTCAAGCTTAACATTTTTTTTTGAGATAGTTTTAGCATTCTGTGCTGTCTTTGCCCTGCAGCAAATTCAATTGTGTATTTGAGCAATTTTTCAGGTTTGTCATAGCAAAATAAAAAGTAGCACTAAAAATAGGTCCCTGGATTGTAAAAATGATAGAATGTTGTATTTCATTGTGATCGTGGGAGGGTGTGGGGTGCACCAAATGCAGTGTGTGTCCTGTTTCTGGGTATCTGAACCATACCAAGGCTTCCTGATCCATTGTGTCATCAGCTAATGTCCAGTTCTTTTTTCTTTTTTTTTTTTAAGAATAAACGAATAGATATTGTTAAGAAATTCAGAGGCAGACAGTATAGTAGTGTAATGTATTACCTGACATTTCACATAATTGAACCCTGGAATGGATGGGAGAGCTTTATTTTCACCTTGGTTCTCTGATACCATTAGTTACTTAGGCTAGTTTTATTGTGCTTACTGAACTTCTTTACTTTTTACTTCAGTTTTATACTGATACCCTATGAACTTCAGGCTGAACCGTGTGTGTGTGTAGGCTTCGATGCTTCTTAAAACCTGATTTTATTGAAAGTCCCCTTGTTCTATTAAGAACTGTGTGATCAGCTTTCTTTGCATGATTCATGTTGTACACTTCCTATAGGAAGATGAAATGTCCCTGGTTTTCATTTGTTATTCGAGACATTTATAATAGCTCTGGTCTTTCTTACCTGAAAGAACATTAGTTCTTGAGTGTTCTCTTTTATTGTTTAAATACCGGTCACTACAGTGATGAAGTGTGTGAAGTTGTTTTACTTCCTTCCCCTTTACAATACTATTCTCCATCTCGCTTCTAATGCGGCTTAACTTCCTGCCTGCTGCTTGGCGGCAGCTGCTCATAAAGCAGAGTCTTCAGCACAGGCTTATTTTGGTATAATACGCTATGAACCCCACAACTCTGGAGGAAAGCACATCAGACATGATTTAAATTGATTCAGAGTGCCTGGTATGCCACATGTGTGATGTAGCTAGGATTTCTACTCTTTGGACTGTTAACATTTTTCTAGCCATAAGTAATGATTACCAAACCTCACTTTTCTTCCTGAAGATGCCGAGTTTCTATACATGCAGGTTTTTGTCATAACTAGGAAGTTTTATTTGGCTATAAGTTGATGTTAAGTGCTTGGATGAATCTAAAAAACTGAAGATCTCTGCTTTGCTGCAGACATTACAGCAGTTACAGAAATGTAACGAGAACAAAAGGTGCTGTATTTGAATAAAAACTATATTTAAATGGCAGCCAACAGCACCAGTTTTCCACTTGTGTCCTATTTTCTCACTAGAGGCTTGATAGATAGGACTTGTCCACAAATCAGTGTTTCCTTTTCTGACTTTAGCAATACAGTTTCACAGATTACTGGGATGGTGTATTGGTTGCTCCATTTTCTGAGCAAATGCAATTTCCAGTCAAACATAGGATCCCAGTGTACCCAGTGGAATTTGCTTGGAGAGCAAAGGCTTAATTTATGAGAAACATCTGAATATCAGGGCTAACCTGGATTGAATCGGGAGTTTTACTTTCTTTACTTTGATCCCCACCACTTTCTGAAGAACTTAGATCAAACATCAAGTCATCCAAATAAAGTTGGAGTAGCAGCTTTCTTTTTTCTTGCTTTCGGTATGCTTATTTTGAAAAAAATGGTGAGGAGGGTTTCTGGGAAACTGATTTACAGTTCCAACTCTCATTTTACCTTCATGGTAGTGCTAAAAAGCCATATTCCTTAAGTTGCAGTATTTTCAGTCCAGCAGTATTTGGGTTTTTTGTATTGTTACCATCTAGAATGTTCTCATAGATAGCAGTTACTTGTCTGTGTTCCCTGCAATCCACCGAGTCTCTGGACAAAAAGGATTTGAGTTTAATCTTTTCCCAGGTCAGTGGGAAAAGATGCCTGATGTTAGGGATTTAGGGAAGAAAAAAGAAGTATGCTAGAACCCTAATATTTTAAGATCATACTGTGGTGTGCCACTACATAGGGCAGACTGTCTCAGTCATGAGATGCATGTGGTCTTAACAGTTGTCAAGGCTTCATCATTTTATTTGTCTGTAGTAACATAATGTTCCTTCACATGACTGTGAAGGTCTGCTTAAAGCACTTCCGAAGACAGTGCTGCGACCCTGAAGACTTGGGCATCACCTAACAAAAGTTCACTGAGGTGTTTGTATGTGGCAGAGGCATGTAAGATGTAACTTAGTTAAAAAAAACTAGCAAATGTTAACCTTTAAGGGGTATCGGGTGTCTCAGCATTCTTTGTGGATCGTGTTTTAATAAGTGAAGGCATCTGGTGGGGATGTTTCGTTTCCCAGAAGTTGTCCTGCTCATAAATGTTTTCTGTTGCTGAACAGTCTTGTTGCTTCCAGATCTGAAGTTGAACTGAGGTTCGTTGCCATAGCTCTGTACAGTCCTTGACTGATTTTTAGCTAGTCCCTTAATGTACTGGTGGGTTAGGATAATGATATTTTGGGGTCAGATTTTTATCATGTTCATCTGCTATTCTCAGCCTTTGTGCTAGCAGAATGATACAGAATTCCTCTTCTGGCTTAGCTCCAGCTTGCTTCAGGAATGTGGAGCAGGGAAGAATTGGCTGGTGCCTGTCCTCAGAGCTGGCGCTTTTCCTGAGCACCCCTAAACAACTGTTCATCCTCCTGATCGGGTCTACCTGATGACCCCACATCCCCAAAACATTGTGGTGACTGGGAGGGATTCTTCTGTGAAGGTGCATCAGCTGATGAACTATGTGTGCGGAGACCCTTCAAGGTGCTTTTGCTTGCTTCAGCCAAGGGAGGTGGTGGTGCCCTGATGAAGCCCACACTGTCATTCCTTTTAACCTTTCTCAGGCTTTTTCTGTAAGCTTTAAACAAGGGAGTCAGTGTGTGGATGGCTGGTCTGACAGCAGAGAAATGGGTTTGGTGGATATATCCAGATTGTAACCAGCCTGTCTAAACAGCTTGATTTTTTTTCTTGGAGTTGTGTGGTGAGAGTCCTACAAAGGCTTGGTGAATGAGAAGAATTCTCTTTCCTGGATGGTTCCCTTGATCAGTTGTCATCCAGGATCAGCTAAATGGTTTGGGTAAAATACTAGTTTTCCGTAGATGCTTGTGATTCTAGATTTTATTGTTATGTTTGTGCTTAAGTCTTATTTAGCAGAGACTGCTCAGGTTCTTTTTTCCAGATAAGTGATTTCTCTCTTTATGCTCTTATACCACTTTTGCTTTAGAGAAGAGTGAAACTTTGTTTTGCCTAGACACTTTGAGGTGTTAGTTATTATGACTTGCTGTTGCATAGAGGAGAGCAATTTAATTGAAACTCCATTTGAAGCCAGGTAGTCATAGTGTTATCTTTTGCTTATTCACTTTCCCTCACAGCTGGGAGATCATTGAGTCATAGGATGGTTTAGGTTGGAAGGGATCTTAAAGATCATCTAGTTCCAGCGCCCCTGCCATGGGCAGGGACATGGAGATGCCTCTGTCTGCATGCCGTTTATAAACTATTAACAGTCAGGAACTTGGATTTTGGGAAGAGAAATCTTTAGAGCTCGTGTAAGTTTTTAGGTACGTGTTGTCCTGTGCTGGCAAGAAACCCCAGACTGACGTTGGGCCAGTTGTTCTGCAGAGTGATTTATCACAGGGTGCCCCCGCCACTAAAGCATGAGTCACAGCAGGCGTCTCTCGTGTGACAAGGATCCGCAGCCTTTTCCCCTTAATCTTTTCACTCCCCCCATCCTCCAGATATTTTTGTTACTGCACGCAGCCTTGTTCATGCATTACGGTGTGTGCAGTGATGATGTAATTTTGAAAGAATGCTTATGAAGAGTACTTGCAGCAGGGCTGTGCTGTTTGTGATGCCTACCTATCAACCCTTTCTGTAGGTCCAGAGTACTTAGGATCTGCTGTCAGTAAACCTGCTTCTGATTAGCTTTTATTACATGTTGTAGAAGCAGTTATTCAGTCATATTTTACATATTAGCTTGAAATTTTTCCAGTGGTCTAAATGCACCCATTAGAGTTGTAAAGACAAGACTTCAAATTTTCTCATACCATCATCCTAAAGTTTCCCAGCAGAGGAAGGAAACCAGAGTTAGCGAGCTAAGCTTTGCATTTGGGAACCAGCTATATGGAAGAGCAGATGAGTGGTGTGTGGCGGAAAGCAGTGCTTGAGATCTCTGCAGCATAGACACTGGAAGAAATCCAGACATTTGGATTGTTGTATCCTCTTGTTTGCATATCGTTCTCCACTTACTAAGCAAAGTTGTTAACATTGTGCTTCTTAGGCACTCTTATAAATGAATGAGAAAAGTAAGAGCATCACTGTCGGGAAGGTTGTCTCTTTCTTCGTGAAAATCACTTAATGCTTCATATTTAAGAAAAAAAAATATCAAGATGATGATGAAACATTTGCTGCAAGAAACTGTTGTTTTTCTGAAAGTTACTGAAATGTTTCTTCAAGCTTTATTGTCCAAAGCAGAAGTAACAAAATGAGCTAATTAGCTTGCATAATTGTATATTTGATGTTTAACAAGTTGGTCTGGCGAAATGTGTACTGTGGCAATAATAGGTAGGAAAAACGAGGACTCTTGCACAAGACTGCCATTCCAAGATGTTGAGTGCTAGTGAAAGGATCATTTTTTGGGGAATAACTGATGCTGCAGATGTTTTGTCTTAGCAGAAGGTCTATATGCTTTTTTTTTTTACAGTAATACCTAGGCTTGTATATGAGATCCAAGTTATAGCTACTTGAGGAGTCTGTGCAAAACTTCTGCCTTCATTCTGTGTTTGGGATACTTTAATTAGTTGCACCAGCAGCTGTATGTTGTGGGACTTCTGCATATACAATTTGTTTTATCTGTTCATCTCAGTATAAATATAGAACATAAAACCTATGGAGGGTGACAGGAGAGTTGTTAAACCTGACATGATTTTTACAGTAAGGGTCATTAAATTTAATTTTCTATTGAAATACAGTGACCAAAGACGAAGTGTTGTTTTTTCACATTTTTCAAATACTTTTGGGTCTGAAATCTAGGGAAGAAAGGAGCTCTGGAACACATGAACGGGGGCTTTTACGTCCTGATGAAATCTCTCCTGATGGCAGTTGAGAAGTAGCCAGCATTGTTTGACAAAACAGGATGGAGGTGACCAGGATAAATTTTTAGCCTCTTTTCAGCCAGTGTATTCCTTTAAAATAGATTAAAGAAAGGGAAAAGCTTACGTTCTTCAGTAGAGGCAATACCGGACTTTTCTTTATCCTTTTGGAGAACTAATACAAGCGTAAAGAATGCTTATGAATAGGAAAACTTAAGGCAGGAAGGCATCTAGACAAAGTGAAACAACTGTAGTAGTGTATTTTTCTTATGCTCCTAAATTTAGAGCATTTGGGGATTTCTTTATAAAGCTTGCATGCTTCTCTGGGGTTTTTTTGGTTTGTTTTTTGGTTTTTTTTTAAAATATATTGAGGGCAAGCATTTTCACATGGGTAGAGGAGCAGTGGGGGCAATCATCTCATGCCCAGATGGCCCCGACCAGGGGAATCTGAGTACAGTACCCTGCAATGTGGTTGCACAACCTGGTAGCCTGGTGGGTTTTCGTTACCTGATGTTTCTGATCACTTCAAAAGGTCTTACAACAGATTGCTTTGCTTTGTCAGGAAAGTACCACATGCACAGTGTGAGACTTTTTTAAGCTCTCTTCTGATACCTAGAACTTGAGAGTCAGACTTTTGAGGAAGTAATGGCTCATGTCAGCTATCAATTTTTTCAACTTCAAGAAAATGAATCAGTAGGTGGTTTATAGGGAATAAAAATAAATAGTGCTTAAGGATTTACATCCATTCTCCTCTCCTGTGAGTCATAGTGTTGTTTCTGTCCTTTCCTGGTCTTGTGCTGAGAGAATTCTTGTTGCATTTTGGCTACGCAAAGCTGTATTTATATTATTAACTGTCTTTATAACTGTGCTGATTTTTTTTTTCAGCATTTTGCTGTTTGCAGAACTCTGTTTTAAACATGTATCTGAAAGTGCTAATTACTCTGGTGAAGAAAATTCTCAGCCATTGCTAATGATGTTCTGCAGAAGCTGATAGTTTTCTATAGAATAATTATGACACAATTACAAAGTTTTATTGGATGATGAAAGCTACATAGTTGTTACGATATACAAAAGAAGAAAAATCATTAACTTGAAGTATTTTAAGGCTTGATGCTGCATTACATGTTGAATATTCATGCAGTTTTTCTAGAACCTGAATCCTGCTTAAGGGGGAAGGTGAGGCTGTCGAAGTGCTCAAGAACATAATGAAAGTCAAAAGGCGGAAGAGGCAACTTTTCTTGCCCCTCTCCTGTTTGGGTCAGTTCTTGGGTGGTTTTTATTAATTGCTTGCCCATGTTGTCAAAATGGGTATCTTCTAGTTGAGTATACTTGCAGTACACATTTCAGATTTTCAGTTCAAAAATACAGGTTTAATAGGCTATTTATTTGCACAAAGGCAGCATGGTGTGTAAATGATGTATTTTAGATAAACCTCTCTCTCTAACCTTCTACTGGAGTTTCTAGTTATAACTGCTTTTTGCCTATGGTATTTTCTGAAAGCTTGAAAAGAACTGATTTCCCAACCATTTTGAAATTTCCGTCTGGAAAATATATTCTGTCAACGTGGCAGAAAACAGTGTGTGTCCCTGTTAGTTAACTGGTTTTGTGAGTATAAGCAGCAAAACAGCAGCAGTGTCCTAGCAGTGTTTTGCTGCAAAAACAGTACTCTTTTAAAACGTTGCAAGAAAGATTGGGTTTTGTTGTTGTTGGTTTTTAATGCATGCCGTTTTGGGAGAGTAGATTTAAAATCCAGCCATCTTTCTCATGTAGAATCTAGTGGTAAAGATGGACTGATAAAAGACCCTGTAAAGTTTCACAGGGCAAAACCCCAGCATGTATTTGCCTTTCAGATTATCCTTGTACTCTGCTCATTGCATTCTTGTTGGTTCTTAGTTCCAGCTGTGTGGTTGGCCTTGTTGTTCTGAAGGTAAATGGAGTGAGTCTGAGCATGAGACACACGTCATGTTGGGATGCATTAGACCTTTTTGTAGTGACACTGTGAAAACAGAAGCCATCTACTTTTTGCTTTGTATTGGGATTTTTTTGGTGGTTTTGGTTGAGTGTAGTGTATGTTTGCTGCTCAGTGCAGCAACTGCAGTATTTTGGAATGATGAGCTGTGTCTGGAGCCCTACTCGTTATTAAGTCATGAGTATAATTTCTGTGCAGTAGCATTTTAGTATTTTTCACTGCTAGCTTCTAAGCCCAAGTACTGACCAGTGATCTTAATCCAGGAATAAAATGCCGTAGTCCCTGCAGGTTTTAATCACATTTGTTCGGACATCCTTAATGCTTCATATCTGTTCTTAGTTACAGACTTATTTTTTAGTTAACTGAATTAGTAACCTGCATAATTTAATGAAATATTGATCTGCTTTTGAAAACGAGTCATAATTACATTGTTGAGCTAACTACACAGAAAAAAACACCCCTATAAACAACCAAAACACCATAAAAATACCAGATATTCTAAGTGACTTGTAAATTCTGCCTCTTCAGTGAAGTGAGGAAGATTTTTTTATTTTTTTTTAAGTTTTAGAAACCAAAAGAAAAGCCATCACTGTAGTTTTCAATAATAGAGAAAGCATGTTGAAAGAGGTTTTCTCACAGCTCTGATACTACTTAGAGATGTTTTTTTAATGGTAGTCCATACAAGGACTACATAGAGTTGTATCTGAGTTTTATTGAGATGGGCGTTTTCTGAAACTTTAGTGGTATTTTTAATAAAAACAGGTGACTTACATAAGCATACTTCAGAATTGTCCAAAGTACAAAACCAAAGACCCATCAGGTTTTGCTATGCAGTTGGAAATTGTGGCAAGTGTTTTCTGGGGTGGTTTTCTAGTTGTGGAGTGCATTCTTTCCTCAGGGAATACACCAGGGGAATGCTATCACCTTCTGCTATAACTGGAGAGCTAAAATGGGGGTGGGCTGGGTGGGTGTGTTGTTGGTGCTCTTGAATGGAAATTATTTTGGAAGTTTTAGGAGACTTTTTTCTTTGCTGTGAAATGCCTTAAGCTAAATGAGTCAAGATACAGCTTGAAACACCTTTGACATTATCATGTACCTATAGACCTGCAAATGTATAGGTTTCCACGGAACAAGGGAAAATGCATCTAAGGGTCTAAAACTTAAATTAAAGAAAAAAAATTGTATTCATCTGACTCCTGAGTCTGTCAGGTACGGTATTTTGACTAAATTAAATCTTTCTGAGAAGTTAAATCATAGCTCCAACTTTATTAATAGACTTTAAGCAGAAGGACACAGAAGTAGAACGAACCAGGGATATATTGCTCTAAAGGGGGAAAATACAGGTGTTTAAAATCTCTTGACAACAATTTTAACTGCTTATATACAACAAACCCACGCAAATAATGGTTAAACTAGTTAGCTCTATGCTCAGGTATTTACTTGTTGCTATTCAAATTTTAGTACAGGCTGTTAGCAATTCATAGGATATTTTATATTTCAGCAGATTCTTTTCTTCTAGATATTTTTTTCCTCACAGTTAGTGAATTTGTATTTTCACTGCTTTTGGTAATTTTAAAATGTTGTGGTACAAAAGACTGCATTTAGAACTTTAGTGTTCTTCCCTTTTAATTTTTTTTTTTCTTTAGCATAACAGTCTAGATTCAGACTCTTGGCAAGCAGTTTTGTTAGTATTTCTGGTTTTGCTTGAGGAATCAACCTGTGTCATAGATGATGAAATAGAGAAACCCTATTTAATTTTGAATGTTAAACTTCCCAGAAATTATTCTTGTGTTCTGTAAAAACGAATGCCTGGGTGGTTTGGGTTTTTTTGTCTTATTTGTGTGTGTTTTATGAGTGGGTGTTATGGCATGTGTAGGTAACATAGAGGAAAAACAGAAGCTGAAAAGGGCTTTTTCCAAAGACTATTTTGTGCACTACAGCAAGCTTGATCATTCCTGATCTTAACTAGCTTCTTCTCTGATTATTTACATAATCTAAAGTTGCAAGTGCAATGTCTTTGTGCCATCACCAAAAGGAGGAGCTGCAGGAGCGGGTCATGGGTGAAGTGATGGTGCCGGGCCCCCTGGGGTCCTCTGTGCTCAGCCTGGGGTCCCTGGGCAGCCCCGTCCCAGCACTCATCAGCCAGCAAGGGCCTGTTGGTGGTGGCATGGTACAGCCAGGACATGGGTGCCACCGTTGACACTTCAAGCTTTGTTCATCTTGAAAGCCACAGCTGGCTCATCCATGTACGACTTAGGGAAGGCTTGTTTTGTCAGGAGGTATCGTTTCCTTTGCATTTTCACAGAATAGCGTAAGGTTTAGATTTTAAGAACCTCATTTTCATATAGTGGAAGCTGTTTCAAGATGTAGGTTTCAAAATAACTTAGAAAACATTTTCTTGTGTTTAGAGGAAGAATAATAATGTGCTTTGAGCCATGAAGACAGAAGGATCGATCTAAATTTGTTGGATTTTTGAGCTCTTGCGATTTGTAGTGATGTGTCTATTGTTCTAAGATTAAAACCACTAAAAAGTCTAATTTGCTCATAGTGACTTCCTAAATGGGATTCTCTTCAACTGTTCCTATTTACTGTTTCATTCCCAGTTAAAACTGTTACAAGAGTTTTGTTTCAGAATTGAACTTAGAAAGTCTGAGAAGTGCTGTCAACTCTGTCCGTGACTTGGTTGTTTTTTGTTAGCTTCTTCTAAAACATGAGTTATCGGTATCTGAAAGTGTAGTCTGAAGCCTTGGGCGGAGTTGTCAGCTTTTGCTGTACCTTAAGTTGTTGTTACACTGATGAAGGTACTGTTTTGTTGTGTCCTCCAGATAACTGAGGATTTTAGTGTGTAAGTTCTGTTGCAAAGTTTTAGAAAAGCTTGGTGGTTTTTTTTTCTTTCTGGTGTGTGGGTTTCTTAGATTACTTCCCCTCTCATGCTCTGCCCACTCTTTGAAACCCAGGCTAGCAACCCGTCTCTGATTATGGTATGAAGTGAGCCTTGGTATTTGAGGGGGACTAACTCAACTTTACATTTCATGACAGTCATGCCAAGTTTGTATGGCGAGACCACCACATTAAATATTATGAAAGCCTATATGTACTACTTTAAGATTTCTGTGAAAGGAAACAGATGAATACATATTTCCTATCCGAATGTTTTGAATAGGTAGTCTTCTTTTACTGGGCTCTGTATATAGAATGTGTTAAGCTGAAATGATGAGCTTAGCCTTAACTGATTTAACATCTTTGTTACTTGGAGTAAATGTTTACAGCTGTTTCTTTCTTAGTGCTCTGTTTTTCATATATGAAGTCACTGGGGAGGCTGCTGTTTTTAAATAGTTAAAAGTGGGGTATGATTCAAGGGAAAGTGGCATCAAAACCAGGACGGAGGGACGGATGTACGTGGCCCAGCCAAGAGAGAGGCAGCTTGTGTGAGCAGTTATGAATGGGCAGATGTGTGTGCAGTGAGGCAGACGGTGAGTCAGAACTGAGCCTCTTCTGAAAGAATGTGTATCGCCCCAGTGTGCTGGGAAAATGAAAACAGAAGGGGGGGGGGGGGGGAGACGCGCCACTTCACTGGGGACTGGTGTTTCCTGGGGGGGTGGAGTTGGTCTCATCGGTGGCAGTGGCTGTTGTGAGCGTGCTGATTCATTAGCCAGTGGGTGGTGAGAGCTGTGTGCAATCTCTGGGGGAGGAAATGGCTTGCTTGCTTTAGGGAGAAGAAACATTTTCTGTAACTGCAGGATGTGTGGATGGAGCGTACAGATAGCATATCTGTAGCACATCAGTTAAATACCCTGGCGTTGTGAGATAAGGATTTACTAGAGGACTAAAATAGGATGTGAAACTGAGGTTTTGTGTCTTGTGCTCAAGTAAAGCAGCTTTTTTTTTATGTCATTGAGAATTGTCCTCTTGTCTGCTTCACTATTCAAATCAAGTTTGGTTTTTAAAATATGAACAAATGGTGTTACAGGAGCCACATCCCTGCCTATTTTTAATAATAAAGCTAGCTCCCCATTAGTTGGAGCTGGGGGAAAGGGTTGCTCATGTAAATGCAGATGAAAAGAAATAACAGATTAGTTGAAAGAGCACAAAAAGGAAGGTGGGATGCACTATATATTGAGGGTGTGATACGGAGGTATTTGAGGTAAAGCCTGCTGGTAGGCTGAGAGGGCACAAACACAGCTCAACAACTTGGAGCCTGACATATTCATGCAGCACCTTCTCAAGTTTATGTGTGTTTATCGTGCTGTTCATCCTCCGTCCAGATAATCTGCCAGGAGATAAGAGTGTTTACTCTTCCTGGTTGTTCAGTCAGCAAGCAGAGTATTTGTTCTAACGCTTAAAGCCAGTTTCTGATGTGAAAGTAACATGGACTTTTCTTGTTTAAAAAATTCTAATGCTACTTTCATTTGTAGTAGGAATTAGAAATGGAAGATGTAGTTTGAGGTGAAATTAAACTTTTGTATAACAGCCACCTGAACAAAAATTCAGCTGGCATAAGCTAGTAAAAACTGCAAATGTCAGTATGTGACTGTTTACCTAGGTCCCAAAGTCTAACAAACTAATTAGCTTTGGCTGTGCCAGTGTATGGAAAATGAGGGTGCAAAATGAGTGAGTATATTTAATTCTCCTCCTTCAACATATATATAATAATGCTTAACTTAGTTACACAACCATCTGCTGTCTCTGTCAGAAAAGCTGTACCTCGTCCGTTTAGAGGATGGACCGTACTCTGAAAGGAGACGGCTGTATAGCTTCTCCTCATGTATGTCCCAGTAATGGGGTTTCTTTATGTAGCATTAAATACATCCACTGAATACGAAATTACAGTTGCCTGACTTCCAACCTCTCCATCTTCCTACTGCTCTCTAGTGCTTTTCACCAAAGTGTCTGAGTTTTATAAGACTGACTTCCAGATATTATTATGAAAGTTGCTCGGAGGTGCAGGGAAGATTCACTAAACTGTAGAAGTGCAGTTAAACTGGAGTTAGCAACAAACCCTTGCAAGACTTATCTCAGCAAAGACATCCTTTTGTCTACTTCTAATCTAACTGTGTAGCTCAGTAATACTAAGGAGGGAAGTTGGGATCTTTATAGAAATAATGTGGCCTTTGCCCTCTTACTGTGACTGTCTTAGGGCAACTTTCAAAATAGAGAATTCGGAATGTTTTAAAAAGACAAACTTTGTGCCGGATTTTGAGGTGCCGTAACAGATCATTTGCAAATAGACAAGAGCAGTAATTTATTAATAATTCTGTTAAGTTCGGAAATTTAAAGGGAACCAGCATGGCTTTATCTGAAAAGAAGGAAATAAAGTGGTTAAACGGTTTTGGCTACAGTCTTAGGTGGTTTCCATTATCCAGAAAGAGGGGGGGAAAGGAGTCTAAATTCCTTTCTTTAAAATAAAGGAAAAAGCACCAGTATGCTTCATTGTGTGTTTTAATGAGAGAAAAGTTCCTGCATAAGCACATGTGTTTTCAATATGAATCGTACTAAATTTGAATGATTATATAGTAATTTCAAAACTCTGATATCTTGCTAAGGAATTCATCCATTCAGAGGTGAAAAATGTTTATTATCAGAGTTTTGAAGACCTCCTGAATCCAGCGACGTAAGGCTTTAAGGGCTCTGATTTGGGAGCACGGGCAGAGCACTTTATCTGGAAAGGTCAGGCTGCGTGCCAGTGGTTCACAAGCTGCTTTGTCAGCAGCTCAGCTGTTGGTCACTGTGCTCAGGGCAGGCAGCAGTACTGACGTCGGCTCTGTCGACTTGTTTCCCTTTTCCCCTTTGACTTCTGAAGACTTTCACACCATTTCCAGCACTGCTTAGGCTTCTAGGTGATGCGCAAGGCGCGTTGCATTTGAAGTACTGAGCCCTGGGCAGCTACATTGAGCTGCCTAACGTTTGCACTGGGTGAATCTCATGCGCTAGCAGCCGCAGTGACCAAGGCAACTGGACAGCCCTGGAGATGAGGCAGTTAGAGGCAGCGTAATATTCCCTGTCAAAGAAACAAACAAAATATACTCTCCTCCTGGACAACTTGAAAAGCTAGATCTTGTCATCTCTGGGAAGTCCTGTGTAACTTTCAATGTCTCAGGCTTTTGTTGTGGGCCAGGAGGATAGAGGAGGCTAGGTGGAAGGCAGACCCCAAAAGATGATGAGCAAAATGCTCACTTGCCTTCTGCAAAAAGTAACTAGCGTTGGAGTACAGACTGTTTTGTCTTTACAGACCTGTAGTTAGATTATGCTGCTTCCCCCCCCCCCCTTGAATTATTCTGCATTCTTAGAAGAGAATGACTTTTGATTCTAATAGCCTCTTTAACTGTCTGTCACTTCTAAATAATTAAGCACGTCTGTTAAATTGATGGTGCGTACTTCGTTTATTTCTTGTGCGATGAATGAGTGAAGACTGTGCTGAAAGAGAGTAATGTTGTATTTTGTGTGTTTGAAATGATTAATCTTGAAATGAGTGCTGTGGGAGGTGGTTTCCTGGTAGTCCATGTCTTACTCATGCTGGTTCTGACACCTCTGCTCGCAAAGGCCGTTAGATCGGCACTGTGCATAGTGTGCTGTCATCACGGAAGACATAGGTGTGATGACTTGCATAGCTGGGCTGTGAACTCAAGGACAGAAAACCAGTCTGTGCTCTTAGTGCAGACCGTGCGGTAGGAGAGATGATGCAAAGAAGATAGGCTTGAACTAGCTGTTATTTCTTCGTTACCAAGCTACTGCTTATTGTGCTTATTAAAACTTACAGAGTATGCCACTTCATACTGAAGTGTGCTAAGCTGTAAAAATCAAGCTGAGAGATCAAATGTGTATTTTCTTGGGCAAATAACATTACTTGTTTGTCAATTGGTTTCATGTTATTTGTCCCCTTTCTTCCACTCATGGATTGCCTTTGATCTTGTTCAGCGCTTAATTTTACCAGGACAGCTTTTGCAGAAGGAAGTCTTACTTTCCTTCTATACCTCCTCTATCTCTAAGCCTTCTCTTTTTCTGCTTGGATGACCTTAGCTGGTAAGTGTGGAATTGAGCAAGTAGGCACAGTTGGGGTGCTTTGAAACTCACTATAGTGCTGAACATCAATTGTACTTTGATGAGGATTTGCCAGAGGATGAATTTAGAACTATTAGAGGAGGCGCAGTGTGAAAATTCCCCTACCTAGCTGGGCCGCTCCTGAAGACTGAAAAGACTCAACAGGATTTTGAATGTCTTGGCAGTCTTTAAATCTGCAGTGGGCACAGACCTGGGTGCAAGGTTTGCCTCTTTGGCAATTCAACATAGACAGACTTCTGTTCCGTGAGAGGTTTTGACTTGACAAGTAGTCTGAAATAACTGCTGAAGGTTGATTATTTTATTTTTTTAAACCACCACCACCTACCTTGTAATATAGGTGGTTTTGCTGTGGTGTGGTGGGTGTGGCTTTTTGGTTGTTTTTTTTTTTAAAGGCTGGTGTCATTAAATCTAAGGTGTCAAACTCATTTAGTGTTGTATTTTCTTCTTTTTAAATTTCCTGTGTGGACATTAATCTCTGGTCTTCAGAAGGGGAAATACTTCTGCTTTAAATCACTGTTATCATCGGCCGTTATCTAGATGTAGGGCCTTAAGCTCATGCATTATTCCTTGCTGCAGCTCAAGGCACTGTGCACCTTGATGCTGTAGATGGGTTTTGATCATCTGGTGTTGCTTCTTTTGAAAAGCCTTTCACAAATGCTAGAATAGACAGAGGAAGACTTTCTTATTTTTAGCACAGTGTGTATGTATGGTGTATTTAACTAAACTGACTAATTTGTGAATTTGAGGACTGAAACCAGTGCTTGTTCTTTCTTGAAAGAGCTCGTGTATTGGGGTGAGGTACAGTGCTTCTTGGAAGTAGGGAAGCATGTGTTCGTTTAACCATTTAAATGTGCTGTAAGGGATCCTCCCTGTCTGGCAGCATGCCACTTTCTTTGTGACACGAAGGTAAGCTGACAAGAAAAACAGTTACTTTAACTGAAAGCAGTAACAGAATTCTAACCAAATCCTGGTGCACGCCAGTTTATAAAATGAGAACACAGCTTAAATTTATTCCACCCAGTACAGTAGGCAAAAGTTACCACACTCACTTGATTAAAATGAGTTCTTGGAAAGGAGGCAGGAGAAGCTGTTAAGTGGAGTCTCGTGTTACCAGCTGGTTTGGATGTTCTTCTAAGAATACATACAGAAACTTCCTGCATCAGTATTTTCATTGTGCAGGCATGTGTGTAAATGCTTTCAAATCGGTAGCATGTGTTATGCTTTTATTTCAGGTGTACTTGAAGGCACCTATGATTCTCAATGGTGTTTGTGTAATCTGGAAAGGCTGGATAGATCTGCAGAGACTGGATGGTATGGGCTGCCTGGAATTTGATGAAGAGAGAGCACAGGTAAGAAGACAGTCTGCCCATCGCTACTGTGCTTTAGATGTTTGTTCTTCCGGAAGGAAACAGGCAGTCAGGTAGCAATCACTTGCTTGTTTTCTGCCTTCACTTTGAGTACAAATTCAAAGAAAATGTACAGAAATGTGTGGTTGTAGCTAAACTAGTGTTTTAATTAGGGGCAGGAATCATCTGTAGTTTACAACTTTGTGGGTGATTTAGCACTGTTGCTATGCTACAGAGTAGTAAATCTGAAAGTATTTGAAAAGCTATGTCTGTAAATTGTAACAGTTTAACTGGTAAGTCTTTTAGCTGTTTAGGCTGGTTGGGTTTTTTAAGTAGCTTTTTGTTTTATTACATTGAGGTGGGGAGAATGAATAGGGGTTTCCATTTGTTCTCTGACAGGGGGTAGACACTCTGCTCTGTTAAGGTATGGCAGCTTTCGAGAACCTGCTTCCTCTGCTTACTTCCTACCGTAAAAGTGACTGTCTAGCAGCTGCATCTTTGGACACACACAAGAACAAAGTAAACGCGGAGGAAATTACTTTTTAAGTGCATATCACATACATAAGGTTCACTTACACCACTGTAGGGTTCCTTAATTTAATCAGTCTTGAGACAGATCTTTGCTTTTGAGATGTAGCTTGGTAACAAAGCTAAGTAACTGATGTTCAGGCCTGCTGCACCAGGTTTGTGTGGGCTTCTACACAGATCACCTGTCTCTGCAGTGGACAGCAAATTGGATGTAGTATCAGTTACCATAGTTATGACTTACAATCTGTATTTTGTGGTGAACCATTTTTTCAGTTTGATAATTCAGACATTTTGGAACTATATGAAGGCATGGTCCAAAGTGCCTCTGAATGCAAGGGTGTTTTATTTACATGGAGATACGTAGAATTGCAAGTGTTGTGGTACCTTGCCTCCTCTCCCCAACTTAAGAAACCATTTTGCACATTAATGAGATCATGTTATTGTGACTGTGTTCTGGATTAAATAGAAATACTTTGGCTATTTCAAAGACACTGTTTTGACACACAGCCTTGCATGCTTTCTTCAGGATGCCTTGAAAGAGAGGGTATGCTATTCTGAGAATAGTCCTGCCACCTTTTGTTAATCCACAGGAAAGCCGCAGAACCAAGCTTTTACTTGAATGCTACTGTTTACTGTGGCATTCACTTTTTCCAAAGCTGGGTGGTGGCATTTTGAGCTAGCCACGTTCCTGTTGCAGCCCTGCGTTCTCTGGAAAGAGAGTAACTGCTGCAGACTCCATTGATTGGAAAGCCTTTAGGCTGTAACGGCTTACACAGCAAGGTCAAATGTAGACCCCTGGGGACTAGGCAAGATAAATCCCAAGGTTCTTGATCTATGACTATTAGGTTTGACACACAACACTGTCACATGACTTCTGAACCAAGAGGAAACTGAGTTGAATGTGTGCTCAGAAGGAGATAGTGTCACTCTTTTCCAAAACTGGATAGTTCCTGAAAAAAGTGGGCACCCTTCTAAAAAGGAGGGTGGTCAGGTGGCCCATGGGTTCAGTTTTTCTCTTTAATTTTCCGGTAAATGTTTTTGGATGTTCTTGGATTATTTTAATTTCCCCGATGAGTATATGCTGTCTTACCTACACTCAAGAATTCCTTTTTGTTGCCTTCAGAAAGTGTTTGTGCACTGGGAATGTGATTTATTCTTTTTTGTGAGGGGATGTATGCATGCTCTCAGGTGTCAGCGCTTTTTTGAGTTTTGAGTACAGGGTGCTGAGCTGGAGGTGCTGCACAGGGTGGATCTACAGAGAGATGTTTGCACTCAGTTACAGGTGTGTAATTTGTTCTCAGTTTGTGCTTCTCAATGATTACGAGGAGGTGATTTGCCATCTTACTTGCTACAGTAGCAGCACCTAAGAGTTCCTGGTGTCATAAGGCACTATACAGACACAGAGAAGTGGCTGCACCCTTGCGTTTGTTAGTATTGTAAACACTTGGGTAATCTCTTACATCCTTCAGTTTCCTTCTTCCTGTATCTGTCATTTTGCTTCCTTTTGTAAAACTGTTTTAATATTGCTAGTGGCAGTTGACCTAACTGCTGACTTTGATCCCAAAATAACATTGACATCAGGATGGGTTTAAGTGCCTCATACATGCGGTGTAGCACCTGGGGTGCCCACTGTCTTCTGTAGTACCAGGTCCTGTGGGCATTCATGCATACCCCGTACTCGCCCCTTAATCCTGTTGTCTGGAAGGCTTGCCATACACAAATGTGATGCTTTTGCATTTTCCCGTCTCTTACCACTTCTCACTAATACTGGGATCAGATAAAATTTTTCTTTGCTGCCACATTTTTGAAATTATACTGTCCTTCACCAGGTCAAAAAATATTATAAGAAGAAAAGCCACATGCATAAAAAAGTACTTTAATTGTAACTCTTAAGCTAGTGTTCTATTTAATTCACAGGCCATTAATGTCTTACTACTAAGCAGTCTTACTTTTTTTGTCGCTGGAGACCCTGATTGAGCCGCTTGTTCAGACTTCAGTGGACTAACACACAGCTCTGTGTACATGCTTGAATATCGTCCCCATTTGGGACTGAAATTTCCCTGGATCTGGTATTTGTCTTGAGTGTCATTAAAACACTGTTTCTATCTTCAGTCCTTTTGTATCTCTACACAGCAAGAATGCTCTATTACGGAAGATTCGGTAGTTATAAATGGTTGTTCTCACCAAGTCTTTTCCTGCCAGGGTGTGTTTAAGTTTCTCTCTGTTTTTTGTCTTTCTGGGTTGGAGGATTTCTTTTGTTCTGTTCTGATGTTGATATGGCTCACGTTTTGCTTACTCTTCTTTTTCTTAGTAGTTTCATACCAGGAACATTTTTATTGATTAAAACTAGACTGGATAAATGATTGGCTCTCATACAGCCAACTTCACTAGTCATTACTAGATTTGAGCGACATTTGAAAAGAAAGTTTCTTAAACTCTTGCTCTACAAGATCCTGTGATGTTTCTTGATTTCTGTTGTAACGCATCACCAGGAGTAGAGCAGAATTTTTTTTTTTTTTTGGTTGTCACTTAAAAAGATAAGTTCTGATGTTTGGGTTTTTTTCCCTTTCTCAAACATTAGTAAACAAGTGTTTAAGCTATCAACATGTGTTCATTCTGGATGTCAGCATGCTGATTTTTTTCCTATGAATTTCTGATTCAGTTTCTTTTGGTTATGACCATTTCTTTAAAATATTAGCCTTTTATTTCATGACCACTTTAAATGATGGTAAAATGCAAAAATTGTTATTAAAAAGAAATTTGCTTTCATTTAAATCTGTTTTCAAAAACCAAACAGACTAGGAAAGACATTCATAGCTTTTGTAAATTAGAAATAAGGCAGCTTTTCTGTAGTCATCTGGGAGACAAGCTTATCTATTTCGTCTCTATCCTTCTGCATTATTAAGGATAAACTGCTTTCCCCCTGTCTGACCTTGGTTGCTATACATTGGATGAACATTAAGATAGCTGTAAAGACCCAAATTCTACTCTTAAAAATAGTAAATAGTGTTAAAATGTTACCTTATTGGCAGCTTTAAACATTGCCTTTCCAACATGGCTTTCTGGGGACCCAGCTCTGTGGAGTTAGTGACTGATGATGTTTGTATTTAACTGTGTTAGGCCACGAGGGGCACTCATTCACATCACTTCACAATGTAGCTTCAGGGTGCACAGTTCTGCCATCGGCAAAAAAAGCAATTTAACATTCTCTCAGGCTGGGGATGCTTTATCTTAAATTAAAAAATTTATGCATTTAATCCCTTGGCATATTAAAATTTAGTTGGGCTCTCGACATGTTTGTGTCCTCTAACAGTCAAGGTTAGGATTTATTTTTTTAACTGAAACTATCAACTTGGAAATAACATTTGTGTTTTAATTATAAGCAGAGTTAGTAATTATAGCTGAGGAGTTACGAGGTGGGAGAACCAAAACAGTTTATTCCTTACTGTTTTGTGGAAGCTCTTTAGAGTTCTCCATTCTGAATATTTTAAAATTCTGGTGGGTAACAGCCATCTGTTTCCATCCTGAGCAAAATATGTGCTAAAAGGCCTCTAAGAGAAATAGTTTGCAACCCGATTTATAATGGCTTATGTATTAATAATGCTTTATTTAAAACATGTTCTAATAGAAAATACGGTTTGAAGGATTTTTTTAAATTTTTTTTTTTAACATTAATTACATCTATTCCTGTGTATAAGCCGCTATTGAAAATAAACAAGGGGCTGTTGAAAAGCTGTAGGTTTCTTCTGCAATTTATGGGAGTGTGTACAAATTAGTGGAGAAATCACTTCTGCTTTGAACTTTCTTATGCATCTGAGCTTAAATAATTGAAATTATATGTAAGGATTACGAATGTTCATACTGATGAACCTTTAGCAGCTTTTGATAAAATGGGGGATGTATTTGATTTGTAACTTAGATAACACATTTTTAAATGAAAGAGAATTAAATTACCATTGTTTATATAATGATGCTAGTGAACTCTTATCTAGATATACCTGTGAATGCTGTCTTCAAAATTGCTTTTATAAAGAGGAAAAAGTGTATTGCCTTTTTCATATAACTTTTCAGAATTCCTAGCTTTTAAAAGAACAGCAGCATTTTTACTTTGGAAAGGCAGATCTCCTTTGAAAGTGTATTTTAGCAGTAGCTGCACTGCAGCTTTGGTTATCTCTACAGCAGGTGAGTATTATTTCATTAACCTATGCTGGCATTTGCTGGAACTTGTCTGTTGTCTAGCAGATTCTGTAGGACGTGCTTGTCTTGCTGCCAAATGATCCCTAATATTCTAAAGAAATGTGCTCTGGTAGAAGCCAGGGTAGCCTTTTGTGTCACTCTGTGTCATCTGGTTTGGTAGCAGGAGGATGCATTGGCACAACAAGCCTTTGAAGAAGCTCGGCGAAGAACTCGCGAATTCGAGGATAGAGACAGGTCTCATCGGGAGGAAATGGAGGTGAGGGTTTCACAGCTGCTGTCAGTAACTGGTTAGTACTTTCCCAAAACTTTAGATTGTTTCCATTTATTTGTCTGTTTGTACAATGTTGTGTATTTTCTGTTTGCTGTCTGATGTTGTCATATAAAAATTG
This sequence comes from Falco biarmicus, assembly GCF_023638135.1. NCBI lineage: Eukaryota > Metazoa > Chordata > Aves > Falconiformes > Falconidae > Falco > Falco biarmicus. The sequence goes on along the minus strand of NC_079302.1, from coordinate 21,327,294 downwards.
CAAAATGCATTGTTTTTAACTCTTGTAAAACGAAGTTTTTGAAGTTTGGATAAGAATTCTCTGATTTTACCCTTTCTTCCTTTCTGTAGATGGCCTTTTCTGTGGTACTTAAGCTGTAAGGATACATTTGTTCACAGAGCTATTAAAGTCTCAACTGATACTTTAATAGCAAGGAAGAGGAATCTTTTTGCCCCTTGCATTTCTCGTGAACACAGGAAAGGCTTCAGGAGCTGCGGGTACATAAATTTGTAGCTCGCTCTGTCCTGTGTTGTGGGAAACATTACCAGTGAATTTAATCAGATGCCACGGTCTGCTTTCTTGTACAGGCTGGTTTTATTTTCCTCCCACCTTTTCCTTACACATGGGGAGTCTTACTCTTCTGTCTTTCACTGGCATAGTTCCTCCTGTCTTGTTCTTTGCTTCTTTAGGGCCCCGCAGTCTTGAATCTTGTTCTTTCTTGATGAGAGCAGAAATTACTGGGATCAAGAAAAGAGGAGCCAGAAAAGGGAATGGAAACCAGCTGCTCTGAGATGTCAGATGCAAGAGCTGTAAGAGGACAAGTAATACATAAGGAGAGTTGGCAAGTTAAGGCAGGCTGTAGGTCAGGCAGAGAATAGGGAGAAAACACAAACGCTTTGAATTTCTTCCTGCTTTATCAGCGCAGCCTGACTTTACGATAATCAAATGGGATCAATCTGCCGCTTCTCGGGGTTTTTAGACAACTTGAGTGTCGTTATTGCTAAGGTATTTTTTCTTCTGGCATCCTTACCTGTAATAGAGATGATTAGACAGACTTTTCTTCTCTTCCAAGTACAACTGGAAGACACTGAGCATGAGAATGAGAGGGGAAAGGCAGATGTGGAGAGTAGTATCTCTCACTTCGAGAAGATGCACCCCAGCAAACACTGATGTAGCCAGGGCAGACGTGAGCTGTAGCAAAGGTAAAATCCTTGCCTTGGAGGCCTCACTATCACTGGGTCCTTGGAGCATCAGCTAGATGACCTGAACCATTCTGTCTCTCACAGTATAGCTGGAACTGTAAGTTCAGATTAAGAGGAACATAGAATTAACTTAAAGCTGTTCGTGAAGATCTGTGACAGCCTCCCTTAACAGCACAGTAAGAAATACAAGCCCGGCCTTATGTCCTTGACCTCAGTTTACTTCAAGCTTTTCTTGATATATTTTCCTTTACTGTGCCCATCTTCCCCACTCCTGTTAACTACAGAAGAAGCCGTGTGATTACTGGAAATGCTGAAAGTTTAAAAAGAATGAGGCTTCCTGAAATTCTGGAGTTCTGTGAGACTTGCTCTTTCCTCCAATTGTAGAAAAGACTTTATTTGCAGCTGGGATGCGCAAAAACTCTTTCAATTAACGGTGACATTGAGGTAATAGCAAGCATCTGACATCAAAACTTGTGACGCCGAGCACAAAAAATAACATCCCTGGCCAGCTGCAGGAGCTGGATTCAGTAACTTCTGAAAAGGCTCTTGCTTTTAATAAGGCAGAAGGCAGTTGTTGTGAAATGATGTCCTTATTAGTTGCCAGTCCCTGTTTTTGCTCTAAAGCGTTGGTGTAGATCACCTACAGAAAGGAAGAAAGGAAAAATTACTGACCTGAACTGTGCTTAAGCAGAATGAAAAACATTGTCAAAATGTTCTTCAGATTTGTGTGATGTCAAATACAAGTTTTTAATGATTGCAATACAATGTTATACATAATTTAGGTTTTATTTTACTGTGCATGTTTACTGTGTATACCCAGGAGATCTTTGCCTCAATTACTTGTAGTTCTGTAACAGATTTTTACATTTCAGTTTTCATTTGTGTGTTTGGGGAAAGATGTCCTGGCCTCTTATCTGGAGTGATTACAGATGAGCTTTTGCACTCTGGCTCTTAGGACCGCATAAAAATCAGGATCTTTTGGGTGGGGCAGATGAGAGAGCGGAGACAGACTTGCAGTGCATTCCAAAGGAGGAATCCGATTTCCAAACTATTCATTGTTTCTCTGACTTTCGCTGCAGTTGTATTCTAATGCAAGTTTCTGGCAGAATCAAATGAACTTTAATCAGTAAGCACGTACGTAAGGTACTCATGATCATCATACAGAATTTTCAATAGAAAGTAATAGATAAATGTGCGTTCCCGTGTTTGTCATATTTATGGCTTTTATTGAATTTTCCAGTGCTTATGTGCTCAGTCAGCTTGGAAATACAATTTGTCAGTTGTACCCTTCTGACGATTGCATTGCTGACAGGTATAAAAACGTTAGTTCAGACTGCACTATGTACTGTTTGTGTAATTTCAAAAGTCAGATAGTATCTTTGGTTGCACTACAGAGGTGTTACTTGAAGGTTTTTGTGGGGCAGCTAAAAAAGGTGGGTTCTAAGTGTGCTAAGTGAATTTTTATGTATGTATGTTGCCCTCAGTATAATCTTTTAAATATATCTATACACCTTTCATTGTTACTAAAACTTACAATTTTTCTTTTCGAAGCTAAGCTTGGCATGGGCAGTAACACTCGGAACTGCCAGACCTGGCACAGGATCTCATCAGTGTTAACGATTGTTTTAGGAATTGCAACGCTGTATGAAATCGGGATATTTCAGACACTAGAATTACATCTGAAATGCCTTTAATAGAGACCAGATTCAGCTTCAGTGGGGGAGGGAAGGGGAATCCTGCAGTATTCCACCCACTCCTACCCAAAAGAGAGGCGCCAGCTCTTTGGAAACATTTATCCATCCAAAGCCTGTCAGCATATGAAAATGATCAGATTCAGTTCTGTATTTATACAGCTTTCTGTGTAGGAAACACTCCCTATTCTAAGTCTCTCTGTAGACTTCTAAAACGAAGTGGTATATCCGTGCCTAGGAGCGATCAGTGAAGGTTGTTGAAAACAGTTAAAATTACTTGTATGTGGATATTGTAGTGGTGATATTTTGAAGGGGAAAGAAATAGCAAGTGCAGTAACAATTTAGGAATAATTGCTATACTAATTTTCATTTTTAAGTATCCTAGAAACCCTCAACCAACCAATAAAACAAAAACTCGAAAACCCCCACCACCATCAAAAACCCTGCTCAGACTGCTGTCAGGTTTGTTTGCCTTCCTTTCATCACATAGTGTGCTTCCATAGATGACTTCATTAGTACAACAGATCCTTATTTTAATAAAAATATTCTTTGCATGTAAGGACAGAATCTGTAGTGGTTGATAGGTTGTGCTTGAATTTCCAGAGGTGATGTATTTTTGTGCAATTACAGAACTCTTGTAATGTAAATAGGGTGTGAGTGGGTTTAGGAATTTTTATTGAAGCTTAAGTGTCTGAGTTGAGCTGCATTCTGTCCCTTTTTTAACGTAGTTTCAGTTTTGAATACAAGATGCTTTTGTGTTTTTCTATCAGCTTAAGTAGCATGGTCACATCAGATCCTGCAGATTCTGCCTCACTGTTCAGGATCCTTTTGTTTCAAAGGTACATTTGAAGTCAGTGAATGTTTTTAATTAATGCCCTCACAATTAATAACGTGTTCCAATGGCTTTCGCTTTTACAAAAATGTTGGAATGCTGAGACAGTAAATGTTTAATGATACACATGAAGAAAGACCTTACCCCCGGTTAAAGACTGTTGTAAAAATAAATGATTGTGTGAAGCTTTGTAAGTTTAGGAGCACTGAGCTACTTGTCAAATTCGCACTGTTGGATGGCTTTGTGCTAGTCAAAGGCAATGTTCTCTTCCCATGAGCAAGTGGCACACCCCGGAGAACTTGGTCCAAGGCCATTACTTCAGGGGTATATGCTGGAACTGATGCCATCGAACAGGAACATGAACTTGAAGTACTCGCCCATTTCCCTTTGCCAAACTAGTAGAAGAGAGGGAGGAAGCTAAAGGGCTATCAGCAAGGTAGATGCTTAATTTTCACTCTCTCTATCCTTGGTTGAAAGAGTCAGTGCTGGTGTTTCCTTCTGTTTGGTATGGTTTCAGTATGAATGACCAGAGTTCAGGGTTGGGCTAAGAAGTGTTCTGCAGAAATTACTATAATGAGGTTGCTGTCTAGACATATTTGAATCTTCCGTTAAAAACTGTTGCTTTTTAGTTAGTGTTCTGGCCATAGTAGCATGTTGCAAAATGTGTTACGCTGTCTAGGACACTTAAACAGCCCTAGCTGGTGAAATCAAAATATGTTGAAAGTAATGGACTGTGTTCCGCAAAGCAGCAAGCAGGTGCCTCCTGCCAGCTCTCGGCTGGAGTAGAAGGTACAAAGCAGTAGATTTTTCAAGGGGATGGATAAAGAGAAGAGGCTATTTTGTGTGCCCCTGTGTGCAGACAGGTTGAAGTTTGGGGTTTTTGGTGAAGGTTTGTTTTGTATAGGCAAACTAAACTTCAGAATTGTAGTGATCTATTTGAGTGCATGTTTGGTCCTACTCTGAACACTCTTCAGCCTAGGTAAGGATGGTTCTTCTGATTGTTTACTTGAGGGTGGGTTGGATCTCTTCTCAGGTTTCCAATTGCAGTTTGTTCAACCAGCATTTTTTAAATGTCATATTTCTCAATTTTGTGTTCGTTTCCAATGTTACTGCCATGCTTTTTATTTTAGCAACATCACGAGTAAAGAGGCACAGTGGTTTGCTCTTCCCTGAAACAGTCTAGTCTAGCAATCTGTCTGTTTGTGGTCTTGTGCTAAATATAAATTACGTTAATGGCTAAGCAGAGCCATTTTAGGAAACTACATGAAATTCCCATTTTAAAAACCTTCATTTTGCTGAAAAAAAACCAACAAACTTTTGAAACTTTTTCCTTTCAGCAGTATTTCCTCTCAATACAAAGCACCAAAAAAACCCACCAACCCTACCCTATTAAAGTTACTGGCATAAAAATTTTCTTAAATTTTAAATACTTGATCCTGTACTAGGTTTCTGCATATTTTTGCTGTTTGTTGGGAATTATCAGTTGAAATGGGAGAAATTTATTTCATTAAATTCTGCTGAAGTTGTGAACTCTTAGAAGACAGGATTTTGCTGCAAAAATGTAAGCAGTTCACAATTGAAAAAAAAATAAAATCTAGTACAGCTTACTTTCCTATTGTTCCAAGGTTCTAGACAGTGAAGTTATTCTCCTTTTTTTAACTTCGTTTTTGGAGAAGGAATTTTAAGATGGAGCTACTAGTACAAATAAATGCTTTAATTGTAAGTATTTTAGTCAAATATAACTGGCTTCAGAAGAAAATATTCCAGTAAGGGTCCATTTTGTTTTGTTTTTCTTTTTTCTTATCAAACTGATTTTTTTAAGGTGTTTACCTCAAGTTCATCTGGAATTAATTTAATTACTACTTCTTGTATGTACTATCCAAGCTGACATTGATATAAAGATAGCATAACCTTTAATACAGCTTTTTGGATGTGAAAGCAACTTAAACTGTTAATTCTTCATATGCAGCAGGTAGTACAGACTTGTTACATGCTTGTGTGAGTATATGAACATATATATACATATATGATTTATTTATATTCAGAATGAGCACAGCATAATTTAGAAAAAAGCATCAAAGTATGTTTGTGAATAGGCATTGCCTCAAAAGGCTCTACAATGCGAGTACAGTACAAGTAGACCAGTAATGTTGTGACCAGATTGCTTCGCAAGAAATTTAAATAACTGGTATTTTATGTAAAAGTGCTATGGAATGCATATATCCGAAAAACAATTTGTGCTGTACAGGATCAATGCTGACTGTAGTACAGAGGAGATCAATCTTGCAAATCAGGGAATGCTGTAATATAAGCATCTTCTTTCAGTCAATGAAGGTTAGCAGGGGGCTGAGCAACAGAGGAATACTGTCTGGAAGCAATCAATATTAATTATAAATTTATAACCTTTATACCAGCCTTCAAACAATACTTTCTAAAAGGGAGCATATCAGGCGCTTTTTTTTTTCCCTTGAAAAAGAATTTTTCATACGAAAGTAAAAATTTTAGTCTGTACTTGAAGCTCTCTTAAGAGTTATGCTCTAGCCATGCTTTTTCTTTTCTTGGCTTGCTGTTACTTTAGTCCAGTTACCAATGTGGTGTACCAGAATCTGTAGCTTGATAATAGCTTTTACACAAAGATGCAACCCTTGCAAAGATTTCAGGCAAGAGAGCACATCGGGATTGGTAAGCAAATTGTGTTACTTGGCCTGGTCGTGCTCTCTAGCAGCTGGTGGTGGGCGAGCAGACTCAGCATAAACGCCATTGATGAATTGATGGGTGTTTTTTAGTGAAGAGTACTCTGTTTCTAGGAAGTAGATCGTTGGAAGCTTGAAATGAAATCTTGATGGAGGTAGGTGCTAAATGATTTTTATGTATGGCCTTTGTTAAGAAAATTGTTTATTTTGACTTTCAGTGAGCTCAAAAGACAATCAGAATGGATGTAGGAATAAAAAAGAGCATCAGGTATAGAGTTCATAATATTAATTGTTCTACAAGGACTTAGTCTAGTATCCAGATCTCTTACAGAAACTGTTTTCCAATATCTGCATAATCTTAAGTGGTGCTTGATATTATAATTAAAAAAGATCGAGGCTACTTCTTCCCAGGTTCAAGTGAAAAGGAGAGAGGTGATGGCAAGATGGGTGCTACGGCCAGCAAAACAAAGCAACCAGAGACTGGATCTAGGCTACACAAGTCTCATGGCAGTAACTAGACCTGCTAGGAATGGTAAAAATCTGAAACCCTACTGACTGCCAGCAGTTTGTACATTCAGTACGTAGTGAGGATGCTGCTGCAGCTGAAGTTGTTCTGAGAAGTGAAGATTGAGAGGGAGAGTCTGTTTTCAAGCCCCCCTGAGACCTGAAAGCAGTACAGGGTGCTTCATCGGGCTGTAACTGTGACCAGAGAAAGTCCTGTTATATGTAACCTGTCATTCTGACTGTGTTGTAGCGGCACAGTTTTGCTGACTTTAATTCTGAGAAGGGTAAATGAGGTGGAGGCGTGGCCCGCGTTTTAACCAGGTTCACATCTCTACAGGAGAAGCTGTTACTAACCAGCAGCTCTGAGAAGAGCTTTCACTTAGTTCGTTGCTTTTCTTCGTGTGGGCCTGCCTCAGCAGGACTGATGTGGAGGTGTGCTTGATTGCAGCTGGTCATTTTTCTGAGTATTGCTGTCTTTATTTCAGGGTGCGCTTTTTTTTTTTTGTTTGGGTGGGGTTTTTTGTCCTGTGGTTGTATGCTTTTTAGAAAAGTATCTGCAATGTGTTCTCAGGTTCGGGCTTGGGTGTTGTTTTTTTTTTAAATCCCTTTCAGGATGTTGACAGTCCTTCTAAGAGAATCCAAATGTTCACTGTTTAGTTTCTCATAACATAGCCTGATTTTTCATTTATTTAGTAAATTATAGATGACAGATGCCAAGGCACATAATGCATCTGCTCTGTCTGTTTCAGCGGTATGGAGTTGCCAGAATGCAATTAAAGAATTGCAGTGGAGTTGACCATGGAGAGACTTTATTTTGGCTACTCTTTGTGACAGCTCTCCTTCAAATTATCTCCCTCTTTCTTCCTTCCTCTTCACCAGTGTCCCAAGTTATATGTGCAACGCATATTGCACTTGTGATTTCACTGCCTAGGATTCAGAAGTCCTAATTGTGCCTGCTGTTTTTCTTTTAAGTGATTCATCGAAAGGGTGGGCCATCTTCATGGCAGCCCTGTCCATCCTTACTAAATTTACTTCCAGCTTTCCTAGTTCTGCTTTCTTAGAGCTGTCGTGTAAACCACATGGTGGGGCTGCATTATCTTTTCTTGACGTTACCACATGGATTCAGGAGTTGGTTTCTTATGTCAGAGGCCTCTGAACGTGCACAGGGATGGGGTAGTTACAGATGCTTTCTCAAAGCCAGCTTAAGGAGTTTTATTGGCGGTGGTGAGAGCACGGTAACAGCAGCATGGGTCAGAATTGAGCGGCCGGAGGAGGAGGACGGTGTTGGACTGTCCCAGCTGCTGGAGGAACTGCTGGTGTGCCACCTTCCTTAGTTGCCATTATCCTTAGACTTGTTTTTCCGAAGTGCCCCAGTAACAGATTTAAATGCTACAGCATGGTTTGTCCAAAAGACTCACAGTTCTAAGTTAATGATGTGATGATATCAAGCTATCTAATTAATTAAGAAGAAAACCAATTTCGTACAGATATTACTGCATCATACTCTTGATAGGACTTTTAGCCCATACTAGTTAGCCTGTGTTTAGGCTCAGGAAAAGCTCAGAGATCACAGGGTTGCAGAGACCATAGGTGTTAGAGTATTGTAGGGGATACTTTTAGGTGTTAGAGTATTGCAGGGGATATTTTTTGTGTTTGTTTACCCTCAAGTCATGTTTAATTTTGTTAGTAACTTTTCTCTTGTTTGTTAGTATGTTATTACCCCTGTGGTATCAGCGTGATGAGTTCAGTGTGAATAAATCTAGACTAGCGTGTCACAGAAGGCTTTGAAATATTTTTTTTGCCAAATACGTTCCTGCAATTCTTTCAGTCGGTCATCATACAATCTCCAGCGTTGGAGGTTTTAAATGGCTTGTGGCCAGTTATAATTCCTTCCGTATTGCAGAAGATTTGCATGGCTTCATGTGCTGAAAGCTGAGTGCGAAGTATTTTTGGGTATTGAAACTCCCTGTGTGTCCATCACATTAACTATTCAATTTCAGGATATTTGGAAGGAAACTGGCAGTGTTGGTTAAAATACATCCATTTTTAGGACAATAACAACTGTAGTGGGATCTGTGTACTATTTACAGGTTTTATTCTTGCAAGCAAATATTTGTTATCCTTTCACTAAATAGCAGACGAATAATGTTCAGAGTAGTGCTTCAAACTTCATATGAGCATTTGACTGAAAAATGAAATATGCTGAGATAAGATGTATAACTACTGTTTTCTCATGACTCGTATGTGACTCATGGCAGAGTATTCCATTTTCCAATGGCAAAGATAGATGCATCTTTCTTAATTGAAGCAAGTCTCCTTAATCTTTGAGAAGCTGAGCTCATTATTCACTGAGAGCAATTCTGATGCTTCTGCACGGCGTCATAAAACATGCACTTCAGAAATTACAGCAAATACTGCAATTCAGAGGATTGATTAGCTGTGCTGGGACTATGGGACCCCATATCGACACAATTCTGGAAATTCCCATTTTACATTTATAAAAGGGAACTTTTGGCTTCCTGTAATAGGCAGAGGAGAACTACCAGATACTACCATACTGGTAGTCACACTCCTCCTGCAAGTGAGCATTAAGGATCTTGTGGCATTTCTTATGAAAGTTATATTTTGTCTGTTGTCAGTAGACAAAAATATCACCCCATGCCTGATGATCTACAGTGTGCTGGCTGTGTACATACAGGGTGATTTCACTGGTCCTTTACTAGTGTGCTTTATTTTTTAGATGCATACATAGATGTTGCTTTTCCTTTTTTTTTTCCAGCACATAAAGCACAGTAGTAGTTGCTACATACTGCGGACATGCCGCCTTGGCAGGGCGGTGACTGATAGAATAAGTGCATTTCATGTGTACGTGTTCTTGCATGGTACTATAGCGCAAGTAAAGGAGGGTGTCTCAGTGAGACGGAGCTGTTGTTCCAACATGTTGCAGTTGCTTGTGTAAATCCCCACTTACTGAAATGCAAAATTACACCTTTATCCCACATATACTAGTGTAAGATATTGTAATGACTGCTTTTGGTACATTTTAGGGTAATTTGTCATGCCTTCTGCATATCACTTGAAAGGGAAAATCTGGTAGTTGTTCAGTAGTGGCTTCTGCAAACTCTACAAGTAGCAATGAGGTCACGAATCATGTGAATTCTTTCATATGTTTTGAAAGAAAAGGCCACTTTAGGCAAAGCATAAATGCAACCATATGCCCATATCTTGGAGTCCTCACTGAAACTTGACAATAAAATTGCTGTGCATGTGATTTGTTTTCTGAAGAAACTGTTGCTTTTAAAGCAGTAGTATAGCAGCAATTAACTTGCTGTTTTTTTCTAATTAAGTGTAAAAATGTTTATCAAGTACAAAATTATTAACTAAACTGGTATAAGTAAGAGTTTGGTGATTCTTAAAGACAGTGCACGTCTTCGTTTCCTTTTAGAAGAAAGAGGCAGCAGTTAAAACTAGAATAAATCTTGTTACAGTCTGTTCAATATGAGAAAAGTGTGCAAAGTGGAACTGTTAATCTTAGTACAACTCTTAAATTAGCGTGGAAGTATCTACTTAAACTTGTTGAACAACCGTTTTATATAAAATCTCTACAGCAGTTTGCTTATTTGCTGAAGAAAAAAAAAAGGGGGGAAAAAAAATCTGTGGGCTTTTCCACAGCGATCTAGGTGGCCGAAGCTCAATGATTTGGCCATTGGAAATAATGTGAAAATCTCAATTAAATGCCATCTCCCAATATTCTGCATCTCAACAAAGAGGGCAGTTTGCAAAAGTTGCTTCAGGGGCTGAAAGGAGTGCGTTCTTAAGCACTTAAAAATCTGCAGCACTGTACGTGATTAGGGCTGTTTGTTTTAATGCGATTCCTCAGAAAGATTACTGAGAAATCTGTGGGTTTGCGTACCAGCAGTGATGTCAGTTGTCATGTTCAGAGTTCTTCTGCATGTAGGAAAAGCAGATTGTTTCTTTCAGAGTGTGGCCAGTGCAGACGGAACAGAGCAAGAAGATCATCTCAATATCTAAAATGCAACCAACAACAGTACTGGGTGCATAAACGTGTAGTAGGTAGCAGTTGTGATATTTAAAATAGCGAGGGTGATTCCAAAACAATAACGGCAATATGACCGCTGAGGAAAGTGCAAGAGGGAATTGTCTTCTCTAGAAACATGCTGATTACTAGAGGGATTTATGGAATGAAGAACTCTATTGGAAAGGGATCTTTGCACATGAAAGGAAAACATAGCTTTACATTGGTATTTAAATAAGAGAAGGAAGCAACAGTTCTGTGTTTGGGTGAAGCTAACCAGTTGCACTGGGAACATAAAATTAGGCAGACAAGAAGAATGGCAGATCAGGGAGGAAGAGTTGAAGAGAGAAAAGTCTGTAAATTAGAGGAAATGGTGTTGGCAGTGCATGCCAGAGGGTTTGGGAGCTGCAGACTCTGCTGGCTGGCTGTTTCACACCGGAGCGAGCAAGCAGCACGCCGTAAGCTGGGGGAGCTGCTGCACGGGCGGGAAGGCTTCCTCTGTGTCAGTAAGTGTGAGTCAGAAGAGCCCAGGGAACACCTAAGAGCAGCGCTCACATTGCTGTTAGTCACAATATAAAGTACTTGTATTGTTCAGTGTGACCGTGTAAACGTGCTAACTGCTTAAACTCCCATGTTTCGGTGGTACAACTGCATGCACCAAGTCTGTTCCCGCCTCGTTCAACAAAATAAGAGAAGCCTTTCAAAGGAGGGAAGCGGTCACTTGTTTTGCATTTTTTGGAGAGGTTTTTTGTTGTTTTTTCTGTGGGTTTTTTTTTTTTTTTTTTGAAGCCCTGAAATAACCTGTGGCAGGTTATTGCAGCTGGTGAAACTAATGGAGCAAATAATGCTTTTGTGGTGCTGCCTTCCACCAGCTGAAAATGCAGCCCTGATGCTGTTTGGGTCATGTGGTGGTTCCAGGCCAAGCTGCCAGCTATTCAGGCTATAAACATGTAATAAAAGTATAGATACTAAAATGTCTTAGATGTTCCCAGAATTAAAATATTGCTTTAAAATTTAAGTATATCAAAGTTTTAAAGTATTTACCTGCAGCATTTGTGCGTGCTACTTGAAGGCAGCCTGCATGCGTGTGGGTAGAGAAAGTAGATGGCAATGTCGGTTACTGTGAGTGGTATTACTACGATTGACCGTTCTTAATTTCCTCTTTAAAATGCTGTCAATTCAAACTGTTTTAACAGAATCATTTATTTAAAAGAGAACATATGTTACCTTTTTTTTTAATACAGGGGTGCGGTCATAAGTACCAGAGTTTTCTCAGTTTTGTATTATTGCTAACTTTACAGGTGCAGAAAAAAAAAGTATGCTGCAGTAAACCCCCCAGCTTTTAAGAAGTGTTAAAATGTATGTCAATCTATAGATTAAATTGTGCTAGTGTGTTGTTACAAGTCTCTGTATTCCAGAAAAAACCTAAAGTAAACGTTTCCCACAAAAATACTGGAGGGAGACTTGCTCGGCAATGACGTACCGTACTCTGCCATCCTGCGTTGTAGCCTTTCTCCCCCAGATCTCAGTCCTGAAAACATTTACAGGAAAGGTTAACAGAAGGGAATTTCACAGGAAAGAAAATGTGTTTTGGAAGAAGAGATGCAAAATTGTTGCCTAACTGTTCTGGAAGTCTCTTGCTTCCAAATGATTTTGATGTTAAAAATGAACACATTGGTTACTGCTTGAAACGTAAAGTTTCTGTCTTAGAATTTGTTGTGGTCTTAATCATGTTAATACACTGAATAAATTAACTAAACTGATAACTTCCAAATAATTTTTTTTGGTCCTAAATATGTGTTTATTAACACAGGCAAGAAGACAGCAAGACCCTAGTCCTGGATCTAATCTAGGAAGTGGCGACGATCTCAAACTACGTTAATCAACTGCAGCAGGCGTACCATGGGTCTGCACACATGCATTGCTCCTACTTGGCAAAGGATTTAATAAAAGACCAGAAACTGTGATAACTGGGTATACTATGGTCTGTTTCCTGACCTGCGGCAGTCAAAATCACCATGAACTGCCATGGTTTGCACTATGTTTATGTTACAATACCTGCATTTCCCATTTTAAGCATGTAGCCAGTGGCAATTTGAAATTTCGTTTTTCTATGCAAACTTATTTTTGTTGGCACTATTTTAGTGAAATGGAAACTTATGCAGCTATAAAACCATTTTTCTCAACTGTAATAAAAATTGTCACTTAAAAAATAGGTCAAGATATTACAGATTTAGATTTTTTTTTTTGTTTTGGGTTTTTTGGTTTGTTTGGGTTTTTTGTTTTTTTTTTCCTGTTGTTTGGTTGTTGTTTTTTTTTTTTTTTTTTTTAATGTAAACTGCTGGAAGCCAATGCATTCCAAGCTTAGTTTTTTTAATATGGGCTTTTGGAATTTCGATTGTCCTTATTGTGCTCCTGCTTTAATTTAGCTACGCATTCTTATCTATCTTTCAGTTTTCTTTTTCCTAAATTTGCAAGACCTTAAAACTGCTGACATTATTTTGCATTATTTCCAGGCTAAACCCAGTGAATCAGAGCTGTTGGGATCAGTTTTCAAACTTTGTGGGTTTGTAAACGTTTACAGTTGCAGTATTCTTTTAACTGCTAACAATTCGTTGGTTCCACTTTTTAAATTACAAAATTTTAAAATGTATATTTTCATGCTTTAATGCATTCTGCCCCAGTATCTGTCTTAGATTTTATTCTGTCTCAAGTGAGTTTGGGTGGTTATTATACCCCTGTATATAGTACTTTACTGAAACTCATAGGAAGTCGCAGGCTGGCTTCTGTTTTATTCAGGGATTTTTTTAAATAGTTCTTAAAAGGGATACTGCAACTCTACAATCAGATTCAACAGCATGTTAAACTGGGAACAAAAGTGATCAGCTGCCGAGGTGATATGTATTAAATGATGTTTAAGATAGCTGCTTTAAGTATATTTTATATCTTAGGCTTTTTGTAAAGTTGTGCTGAACGGTAAAAAGTCGAGATGAGGTGGTGTGCAGAAAATCTTGTACTGTGCATAGGACACTTCTAGTAAATCTTATGCAAATTGAGACTACATTGCAGTATATATTGCATTTTCTAACAGGGTAAGATTTGGGATGAGTTAATCTGTGTGAATTAGCTTGTTTGATTTTGGGGTGATGGTGAATGGACTTGTTCCAAATTTTTCATTGCATCCAGTATTTGAAGAAAACGGATTGGAAATGTGGTGTCATTTGGCTCTGTTAAAATGTGGTGCTTCCTGTACAGCCTGATTAATTGAAATGTCACTTAAATACCTTTTTGAAAGGGATGATCTGACTTCAGTACTTTAAGAATTATTTTGAAGGTAGAAACTCTGTATGGTTAGAACAGTTAAATCTTTATTAAATTCTATAATTACGATAATTACATTCCTCATTAATGGCAGAACAATTGATGCAAAAGAGGTCTTGCAAAAATGTAAGCAGATGTCAATGTGAAGGAGAATCTTTGTATGTTAATAATATGAATATTTAACATTCACTTAAAAATGTCAATAACTGTAAACTGTGAGAATGTCATCAAATAGAAATATTTTGATACTTCAATTTAAATGTGATTCACCTGAAAGATAACCTTTTTCACTCTGTGGCCACGTATTCTTCTCGCTCTTCTTCCCCCAAAGAAATAATTTTTCTAAAGTGTTTCTGCAATGAGTTATTTAAGGGACACACGCATGCATCCGCACGCATCCCTAGCCTTGGATCTTCTCTGCCATCTGTGTATTTTTGATGGAATAGTCTGAAGGTTTATTTTAAAAGGTTTTCCTAATGTTTCAGACGGTGGTTTTAAACCAGAAGTACACAGGAAATTATGCTATCAGATATTAACGTTGCTATCTTTGTGTAAATACTGAACTTTCCCTATCATCATTTAGCATTCTGCTGCTTTTGATATCTTAATGCTGGCATTAAGATCACGAGCCCTTACCCTCTGCTGGTTAGCGCAGACTTTTTAAAGTGCATTTTAAGTTATTGATGCAATTTGATATTTTTCATAATTTCTATTTAAACTGAAGTTGCATCATCTTTCTTGAATTCATCTCCTGTAAGAGTTGCCTTAAGCTACAGGATTGCTTTTGCTACTTTTTGTGTTGTATGTTTAACTTTCATAATAAACTTCTGTGTAGTGAAAAACGAGTCGCCGTGCCCTTATTTCTGCCGTCCCCCTAGGACGCCCCGCGTGTTGGTGGCCGGACTTGCCAACCTGTGGCCGGTGCAGCGCTGCCTTGGTGGCCGTGGCTGAAGCAACAGTGACATCCAGCGGTCACTGCACCGGCACGTCCCCGTGCTTTGGGCACTGTCGGGGCGTATGCGCGGCTCCCTCCAAACCTTTCATATGGCATATGCTGGGGAAATGCGGATTTTGCTGCCCTAAAGGTCCTGGGTTTTTTTATATATATCTGATATGCGCTCTTTGCTCCGAAAGCCTACATCCAAGTGACCCTAAGGAATTTTTATTGTCGGGTTGTAACAGTTGTGCACGCTTACGGAAGAGCGTTGTTGACACATTTTTACAGCAGCTGTTAAACCTTGCTAATCATGCTGTTTTGGATGAGGAGGAAAACAACCTATTTTTCCCTGTTTCCTGAATTTCATCATGCAATGTGGGGAAAATATGCATTATACGTGCTGCACCTGAAAACCTGTTCTGAAGCTGCTGCAACTTCAGGGGTGTACCTTCAACTATCTGATGTTGGGTGGTGGTGATGTGCTGAAATCCTGCAGAGGATCCGTTCCTTAATAACTCGAGACTGCTTTGGAATTGTTTACGTGCAAAAGGACAAAGTATAACCTTGTGTCGTACTTTTAAAATCCGACTGTGCCTAATAAAACCGGCATTGACTGTGACCTGTGGTGCTTCTGAAGGTGCTTGGGATGGGGAGGGAGGTGGCTTTGAAGGCAGACATAAATGACAACCGGTGTGGCTCTGACTCCGTGTTCCCGACGGCAGACGGTGTCTGTCAGCTGCTGTGGGCTCTGCCATCAAAGCAGCGCATTTTGAAAGGCACCTTTAAAGAGCAGTTAGTAAAGCCATTTAGGTAACTCCTCGGTTTACCCCCAAGTTCATGGAATGATCCACTTTTCTGCCCAAGGTGTATCGCAACTGGATGAGTCCCTTATTCATAAAGCTTTTCTTGAGCGGAGGCACCTGAAGGACAGAGGTGCCTTGTCCCCTGACTCCTCCTCGCCTGAGTTTGCCTCCCGCGTGTGGGAATAGCAGAGGGAATCAAAACCTTCCTGCAGGAGGCACCTCCGGCAGAAGAGGATCTGGAAAACTGTACAGCCCTTGCCCTTGGCGTGGCTCGGGAGTGGCCGTGTCCAGCTGGGGAGCGAAAGGCCACTGGAAACGCTGGGGCTTACTGGAGATGGAGATGGACGTCGGTGACCGGGAGCCCCAGCGGAGCAGGTGGGGTATGGTCACTTCTGGGCTGGTTTTTAACCTCCTGCAGTTACACGGCCTCTAACCCGAGAGAATCCAGAGCATGAACCGTTCAATCGTTTTGGTGAAGTTTCCAAAACCTGCACAATCGGGCTTCCTGGTCTCTCCTGAAGCGAACAGCAGCCACCAGCTGTCCTGGCCCCTTTGGGAAGCAGAGAACTATGAAAATGGAGCTGTGGGTGAAAACAGTGGCTTTTCTGTCCCTGCGGGTCCGTGGGGTTTTGGCTGACAATAAGCCTTGCTCAGGTACGGGCTGGGAAGTGGGAAGTTAAGGGAACGAGACGTGGGTTTGAAGAACTCCAAAACTCATGGCCTGACAGGATCTTGGGAGGACTTCTGTGTGGTTTTTCTTTCGGTTTGGGGGTTTTTTGGCGTTTTTTTGGTTTTTTTTTTTTGGTCCACCATTAGGTCAGGACTCTATTACAGATATATTTAGGAATCTATCGTGTCTGCGTAGAAACAGGACCGATTTCTGTAAAGTTAGATTATTTTGTTACTACATTTCCAATGCAAATAAGAGAATGACAAAAATGGCTACAAGGATGAGAACTGCAGTGAGAAGTTACAGCAGAGCGAGCGTTTGCATCGGCATCGGCAACATTTCTCATAACTCATTTGCCTGACATCCTGTCTTCACGCTGCCACAAAATGTAAATCCCGGTACATGCATATTCATCAGCTGCTGCCTGGCTGGGAGCAGGGCTTAAGTAACTTTATTAAATAGCTGTCTCGATTACGGGTCGAGAGAAGTGAATTTCCAGCGTTGCTTGGGCTCAGGCAGGGAGCAGAGGGGAGGCAGGAAGGCAGCAGAGCCCAGCGCTCCGCTGCTGTCACCCTGCCGGGGGTGCCCGGGGAAAAATCGGGTCCCTGCCGGAGGGGAAGAGGTGGGAGAGGGGAAACTGTGCTTCTCGCTCGGGCTGCCCCACAGCTCGCCGCAGCTGGTGGGACCTTGGCTGAGCTGCTGCCGTGCCCGCAGCCCCCATGGCGAGTGGGGGGTGTTTTCCAGCCTGTCCGACTTGCTGAGGGTGTCTTGGTAGACGCAGGGTTCCCCGGTGCGCCGCTTTCCCTCCTTCCGCAGCCTGTAATTCCCTGGTTTTACAGAACTGGTCGCCCTTTGCAGTCCTCTCTCTTCCCCATAGCAGGTGATGGGTTAGCTTGAAAACAGAAAAAAAATAGAGCTGGGGAAAGGTTTGCATGCAAAAGCTCTTGTCTTTTCCAGCTGTTAGCTGCCAGTTTGCTGGGCAAGCCTGTCCCCCTGTCCCCGTGAGCCCTGCCAGCGTGCATCCCCATCCCCGGCCCTTTCAGCTTTCGCTGTTCCTACCGCGCAAAAATCCAGCAAAGTACAGCTGCTGGATAAAGCTGCTGGATAAAGAAATAGGAGCAGCATAGGAGAACTAGAACTTTTTGGCTGCTGAATGCACCCAGCCTCAACAGCATCTCCTGTGAGCGTGCTGTTACCGAAGCACAGGGCTGGGGGGATTGCTGCTGCTGCTGCTGCTGCTGCCGGGATCCTGCGGGAGTATTTCGGGCTTTGGCCCTTCGCAGCAGTGATGCAGACTGCGGCTCTTCAGGCTGTGCTCCCTGGGAGGTCCCAGAAGAGCGGGGGGCAGTGCGGGGCAGGTAAGTCGGTGCATGGAAGGAGCCATGTGCGGGTGGGTTTAGCTGCAGAGGCTGGGCAGTAGGGCTTTGCCTCCAGGGGTGAGCAGGGACCCAAGCATATCAGCTTGGAAGAGAAAACAGGGGTGGGCAGGAGGGAAGTGGGACCCGCCGGGCAGGCATTCCTGACGCCCACCGCTTCCTTCAAGCCTAGCGGGTACCGTTGCATTTGCCCTCGCTTCAGGCTGGCCAAAGTGGTTGTGGCTCTTGGCTTGGGTCTTGAGCAGAAGCGGGGACACGTGGTACCGAGGGCTCACAGCTAGTGCTGGGTGCCAACCACTGGCTTTGTTCTAGGCTATGGATTTGGAGAGAGAAGGAAGAGGGTTATCCTTCTGCCCAGGCTAGGATGCCACCATCTGAAGCCCCCGCATCCTGCCTGAGCCCGTTTTCTGGCCCACCTGCCGCCTCTGCCTTTGGCTGGAGAGACGACCCCGTGTCCCTCCTCCCCTCCTTGCTGCGGCGGCGCCGAGCCCTTTGCAGAGCTGCATTTCAGTCTTGTTCACAATCATATATTATATCATACAGCCCCCCAGGAGATGGGTCCTGGGGGTGACCGGCGCTCACCCCAGCAGCTGGTGCTTGAGCGGGCACTGACAGGGACACATCCCTGCTGGCTGCCCCGGCTCCTCTAGGGTGGCTGGGCGTGCAGTGGCATGGGGTGGCCAGGAGCACTGAACGTCCTGCCAAGGCTCGTTCCTGGCTTCTTCACTCAACTTGATCATTTTAACCCAGAGATGCGAGACCTGGCTGGGGTTTGGTGCTGCCTTGGCACAGTGGGCTGCTGCTCGATGTACGGCTGCGAGTGTCCCTTCTGTGCATTGCGCTTGCTTCTGCAGGATGTGACGATGCCTCTTCCAAGATCCCGCCTGTCTTGATATTGAAACTGGCCCTTAATGAGGGCCTTGGTCCGCATATCCACTGCCTCAGCCCTCTCCCATGGCAAGCTGTTGCTCTGCATCCCCCGTTCCTGAGCGCATGGAGCTGCACAGGGAGTGATGTCCCGGTGAAACCCCCGGAGTTCTCAGCTCAGAGGAGAGCAGAGAGGTCAGTGGGGCAAGTGTGGATTCCCTGCTAGGTTGCAAACAAAGCCACGGGGGGAACAACTCTTATCAGAAGACTAGTCTTAAGAAGCAGGTGGCTCTATCCAGAAACACCAGACTAACCATCACCTCTGAGCCAGGAAGGGAGCTGAGCACCACGCTGCCCAGAACGACATGTCGCCTACCCAGAAAGAGCACCAGGTCCCCTCGGGCCCCGCTGAGAGCTGAGCAGCCCTGTGCTTCACAGCCCTGTGCCCCCTCTCCCTGGTGGCCCCTGCCATGGGGCAGCGCTGCAGTGGGACACCTGCTCTAGAGGTGGGATGCTGCAGCCCCCTGCTCAGTACCATCCTGCTCCTCGGTGGCCTTCCCTGGTGCCACAGAGTGCTGGGGCATGCTTCCTCGGTGCCCCAGGGTGCTGGGGCATCCTTCCCCCGTGCTCTGGCTGTTGCCTGCGCCTTGCCCGCAGCCGCTCAGGTAGCCTATCCCGGGAGCTGTGTGCCCACAGCTGCCCCAGCCCAGAAGTGGAGGGTATCTGAGGATGCTCAGCCCTGCATGCTGTGGTCCCCAGCTCCAGGTCATTTGCTCTGGCTGCGTGTGAGGACTGGGGGCCAGGATGAGGAAGGAAGGGGGGGAAGGTGGTGTTGCATGCACAGACTGCTCCTGAGCTGCCTAGCACTTGCCTTCTGCTTGGCCCAGAGCTGCTGCTGCTGCTGAGAAGCCCCCGAGCCCCTTCCTGGCAGTGACAGCCCTGGCCCGGAGCCACTGGGCGGATGCTCTCACACAGCAGAGAAGACAGATCCTCTTTTTGGTTCTGCTTTCGGTTCTGCTCTGCAGAGCACGTCTGGCCTACGACCGTCGGGACCTGGTGTCGGTGGGTCCATGGGACGTGTGACTCTCCGAAACCACCAACCCCACCGATGTGCCTTAGTCACCAGGTCCTTCAAACCCTCGGTGTCTTGCCCTCTGCTTCTGCATCCAGGGCAGGATGTGCTAGCAGGACCGTGGGGCACCATGCTGCAAAGTGGGACCAGAACAAAAGAGGGAATAAACTGGAAAGACTACCCTGTGGTCCAGGAGCGTGAAAGATGGCTGCAGAGGGGATGGGAACAGGGTGGAAAAGCAGGGTCTGCGGGGAGGACCTCGCTCCAGCTAGTCGCCTCTGGCCAGGGTGGGATGCCAGCCATCCCTTGCAGCGCTCCAGCATGGCACATGGCAGCTGGGAGCCACCGGCCGTAGCAGGACCTCTTCTCCTGCCAACAAACTCGGCTCGTGCTCTGCTGTGATGAGTTCATAAGAGACTTTTAATTGTGACAGCTAGTGGGCCTTTTGAAAGCTGTCCTCGTTACTGCGCTGGTGATCTGTCACCCTTCTAAGGGGCTGCCATCACTGGGGCCAGCGCCTCTAACAGAGCAGCCACTGGTGGATGTTTCTTGCTCAGTGCGTGCTGTGCTCATCCCCTGGCACGTGGTGCGGGATCTGCCCCCCCTGCCTCTCTGAAACAATTTCTTACTCCAAAGAAAATAGCGGTGAAGGTGAGGGACCGGCTGACAGAAGTGGAGGGTCTGCACAGGGGAGCGGCGGTGTGGCTGTGGCACGCGGAGCGGAGCTCAGCTCCCTGCAAAGGGGGTGTTCAGTGTTTTACAGCTTTCTGCAGCGTGGGATGGATGCCACGGGACAGCAGCAGCAAACACAGACACTGGCTTGGGTGCAAAACCGATCCTTTGGGTGCAAGACCCTTTCTTGCTGGGGCTGGGCTGGTGTCCCCTCTAGCAGTGCCGGTGGCAGTGTAGGGTGCATGCATGTGCTCCCGCTGGCTCCCCAGAGGGCTGCAGGGCTGTTGGCTGCTGTCCCACAGCCATGAAAAACCAAAAATGGGACCGAAACTCCATAGGTAGGCTATGGGGAACACGGCCACTGCTGGCCTTGCACGGGTTCCCCAGGCAGTTTCACGTGCTGCTCCCCAAAACCCATGGAAACCCAGGGCTGCGGGGACTGGGGCTGCTCTCAAGCATCATTTAACGAAGCTCAGCCACAGGGAAGAATTTCCAGTGATGTGTGCATTGGACCAAGTAATTTCCCGCTGTGAAACGAGCAGGCTGCAAAGAGGGCTGTGAGCTGTGAGCAAGGCTTAATGAGCATCTCTTGTTTGTTTTATCCGTGGCAGCCTGTGGGTGAGGTTTGAGTCACCCCCACACCGCTTGTTCGCCAACAGTCGGCGACAAACTGGGCAGCCGGAGATCTTCAGGGGCTCTGAGAGGGCTCCGTCACCCAAACCTGCTGCTCAGACCCATCTCCCTTTAAATGATGAAACCCTGAGCACTGGGGCTGGAGCAGGCTGGTGTGGGAGGCTGTCCCCTCTACCCCCCTTCTCACGTGCTTTGCCCCACGGCCCTTCCTCATCATCCACCCTGATGCTCAAACACCCCTTCTAGAAACATCTCTGGGGGTGAAACACAGCCCAGATGACAAGCCCTGCCATCTGCACAGCACTGGCTCCATAAGCCCTTGGGTTGTGGGACTCTATAGAGACTCATCTTTTTTTATATACATATAAAATGTGCTTTAAATTTGTTTGGTTTTTTTTTACAGAAATGCCGTGCTCTGCCCCAGGGTGAATTTTCCCACAAGTTTTTAAAGCAGACTTAAAAACCCCAAGTGCCTCTTCAGGCAGCAGCCGAAGGAAGGATGCAGCGGCCAGCAGCTGGCTGGAGGGACGGTCCCCTTGCACCAGCTGCCGATGCCGGTGGCTCCGTGCTGACGGATCTGGGAAGGGGCATCACCTCCGCTGGCCGCCCCTCGCCCTGGCGCATGTCCGGCTCCCTGCCCGCAGCGTGGGGAGCTGGGCTTCGCACCCTGCCCACGCCTGGCAGCATCTCCTGGGCTCAGCCGCCCTGGGAAGGAGAGAGAAACCAGTGCATCTGTTTCTAATGAAGCTGAAGCCAATTTAGATCGAGCCTTGCATGAATCAGAGCTTTTGAAATCTGTCTGGAAGGGCTGAGTTCTGCAAAACACACGTAACCGCGCCGGCCGTCGCTGCCGATGCACTTGGGCGATGCACAGGAGCGGCTGCCTTGCGGTTTAGAGCCCCTCCTGCTGCCAGCTTCTACTGCTGCTGCCTTTCCTTCTTGCAAACGCTTTGCCCTCAACATCCAGCCCTCCTCCCCGGCCCCTGCCCTCTCCCCAGCCCTGTACAATGCCCTGCAAGGGGCAAGGGCCATGCTGGCTGCTCTTCTTGGTCGGTGTTTAACGTTACATCTTGGCGTCTCTGTGCGAGCGCCGGGAGCCTCCCGTTTCTGCCCATCTCTAGACACCAAGCACAGTGCAGAAACGCAGGAGAGGTTTTGTAGCTGCTGGGTGCCTGAATGTGGGATGTGGGAAGTGATGCCAGTGGCCACCATGGTCCTGATGGAGTAAAGCATGTGCCAAAGCCTTGCCGTGCTCTCCCGCCCGCACACCACCTTCTTACCCCTGGCCAGGCAAGGAACCACCTCAAAAACATTTATTTTTGATGAGCTGCAGGGCCGTGAGCCCAGCGCACCCCAGGGGGCGGCGGGATGGGGGATGCTCTCCAGGAGCTTGCAAGCCCCCAGCCCAGGGTGGATTTCTGGCTCACAACACACTGGAGACCCCTTGGGAACAGCCACCTTGTGCCCCACCGCCCCCGGGCTGCAGCACCCGCAGGCGGAGCACGCTCTTTGTGCCTCCCTCGCGCCCCAGCTGGGGCTGATGCTGCACGTTCTGCCCCTGTTACCCTTGGCTGCTGCTCCAGCGGGTTTCTGGGTGAGTGATTGAAAACATCCCGGCAACGCGCGCGTAGCGCAGGCAAGCGGGGAAAGTGCTGAGCAAGAGAAATCCAGAGCCAGGGATATCCCCTGGGAAGGGCCATGCTCAGCACAGCCAGCCCCCACCCCCGCCCAGCTGGGACACCCACCCTGGCACCCATGGGGTGCAGGGTGCAGCATTGCTCTGCCCACGCTGGGTCCATGGGGGTTGCCCACCCCGGTGGGACCCAGTGCATCCGAACCTCTTGGTTCTGGGATAAATCCCCCTGCAAAGGGGGGATAACCCCCCTCCCCAGAGCGTCCCAGCACTTTGTGCAGCACACAAACAAAGCCCACCTTGCTTTGCAGCCAGAGGAGCTGCCAGCGCCTTTTGGAAACATTTCTAACTGCAAACCCAAGCTTTTCAGCAGGAGATACACCTCCAAAAAAAAGAAGAGCAACCTCAGAGCTTTATAGCAAGTATCTTTCCCCCAACTGAAACAGCGCTGCCAAGTCTGGGGTCTGTTTCCAGCGCATTTTCCTGGGCAGGGCAGATTTCCTTACAGATGTGATTTGTGTCGGTATTATATCTCATCGGGAGAGGGCAGCTCGCCTGCACGGCCAGCCACCGCCGCTTTTCCCCATGCATGGCTGCCACCCGCAAGCTCTGGTGTATTTTTGATCCCCACCCCCGGCAGCTTTTGCAATATTTTCCCTTTTTTCTTGACCGCTGGATTGCAAAGCCCAGCTTCTCTCCGCTAACACCTGCCTGCAGATGGGTGGAATTTACAGAAAGTCAAGTAAAAACCTGGTAATTCCCTACAGCTGCTGATCCCACCCCAAAATGTGATGGCATCGCAAGCCTTTGGTGGCAGGGAACCCGGATCGTGTCCGATGGACGTGCTCGCTGCCATTCCTTCAGTCTGAAACACGAACAGCTGAGCCAGCCTTTAATAAAAAACAACGATAATTTTTAGAAAGCTGTACATTGCTTCCTGGGACCGAACTCAGGTATTTTCCAAGAATTGCTCCATAGTCTAGAGAGTGAAAAGGATAATTATTTTTTTTTTTAAATTTAATTTTTGCCTGTCCTGAGCACCTGCTGAAATGAAGGTGCTTTGCTCACTCTGCCCTGAAAATACCTGGTGCCACTGGCGGGGCACAGGAGGGCTCCCCCGGTCACTCTGGGGGGGATGGTTTCAGCTGCCCCCATCAGTCTCTGTTTGTGACCTTCACCAGCCCTGGCTGGAGAAAGCGCCTGGTGGGGACACGTGGGGTGACTCCATCCCCAGCATCCCCCAGGCTGCTCCCAGCCCCGAACACAACCCGCAGCACAGAGGTGTCCAGAGGGAAAAGCATCCCCACATCCCCAGGCAGCCGATGGGTGCCGGCTGTGCTCAGAGCAGGATCGGTGCTGGGGGGTGCTGGGAATGCTCATACCCGCTCCCTCAGCTGTGCAAACCCCAAACAACCCCGCTGGCAGCTGGATCTCTGCCCAGGTGAGGGGAAAGCCAAGGGAGGGATGTACCCAGAGGCGACGGAGGTGACCCCGGTGGGTCCCCAGCGTGGCTGCAGAGCTGATGGTCCCCTCTGCAAGCTGCCCCCTCCCGCTGCATTTAAAGGAACTCAAAAGCAACCTTCAGGCCGCTTGCCTTGGGTGGTGCAACCCCCAGCTACGCAAGCAGAGCCTGCGGTAAGTTTTCTGCCTTCTAGCAACCCAGGATTTTTTTTTTCCCCACATGTCTTGGCTGATGGAATGAGAACTGTGCTCTGAAGGGAAGCCAGCCCCCCCCAGCAATGCAGGGGGGATGCTTTAGGAGCATGGCGGGGATCTTCCCGCACGTAGGGAAGCAGAGGGCTCAGCTCGGTGGTGGGCACGGGTGTGATGAGGTGCTCTGTCTCCGGCTGTGCCTGCCCTTGCTCTCCTTTGGGATGCTGTGGTGGGATTCCACTCCAGGACCTCGCTTCTCACCCGAGGGAGTCACTGCCCTCAGCCAAAAAACACCCACCGCTGCCACCGCACCGCTGCCCTCGCCTGCTCCCGGCAGCTTTGCTCTGCCCTCCCAGTTATTTCAGGGGTGTATTTTAAGCTCAGAGACATAGAAGGGGCTGGCACGCTCCTGAGATGACAGCCCCTTGACAATACACTGCTTATTATTTCCAAGAGCAAAGCCCTGGCACTGTGGGGCTGGGGTGGTGGGGGGTGGGCATTGCCTCCCCCGCCTGGGGTCGGGCTTTGGGGAGATGTGTGAAGGCAGGGTAGAAGAGCATCCCGAAACCCATTAGCTCAGACATTATTTTTTTCCTCAGTTGTATTTGGCCTTTATTCTCCTTGCTTTCTAATCTCCAAACCTGCGCGGGGAATTTAGCTCATACTTTCGGAATTTTTATTCAAAGGATGATGAATTTTTTGTAACGACAGCCCTGCCTGTCACGTTCCCCGCTTTGCAGCGCAAGGCCCTCAAAGGGCATCACCGAGCACAGGTGTGAGTTGGAGAAGAGTTTCTGCAAAGACCAGCTGATCTGCATCCACCCGCTTCCCATCCGGCATCCCTACCCAAGGGATGCTCGGGTAAAAGCGGGTGCTGGGGTGTCCTTCATCTTCCGTTAAATAAATGAGCTATGCAAGATTTCTAGCTAGGCATTTCTTCCCTCAAGTACGTTCCTTATGGATGTCGCCACATATATATGTGTGTGTATGTGGGGAGTGGGAGTGCCACGGGTGGCTCAGGATGCAGGATCAGCCCGCAGGATCAGGCTAATTTCTTTTTTGGAGCCAATAAAGATGTGTGAGAGGGCTGGATGGAAGGGGAAAAACTGGCAGCACCTCTGTGCTTTTTCAGCATATTAAGATGTCACCGTGCTTGGATTCTAAAACCAAAAAAAGTAAGCAAGCCATGAATAATAAATAGAGCAACACGCAGCTGACTTCAAGGGAAAGCTGATTTCCCTGGGGCCCGCTCCGTGCCACAGACATTAACATCTCGCCTGCTTTGACAGCTCTGTGGCCTGAAAAGAGATGCTGAGGAATGTGGCGTTTAGAGCAGAGCCTGGCCCGGGTCCTGCTCCCAAATGGGACCGGCATTTCTTTTTTTGAATGCTTCGATTCCCCCTGCCAGCGGTGGCGTGGGCTGCCTGTGGAAGAGAGGTACGGCTGCACCTGTCGGCATCCACATCTCCTGGTTGTTGGAAGGGGTGTTGGAGCTGTAAGGGACGGCTTTTCTCGGCAGCGATGCGCACTGCCTGCCTGCGCTGGGCTGGAGGGAGCAAGGCGCGATGCTGGGCCGGGCAGAGGCAGCGGGCAGCGCTGGGAGATGCCGAGATGCTCCTTTCCCCAGCGCTGCCGGAGCGGGAAGGCACCGGCAGCAGCTCAGGCGGGAGGAAAAAGCAAATTACCCCTTTTACACCCAAAAGCTGGGGTTGCTGGAGCAGGCTGGCTCACCCTGGGCTTGATGAGGGTTGTATGTTTGCCAGTGACACCAGTAGCAATGTGATGCGAATGTGGGAAGGAGCGAAAAACCTGGCTGAAATTTTTTTTTATTTTTTTTTTTTTAAATATGAGAACCCCAAACTTTCGCGGTTAGCTGCATGAAAGGTTTTTTCAACTGGTGTTTTCCATTCCACTGTGGGCTGTTCTGTGCCATGGGGATTTTGTGTGGCGGTGCTGCCCAGGGATGGTGGGTCAAAGCCAGGAGTGAGCACCACCACCCCCAGGGATGCAGCAGAGGAGAGGGGATGAGAGATGCGTGTCACCCAAGGGGAGGTTTTTCTGCTACTACCCTCAAATAAATGTGAAAAAACCACATCTCCCCCCACCCCCTGCCCCTTCTGGAGCATTCAACTGCCAGCAGAAGGAACTGCAGCCACTTCCAAACCTGGATGCTCCCGACTTACCATCACTGGTGCAGCCCCACTCTGGTGAACACACCGCTCCACGTGAGGCTGGCACAAGTCCGTACCCTCGGGTTTTCTCATTTATTTTTAATTCTTTGCTTATGTTGGGCAATGCTCAACCTGGTGCCATTCCTCCTGGTTTGGGTTCCCGTGGTAAAACCAGGTGATGGTCTGGCGTGGGGTGCATGGGGTAGCAGCAGTATCCCAGCAGGGCTCCGTTATCCCCAGCGGCTGCGTGGGTGCCAGCTGCTTGCACCTGGGGTCTTCAGGGTCTCAGCAAAGGGTGTTCACACGTGGTGACCCCCACCCTAGGAAGATGGACTTTGGGACGGGGTGCCTGGGGGGCAGCACCCCTGTTTTCTCAAGCCACAGGTCAGAGCCAGTGGCCTCATGACTACTTTCTTCCTTACTGAGTCATTCCTGAGTTTGTTCCAGCTGCTTGGCTCGTGCCACTGACTAATTTCTCCCTAACTCTTTCCCCCAGCCTGGCCCTTCAACTGGAAAAACTGGATGCAACTGGGCTGGTTTGGGTTGGTTTGTTTTTGTTGTTTTTTTAATCCTGCAGTGCCAGGCTGCGACGCGGCATAGTTAGGGCTTGCCTTGTAGGCCTGACACGCAGCTGGCGACAAGGGACAAGGGGGCAGCAGTGGGGCTGTACCTCCCCCCGCAGGGCAAGCCCCGACCCTCCCACGGCGGGACTCGAACCCTTGATTTCGTCCTCGCCAGGCCGCCACCTTCTCCCCTCACCCACGGCCGGAGGGCGGGGCATACCTTCCTGGCCCCGCCCCCGCCCTCCGTACCGCCCCACGCGCGGGCTCGCCTGACGGCAGCTGCAAAGCACTTTTTCAGCAGCCGCAAGTGAGGTGAGTTGCAGCCCCGCAGCGCGGGGGGGAGGGGGTTATCGGCCCCCCCCCGCTCCTTTCCCCCGGCGGGTGGGGGCCGCCGCCGGTACGTCCGGGCCCGGTTCCAGTGGGGGGCGGCCGGCGGCGGCTCCCCTTCTCTTCCCTTCCGCGGGGGGGCGGGCGGGCCAGCGGCTGCCCGCGCTCGGTGGCCGGGGCGGGGGGCGCGCAGGCGGCGGGCCGTGAGGGGAGCCCCGGGGCGGGGGGGTTGTTGCGGCTTGATGGCCGGGCTCCTCCCCTCAGCGCGGCTCTGGGGGCCCGGCCGTGCCCCAGCGCTGCCGGCCGGGGGCTGGGGGTGGCGGGAGCCCCGGGGGGCTGGGGGCGGCGGGGCCGGGCCGCAGGTTGCCAGCTTCCCTCCGCTTCCCTCAGAGGTCCGGCGCAGCGACCGGGTGACCTGCCGTGCCAGCCCGCGGCCTCCGCGCTACCTGAGCCAATGCTAGATCTGGAGGTGGTGCCCGAGCGCTCTCTGGGGAACGAGCAATGGGAGTTCACCTTGGGTAAGTGTCTGCGTGTGGCCACCGGCCCGGAGCCGCGCCTGCCGCGGCCCCCCCCCCCCGGGAACCGGTGGGCCTGAGGTTCCTCCCAACGCTTCCAGCGAGTCGCTGGAGTGAAAGGGAGGCAGAGAGAGCCAAGGCTCGCCTTTCTCTGTCGCTAAAAATACTAATGTACGAGCTTTAAGGGTCCTCTT
The DNA here is from genome assembly GCF_023638135.1 of Falco biarmicus. Taxonomy (NCBI): domain Eukaryota; kingdom Metazoa; phylum Chordata; class Aves; order Falconiformes; family Falconidae; genus Falco; species Falco biarmicus. The sequence goes on along the minus strand of NC_079302.1, from coordinate 21,299,190 downwards.
GTAGCGGAGGTCTCATCTTCAGCTTTTGCACGCCAAGTTGGGCTTTGTGTATCAGCTTGTATGCTTGCTTCTACTTGTCTACCTCCTTTTGCCTTGCTATCTTAGACTAGTAATTTTTTAAAAAATAACTCCTAAAAGGAAGAGGTGTGGATGTACCAATTGTCACCTGAATGCCAGTCAGGTGATACCTGCATCTTCAACTTAACATAAATGCTGTGCTTTTCTGTACAAACTCTTCATAAATATGAGTTGAGTTTCACAATCTCTTTGTGTTGTTGCTGGGTTGCGACATTGTAATGGAGAAGGTAAACTTCGGATAGGTTTTCTCAGGGTTAGATAACACATTTCTTCCCCTAATGATTTGTATTTTTTGTTTCTCTGAGAGGTCCTTCCCTACCATTCATTGCTCTAATTACTGCAATGGAAAGAACTTTTCCCTCAGCTTATGGAAGTTTGGTAAATTTTTGATAGGTTTTCTCGGCGTTAGATAACACATATTTCTTCCCCCAATGATTTGTATTTTTTGTTTCTGAGAGGTCTTTCCCTACCATTCATTGCTCTATTTACTGCGATGGAAAGAGCTTTTCCACCCGCTGATGGAAATTTGGCTTGTGCTCAACCCAGGATACTTAAATGTACATTTGAAGCTCAGATGGTGTGGATTCCTCAGATGATCTGTGTTTTCAAGCAGATATTGATAGTCCTTAAAACTCCCAGAAAATACCGTAGCTGTTGTGTTTTCCGAGTGATTATTTGAGGTATTGGAGTTGGACTCTTTCCCTCAGTTTTCAGTCTTCGCTGTTGCTTTGTCTAAAGCACAGTCAATGGTAGTTGTAGTTTGACTAATGTAAACAGGGCTCTGCATGGCAGCTGCCTGTGTCTGCCAGAACTTGAATTACACTTCTACTTCTGCTTTTGTCACCTGTGATGGCAGGGGGACAGGCTGTTCCTTAAAAACACTGTTACGCAGCTGCCATGAGCTTGGGTCGCACCGAAGGAGTGGTGCTGTGACGTGGAGTTGTTTATATGAAACCCACTGAACACAAATGCAGCTATGCTGCTGGGACTTCAGAGTCAAGTACAACTTGATGGCTACAGGGAGTGTTAGGATGGCTTTTGGAGGTTAATTATAGTATCTCAGGTCCCACCCTTTGAAATCTCAGTGATCTCCTTGTACTGCTAATACGTTTCTGTGCTCTGTGACCTTTCCTGATCCTTTAGTGCATGTATTACCTGAAAAGAAACGTGATTTTGAATTACATACCCTGACAATCCTTGTAAATAACATAGTACTGGCTTCCCCCCCCCTTCTCCTTATAAAAATAAAAAAGAGAAGAGAGAAAATGAGTTTCCTTTTCCCAAGAACCCCCTAAGAAGCCCATTAATGCAATCTCATCGTTAAAACTGTGTGTGTCCATGTGTACACAGACACACGCATGCATAGATGTGAGAGGGAGGAAACTCGCCTGCAATTCTTGGAGTAAACATAGCCACCACGTGATGTGTCTAATATATAATTAGCATGACCTGCTGGTATAGAGCAGGAGGCAGACTAGGTATTAAGATATTAACTTTGTCCTGTGCTAGTGATACTGTGTGAAAATTGCCCTTGCTTATACAGCTGGCTCCGCTGTGTTGGTGGTAGTGAGTCTGGAAGCACTGGTGTAAATGGGATTCTTGCTGCCAGCGGTATTCTGCTCATCGTTTGTGTAGATCTGCTCTTAGCAGAACTAATGGCAGTATTCCTGAACTGCTGCTGACTCTGGCGTTCAGTATTGTGCCCACAATGGAGATGACTGGGGGGAAATGCCAGGAAAATTTTTTACATGAGTTTTTGGATTCTGTTTCTGGCTCCGGTGTTGAGTCACTATGTGACCAGAGCATAAAAAATTTAACCAAGGCTGTGTTTTGTGTTCTATTAGATACCTGTGTCGTGGCACCTCTCGGGCTACATTCCTGCTGTTTTAAAGAACAATTAAATACTTATTCTGTAGTGCCTATAGCTGTATTATTAACGTTTGAAATATATAATTTCTAAGGCATACTTGCATTTCTCTTGCTTTTTATACTTTCTTTTCCTACTAAGTTTCACTTCTTTGATGTGTTGTGATTCATCTTCTCTTGGTTTTTCTTGTATTCTTCTCTTTTATTCTCTCCTCTGCCTCCCTCCCCTTCAAGACACATAGTGTTAGCACAGGCTCTCGCTTCAGGCCATGTTGTTCACGACCAGTGTATGAGAGGAGTGCCTTGTGCCGCTTGTATCGCTCCAGCATTCAGAAAAGGAAAAAGTCTGTGTTATCAGAGCCCTGGCACTGGTCTTTGAGGGTGTTATTTGCCATGGCTCAGCTTGGTTGACTATCTGATGTGCTGGAAACCATGTTTGCTTCCCTGTTCCCCCTGACTGGTAAGCAGGGGAAAAAGAATTCTTTGTTTTCCTCTTTGACTGTAAAGGCTGATGAATGTTGAGGAAAAGGGGATGTTTTGTGTGCGTGTGAGAAGGGTGGAGAGAAATAACCCAGTTTCTTTACTCCTTTGGCTCCCTGCTAGTGGAGGCAAAGAGAGGATGCTGGCCGCTCCACACATGTTTCAGGTTCTGCAAACTGTTCTTGGAGAATTTAAGTTGCTCACTGTAGCTTTGCTAAGCAGCTGTGTGCAAAATCTTCTTGATTCTCAGTTACAGAAAACTGAATAAAAAAACCCAGCCCATGTCCATTTGCTTGCAGCTTGAGAAAGCTCTGAGTAAGAGAGTCACATGAGCCATCTGTTTGCACACTTACCAACCCAAGATTGCATCAGTTTACATCGGACTACAAACTGAACTTCGTGTTTGTGCACACTTTTTTTTTTTTTAACCACATGCTTTTTTGCTGAAACCTTACCTACTTCTGGCACTTGCCATCAGCGTATAGAATCTGTCAGCTTGTTTGCTGGCTTTGCTTGAGCCTTTGCCACTTTTTTTTTTTCTAAAAAAAAAAAAAAAAAAAAGCTCATGGTCTTACCTCTACAAGTCTCCCAGAAATACTGACTGTGAAAATGCGGTTTATATTTTTAAATCATCTTTATTTTTTCTGGAATCATAGCTTTTACTAGGTTAAGAAATGTGAAACTTTCACAGCAGCATCTTTGATTTTAGCTTCTTGCTCTTGTTTATATTTCTGTTCCATTTTAAAAATATTATCTAATACATAATAACTGTCTCTTTTAAAATCAGCTGCTTGGACTACAAGTTGACTGCTATTTCCTAGATAACAGGAACCAGTGCTGCTTTATTGTGTGTCTCTGTGCATTTAAATTTTATTACAGTTATTAAAATAATAACTGTTCCTTTTTATTTTATATCATCTTCTGGTCTATAATTTCTAGAAAAATTTGTTTGCAGGATTATGGGCTAGTGTGAAAAACAATTTCACAGAAACAATTGTTTATGGTATTTACAAAGCGAATTACTGCAGTTCTAATCTATAAACCTGTTTTGCCAAAACTTGATTTCATAATTGCAGAAAAGCTGCAGTTTATGGGCACGACAGGTGTGTTGTTTTATGCGACAGTGAAAGTAATCGGGTTTTTTAATGTTATGCTAGTATTACATTAAAGCAGGACCTGTGATGATTTAGGCGTGTGTGCTATTTATATATGTAAATATATACGTAGACAGAGAGGCAGTTTTCTTACTTTCGTACTGTAGATAAAGTCTAAAAGGTGTTTTGGAACATGATTTATGGTCTGATAGGTGTAGCTCATAACTAAAAAAAATTGAATGCCTTAAATAAGTACTTAATAATGTTTACTTAAATAAAGGCGTAGGAAAATTTTCCCTAATAAAGGCAACTTTCTTATAGTTTAAAAACTAGAAATAGAAAGGAACGGGGCAAGGAATGTAAATAGAGTGCTAGATAACTAATCTAAATTGACTTGCAGTAATTAGTAGGGAAATAAAACTTCACAATTATGAGCTCATAACCTCTCTTTATAAATGCCTGCTTTCAATCCAGGAACACGGTCACATTTCTTTTGGAAAGGCAACAAAGGCTTTAAGTGTGATAAAGGATGAGATGGTGCCGTGCTATTCTTTCTGCAGAATCAGCTGTTTCATTCCACTTTCAAAAAATTTATAGCTGTAAAGATAAGATATACCCCGAAGAAGGAGAAAAAAAAAAATGGGGAAAAAAAGCCCTTGAAATTGTGTTAGAGGGTGAATGACTATTAAGTGTATTACTTCAGTTGAACCAAATTGTTTAGTGTGTTTATCTTGTCTGTAAACTGAGAAGATAAAGTTCCTTCCTTGACACAAATGTGGCCGTATCAGCAGCTGATGTGTAATGTGGCCTGTTAGGTCTAAGGAGAATCATTGCTCCCTTTTAGTAGTCATATCTATCTTGTATGGCTCCTCAGCACTTTATCAAGCGTAATAAAGGGTATGCCATAAAATGTGGTCCAGGAGCCTGCTGCATGTGTGCAGGAGTGCTCCAGCCAGCTCTGGGGGAGGTTGGTACAGGCTATTTTATCAGTTACCCAATTGCTGGCCCCAAAAAGCAGGGAGTTTTGTGCACTGGTGGTAGATCTTTGATTTTTCTGGCTGAACTTTGCTGTTTAACTTTGTAGCTAGAGATACTTTTCTTTCCTATATGCCTAGCAAAACGGGTAGATAAACAATGACTTTTCTGTTAAAAAAAGAACAAACAGGCAGGTCTGTGCTAATACCATGAGTCAGGTAGCTTTATGTGTTGATTGCCTATCTTTCTGTTGTAATGCGCTGTTTGCTCATGATAGCTGTGCTACCTCATCTGTAACCTTTCTGTTAAAAAAACACTGGTAGCTGGCCTCTAAACTGAACTAATGCAACTGTTTTTATTTACAGGAATGCCGTTGGCTCAGGCTGTAGCGATTCTTCAGAAACATTGTCGCATCATCAAAAACGTCCAGGTTCTCTACAGTGAGCAGGTGAGTGGTGCGTGATCTGGCCAGGTCAGTCACCTCATCGTATCCCAGAATCAAGGCGTTTGGGGGGGGTATACTGATGCTGTGTCATGCTAACCTATGTATTGAGTGAATTGTGGAGCTACTTGAAATGGAATGGCACCAAATTATTGCCACCACATCAGAGGTGTAGTTTTTGTAACAGTTTCATGTCAAGTGTAATAATCCTCAGCACAGTGCAGTGATTTAACAGGTGTCAGTTTTGTATATGCAGTGGTGGGGTAGTATTGTTTTTCCTTTAAGAAGAGAAATGTTCTGTAACGAGCTGGATAATTTAATTCTAGTCTTTTTACATTACCATTGTCAGGTGTTGCAGTATTTTTGAAGTAGTGAATCACTCATTGCTTCCTGCTTTTGTGTTTGGTTTAGCGGTGCTGAACTCCCTGAAAAGGTTTCCATGCTTTCTCTCTGGATCTGCAATCTTGTCTGCAGGAAGTGGATGCAATGATTTAAACAAGCTATAGATATTTTAATCATTCTTTGTAACAAAGTATTAAGCTCCTAATATGTTTGACTTCCATCAAAAAGCAGATGAGAAGTGAAACCTTTTTAGATCGAATAAAATGTGGTATATACTCACCTTTACTTTGAAGGAAGTGGAAGGGAAGAGGAGATGGGACAAGGGAGGATTGTGACTTCAGACGTGTATTGTGTGAAATGCACATTAATCAGAAGATACTCTGATTATCATATGTTGCAGAAGTAGATCATCATATGATAGTCATATGTTGTAGATGACAGATGTTTACATCAGGAAAAAGGCAAAGTCTGCTAGAATGTGAGTTAGCGTCAAAATACTGATTGAGGCCTCGTGCATTTGCAGTGAATACTGAATGGCTAAGGAACAAACTTGACTGGCCTTTACTGCTGGATACATATGTAATTGAGTTATTTTTTTTGTTTCACATTATGTAGATTTATGGGTTTTATGATGACTGAATTGCAAATTGAAAATCTAGCTCCTTGTACTTAATGCATGGGAGCATCTGTCTGGTGGTGAATGCATTCCTCATTATTTTTTTTTGTATGCTTTGGAGTCTTCTTCATTGTTCTTACCACAGTGCATTCCAGAATTATTTCTGGGTTTGTTAGATAAATGATGAGATTCCTGTTCCTCTCAGGTCTGTAGGATCACAGAAGGATTAGTGGTCCGGTGCTAGAAAGCAAGGTATACCGCTGCTTGGCTTTTTACGCCTCTAAAAGCTGCGTTGTGCTTCACTATGTACACTGAATTTTTATTCTGTCTGGGCGTTGGGGGGGGGGGGGGGGTGAGGGGCGTGTTAGAGCTTTTCTCCCCAAACTGTAATAAGTGTAAAGATGTTGTTTAACACCTGCATAGTCCAATAAAATAGTAGCTCTGAACTTTGTGGAAGAGTTGTGCTGATATTTTTTCTGTGTATTATTCCAGTTCAGTGCCTGATACTGGTGCAATTTTTTCCACATGCCACTCAGGGCCTGCAGTTGACTGTCTGGCTATATCCTCACCCTTGTGCAGAACATAGTGTGCTTTGTTAGCAGCTGAGCACAAAGAGCTGCTGCTGCAGCTCTTAGATGATCCAAAGCTTTACATAAACTTTGCCATGCATAACTCTTGTCTACCTAAACTACACCTGAAACGCCTTCATGTCTGTCTTCTTTGCTTTCCATAAGAATGCCTTTGAGCATAGCGATCAAATGTTGTTTAAAGTTGTTGCATCTAAAGCGCTGCATTTCTGGTCCTGAAACTCCAGCAGCAAGTATTTCCTTTCAAAAATATATGATAATTAAATGCAATTAGATCTGCCTATGGCTCTCTTTGTAACTTGACATAAGTGGGATGCCCAAACTGTGCCAAAAAAGTTTTTGATGAACCCTTTCCTGTGACTAAAGAATTTTAACTCCTTTTTGGTCAGTTTAGGTGGGGTACTTAATCACCTTTGTATGTTTTCTTTTCCTCTGGATTTGTGTCAATGGGATTGTTTGGTGATAACAGTTTTTCCTGCAGCTTTATGTAGATTAGCAGTGCAGCTGCATGTCCAAGTTCCTTCAGGGGGGACTCTCCTTCCTGGCATCATCTTTCATACTTGAGATTATATTTTGTGTATTAAGTCACATGAACTAAATTTGCGCCCTTGAAACTTTTCTTCTATTAGAAAATATGCCAGCATAGAACAGAAGCTCTTTGCTCTACTAATTATCAAGCTTTTCCTCAGATTTTTTTTTAACCCACTCAAAAGTACTTGTAATTCCATAATTAATGAAAGCATAACTTCATGAAAATTCTACTTAGAAACCAGTGAAATGCAGAGCATATCCTATATCAGAACAACTCTGTTGGTATATTTAAATGCAACATGACACGTGGTGGGTTTTTTTGCTCTGTAGCCTTTCTAAATTGGTTTTTAAAAAAATAATTGGATTTTTTTTAAAAAAAGGCTGTCAGGATCAACATTAGACCTCTTTATCTCAGGCTTATGGTGATGCTGCAGTGCTGCTTCCGTTGTCCACGGTATCATAAAAGTTTGCCAGCGATAGTGAAGCATTGATGCCGTTGTGCGAGGCACTGTCAAGTTTTCATTTAGAAGACAGCTTCCGTGCTGCATCACCAGTGTTCAAGAAAGTGAGTTCAGGCTGAACCTGCTTCAGGAAAAGCTACTGGAGTGATCAATGGGGTTTGGGAGATCGGCATCACGGGGGAAGGAAAGCCTTGTGCCTTGGTTTGACCTAGTGATGTGAAGCCTGGGATCTGATCACTTAAATATGTTGTTCGGGAGGGGGTGGGAGGTGCGCATGAGAATGCAGAAAACTTATCCAGGCTAGAAGACAGTGCTGGGGTGAGAATAAACAGGTTTGAAGACTGAGGATGAAAATTAGTCTTCTGACAGTCAAAACACAGACCTTCTCCCAGTAGTGCAGAGGGGAGAATAACAGTTTTTAATATCTTATGCATAATTCATGGAAAGAGCTGTGTGGTGGGGCTGCCAGCATTAGGAGCCCGTATGTGCCCCAGATGTCCCACCCCCATTCTGTCTTTTGCTAGATAACTTCTTGGTGCAATTCTAGGGCATGGATATTGCTGCCTCTCTGTTGTTCAGCCTTTTTTTTTTTTTTTTTTTAACTCCGAGGAGACAGTTGTGAAGGGTGGAGCTTTGTGGGGCAGATGTTTTAGATGGTACACAATCAAATAGCTGAACTGGGGCCAGCTGACTGTGTATGCATGGGTTGTACTGGTAGGGGAGTGAGCAGCTTCCACAGTGTCGCAGCAGACTGAGATGGCGTAGAGCCTATACAGACACCAGTGGAGCCAGTGGAATGTCTCCTATTGACTCCAGCAGACTGCAAATTAAGCTTTTAGTTGTTATGATTCACAGTAACTAAGGAAACCTAAATTCACAACATAAGAGTCTGAAGCCTTCCTTTTGAGGCTCGAAACAGACTTTTTTTTTTAAATTATTTTTATGTATAAGTGGAAAGCCCTCTTGCCATTTTTTTGTCAACTGTATGCTTGGTTCTGATGCGAGACTTGTTGAGCTGGGCTATTATTTTTGTGTGCCAGGAGCGCAACAGACTGTCCCTGAATGATGTCTCTGATGCTAAACTTGGAATGTTAATTTTCAAGGTGTTTGGGGTTTTTTTCTTCTCACTTGAAGTAATGGACAGCCACTCTTTTGGGAGCTTTTTCAGGGTCCAGATCTTAGACAAGCACTTCTATTTCTTTTCATAAGGAAACTGAAGGGGTTAAGAGGTTTGGCCAAATGCATTTTCGTTAGGCTTATTGGTTGAACAAGTGGTTCTTTTCTGAGACTGTTTTATTTTTCCAGAGTAACCAATTTATACAATTATATATATAATCTTAACAAAGAAGCTTTGAAATTAAAAACCTAATGGCTTTTTTTTTCTGTTTTACAGTCACCTCTTAGCCATGACCTCATCCTTAACCTGACTCAGGATGGAATCAAACTGCTGTTTGATGCTTTCAATCAGAGACTTAAGGTAATAAACCACCCTTCCTGCAAACAAAACAGTGCAAACCAAAACCGTAGACTATATTGACGACAGAGTGTTAAGTATGTGGCTCTTTTAGACATTTAATTTGCCATGGGTAGTTGTTCTTTTGTGACGGTGGACTGCATTTCTTTGCTTTGGGGGTTAAATCTTTAACATTGCACTGGGCACTGTAAGAGTGCCCTAGGAGCAGGTTGGGCCAGTGTGGTCTCACTTGCCCATCTTGTCTCAAGTTGCAGCAGAAGCTGCAAAAGGCCGTTACTAAAGCGAAGCGTAGGATTTGAAATCAGATCATTGATTAATGCAAGCCAGATAGTGTTGCTTTCTGCCCAGGTTGTTCCTTTATCTGGGCTGCCGTTTTATTTTTGAAAGTAAGCTTGCTTCCTCCTGTTCTTAGTTTTCAATTGAGGGCATAAAAACTGCCAGAAAGCCATATTCAGGCCTCTTGTGAGCAGCTGCCTCCTGCACTGACTTTAGTGTGTTCTGGATGAGTTTTTATTCTTGCCATTAAAGTCCTTAGCCCAGCAATGTTGCTTTGGTTCTTTTAGGTGACCAGTTGTTGATCTGCCTCTCTCTTTGTGTGTAGTTAAGATGAAGAATAATGGGTAGGCTGGTCGCCAACCTCCTGTTGTATTAGTTTGCAAAAAATGTGTTACGAAAGTGGTATGCTTCATTCATACAAAATAGGTGACTGTGGAACTGTAGGCATAGGACTAGATCAATACAAAATTTTGAAAAGCTTATTAATGAAAACATTTGAAAGATCTATATGTAACTTAGTTGTTCAGGGTGGTCCTTTTTGGCAGGACCAGCTGTGCTGAGCAGTTGTCAATGTGGTTCTTGCATGATGTGCGCAAATTTCTGTGTGCCCAAAGTTCCCAGGTGTTGATATGGCTGACTGGTTGAGAGTGTACTCTAACTGCTGTGCTACTTACCATACGAAAGCAGAAGTGTGGAGTTAAATGTGATGCTACAAAATGGAATACTTACCCTTTAGGTAAGTCTGGAAGGTGTGCTCGCATCCGTACTTTCAAGCTTTGGAACAGTGGTAGGTGTTCCCCTTATGTTTGTAGAACAAGAACTTACAAGGTCTTGTTCCCCTTACTCTTGTTGCCAATAAAACCAGCAGCAAAATGTCACCTTCCACAATGGCAGCCTAGTGCTTTATCCCCAAAATGACTTTTAAGAGTGTAGCAGCGTGCTATTGGCTGAAACTTGAGCTCTTCAGATACTTTAAATATACATATAAAGTTGTTGAATAGCAATCCAAATCAGTAGTTGTTAGAAGTACTTACTTCTCTAGTAGTAACCTGTAACACTGTGGTATTTTTATTGGTTATTTTATTTTTAAAAATCTTTTATATTAACTATAAAAATACACATTTTGAGGAACAATTTTCAGTTCAAATTGAGCTCAGATGGGGGACAGCAGAGTACTTTTTGGCCGGATTTCAGTTTGTAGTTACCTTACGGTAGTTTCTGTTTATGAAGTCATTCTGTAATAATGGGGGTTTTATTTTTGTCAAGATTTAGAACTTAATTATTCAGACTGTGTATGTGAATTTACGATTTTTAAGAGGCTGTCTTGAAAAATCTCTCAGATGGATCTTTATCAGTGTAAAGGAAAATCTACAAAATCTTTCAAAAATATATTTAATTCTTAAGGAGACTGAACTCAAAACTGACATAATTCCTTCAAGTGCATGGGTTGCTTACTGACTTTTTTTTGGAATGTTGCAATCTTGTAGTGTTTTTGAGGTGCTGTAACTAGTATATGCCATGTCTCTTAAGCTCTGGGTTTTCAGAGTCTGACAAAAAATAATCTATTGTGGTATGTTGTGGTTGAGTGGTCTAGTAGTACCTTTTGTTTGTTTTAACTATGGGGAGTAAAGCTGTTTAAATGCATACAATGCTTTGAAAACTTACACTTGTAAAACGGTTCAGAAAGCATTATAGAATAAATTCTATGGGCTTAGTTCAGAAGTGAGCAACAGGACTTGTGTAGCTGTAGAATAAGTAATGGCTGTTAAGATGGTATGACTCTGTGTTTTCAGTGTTGCTCAGCAGCAGCAAAACTGGAAAAATCAGGATGCCTTTTTGCTTTGTGTGTTGTTTTTTTAATACCCACTTGCCATTAAATTTGGTTGAGAAAAAGACTGAAATACAGGCTTCTAAAATGGAAAGTCTTGGCAGACCCAAAGAATTGCAGGGTCTATTTCCTGGTGCAGGAATAAAGCCATAGCAGTATTCTTAAAAAGTTTCTTCCCTTTTTTTCAGGGAGGGGAGGAAGGCTTGTGCAGTCTCTCTACTCAGCTTCCATAGCCAAAGCACTGCAGGAGGTGCTGCTAACGTGAATGAGTAGATCCAGGACCAGGTTTTGAAAACATTGCTATGAAATTGAGCAGCGAGGTCTCTCGCATACACTCTCTCTAAGGTAGAGAAAGAGTTAGATTTCACATGTTGGTCTGTTATTGCTGGTTAGTAGATACCTGAACGTTTTTATGAGTCTTGCTCAGTACTAATTATTAAAACAGTGAGTGTAACAAAGCATCAGGTTTTACTCATTTAAACCAACTGCCTTCTGGCTGTGTAGTAAGCCCATCAAAGAATAGTCCTTGGTCTTAGTTTTTGTTACTCTGCAAGCAAAAAGAATCATGTTAATCCTTTTGTCAGTGTAGCTTCTGTAGTTTTAAAAATAAATCCTCTTCTAGTGCGATGGCCTGTTGCAGTGTTTCTTCAATATATCTTTCATGAGTTTTATGAGCTCTTTTGACTGCCTTTAAATTTTGCTAGGTTGCGCTTGTTTCTTCCTCTGCTGTTAGTAAAAAGAAATGTTGAGGTGAATAGATCTGTCTGAATCGTGGGAAGAGGGCTGATGGCAAATCGGTGCCTGTTGGCTGCTGTCAGGGTGTTTCTCTCGTGGGGGACCTCGTTTGTGCAACATGCTGTTCCTCATGCAGTGCTCCTTCTTCTTCCGCTCATCCTTTTGTCTTCTGCCACCACAGTGTCTTTCAGCAGAACTTCAGGAGAGTGCCCAGTGCTCTCTGGTAGTTGCTGCAAAATGAGATCTGTGTGGCGAGTGGTTTTCTCTATTTTCAGAAACATTTTCTGAGGGGAAAAAGACAGTGTGCAAGGTCACTAAAAAAATGTGAAGTCATTCCTAGCTTTTCATAAAAGTAGCCTTTGTTTTTAACAAGCTGTGCAGTAAAGGAAACCTGGGCATGTCAAACCACATTTGGAATAAAATACTGGATAACCACGTTTTTCCAAGAAGCTTAATTTGAAGTATATTTATTAAGAGGAAAAACTTGATAGCTCTTCTTTATGTTGATTCTGCCAGAATGTTCGTTTGTTACTTGCTTTGTGCTATACTTGTTGCTTATGTCCTGAAGAGTGTGGGCTTCCCGAGCAAACAAAGTGCAGAGAACTCTTCCAAATTTTTATGAGTCAACAGTGTACCATCAAATGTTGACTTTTTTTTTTCCTAGTGGTTTAAGCATTGCAAGTTGTCTTATTTAGGGTTATTTGCTGGGCATCTCCCAAAACCAAGACTTCCTTCTTAGCTGGTGATATTTTTAGGCTTTAAAACCATGTTTCATAGCAAGTTCCCTGGGGAATTCTGCTTTATTCTCTAGCCGAAGAGAGAGTCCTTTCTGAATCTGCCAGTGATTTGTTGGAGGATTATACAAAGCAGTAAAAAGCACTTTACCTTTTCTTTGCAGCGGTTATGATGTGCTCTACGTATTTTCCTTTTCCTGCTGACACAGGAACGCATCTGTAGGGTGGAAGAAGCTTGTGTTTGACCATGGTTACTCACCAAAAATTATGTGCTTAAAGCCCAGTCTAGCCTCAAGATTCAGTAACAGTCACATAAAAATGATACGAAATCACTCAGATGGGCGTTTGCAGTACTGTACTCAGAACAAAGGATCCATACCTAGTATTATCTACAGAGAGGAGCTCCTTGGATTATTCAGTAAGGTCTAAAATATTCAAATATCAGAACTAGGTATCATGGCTTGCTTGGGTTCTTTGTGGGCTGGTCTTCTGATTATCTTCTGTAACGCTGGAGAGATTGCTGGATGTCTCTTTATGAAATGGATTACTACTACTTAATCTTGCCGTGTTCATCTTTTACTTCAGAAGGAGTTTGGAAGTTAGAGCAGAGCAGTGGATGCTAGGACTTCCTGCATTCTCCAGGGTAATAAGAGCAACACAAGGAAGAGCCTACTGTTTGACATTGATTAGAGGGTTCCCTAATTAGCTGACCTTTGCTATTACTTTCCTTTGAACTTGCTTAAGAGTAATTTTGCAGCAATAGAGATGCTGGTGAATTAGTGAAAAGATGGCTTTCTGCAGGTCAGCGCTGATTTACGCGGGATCTGGAGGTCCTGTACTGAGCCCATAGTTGTTCTTCAGTACTTGTTTCAGATGTGCAGTTGCTGAGTCAGTTTTCAGAGTTTTGTCTCTCAGTGTGATTTATCCCAGCAGAGGTCTCTTCAGGAGGGGAGCGAGCAGCACTAGCTAGGCTGGCCTTGTGACAAGAACTTGCCTCTGTCGTGACTAGTGGGAGTGTGAGGTGTGGTAATGTTTGTTTCCTGTCTTTCAGGTGATTGAAGTTTATGACTTGACTAAGGTGAAGTTAAAATATTGGTAAGTGATGTAAGGCCTCCTACGACTTTTTCTTGATTACAGTGACTGGTTTCTCTCCCTTTTCTGTCCTGAATTCATTTTTTCAATCATTCCTGTTAAAACCCCAAAATAACTGTCAAAAAAGAAGGTAGATAATTATCCTTTCTTGAACGTAACACTTGGTTTAATTACCATTTTATTTTCCTTCAGTCTTGGAGACTCTTTTTTTCCAATTTAAATGTAGTATTGCTGTTAATAAACTTTTGTAGCATCTGTTCAATATTCTTAAGGCAGATTTGTTTTGTTTTCTTTTTCAGTGGTGTCCATTTTAACTCTCAGGCAATTGCTCCAACCATAGAACAAATTGATCAGTCGTTTGGAGCAACACATCCAGGAGGTAAGCTGAAGTGTTTCTGAGAAGCGCACCTAGATTGACAGACTTGTTTCTAGAAATTCTTTCCTGTATGTCTGCCTAGAGAAACATGTAGACACTTCTGTGGTCAAATGAGCTGAAGTTGTGTTCCGGAACGGTTGTATTCTTATAGCTGGGATATCATGTAAAATGTACTGTAAGTTTAACTGTGACTCTTTTTAAGTGAAATAGTGAGACAGAGAGTCATTGGCACAGGATGGTGCGTTCAGATATTATTGATGATCTGTTTTGAACAGCCAGTACCAGAAAATTGTGAGCTTTATTGTGTAAGAACAACAGCATCAACCTTCTTATGCATGGTCAGCTCTCAAGTGTCCTTAGGGATTAAGTATGCCATGAAGCCTACAGACATCTGAGCTGATCTCTGCGTGGGGTCAGCCAGGACTGGTTGCTCAGGCTCTGTGCTCTGAGAACGTGGTTAACACCCCTGCTAGGGCAGGGTCAAGTCTGAGCCTGTGTGTAACTGGCTCACGTCTCCTTCCCGTTTCTGGGAGCGCTGGGGAGGTGTGAAGTCAGCCTAGGTGTGGCATGACTGGGACAAGTTTAATTAACCTGGCTGAACCCACTCTGGCTCTTGCACTGCTACTTGGCTGTTCACCACCGCTGCAGCAGGAAAAAGACTTATCTTTCAGCTCCTTGTTTGTATGTGAAAATGGAGAGTGTATTGCAGGGGTTTGTTAGGTGATCAAAATAAGCCAGTGGTGAAACACTGAAGAGGATCTTTACAATTAAACTGCTCAGGAGCCTTCAAGAAACAGAGCCGCAAACTGGCGTAACAGGAAAGAAGATTAACTCCATATTGGCAAGATACCCTTTTTAGAGCATAATTTTCTATTTTTAGCTTAGCCCAGTCCATTTGCAGTAGTCAGGCTGATCCCAAATAGGCTAGTGTTCTCAGTGATTGATGGTGATTGCATATCCAGTCTTTGTTCCTGTTCTCTGCAGGCAATCTTTTGCACGTTGCAGAATAGGATTTATTAACTGTGGAGGGTCATGTGGCTAAAGTAATATCACTGCATAAAAGCCTGCTGTAGCAGATGAGTATCAGATGGAGATAAATGCAGTTTGGATGGCTTCTAGTCATAATACTCCAAGGACCAGAATTGGCCTTTTTAAGCTTTACTTTGGTCATGGTCTTGACATTTCCTCTTAGGTAGAAACTCCAAGATATATAGTTAGAGCTGTTATAGAAATATCATGTACAAGAGACTACATAGAATTTGGGAAGGGTGAAAGCAGTTCCATATCCTTGACAGTTTGTAATTTTTACTTGCTCTATGGCGATAGTTAATTTGCAAATATTTAGAGGTGAAGTGCCTGCAAAATTGTGATGATATGAACCATAAAAATACATACCCAGCTGTAAGCACTGCTTATGATAGGAATAGCATGTTTTATTACTGCATGGAATTGTATGCAAGCACTTAAAAACAGTTTGGCACCACATGTCCTTGTGCTGAATTTGCCAGATCTTGCGCGTCTGTCATACTCAATTAAGAGAACTTGCCCACTTGCTTCATCTGATGATAGTTTTTCATAACATGTTTTCATCCAGTGACATGTAGTATGAAAATGCCTTTATTAAAATGTTGGCCTCTTACCATTTCACTAGTGCATTATTCAGTTTCCTCACTGCAAGGTTGGTATCTTCCATTAACAGCCTGCCTAGCAGCAGTAAATGCTCTCTATTAAGCTGCCTGTCATAAACAGCTTGAACTCTATCATGCAATGCAAGTTGTGATAACTTTTATTTCTTCGTATTTTCTGAAACAGTAAAGGCAAAGAACCAGAACAGTTTTCAGCATGTGGGAGGGATGATTACCATGTTTTCATGTCCCACAAAAAATTGAGTTGGGATGGGGAGAGAGAGGTGGGAAGCGAAACCTTCCTCCTGATGTGACCAAAGTACCAAGTGCCAGTTTTCATGAATGAAAGTGTGACACAACCATCCCATTTTTTCTCTGTCCTAACACTTCTCCAGAACTCCAACACAAGCTCTTGAAGTTTGAAAGTATTTTCTTGTTCACGTCAGTGTTAAACTTGACAGAATTTCAAACAAAATTGTTGTCTTTCACTTAAAACCAAGGTGGTTGCAACAGAACTTTCCTGCAACAGGATACAGTGATAGTTTCAAAACTTATTTCAAAAGGTTAGCCATGGTTTTGTGTTGAAACCAACCTTCAGCGAGCAGTTCTGGTTTTGCCAAATCAGTGGTTTTGAAAAAGAAGAGTCATCAGGAAAATTGCAACCGGCTTCATTACTTTTTATGTTAGTTTGAAACATCATAGTATTTTTGTCATGGGGCTGACTGAAATATGACCACTTTGGAGGTTGACGGCTTTGTCAAAGCCAAGATTTCATCCCACATTTCCATGATTCTCTGACCTGACCTCCTGCTGGGAAGCGCTTGCTCTTGCCAGTGGTTCTGTTGAAATCGCATCCTGTTCTGAGTCCTCGTGGATGTGGCTGTTTGCCGAAGTGCCATTCAGCATGGGTAAGCACTGTGGGATTGAACTAAAGAAATAAGGTAAAAGAGAAAAACCACCATCCTTCCCTCCTGCCACAGTGGCCTTGCAGGGATAGGGGTGGTTCCTGTCTTCGAGCTCTGTAACTTTCGGAGACTTTGGAGCCTGCCCAGGCACCCATGAGGTGCCAGGAAAGTCTTGTGTCTGATACCAGTAAGGCTTGACTTTTGGATCTGCCTCTGCTTTTATCAGAACCGTGTCCGTTCTGCAGCCTCGCTGTTGTCGGTGGCTTTGTCCCATCCTGCTCTACAGAAATGTTTCCCAGCTGGTCACACTCTGTTGCTTTCCTGGAAGGCAAACTCTCCCTCACCGGGAGTACAGCAGCAAAGAAGCAGTCTTTTTGCTTTTGTCAGCAATTTTGAATGGAATTATTCTGCAGGGTACCTGTATAGTAAACAAAAAGAAGAATAATTTTTAAAAAAGGCTTACCTTGTTCAGGCATGTGGTTGTGACATATGGTCTTGAGGGAAGCATGAGAGAACTTCGTAAGGATAAAACCATTCCTTGCCCTTTAAGCCTAAGCATCCATAAACATTGCAGGGGATGGGAACTGATGCGATGTGTATAATCAGATATCACACTTGGCGTGACTAGGGGAAAAACACTGCTCCAGCTGGCTGTGGGCTTTGGAAAAGATGCATCATAATTCATCACATGAGAGATTTGTGTAATTTTCCTGCCGATCAAAACATTTCCCTCTCCCTGCACGTTTTCCTTTTGAGTGACAGGCAGGGAAAAGGCTCTTAACCAGCACATTCTGCAGAAAAGGCAAATAATAACTTTTGAGAGCTTAATGCTTTATTGCTCAACTACTATTTTTCTGTCATGGGTGGTCTGGCATTGTCCAGATACCTTGTGACTTGTCTCAAGTTGAACATCTGAAAGGCACTTGGGGTGGGGTGAATATTTATATTTTCTCTCTATGCTCTGTCATCTTAAATATAAAATTGTAAGGGGAAAAAAGGGAATATTGAATCAATTTCCTTTGGTAAAGTAGAAGAAAGCAGCTTCTTTTGTCGGAGTGTTTCTTTATGGTTTTTTGCCTCTGTTTTCAAACTGTTGTTTTGCAAATGAACCAGCCTCTGTGTGTTACAAGAACACTGTGTTACCCCCAGCAGCTACTGGGCACAGGTTGAAGTTTGATAGCATCAATCCCAAAACTGTTCCCAAGCTCCCAGTCTCCTGGGCTTGTTTTTAAGCTTTCCACAGTCTCTCAAAGCAGTATGTTTTGTTAGAGTAAGTACTGGGATAGACTTCTGTTGCTGTTTATAGTTGATGATGTGCAATTTATTGCAATAAATTGGGACATCTCGTGATGTGATGACAGCTAGAAGCCTGTGCGTGTTCTAATTTATTACTGCTCTTTGTAAAAGCAGACTGATCGGCTAGTGTTTCTGGTGATGCTATTTTTAATTACCACTCTTAAGTGGCCTAGAACCTGCGTGTCTGAAGTATTTCCTCCTTGTGCTGTACCAGTCAGGATCACGAGTAGCTGAACTGGTGCATGTGAGTGGGAGCTCCTCTGGGCAGGTGGAGGTGGCAGGGAGGTACCTGTCAGCTCCCACTGGAACGTGCTTCCCGGTGGGGTGAAATACGGAATTTATCAGCATTCTGGGCACATCAGTCTGAAGGATTTTCTGGTTAATATTGTACATTCACATAACGCTGAACAGAAGTGTACTAATAGTGGCTGTTTAAACTGCTTGAGGGATGTTAAGGTGTAACTGATTGTGTCATCCTGTATAATTGTATCATTGGGGATAGGTTAGCGCCTACAGGCTTGCATAGGCAGCTGTAATGAATCTAAGGTTTCTCTTATTGCTGTGTTTCTACTGCAACAAATAAAAAGCAAAACTATTACTGTCCTGTGTAATTGTGTTCCTCCTACATCTTGAGACGTAGTTAATTCATTGAGGTGATGAAAGTGCTGTTAGACGTGAACTGGAAAATTTTTCATTTATTTTGGTAACACTGTTTTTACTTTCTTTTCCCTTTTAGTGTATAATTCAGCTGAGCAACTCTTTCACCTCAATTTCAGAGGACTGTCGTTTTCTTTTCAGTTAGACTCCTGGACTGAAACTCCGAAGTACGAGGTCAGCAATCATTCTTAGTTAATGGACAGTCTTTTTGCCACTGGTATTTGCGAAGTATCACCTACAGAGTGTCTTGCCTGCAAGCAAAAGAAAATAGTAATTTAAAAGGAATTTAACTCCCCAGTTGTGCTTATTTGTATTTTATTCGTATTCATTCAAAAATTTAAAATTTTCTTCCCTTTAGCAGAAGGCATATGCTTAGAAGTGTTGCTTGCATTGTGAACTGGGACTAGCGATTTTGTTGTTGAAAGGAGTCTTCTAAAAATGAGTGCTGTCTGTGCAAATACGTAAATATTAAGCAATCTACTGGAGGGCTGTTCTTTTATCAGATATTTTTGAATCTCATCAAAACAATTATGCAACTAAACTAGGATAGAGTTCGTGAAATACATTTTCATCTTAAGTGTCCTTCAGTTTGAGTGCTTTTAGAAAGCCAAATGAGCGAGCTTTATTTGTAATACCTGTTAGCATATTCACCAAATGTTCAGATGAGTTACTGAGTAACTAAACATTACTGCATTCTCTGAAATCTTTGGAAATCCCTCTCTGTAGTGGAAACAAGATCAAGTCTTCTGTGATTTCCACCTACATTAATGAAAACTTATGTGTAACTTGTTTTGTGTGAGAATGGAAATGCTCTTGGTTGTATTATCTAGGCTTCTCAGTTAAAAAGAATGCATGCTGTATGGAATTAAAATAAGAAGGAGCATATAAAGAGCCAAAACAAAGTGGGGAGAAAACAACCAATGTGATGACACATGTTCTATGTCACAGCCTGGTACTTCAGTAGTTGTGTCTTGATGTGCTAATAGAACGGGGTAGCTGGGGGAAGTTACTGTTTAGCAGTAGTGAAAGTCAGTTGGGTCTCAGAAATATTGGAAGGTAAATAGAAACCAAATAAGCCAGACAGAAGTAATGTCCCAACAAAGAGTAGTTGGGTTTCATGCAAGAGTTCCTAGGACATTTGTGAATAACATGGCTAAGTTGCTAAGGAAGACAATTGTTATACCAAAGACTTGAAAAGATAACAGAATCATAAAATAGCTCAGGTTAGAAGGGACCACTAAAGGATCATGGAGTCCAAATCCTCAGTCCTTGCAGGACTGCCTAAAAACTAGAAGATGTAAAAATAAAGCTGCTAGGATCAGTTTTAGCCATTGCATCTGTGTCTTGTTTTGGTACGTGGTTCAGTTAACTAAGAAAATAATTGGGGATACTTACAGAATGCTTGGTGCGAATATGCTTTGAGAGGGACATAGCATGGTTCGTGGATGATAGTTCTTTGTAGCTGCTGGAACAGCGGAGAAAATTTTACCTTCTCAAAGCCTTTCATCCAGTTGTTCAAACAGGGTTTGTAAAATGTTGTTTGTGCAGAGTGAAAGGCAAAATTCTCCTCAGGATTATAAACGAGTTGAAACAGGATAGTTTAGAGAACAGAGTAGTATAAAACAGTCCACAGGGAGCATGACTATTGTAGATCCTTTTAGGGAGGAACATTAGGAAAGACTGAGGAGTGAAATGAAACTGGAAGATGGCAAAATCTTTCAAGTTCAGAGAGGATTCATGCTGGAATGCGGAACTACCTAGCAAAACAGTGTAGTCTTTGCACATGGAAGTGAAAAAACTGAGGAAAACTTTGGGTGTTGCAAGGTGGAAGTATGTTCAAAAGCTGACTACTTTAGAAAGCTGTGTTTTGAGGTGTTCGTGTTCTGGGTAAATTCAGAAAGAGGATTGAAATCAGGACATCTCTAGATTTGCTAAGTAGTGAAGGTTCCTGTCTACATACTTACAGTAGCTGAAATCATTGCTTTGGGTTAATTTCTTTCTGCCTAAGTACAACTTTTTCTGTTTACCTTTTATGTGATGTCCTGCTAAAGTACACCAGGGTAATAGTTGGCATATTGCGCATCTTGGTTTTGTTGAATGCTTGTGACAAACTTAGTTTCTTTTCTGTCCAGGGCTAGTAAAGTATGTTGAAGTCTTGGAGAAGGTCCTGTCATCTTCAGAGTTGAAAGAAATAGGCTCTTACTGTACTAGAAGAATGGCTCTGACTTCCTTAAAATGCTTTCTTATTTTATGAGAACACTCAAAGTCTGTATCAAAAGCAGTATGTGTAAGACTGTGGCGATAAGGAGAGCAGAAAATCAGATAAAGGCGTTTTACAAACCAGCAGAAATGTTTAAAGGCTGAAATGAATGCAGTGGGAGGCAAGAAAGAAGGTTCTGCCTTAAAGATACAGCATTACAGTACAAATATGTTTATGTTAGTAGTACAAATATCTTGTTAGTTGCCAGTGATCAAGAAACTTGAATCCTCAGTACACCATGGCTAATTGTTCGGCTAGTGCCATCTTTTGGTGGACAAACGCAGTGAGCATTTCACCCCAGCCTGCGGATCCCGGGGTGGTGTAATGTAAAGAAGCACCATCTAGAAGGGCTTTTAATTGTTGGGTTTTACCCTCTTTGGTTTTTTTGGTTAGAGACTTACCTGAATTGGTAAGCATATACTGTATTTCTAACATAATCTATAACTGACCTGAAGTGTCTACTGTGTCATGTAACAACAATGATTTTGTATATCCGCAGCCTAACTTTGCCCACGGTCTAGCCTCTTTGCAAATTCCGCATGGTGCGACTGTGAAACGTATGTACATCTACAACGGGAACAGTCTGCAGGATACCAAGTATGTACAGCTTGTTGTGCTGTTTTGATCATTTAGCATATACTTTTTCTTCCTCATTTATTTAGGGTTTTGTGAATGCAAAATACACACTTTTTTCTAGTACAGTTTGGGTCTTTTGTGAACTTGATAGTGTACGGAGTGCCTTTAGATACCAGCCTCTTTCAAATTTCCATAGGTGGTGTCCTCGGACATTATAATCAAATATTGATTTGATTTCTGTTGCTATAAAAACAGCTTGGCTCAGCTGTAGTAGGCTTCAATTGACCTGAAAATGAATTAAGTAAGTAAAGGGGGAAATATAGTAAATCTGGTAAGAGAAGCAGTTGGGCTATCGTTATTGAAGATCTGGATGGGAGGATTGAGTGCACCCTCAGTAAGTCTGCAGACAACACCAAGTCGGGGGGAATATTGACCTGCTGGAGGGCCAGCAGGCTCTGCAGAGGGGTCTGGGCAGGCTGGACCCATCGGCCAAGGCCAATTGTATGAGTTTCAACAAGATTCAGTGCTGGGCCCTGCATGCAATGCTACAGGCTCAGGGAAGAGCGGCTGGAAAACTGCCTGGCAGAAAAGGACCTGTGGGTGCTGGCTGACAGCTTGGCCCTACCAAGGGTCTTAAGCCTAAAAATACATTTTTAATTATTTTTTATAGCTAGAAGACTTAAGCCATATGCATAACCTATCATATATTCAATATATTTGCAGTTACCTGATTGAACTTGCTATTCTGAGGAAACTAATCTTCATGGCTAAATACTAATGGAATAGTTATCTTTTAATATGGTTAGTGTTTTCATGGTATTGTATTCTGTCGTCTTTTAAGGAGTAATCTATTGTACAACATCTGATGTTTTGCTCTTTCTAAAAACCTTGTCCCTGAGGTTCCTTACTCAAGGAAAAATTGTAAGGACTTCTGTAAATTCTTCCTTTCAGCTTATAAATACCCAGACTGTTAAGGTGGTAGTTTTTGCAGAGGCAGTTGTGTTTTGATGCCAGGAGGAGATTAACGCATCATTGGATTACTGCTCAGAAGGGAGAGAACCTTGTTTATGCAGATGTTGTCTCCCAATTAGAAATAAGTGCACTTCAGAAAAATGTTGTTTTCTGTGCCCATCTGTGACGTGGTGGGCTCTAGTAGAAGTGCTAATTGTTGCGTGGGGCTCTGGTGTGGGTGGGTGTGAGAGAGCTCAAAGCCTGACTTTTAGCTCAAGTCATTCACACAGAGGAGAAGTTCACATAAGAAGTGAATTTTACAAAGCATATACAAACTAATATACAAAGCAGCATTTAAAATTCTTACTTGGGGCTGTTACACTTTTCTCAAATATAACTAACTGAATTAAAATCAGAACTTCTCGAGTAAAGCAGCAGAGTTGTTTGTGGTGTACCTGCACAAGCTGATGGCATGTTCTAGGCAAGGAGGTGTACCTTCCCAAGAGCAGTGAGAGCATCGTGCTTTTCTGCTGCATTGGGGTGATACACCTTGTTCAAGGAGCAGGTATCTTTAAAAACTATATGACTTCCATTTTTCCCCGAGAGAAGTCTGAGATGACAGGTCCTTACAGGAGGTATGCAAAGGCTAGATACAGTTTCAGTAGTTCCTGGAGTCTTTAAAACTTGCTGTTTGTTTCATTAATAGTGAAGGTCCTGCATGTGAGTGCTGGCTTGTTCCTCTTCCCTTTTCCCCAGGCTCTCTGATCCTTGTGTTTAATATAATTTTTAATCTTCAGTCTGAATTAAATGCAGCTTTGTCAAAATGAACGTGCTCTGTTCCAGTGAACTGCTACCAGCTTGTTAATGGAAAACTTGAAGACTAAGCGGAATCCTATGCACACTCTTATGATTGGTTTCAGGGCTCCCTTGATGCCTCTCAGCTGTTTCCTCGGTAACGTGTATGCTGAGAACGTTGATGTTCTGAGAGATGGAACTGGACCCTCAGGTTTACGGCTTCGCCTACTCACTGCAGGTACTAGTGACACTGAGAACATGGAAAACATGATTGCTTTCCCTGAGGAAAAGAGGGATAAACATGTATAAATCAAGGATAGGTTATTTGTGATGACTTTACAGGTGATTTCAAAGTGTTCTATATACCTTATTTTGAACTATTGAAAACAAAACCCAGTGAAATCCCTGTCAAGGTGAATCTGCCTGCTGTTGCATTTCCCTGTCCCTGGAGAAATCGCTGAGGACTGTAGCCCTGTTCTCAGTAGCTCCACGTCCTTAGAGTCAGTCTGCAGAAACGGAATTTGTGTCCAGGCATACATATAGAGTAAAACAGATGCAGGTATATCACTGAAAAAAATCCATGAGAAATCATGAAACCTTATGTACCTGTGCATTTTTCGAGATTCCAGTGAGCTGTATGATGTTAATATATTTGTGATTAATTCTGGAAGGCTTTTAAAAATGCCTGCAGGAGACTACAGCAATGCTGCAGCCTTAGACTGCACTTTAAATTCAATTCTGTTTTCATTTGCTGTAGGAGGCAACCGTGAAAGTGACAGAGGCTGATGAGTACCTTCTCCTTGTGTGTGCTTTCAGAAATGGGAAGGGTATGCTTGCTTAGAAATGAGGGAAAGATATAATGACTGCAAAGGAGTCTTGCTCAGTCACCATAACTTGAGACATAACAATGTTAGTAAGAAAAAATACGGAGATCTTTTCAACAGTTTTCACTAGCAGGTTCAGCTTTTGACCGTTCTGATTGCTAGCTGTATGTACATTGAGGAAACACTGGGAATACATTTGCAATATGCAGAAGTTAAAAAGGAGAAAATTTAAGGTGAAGGATTAAAAAATACGAAGAAAAACGAAGCAGGTGTTTTCAAGCTACTTCGCTTCTCTCTGTAAAGAGGAGTATTAACGGAGACCTGCCTAGGACAGGGAACATACATCCTCATGTACTAGGGAAGGAGTGAGCTTTAACATCACAATAATATAAACTACTTTGAGAAATTGGACGCTTTTACGGTAGAGTGTCAAGTTTAGTTAAGTGTTTATATATATATGCAGCTTAAAGGAAATGATGTCAATGAATAAAAAAAATTGTTAAATTATATCACTAATGTTCAGACTAAAACTTGCCAAGAGGCAGTCTGGACACGTGCTGTTCTTGTCTTGCTAAAGTTTGCAGAAACTCCGTTGTAGAACACATTACACGCCTGTTCTAGCACAAGTTTTTTGCAAGCATATTAATGTGAAGAAACCCGTGCTTGAGACATCAAGGATGACTCAATCTTATTTTTCTGATTTATTTTATTCAATAACTACTACATAAATAATGCATAGTGGGAAAAGCTAAGTGTGTATTTAGAGCACATCCTGCATTTTGCAGTCACTGCTGCACACGTGTACATGCATTCTCGTAAGTGTGAGGTGCTGCGTTCCTGAAAACGCATGGGGTCACAAACTGTAAGATCGTTCAATTTCTTAACATCTGCTGACGGATGTCAGCAATTCATCTATGTAATGGCTACTCAGTAAGATCCATTTTTAACAGTGGTTGCGTAGGAACATACTTGCTATTTATTTAATAAGCTATGGAAATCTTGAGTAAAGAATGTAGGTTCTCTGACACAATTAACATGGATGAGGAATTATATTTTATGGGCTTTACTTCTCGAGCTGGAGATACATCTCTAGCTGCTGAAGTCGAATGTTTTAGGACTAGAAATAATTCCTGGCACTTCCTGCTAATAACCAGCTGATCAAATTGAAGTGGGCTAGGAAAGCATGTCCACGTGAATGGCAAGGAAGTGAAGATAGCATTGCTGAAGTTGGAGGTTAAGATGGGGATCTGTGCAATGGTCAGCACGTACATCACTTTGATAAGAAATGTTTAAACTGTTGCAAAATAAATGGTTAAACTTAGCTTGGCACTGTTCAAATACAGCTGTTTGGTTTGTGATAGAGGAATGCTAAGCTTTTTGTATTCTTTTGCTGATGTGCTCTCTGATTGGGAAGGATGAATTTTGAGTTAATTTCCATTCCTCAGGTTGTGTCCCGAGTGTTTTAGCTGATGCCAAGATGCGGGTATTGGAGCGTTGCGTGTACTTCGGTGATTCGTGCCAGGATGTGCTGAGCACCTTGGGGTCTCCACACAAAGTCTTCTACAAGTCCGAAGATAAGGTGAGGGAATTCTTTCAGGTGCAGGACTGGATGTTCAGTGCTGTCTCAGTTTAATCACAGGGCCTGCATTTTGCAAGGCCAGTGAAATTAAACTGCCAGGTAGCGCAAATTATGAGTGCTTCACTTGACATGTAATAGGCCAGGATGAACTGTTACATAATTCGGTTTTAAGAAGTTTTTTTAGGCTAAATTGATGTAAATCTGTTTAAAAGAAAATAAGGATAAAATTGCGTCTTGGTAACTGGTTTTACAATTGCTTAAAAATGGGAGCACTTTTGAGTCCAAATGAGCCTTAGCAAGTGTGTACTGCCTATTTTAAATTATAATTTATGTAAAATAACTGAATTTCATCATGTTAAGTGGTTTAAAAATAGATAAAAATAGGAACACTTTTGAATCCAAATAAGCATTAGCAAATGTGTACTGCCTGTTTTTAATTATATTTTATGTAGAATAACTCCAGCATATAGTTTGATCCTTTCCTAATATTTTTACCCAGTAGTGTATAAGTAAACCTTTTACTTCAGATACTAAAAAAAAAAAAAAAACAAAACAAAACAAAACGCTGACATGTCATTGTGCCACTGCAAGCAGGTGATGGTTCTGTCATGAAGCACAATATCTTACATATTTGAACAAGGGCTTCAGATTATTATTATGGCAGATCGTGGCAATTTGGTTTAATGTAGTGATGTTAATGGCATTCATCTTTGTCAGCGCTATTAAATACCTCTGAAAAAATGTGTTTCTTGCAGATGAAAATCCATTCGCCCTCGCCCCATAAGCAAGTCCCATCAAAGTGCAATGACTACTTCTTCAATTATTTCACACTTGGAGTGGTGAGTGGGAAGCTTCCATAAACATATCCTTGTAAAGTTCGGATGTAGTTACACGGCAGTTCTTTCAGAAGGCTAAAGGCTGTGGGAGGTGAGACTGCAAAACTCTTGATTGCTGCCTTGGGAGCCTCTGGCTGTGAAAGCGATGCTGACTTGCACTTGCAAATCCAATCAGTAATGTCTTACCATCTCTACCAGTGGATGGAGGGCTCTTTGTGCTTCTCCATTCTCTCAGGTTTTCTCCCTCTGCCACGCCTGATACATAATTATACTAGTTCTTGTTTCTGAAATCCACGCTCCTGTCCCGCGGAACCGAGATAGGTGTGTGCCATGACACCAACTGTGAAAGTTTGTTGAGCTGTGGGACGTAGTTCAGCCTTCATGTCCCTCCTTACTGCGATTTTGCTTTGGTCTACGTTACTGTAAATAATATGCAGAAAACCAAGACTTCCTTAGAAAAATTGCCAGCATTTAGCAAATGAAACTGCAGTTGTGATTGACTGCTGGAGGAAATGTGTGTTTGAGTTTACAAATAATCTCATTTTCAAATACTACTTTTCATAGTTCCATTCAGTTCCAATGAGATAGTTGCATATCTCTATATACAGGTACTGTTGTAACTATTCTCAGGTTAGCTTGGGGAAAGCCACTTTCCTCTGTCCAGATTGCTTCATGTCTGCCTGTGTTTTCTTCGGCAGGATATTCTCTTTGATGCAAACACTCACAAGGTGAAGAAATTTGTCCTGCATACAAATTATCCTGGTCATTACAACTTTAACATGTGAGTGTAAAGAACTGATCTCTTGAAGAGCATTTTAGAACATTTCAAAATGAAATGCTGGGTTCCCTTTATAGAAATCAAGTATTTTTTCACAATGGTTTCAGCCATCATTATTAGCATGGGGGTTTTTTCAATTATTTTCTTCTTACTTTGAAATGCCTTCATACTGTCAGGTATGTCTTAAAGCAGTAAATGAGGTAAGGTAGTTCTTGGTTTGGCTATAATGTGCAAACTCTCTTGCTAGAGGCAAATTTCTTATTAAGCAGGAGTGTCCATTTACTGGTAGGTAGGCTGCTGTTTTTTCCTGACATTATTTCAGTTAGTGATTAAAAAAAAATATAAATAATCTCATGCTTTTGAGGATATTTTTAATACTGTCTAAATGTAAACTCCTTAGAGGAGGAATGTGAGTTAAAGAAGTGATTGGATACCTGATTAAAACAGTGTTAGTGGCAGAGAAATCTGTAGTACTGATTCTAAGCTGAATATTTCTCCATCCACTCCGCGTAACAGCAGAGCAGTTTGTGCTGAAGGACCTCTTGTGTCCTCTAGAAAATTGTGTTAGGACATTTCCAGGCTGCTGCCTTTTCTGATGTAGAAAATAGAAATGAGAACTTTTAGCCTTGAGACTCTCATTTTTGGTTTATTATTCATGTGACTTTTCATTAAACTGGTTATGAGCCCTGAGTTTATGCTATGCAGTTATGTTGGCTTTTCTGTTTTCTAATAGCTTTACGATTTGCACTTTCTAGTTACCATCGCTGTGAATTCAAGATTCCACTAGTCATTAAGCGAGGTGAGTAGTTTATCTGTTGTCTGGCTTCAGCGGGCGTATACCACAAAACGCTCAAAGGGGAGGTATGATCGGTTTACATTTCTAATGCATCCTTCATTATCAGAGGATGCAGAAATTGAAAGTCACTGAGACGGGGGAGAATTTTGGGGGTTAGGTGTCTATTTAAGTAAAAAAGCTACTTCAGGACAAGTTAGCAGTTCTCTGATTTTACTTACGCTACCTTGTTTACTTACTTGGATCATATGAATAATTAGCTGCAACATCACTAATTTTCTCTAATGCTGCCACTCTGCTAAAACCAATTACCTTGTGCCTGGAGCCTCAAAATCTGTAAGGCAGCGTTACTCCGAGCTGGTCTGTCCAATCCACTGTTGAACTTCTTAGTGTTGTACTTACTCCTGCAAGGCTTGTTCAGGAGACAAAATACAAACGGGTTTGGCTGGGAATGAGAACAAGCATCTCGTCAAAGAACAACAAGAATATGGTGGTTCTATATGCTATAGACAAAGTATGTCTGGTGTTTACTTGCAAATCTCTACTTGAAAAAGAATATCTATTATCTGTAGTGCTCATTCTGCAAGGTACTAAGGTGTGCCCAGCTCTGTGCGTGTAAGTAATCCCAACAAAACATGAGGAACCTTGTTTAATTGAAGATTATAGTGATCAAGGTGGACATCTAACGTAAGAATTAATAGGTGTACTAAGAAAGTGTGTATCTTGATCATCTGGGGAATATTGGGTTCTGGCTAGAATTTTGGCCAGAGGTGCTTTCTTCATTCTGGTTGGCTTTCACTGAAAGCATTTTCCTGGGGAATGGACAGTCCTCCTGTGGCTGTCACAGCAGTGTGAGCGTGGAAAATGAATAATAGCCTGGAACAAACAATGTTTCTGTAAGCAAGCTTATATGAAAATTGATTTGTGCTTCAGCCAAGAGAACAAGCATCAAAGCTCTCACTTCTCAAATTCTTTTCCCTTAGGTTATTGTGCAGTACTTCAAAGGCATTAATTTCTGATTATTTTTATTCACCTCAAGTAATAGCATGAATCTCTTCTGAATGTGTCTGGGTCTTGGGTGTTTGTGTAGTGTGGTTTTTTTTTTTTTTTAACTCGCCTTTCTGGTCGCTACCTTATGTTCAGGACAAGTAAAAAAAATGTTAAAATTTATGAAGACCCCACGTTCTTCCATCTGGTGTCAGTGCCTGATGCAGCTTTATTAACTCCCTGTTGTAATTCAGCTTCAGACAATAAACTGACAGCCAGAGTTCAAGTTGCCCAGACACTGAACTCTTTCAACATAAAGAGAGCATGTTTATTTAGCAGGTGGAAAATACAGAGAATCTTTCAATCAAGTCAAAGACCATTTGCTCAGTTTGACTTGTTTAATGTCTAGGTCCATTCCCACTGCTTCAGGAAGGTGCTTTCAATATTCAAAAGTCCCCAGATCTATGTATGAAACAGTGCTTGAAACCACGAGCAAACAATTTGGTTTTAAAGACTGGAAGTGTAAATGTAGTGCTGTCTTCACCTGCGGCTTTTTTATTATTTGTGTAGACTGCAACTCCCAAGCTCTCTGCTATTTTTACTTTTGAAAGAGTGGCATTTTAGCTCATTTCAGGCCTGCCAGCTCCTGAGTCTCAAGCTGTCAGGTTTAGCCAGCTTATTTTTCAAGTGCAATGGAGTGTTTGGACTTAATGAGCAGCACATCATGTTCTTTCAATGAGTGGCTGTGCTAGGCTTGTTAACTTCGTGCAAAGAGATGTCATTTGTTTTATGCTGCCGTTCTTCTATGTAAGATTACAGCTTTAAACATATATAGCGTTAGAACTTGGAACTTGCTTTAAATAGGCAGGTTTTATTTAATCGCCTTAACTGGCATTTAATCGATGATGTTGCCAATTCTGGTTGCTATAAATGCTGGTAAATTTCTATGTGATCTGATCTAATGCTTCTATGTCTCCTGCTATCTGAACTAAACTCCCAAAATAAAGGATTATATATAGGAGACTGTTCAAGCATCAACTGTAAAGGTTTTTCTATTTTTCTTTCATAGATCGTGCTGATTCACAGATGGAAACATGTACAACATACAGCAAGGTAAGTCTGTGCAGAAATGAATGTTTTCTTTTCTTAAACCATTCTATGCTGAATTTACAATATGCTTTGAAGAAACTATAGCAGTTGTGCCACATTGTTTTAAAACAGAAAAATTGAAGGCCAAAAGTTAATGTATGTTTTGTGGTTTAAACGTTTTGTTGTGTTAAGGGTTGAAGGCATCCGTGATAGCACACTTCAAGTAAACTAAATTACTGTATTATTGCACGCTTTGCATTTTAAGATAGCTGCAGGTAGAAATTGAACAGTAAAATAAGTGAGATGGGAAAGCTGTAGCAGTGGTGGCTGAGTGTTAGCTGGAAGAGGTATTTCTAAACACAATTTTCAGAGCTTTGCTACTTAATGTAACTCGTTAAATACTATGTCTTCACAAGAGGGTCCAGTGCCCTTCCACTTTCTTTTGAAGGGTGCCAGTAATGGGACGTTTCTCAGACAGCAGCAGGCCTTCAAAAAATGTCACTGCCAGCGTGACGCCTCCTGATGACAGCAGACTCCTTGAAGACTATAGCCTTGCCACCTAAATGAAACTCCCCACTGAGCAGTTGCTGCTGCAAGTTTGAGAGCTACATTAAGTTGAAAAACTTCTCAAAAACTGTGTTCAGCAGTGTCTCTGCAGTTACCGTTCAGCCAGGGTCAGTGCTGCTCTCTTGGCTCCTGGGGTGCCAAATGAAGGCTCTCCTTGGCATATTCTGGGTCCCATACTGGGAAGAAAAAATTGGAGTCAGCAACCTGGAAGCTGCCGTTCTTTGCTTTTTGATTTGAATTACTTATACCCTTCAGTGCTTTGACTTACCTCCGTCTTGTGTGGGATACTGGCAGCTTCTTATTAAGTCTGCTTAAAGTGATGAAAACTGCTGGACGTTCCCAATCATTAAATAGTGCAGCTTTCCTCTTCTTTTCCAAACTTGTCACTTAAATCAAAGACAGACTTTTGGGAGAGGTAGCAGTGATGCTATTTTTTCCCTCTGCAAAGGTATGTAAGAGGATATTTTGTTGAAGTTTCCCACAGCTGCTTTGCTCTCTGAGGTGTCCCTGAAGTGCTACAAGACTTTCCAGCTACACTTTACCCATAAGACCCATAAAATATTTATATATTAATAATCCTAATGCAAAGCTATTTTGAGACAAAAAAAGAGAATAAACCCTGAGAGGGTTTCCTAGCCCTAGTAATGGATAGTTTCCATTACTGAGCATGGCTCCAGTCACAAAATACTTCTGTAAATACAACCTCTGTTATTTGGCAAATGAGCATGTCACAAGCAAATGTACGTGATTCTCTTCCTAGATAAAAAGAAAAAGTTTTCCTGTGCCTCATTCTAACACAAATTCTTTGATGTATTTATAGTGGGACAGTATTCAGGATCTTCTGGGGCACCCTGTAGAGAAGCCAGTGGTACTTCACAGGTAAAGATCTCTGTTTTGCTTGGCAGGGGTTGAGCTGGGAAGAGAGGATGAGTTCAGACAGAAAAGAGTTTATTGCAGTAGTTACTTTGGGGCTGTTTTGCTGTTAAAGTTTCCTTCTTTTTCACCACTAACAAGGCTAGATAGCTGCTCTCACAGGAAATAGGCTGACGTGCAGAATGAAAACATTTCCAAAATTACTTGAACTGTAAAATCCAGAGAAGAGCTAAGCAGCATATAACGCAGTCTCTCTCTATGTGTAATACAGGGTAGAATTTTTGTAGTAGTCACATACATTTCAACAGTGTGATGTCGTACAGCATGGTATAATAGAGGATAGCATTCTGTCTGAAGAATCTGCTGTTAGGAACGTTCCTGGTGGTTCTACAGTTCTTTCAGGCTGACTGAAGACAGAATAGCCTTACATTTGCAGTGTTTCTACAGGGATTGAGCTGGGGGGTGGGTTAAATAGGCACTGTCTGTTTGCAGAGTTATCCTTCTGTGACACGATATGAAAATAGGATTTATCATGGGACAAGTGTAGGTCATGGGTACTGTGAAAATACTGCAGCAATTTCAGATATACCAAAGAAGGTATTTTACCAGGTTTTTGTATGATTTTGACTACTACTTTTTTCATTTTTTCCCCTAAATCATTGTTCCCTTTGCTCCCCTTCTGTTTTATGTCAGTCAGATCATTAGAGCAGAAGCCATGTAAAGTAAAGCTGAGGTGAAACAGCAATTACATAGAGTCCTTCTATTTTTCATCTGTGTTGTAGAGAGTAGTTCAACCAGAGTTTCCTTTACTGAGCACATCTCAAATGTCTCAGACATGCAATCTGAGAAACTGACCGGTTACAAGAAAGGCCAAAAGGTAAATATTTTCTAGGGGTTTTGTTTGGCTGTAATCTAAAATCCATTGCAGTCAGCAGGAGCCTGTCGTATATATGATCCAAAAGTATATTGGAAATAATTGAAGGCAAGTGATAAGTTAATCTTGAAAAATACTGTTTAATAAAATTTGGATTATTCTATTCCAGCATCTTACAGGGTAGTTTTTTTAACATAATAAAACCAGTGGGTTAATAGACAGCAGATAGTAAGTACACATGGTAGAGACTGAGACATAAAGTAGATTGAAGAGTGAGAGAGGATCTTGCACAAAAATAATTTGTAATAAATTACATAGTGCTTCTCTCTTCCTATTGTATCTGTTTATTTTCAGGGTTTTTCCTGTTCAATTTAAGTGAAAGAGTTTTCCTGTAGAGGTCGTTAGTAACTTTCTGATTACTTTCTTCCTGAGTATTAGTAATGGCTCTGTGACATTAAGCAGAGGCATCTGCTGGCTCACTTGGGGTCTAGCAGTGGTGGTGTATAACATAAGAGTTACTTTCTTTTGATGAAAGCCATGATAAAGATGCCATAATTTCATAATTTATCTTATATTACTGAGTGGTTATTCTTCCCTAAGAAGTTCCTGATTCATGGTTTGTTTTGTGGTGTTTTTTTCCTTCCTCTTTTCTGTTCAGGTCGTCATCTCCGAACAACACTAACCCATTTGGGTCAACCTTTTGCTTTGGACTGCAACGAATGATCTTTGAGGTTAGGAGAAAAACCTTCCTATCTGTTTGAGCAAAAGAAGATGAGGAGTTTGCTATTATTGTGCCTGTTGGCTTATTTCCCATTTCAGTAACAGCCAACACTTGGGAGTGGCTATATTTGTGGAGTTTTCTGGCAGAAACAGGCGACTTTCCAATGTCTTTTTTGAAGTTGAGCATTTGCATGTTAAAGCTGGAACTTCAATTTGTCACCTAGAACTCTTACTAGCAGGAGGTGCATGCACTCAGCCCCGAGCAGTGATAGAGCACGCCGGGGTTCAGAGGTGTCAGGGCAATCTAGAGACCATTTTTAGGAACTAGCCAAGAGCTTGTTGCTTTTTCCTGCTATGGGGGTATTTTATTTTTTCAGGCAGATCAGTTCTGTAGTCACCGCTTTCACGCCTGAGTTCCTGTTTGGTGTACAGTTCTTTTAATTTCCTTTTTTCCTTAACCATCCTTTTGCAGGTGATGCAGAATAATCACATAGCTTCTGTTACTCTGTACGGCCCAACGCGGCCCAGCAGCCAGTTGAGAACATCGGACCTTCCCCAGTGAGCATCCCCTGCAAAGTCAGCTAATCTCAATGCTACAGAATTAGTACAGCGTGCCTTGATTTGCTGCCACTTATAATATGGAAAGCACGTTATGATTTTTTTTTTTTTCCAATAAGCCTTTCCACCCAGGAGTGGTGTGGAGGGGAAATTCTCTCAACCCTTCATCATGGGGCATGGAACTGTTGATGGAGGAAAGCAGCTTAGGTGCCTGTGCCGTCATTTATTCCTCTCCGTTGCCCTCATCCTATGCAGCACAGACCTGAAGAGAACTGTCCCCCCTTCTCAGCTGGCAGAAGGGGGAAACGGAAGAGGGGCACGTAATGACTGCAAGAGTTAGAAGCACAAACTTTCTGAGCCTTGGAGCATCTGGAAGCAGGTATTGATTTTAGTCTGTTTGTGTTACTGTATTGATGTGGTGGTCACATTTTAAGAAAAACGTGTGTGTGTATATATATAGATATAAACACATCGGTATTTCTGTGGCTTAGGACATTGTACCAAGTGTGACAAGGATGTATATATGTCCATGATTTCAGGCACCACATCTTTGTGTAACTTTAAACCAAGCAAGTAGCATGTGTATAATACTTGGTTGTAACATTTGCACTACATACACTTTAATTACTTGATAAATGTTTATCTTCACTGAGGAGCATCTGTGTACTGGGTGTGAGTGGGGTGTGATGGTTATTTAATGTACGCTGCGCATAAAGCTTATTTATACAGTGGATCGAATTTATCCACCTTCCTGCACTAATATTTACTTGATATGCTGAAACAATTTTTTTTTTTTTTCTGCCATGGCTGGTTTACTAATTTTTTTCATATGCAGTTTCAAAAAGAAATAAATGTAGAAGGGGTTATTTCTATGATTGAATTATGTTTTGGTGAAAAGATTTGATACAGTTTTTCATACTAGTGAAAATTTTGATGAAGAAACAGTGTTGCCTCATTTGCCTCTGTTCCAAAATCCTTTATTCCTACTCTCTTTTGTTAGAGAAAGAAAAGCTGTATATAGTCGTATCTCAGAAGGAAATTTCCTGAGCTCTGCCATCACCAAGAAAACCTTTTCTGTAACTTTTGATGTATGGTTTTAATTTATGCCAAAGGTTTAGCCAAAGACATCCTTGTTGTAGATTCACCATTTCTGTACATACATGCTAACTGCACACCCCACCCCAGCAGACAGGATATAGGCTTCTTTCTAGTTGGGAGATGCTGCTCGCGACATTTTATCCCAGGAGGATACTTTTAGGTTTCTAGTTCTCTTACCAGTCTTATTTGGGGGAAATAGGTGGTCTGTCTTTGAAATATTGAACCCTTTTTAAAAATGGACAAGAGAAATGTATAATTTTATCCCATTTTTAATATTTTGGTGTCGCAACTTGTGATACATAGATGACAATTTTGTGAGTTTTACTATGTGTGTACAGATTTTGTAAATATGACATTTTTGTAATTTTAACTCCATGTACAGTGTAATCCTGTATAGTTTATCAATGAATGAGAGATAGGAAGTCGAGTGTTAACTGAAGTTTTGGATCCTGGACCAGTAGCAGGAATAAATGTGGTGTGTGTGCGTGTGCGCGTGAGACGTTCTTTGCCATTTAGTCTTCCTGTATACTGTGATACTCTAAACTGTTTTGCTAAAACAAACAAAAAAGCCCTATGGAGAATCTAATGGATAAGGAAAAAGTTACTGTTTACCTTTATCCCTAGGTGTCACTCCTGTTGAATCCCTGTTCAATCTGTGCTGTCTCCTGTGATCATTGCTTGCTAAGAAAATTCTATGCCTCAACCTTCCTTTTGTTTCCTCTCTAATTTTAATTTCATTTTACATAGCCCTTCTGTAAATTAAATGGAATAATAATGAGCATGTACACTGAAAGAAAAATAAAGAGAGACTCTCAGTTACTGTTTTTGTGTTAAATACAGTTGCTGGGTGTGTTTGTAATAAAATCATGGATGTTCTTGCTTTTTTTTTCTTATCAATTAGTTCTTTTTATTTTACTGTCTTTCAGATGTTTTATTTGAAGGACCTGACTAGTGTTCCTCCTTTACAGCCGATACAGGGTGTTCTCCAAAGAAACAGTATGAAAACATAATGTAACTTTGCAATCTGTTTCCTAGTAGATTTGTGAAAGCGTCTTAAAAATTTTTGCCCTGAAGTGGAGGAGGAGTCTTTGTAGTAAATAACACCGTGGCTTCTGTATTGTGTTCAAAAATGCAGCAGTTACGCTAATGTCAGCCTTTGGGCATTGTGAAAATTGATCAAGCGTCAAAGAGTTTGAATATCACAACAGAATGGAAGAAATGTCTGCAGTGAAACGAGCAAATGTGAATTCTCATACTGCTTGCTCGTGCCCTCGGCTACCTTGACAGAAAATCATTGGAAGTCTGCTTACCCTGAAGTAGCTTAGAGGTTAATTAATGAAGGACATAAGGAACGGGACTCCTGTTCCCATTCACATTTCTCCCGCACTGGCTGCATCATGCAGGGTAGGGCACTCAGCTCTCCCTCCTCTAGCGGCCTTCCGTTTTGGATTATAAAATTACCTTTCTCTTGGAGGATTTTATGATCTCTGACTTGGAATGATGTGCGCGCTTATGTTCGTTACTAAAATATGACAGCAATCTTGCTAATTTCAATTAATTAATCCTTTTCTAATAAAAGCTCCAGATGAGCTGCAGGAGGAGATAAATTCTTGATGGGACGATTTGAGTAATAGCTATGCAGATGCTGCCAATATCCTGCTCTCGAGCATATTCAGTTCAAATTCTTCAGATGTGTGAAGTCAGGACCGCTGCTGTAGCACGCGCCTTGAGACGCAGAGCAGGATGTCAGCAGCTAACCAAAGGTACTTAATAACTTCAGTGACTCCTGTCTTCGCTTGCAGTGCTCTGGTGAGTCAAAGCAACTAAAACAGTGTAGATAATGAAATGTGCTCCCTTGACAGCCTAGGTGCTGCTGTAGGTCTTGAAAAGTTCCTCTAACAGACAAAAAATAAAGGCAACTTTGCATCTTGGCTGCTACTGATGGGCTGAGTGCAAAGCATTTGACTTCTGGGAGAGGCAGAGCTCCAGAAGGGCTCAGGGAGATAATGTGGAGCAGTTCTTCTGGGTTTCCTCAGCTTTCCTTTGTGATTGCAGCTGTTCATAGCTCACTCTGCTGAGATGTTTTGTTTGCTGCTGTTTGCGCTAAGCCAAGCTGTTCCTGTGCTGATGCATTAGGGGAGCTGGTGTGGAGCTTTAAGGACTTGCTGGCTTGAAAAATTTAGGACGCTGGATGCGGGGATGGGAACGACGGCAGTTCTGAATTGCCCGGATGCAGAGAGGAAGGAACAGGGAACAGAGGAGCAATGGGGGAAAAGGTGAGGCTGGCAGGGTGGTGGGAAGGAGGGGCTGGACCAAGGCTGTTTGTCCAGGCCGAGAGCAGCTCCTGACGGAGGGATGCTGTGTGCCAGCTGGAGCTCTGCCGGGCCAGCTGGGCAGTGTGCATCCCTTCCCAAAGGAACCAGATGTTTGGGCTGTGTCAGGTCCCACCTCAGCAGGTGCCCTTGTTAGGATGACTATGGTTTGATATGGATCCTGTGTGTTGGCAGCATGTGCATTGGTCCATCATTTTGGTTTCGTATGATGAAACTGTTTGGTATAACATTACATATAATTGCATATTTAATAAAACACATTGTGCATATGATCCCATTTTAGTGTGTGCCTTTTTCCTTTGTATAAAAGTTAAAGATTTTGAGTGTCTGTCTGCTCGAGTATTATGGTGTTTTCCACAGTACTTCATCTGTTTGCACTTAATAAATCTGATTGTTGTGTGCTTCTTTCTGGAGGCGAAGCTGACATTTCTTCCTGTACTCTTTAGGCTTGCAGGCAGTCCCTGGGCTCCTGTGAATATTGCAGGCAGTACTGTATAGATGAGTGCGGCTGTGTAATATTAGAACCCTCTGTTCCCCAAAATGCAGTTCCTGTCAAGAAAACACAACTTTCTGTTGCCAGGAATCCATCACACTTCTAATTCTAAACAGATTTGATTTTTTTTTTTTCTGAAATAGTAATTGGGTGGTGTGTGAGAACTGATTCATGCGCTCATGATCATATTCCAGAACTCCCATCAAACCTGTTTAAAACAAATCTTTCCTATGGCTCACCATTACAGTGAGATGGTGATTCATCATGGTTATCAGGGGCTGGCTGGAGGTTAGATCCCAGCTGGCGTTTCGCATTAACTTTCTAGGTGGTGTTAGTTGCTTAACGACTCTGCTAAGCTGAACTTCTGTTAGGTTTTGTGTTTGATGGCTCCAAATGTGTATGACTACATCTGCATGTGTGAAGCTGTGTGTCTCTTACTTTGAAAGAAACAGTATGTCCAAGCTGTAGCTGTTTGCTTGCTTCAGAGTATTTGGACAAAGGACTGAGATGTCTGATATGGCAGGATTTCACGTGGGCTGGTTGTGGTTCATAGGGCTTTGAGTTCAGAGTAATTCTTAGGGTCATGATGCAAACAGCATTATTTTATGCTGGCTTTGCAGATACAATTGTTCCGTGTCAACTTTTGCCCCATAAACACTTTTTTTTTTTTTGAAATTGTACTTCCTTTATCTTGGTTAAGAGCACAAAGCACTCTTTTTCTGGCCGAGCCTGTCAGATGTAACCT
This sequence comes from Falco biarmicus, assembly GCF_023638135.1. NCBI lineage: Eukaryota > Metazoa > Chordata > Aves > Falconiformes > Falconidae > Falco > Falco biarmicus. Next base: position 21,260,991 of record NC_079302.1, on the reverse strand, counting down.
CACGCAGCACATGTAGCCAAATAAATATATCATGTGTGCAGGGGGAGTTACAATACAAATTCGTTCTGGTTGGTTCTTTTCACGTCAGGTATGGCCCAGGATGTTTCAGAGATAAGGTAAGGTTGAAGCGTAACAGGGGGAAATTAAAAGTGGAGCTTCCTGAGGATGTAACTCTTAAGTGTTAAAATAGGATCAGCAGTTAATAAAGAAGGGGGCTTTGTTCAAGGCCAGGGAATAACCATTTCACTGAGTGAAAACTGCACCTACGAGGGGATTTGCTTCTGCAGGGAACGTATGTGCCACTTGGAGAGCCCAGGTGGAACTCAAACAGCATATTCTCTAACCTATGTGTGTGACTAATAGTCATTGTTTAAACGTTTTATCTGCCAAACCTTATATCCAAGGCTTTTGTTTTATTTTTGGGCACGTGTATTTTTCCAGCAGGCAAAAACATTCATTTTCATGATCTGGAAACGCACTGCTTGGAGCAGCAGGAAAGGTAAGCTGGAGTCGGCAGGCAGGGCCATCTACCGTGGTGTAAGAAAGATAAATTTTTTTTTTTTTGTGTAATGATTTAATGTGACCCTTTTAAAGAGGAATGAATTAGGGTATGAAAAAGAAGTGTTCCTAGTGTGGTCACTTCGAAGTACTGCATATTGCAATTTTGGAAAGCTGGTTTGAAGTGCCTTAATGTTTCACACCTACACTACATACTCCGCTTCATGCGTACGTTTCGTTCCAGTATTAATATCCTTCGAAGAGACTTTTAGTTTAAATACCAATCACAAAAAAAATCCCCGGGCGTGATGATGCAATGTGCAGTCTAATCAACCAAGTAATCAAAACAGCTTGAATCACTGTCCCCGCTTTTCACCTCCGCTGCTCCCTCACAGGAGAACTGAAGCCCTGAAATCCCGAGTTTACCGTGCTCCTCGCTGGGTAGCCCTGTTGCATCCCCGAGCGTGGAGGCTACTAAGATTATTTCACCCTTTTCTTCTGTTTCTATGCCCAGAGAGAGGATTTGTCTTAATATCATGCCTTTATTCTCACCCAGCTCAGTCAGCCCCCCCGGAGACAAAGCAGTCCCCACGGACCTGTGTGATTTTATGTTATTCCCTGGGCTCAGCACTGGTCTTGTCAGTGGGCAGACTGGGGAGGGGAGGGAGAGACCAGTGAGCTGGGTTTGGGTGAACTGGGGAGAGGGCGTTTGGCTGGTCAAGACTGGTGGGGGAACTGTTTGCTCTGAAGGGGCTTGGATGAACTCTCATTGCTCAGTATGGTTTCCTTACTGGCCATAAGCCTAAAGAATCATGAAAAGTTGGGTTTAAACTGGTCTTGACAAGCATCAGTCGCGTTAGTAGCATCGTTAAGGAAACGTGGGCTCATTTTCAGGGCTGCTGGGACCTACAGCTCCAGCTGAAGGGTACAGCTTGGGGGCTCAGCACTTCTTCAAACTGGGCTTGGGGTGGGGGGGGGGCAGGCACTTGCACCCCGCCAGCCTGGTGGTCTGTCAGCGCTCTCCGGGGGAAATGTTCTCAGTGCTGATATTTAGTGAGGAGTCTCAGAGCCATTTGATTTTTTTTTTTTGTACTGTTTGATTTTTGCAGTTGGGATTTGCTTCCGAGAACCTGCGGTAGGAAGGTGAATAATTAAACTGCAGGCGGGAAGCACGGTATTTGAATACTCGGCTGCTTCAGAGCCATCTCTGCCTTTCTTTTTTGTGGTGTCTAAGTCAGCAGTGGCCTGACTGAATGATGGATCTTGGCATTCGCTACCAGTTTTATGTGTTCAGAGATGCGTTTGGAGGTGCTGAATGTGAGCTTCAAGCCAGCTCTGCTCATTACAGTGACCAAATGTGGCTACTTACGTACAGTAGGAACAAAATCCGACTGTGTGTGGATCCCTGAGTTTCAATAAACCCTACTGTACTGTATTAGCTTCAGATGTTTGTCTGTCTCAAGGAAGCCTGCTTGCTTTCCTTGCTACTGGTGAAACCCACTTAGGGTGTTTTTATGTTTTCTTTTCTCATCATGGGTTAGTCATGAAAAAAGTTGCCAGCAAGGCTTTGTAGCAAAACTCCAACTGGTGCGTTGAATTGGCCAGTTAATAAAGGCCGCTCAGAATGTCATTCTGGAATGGATAGTTTTGGTTTTCTGAGCTGCACAAAAAGGCCTGTAGAGGGTTCTTCCTGCCAGTTCTCATACGCACCTCGGGGTTTAGCATTTTCCTGAAAAGACCCCCATCTTTCAGGAAACATTCTCCAGCTTGGGTGCAGTTAAAGGCTTTTTGCCTGCTGTAGCAGCAAGTAGAACTTAATAAACCGCAGGGAGTACAGCGCTGCCCTCCAGCATGTCCCCAGTGCGTTACGCTCACGTATGGGGTCTGTGAACTTCCAGCTCAACTGCAGAAGCAAATGTAAACTTTTAAAACCAGGTCAAATGCGCTGTGCAGCAGAGGCTGGAGAACTAAAGCAAATGTGTCATTAATAGATACTACGTTTAGTATTCATCAGATAAAAGAAATCGGAATCATTTAGGCTGGAAAAGATCTTTAAGATCACCAAGTCCAACTGTTAACCCAGCGCTGCCAAGCCCACCACTAAACCATGTCCCTGAGCATCTACACATCTTTTAAATACCTCCAGGGATGGTGACTCAGCTGCTTCCCTGGGCAGCCTGTGCCAGTGCTTGACAACCCTTTCAGTGAGGAAATTTTTCCTATTATCCAATCTAAATCTCCCCTGGTGCAACTTAAGGCTGTTTCTTCTCATCACTTGTTACCTGGGACACGAGACCGACACCCACCTCGCTACAACCTCCTTCAAGGTAGCTGTAGGGAGCGGTAAGTGCGCTATTCCATAGACTTAAGACAACAGAGTGATGTGTTTGCTCTAGTTCTGTTTCTGCCAGCTATTGGGGTATGTGCTGGCCCAGGTGGGTGTTTGAACAACTTTGATCTGGGACAAAATGCACTCATTAATGCCACATTGTGGGTAGATTGCAGAACTGAAGACATCCTAGAGGGAGAAGCCAATCTGTGTGTCCCCAAGCTTAAAAGCAAGATCTTGGTAAGGACTGCTGCGCCTGTCTGCCTGCCTTGTGGGACATCATAGGGTAAGTCGCGTTTATTTTTCTGTCGTTACCATTAAATTAAGTCTGACATAAGGAAAGATTCAGCGCAAGTTATCCCAAATAACAAAAATGTATTGTTTATGTTGCTGTCTCCATGAAAAATACCTTTGGTGTTAGTCTTACAACGCGTGTGCAGGTGAACTTGACAGACTCACTCTGACAACTGGAGGCATGTCTGCATGCTGGCTTTTAATTATGGTATAAATAATTTCCCAAACTGTAAACTAATCACACATAATACATTTCTGTACAAGCTCATAAATACATGTCACACGTGTTAGCAGACGGGGACGTGGCTGGCTGGCTTCCACCAGCGAGGCTCTGGCTTATTTCCACACCCAACAGAGCTCCTTGGAAAGCCCACGTGAGCATTTTGTATGTCAGGATTGCGTTGCTGAAAATATCCCAGATCAACATGTGGTCCCTTGATTTCTCCATATATATATGGAAATAAAATAGAAATTTCTTTATATATATATATGGAAATAAAATAGAAATTTCTTTATATATATATATGGAAATAAAATAGAAATTTCTTTATATATATATATGGAAATAAAACAGAAATTTTTTGATTTCTAGCTGACCTTTCCTGGGAAATACATTATCGTAAGGCATAAACCCTTACGATGAAGATAACATGTAAGACTGGTATTAACAGCCCACCAACAGCTATTACCAGCTTGCTTTCCTCTGTGTTGTGCATAGTTAACATGAGTACCAAGCCTGGTCTGCTGCTGGGTAGCAGGAGGGTTATACCCAGCTATGAAATGCAGATGCTCCGCAGGCTCTGTTCAAGGCAAAGCAGTTTCCTGGACTTTTATGACTGATTGTAGTTCCTTTTTGGAGCTGTATGTGCCCTCCTGAAGAGGGATGGCATTGAGGGTTCTCTGATGGAGAGGAGTTCTGTTGAGGGGGAAAAAATTGCAAAAGAAGTATCAGGTGAACTCAGGCTCTTTGCCCTGTGGATTTCATAGCTTTTTAACCCTGATTTAGAGGAATTTACTCCCTCTTTGATGTCCAAGAAAAGGATGTTCTTTTAAGGTAATCTGCTGGAAAAAAACAAAAGCTTTGAAGTATTGACTATTCTTTGAAAAACTAAGCAATCCAGTGTTCTTGTCTGTTGCTTAAAATACTCTTGAAGCTACAGGCTGACTGAAACTTGGAAAGCCCAGCAGAAAGATGGCTGTGTGGTTTTGCTTTCTTGCAATAAATGTAGAACGGCTTTTACTCTGAAGCCCTTTCTGTCTGAAGACTACTTTCTGCCTTCACATGACACCTGCAGCAATGTGAAGAGTCTTGGGTGCTCTTTGCAGCTGACTGTACGCCAGGCAAGAGCACTGAGGCCTACAGAAACCAGCCCAGGCCATTGACAAGTTTTCCTTTGGTTTTAAAGAAGCTCCCAAATGTGATGCAAGTAGCAGCTCCGTGTGCTTTTATCCTCACAAGTGAAGGCCAAAGGATGTCTCCAGCTGTGAACCTTCTGAAGATCTGGATTAGACTGTGAGAGAGATCAGATACCGTTGGATGATGTTGAGTCTTCGCTGAGTGCATGTCACCATAGTATAGAGAGCCTGAGTTCGTGGAAGTGCCAAAACCTGGTCCCCTGAGTCCCGAGTGTGTCAATGAAGCAGATACTTGAACTGAGGAGTTGCTACGAATAATGAAAAATCAAACCTCAGAGGGATCAACTCAAAGTCCTTCTTGTCCTTTCTTTAAAGGCCCTTTGGAAGTCTGCCCCTTCCCAGTAATCTACTCGCGTGTCTTGCTTAACCAGCCACGCCAGCCTCAGCATCCAGTTTTCTTGTAGCCCACCCTATCTGTAACGTGTAGGACCCCATGTAGTCGTTCTTCTTTTCTTATGAGGCTTACAGAAAGCCCACCAGGCAGCAGTGATTTGATTTGAGCGTATACTAAGGTGACTTGATTTCTTTTTATACTCTAGTTCCTGTGTAGTTTGGTCATGTCTCAATGAGTCTGAGTCAAGGTAATAAGTTGACAGCAATCCCTGTGCTCCATGGTGTTATCTCTTACCCTCTGTCTTCTTTCATTTCTCACATTTCCAACAATGCTGAAAAATCTCCAAGGACTGCATTTTGCAATGTGCTTTTAGACACTGGCCCACTAAGCACTACTAGAATTCTAATAAATAGTAATAAATTAAAGATACTGTTACGATTATTTGGACTCATTAATGGAGAAGGACCTGCACAGGGGGTGTGTGCAAATGTGGAATTGTGGCAAATTCCTGCAACAGTTTGTCATCTTTTCTTAACATTGTAAATAAGATGTGCTAAAATACTTCTAAAGTCTGGTTGGTTGGTTGCAACCATTCCAGGTTCCCTTTCTCAGCTGGTTGCTCTGCGTATCTGCGTCTGTCTGCCTGCGTTACCCGAGGGGTGATGCCTGTGTGGTTGGTTGAGCTTTCTTTTTCCATTGGAAAGGCTTCTTCACTTGCTTTTTCTGAGTACAGGAAAGATGTGGGCTGTGGAGCAGGTTCCACATTAGCCAGATCTCGGCAACTTTCAGACTGTGAACTACCATGAGATCTTTGTAAAAACAGGGGTCAAATGTCTGTAGGTGTGGGGCAGCAGAAGGCTTGACAATGCCAAAGGTCTTGAATCCTTCGTGCAGAACGGGTTTGAGGTTGATTCTCTGTAAGCACATGCCCAAAAAGACGTCATCGATGGGGAAGAGTTCTACCTCTCTGCAAGCCCTAGAGAGCTTCCTCATGGTACGGCTGGACAGCAAAAACCCCCCTCCCCCTGCGTAGGCTGGGTAGATGCTCAGCCCGTACATGGTCTCTGGGATATAGTATTTGCTTTTTCGGACACGGATAGGGCGAGCGTTGTAGATGATGTCCCCAACAAAGAGGTCCTCAGTGGGGTCATGTCTCTCAAGGAAGTCAACAATGTTCTCGACGTTGACAAAAACATCGGCGTCACCTTTAAAAATAAATTTCACATTGTGGCAGAATTCAGCTGCCCAGTTCAGGAAGTGGATCTCCTTCAGGGTCAGGTTGAAGAAAGTGTCCACGAAATCCCAGAGTAAAATGTCCCGGTATGCCTGACTCTCCTGGTGGACCAGGGTCTCCCATGTCGCCAGCACTGTCCTGTTCTTTGGTGTTCCCAGGAGGAACACTCGCTGGATCTGCTCCCCATTCACCAAACCCTCCCTGCCCCAAGTCTTCCGGACAATCTCACGTCTGTCAAAGTCTTCAACTACTGATTTGATCGCGATGAGCAGAAAGGGACCTCCAGGTATTTTCCTGCATTTCTTGGGCTGGTTAATGAGGATATTGAAGTTCCTGTTGTCCTTGTTTAGAAGGTAACGCTTGAAGTTGAAGGCAGAATCAGTCAACGGGGGTGCAGTTGTAGTCTGGACCTTCTTGTTGGCCACTTCTGTTCGTCTAATGGTAGGAGTTACTGGGGGTCTGGGTGCCGTTGCCTCTGCTGGCATCAGTCTCCAAGATGCTCTGGCGTCAGAGAATATTTTTGACGTTCCTGAAGGCTTCTTCTGTGTTGGTTCCTTGTTTCCTACTGGGACTAAATGTTCCAGCTGGGAGTAGAGTAAAGAGCAAAGCGCTACCAGCAGGAGGAGGGTACAGATCGCATCCCCTTTGAGACGAACTCTCATTGTCTCTGTGGTGTTTCTGGCACTGTTAAAAGCTGTGTTTGAGCTGCCTGGCACCAATGTCCATCTGTAAATAAACGTACAGCGCGTCAGCAATGAGGATTCAGCAGCTTTGAAGCATGCAGACAAGACTACCTGAAACGCCGTGTAAAAAACTAGCAGCAAAGTGCGTTTTACTCGTAGAAACACCGAGACACGTGAAGGAACTTGCTAAAAGGCACAGGGGCTGCAAACCTAATGCTGATCCTAGGGCTCTGGCTCTGTCACTTGGTTAGTTAAGTCACCAAGCAGGCATCCATCCTTCTGAAAACCACTGCTGAAGCGCCCCGTGAAATCAGCCCTGCCTCCCGCGTCCTGCTCTGCCAAACACATTTTGCCATTGCAGAGATCTCACTGCTTTGGGAAAAACAAGGTGGGAAATGACGAACAATGCCGTTCTTCCAGAAATAATGAGATATTTTTTTTCCTTTTTTTTTCTTTTTCTTAGTAACTGTTTCTTGCTGGTTTTACTCTTTTTTAATCAAAACAGCAAGGTGCAGAGCTGGCTGCTGGAGGGCAGACTTCTCGGCATCAGAGTGGCACTGGCGTTTCCCCGCATGCAGTGCCAGCTCTCACAAACGAACCACTATCTGTGCCTTCAGAATGAATACATCGGGCATATTCTCGAATGCACATAGGGCCTTTTTGCTGCCAATAATCTTTATAAAATATTAAACCATTATAAATAACTTCCATTAATGAGGTTGGAAAGGGCCACGGGTGTTTTGCTTCTGCCAAATCACCCTGACCGGTAAGCAAGAGGTGGGCAAATAAATCCCGATATGCAGAAGCAAGGTAGTGCCTGGCGCTGGGAACATTTTACCCGCATGTGAAAGATGAAGCTGCCTTTTGAAACAGCAGATTTGATTCCTCACTTACACTTTTCCTGGAGATCTTCTGTCTCATTCAATCAGTTCTTCAACTGCAAGCAAACAAACAAACAAAAAAGAGTAGTAAGAAGGCAGAAAGTGGCACGTCATCGTGGTTCAGGGAAAGAGCTGGTCAAGTGTCTGTAGCTGCAGCGAAGGTAGGTCCTGGCTGCCGCTGTACGTGCAGTGATGCCAAAACGGCACAGAGTAACTGCTCAGAGATTAATTTTGTCTTTAAGCAGCAAAGGTATATATTTTGCAACTGCTGGGGAGCTAGCTGGTTCGCACCGGACAAACTAGCTCCGAAGTTCTCAGGGAAAAGTTGGGTATTATACAGTTTTCATGAGAGGTTACAACATCTTTACAAACATACTCATTTGATTTTGACATCTAACCATTCTATTCGTAATAGGTGGGATCTAGGTGGAGTAAACCTTTCAACTTTTTGTTCAACGATTTCCTGGCTCACAGGTCTCCTTATCTCCTTCAGGTGCCCACTGAATTTTTTCTAATTATTCAGAGTACGTTCCTTTACTTTAACATCGTCAGTGGAACATTTTCCAATTATTCAGAGTACATTCCTGTCTCAACATAACCAGAGCATTGTACCAAACTCATCCTGACTAATCTTTTTACGACCTTGCTCTGTGTCAGCAGCGCTGCTGTTCCCCGCAGCAGCATGCAGCCGAGTGGCACCGAGGGGACCCACCAGTGCTCCTGGAGAAGGCAGGTGGCAGTCATAATCCCTACAGTCCTTAGCAAGGAGCGGGCTTCTAAAAGTTCAACTCCACCCAAAAATTTGCCCACAAGTGCACAGAAGTATATTACACATCCGATGTTTTTTTTCGCTGATGATGTTTTACGGTCGTAGCCAATTTACAGCTCTAGCTTGCCTGTGCCGCGTGAGCAGAAGCGCCCTTAGAAGGTACTACAGCTGTCTGTCTGTCTGTCTGTCTGTCTTGGGTGAACTGAGACTATATCCAAAAGCTGCCTGGCTGTGCCCCAGCCGCCTTCTTACCAAGCACCTCGCTGCCCCATCAGATCCATCAAATGTTTGAATCCGTAAGTGGCTGCCGCCTGGAGGCTGAACATCCATCCGTGCGCTCCACAGGTGAACAGTGCTGAAAAAAGTGAACTGCAGGAATAAATTGTGTAGGAAGCTGCAAGTCCTGGCTCCTCCATCCTTTGTAAGTGTTTTTACCTTTCTTTAGTAAGGAGTTGTTTGGGTTTTTTGTTTGGTTTTTTTTTTTTTGCGGTACCTTTCATTTCTCTCCTAGGCTAGGCAGATGTTTTAACTTGCGTAGCTTTGATATTAATAGCAAGGTTGTAGAGTTTTCTCTGATATCTCATAAATTGTTGTTAAAATGCTTATAATCATCAGAAGCTGAGTTTTGTTTATGTTCTTTCTGCCCCATGACTTGGCTCATAACTGTTCTCAGCCTCCTGAAACAGTTCCTTCTAACGCATATAGGGTGTTAGTTTGAGTTTTTTGTCTGTCGTGTCCCAATTACCCTTGCCACGTCCTGATTGCCATGCTCTGCAGCAACCTGCTGTGTTTCAATTTTGTGCTAAATCATCCTTTATCTGTCAAGACGTGCTTCCCAGCAGGCTTTTGCTCATGTTGCCTCCAGTATTTTTGCAGAAGTTCCAGGGTTATGAAGGGATGGTCCTGCTACACCCAGGACATGCCACTGAACTGGATCCACTACAGAGAAATTGTCTGTCCCTCTTCTGCCCATCACGACCAAGAATTTTTGCTGGGTGCTATTGAGATACCTAAAATAGGGACCTTGTCTCAAAAAGCTCATAAGAACTAAAACGGAGGCATTTTTTCTCCTTCTGTTGTGACAGAATTAGCTTTATTGAGTGGCTATGTAGGTCTGTGCACGCAGCCTCCAAAGTGAGTGGGAGATGTGCAGCCCCTGGTGGAACAGATCCTGACAGCGTTGGGATGTTTGTTCTTTGTAAAGTCTCATCTCTTTCCCCGCTGTAATAACAATCTTTTTTTTCTTTTTCTATGCAAAAGTTTGATCTTATTTCAGCTGCCAGGCTCCAGATGGTAATTAAGGAGCTGGATGAAAGTCCTGGCTCTTTCCTGTGTTTAATTTTATCAGAGAGGGTTTGGAATAAAATGTGTGTGTCATGGAACTCGTAATTTCCATGGCTCACAGATTTATCCTGCCAGCATCTCAGAATCTGGCAATAAGTGCCCTTAGAAAAGCCAAGAAAAACCCTGAATTGATACAAGCCTGGGCTGATAGCCCAGATTTTCTTCTGTGTTTTCATTTATTGAAAGAAAGAATCTGAAATAGCGATTTCCATGCTGAAATAAAACAGTTCAGTGCTGAATATAGACATCTCATTTTCAAAAGAAGCTGCCAGTCCTTGAAGTGATTCCTTGATCAAATTATGTGGATTTTCCAGTCTTTGTTAGATATTTCCTTAATTTGAAGGAAATGCCCTCGGTTATTGTAAGGTGTGAGCTCTATCTATGGATGTCAGTGTGGGAAAAGCTGTCCTGTTCTTGAATTCAGAGGGATTGATGATTCTGGCAGACACTCCACTGTGTCCTAAAGCCAAAAAGATTATTCATCCACCTTGACACCAGGGGAAAAAAAATAAAATTACAGGGCTATGAAAGTGAGCAGAAAATACTGGATGCCAAACAAAAGAGATGTGCGCACCCCAGAGCATTTGTCAGCACAGCATCTCGCTGCGTGTCCACATACAAGGCGGACATGCCTCCACGTCATACATCGCTGTGGTGGATCTCCATCCAGCTTGTGGAACGGAGCTGGGGTTATAAAACTGCTGCATCACTCTCTGCCTTGGGGAATGCCGGCTTAATTGCCAGGGCTGCCTCCCATGTCCTCCAAGCCTGGAAAAAAAGGCAGTTGTCCTTCGTGTTGGCTGCCCAGGGATGGCTACAGTAAGGATCTTGTGTCCAGCTGAAGCAGGTTTGAATGGGCCAGTGCAGTTTGCCCCAGCAGTGGGAGAAGGGGGTCCTGGGGCAGGGCGGGGGTGTCGCGTGCTGGGCTGCAGGCACCAGCGATGTCTGAGGGCTGAGCTGGGCTGTAGGAAGAGGCTGAAAGGTCCCACAGCCGTGAGGTGGCAGCGAGGGGAAGCCCCTATGTAAGGAGCGTGCTGGAAGGACCGAGGGGACCACAGCCTGCGTGGCCAGAGAGGCAACAAAGTGCTTGAGAACTGGAAGTGGCTGGAGCTCGGCACCCTGGTGAGCTTCCAGGCAGGGAATCTGACCTGTGCTGTTGCACGCTCGGGCAGAGGGCCCTCACCTCGGCCTGGTTTTCATTTGTTTGAGAAGAAGATTCTGAAATGCAGCCAAGAAGTGCTGCAAGAAAAGCTGTTAAATGATGACTTAAAAAACCCCAGTTGCTAGTCCTTCATTCCCAGCTGAATGACGTGAAGCCTTGAGCTTCCTCCTTGTGCAGCGGTCATCACGTCTCCATCGCTTGGCACTTCTGCTCACATGGGCCCAGCTGGGAAAAAGCCTCTGGATCCTGGCCCCGAATTCAGTCAAGAAGCCTTGGTGATTCTGGCGTGTTGCTTTGTGCCTTGAAGGGTGGTTATTCATCCCAGCCAGCCTCGGAAAAAGCGGCTGAGATAGCGAGGCAAGCTGAAAACGTGGTATATTGAGCAAAAGGGTACAAAATACAGCAACCAGCTGTGCTGCACGCTCATCCCAGCCCAGCCTGCAGAAGCATCCCTCCCCGCCAAACACGGCTGTGGGTTGTCTCTGGAGAAACCTGCTGCGCACGAAGCTCTTCCAGCCCCCGGAGCTGCCGCTGGTAGGTTCAGGTTGGGCAATGGAGTGGCCACATACGGTGTAGCTGTGCAATATGGTTGTGGTTGCTGATGGAGGTGTCTTTTATCTGTTTCTCTGTAAAATAAGCTAAAGCAAGTGTTGGGGATCCAGTACTGATGGGTTCAATGAGTTTTTTGCAGTCCTGAGGGGCACTTGGAAAGTTCTGGGTGTTGGGGTGCTTGGAGTCAATGCTTGAAGTTTGGGGTATTTGTTTTCATTTCATGTTGGTCGAACACATTTCACGACAAAGCTGAGTTGTAGCATTCAGTGCTGGAAGCTGAGACCCAGTCTCTGGCCTGCAGCGGGGAGGTCTGCACCCATGTCCCTCTCCCACCTTGTTCCTAACTCTTTTTCCACCCTGATTCACTCAGCCAGAGCAAATCAAGCTCCCAGGCCCCTCCTCACCTTGTGCTGCTGTTCCTTTGCCTCCTCCTCCTGATGCCATTCAAGAACCCACCAGCAACAAGAACAAGGCGGCACCCTGTGCCTGCCCCGCAGCCGGACTGTGGGCAATAGGTGGGCGCAGGTTAGCGGTGCCCCACCAGAGCAGGGTGCTGGCAGCGAGTGCTCAGCACCGCCTGGAGCTCTGCCGACGACATCTGCCTTCCGACCTTGGCTTGGTCCCTGCCCCCGAGGGCCAGCAGAGCGTTTGACTTCTGTGTCCGCACCAGTTTAATTTAAAAACGTTGCCAAAGATGCGGCCGCACGCAGTGCACTGGTTTGCAAGGGGATCGCTTGTTTTGCACCCTCAAGCCGCGTCGTGCTGCCATCCTTCTCTTGCCTTGTGCAGGAGCCCAAAGCAGAGCGCTAAGGGAAAGGCTTCACGCTCTCGGGTGCGTTATCTTGGCGTGGGTCTTGTGCAGGCAAAACCTTGTCTTCATTTGGCATCGCGTGGGTGTCTGGACTCTTTGGGGTAGCCACAGGGAAATGCGTCAGCTTCCAGCACCAGGTTTGTTCTGCCCCACATACAGAAACATGCATGAAACAACTTGCGTTTAACAGTTTGAGCAGATGTTGGCGGGTTTGAAGGGGAAAAATAGTTCTGTGTGGTGGAGCAGGGGAAGAAGCCCTTTTCCTTTTCTATGTTTGGGTGTCACGTAAGGAGTTTTATTCCTGCGTGGTTTCTTTTTTGGTTTTATTTGTTTCTGAGGGTTTTTTTCTGGTCTCTTCCACCTCCAGGCAAAGTCAATAACCTCATCAAAGTTGATGCCTCAGGTGGCTTTGGTGCCCGCCAGCTCCTCTCTGCATTACAGCGTGTTTGTGAAGTGGTATCATCTGGAGCTGTGGGTTTACAAATTGATGCTGAATGATTTGATCTTCTTGACTAGAGGACAGGGCAGGCTGAAATATCAAGATACACCCTTCGGCACATTGGCTAGTGCAAAGCCCTAGAAAAATGAAGTAATCAAGACAATTGCTAAGCAGCCTTGCCAGAAAGAAGAGCCCATCTCATTCAGCTGCTTAGAAGTTTTGAGTTCTATAAACAAACTGAGAATAGGCATTAGGATTTAATTAGCTGAAAGTCTTAAGAGAGCTTTTCCAGGAGTTGGGATTTTGAGGCAGAACCAAACGAGCACCGTGCAGAGGGGCAGAGGCTCGCAGTGCTCAGCTGCGCATCACAGTGCTGCTCGGGCGCCACTGGCCGGTGCCACTGTCACAGCAGCCCTCCGGCCCCATGCACAGTGTCACCGGCCCAGTGTCACCACTGCTGATACTTGCATTGCAGCACCTGGAGGCAAAAGCTCTGCTGGTTGAAACACAGCACAAGCAGGTTACAAAAATGCAGGCCCCGCTCCAAAGACCATTTCCAACTTTCCTGTTGGAGCCGCTTTTCAGGCCAGCACAAACAGATGGGTGAGTTCTGTGCTGTTACAGGACAGGGTGCCTTATTTATCTCTCTGCTTGCCCCAGTTCTGAAACGCGGGGTTTCACCAGCTTCTCAGCTGGCTGGTCCCATGTTCCGACAGTCTCTCCTGCTGGCGCTGCCAACCTCGCCTTCGCAATGCCAGTCATGTCAGACCCCTGCTTGCAGATGGCTGCTGTGGTGCTTCCTTTTAGCTTCACCCCAGTCAGCAAAGCTTTTATGGAGCGCACAAACTTCAACGCAGAGAAACGGCAGAGCTGCTGTGCGAAGGCTGGAGGTGGATGCTAGGATGTCTGCTTGCGCTTCACATACAGGGGTCCCGGGAAGGAACTTGAAGCATCCTCAGCAGGGAATTGCTTGGTACTGCGCCAGGAGGCAGTGACAGCTGCGCACAGGCGCCCCGGCGATGCTGGGCAGCGCTGGCTGCCTGCACGGCTGTCCGTCCCCATGGCACCTCCGGGCAATGCTGGACACCTGCACCACTCCTCCCGTTGCCCTGCTGACCCAGTGGTAAGTCACTGACGTACACGTGGCACTGTTTGGGGACCACAGCTCTACTGCATTTAAGCAGCACAAGATGCTTTCCTGGCCCTTATGGGCAGGACGTGCCGTGGGGCAGTGCCTGTGCAGGATGGTGCTGCTGCCAGGGGCCAGGGGAAACTGCAGCGCCTCCGAAGCACAGCTCCGCGTCTCTAACATGAGCGGCCAGCTGCCTGCAAGGTAGGAGAAGGTAACATGCGATTATCTTCCGCAGGCTTAGCAGCTGCCTCAGGAGGTGTCTTCCTAAATCCAGATGTGGTCTTGCCTGTAGGTGATCTGATTTTCAGAATTATGGAGAGCGCAGCAGCCCCACACGCACTGTGAGTGCTTGGGGGAGGGGGCCCCTCCTGGAGCCGCCAAGCAAGAACCTGCCCTACCTCTTAAAAATGTTCATTTCCCCTGGCCCCAGGAGGCGAATAAAGCCTTGCAGGCTTGTGAAGGGGTAAGAAACAACCCCGTGGAAACAGCCACTGTCCTTTCCCAGTCTCCCCCAAGCTGCAGCACTCGCTGCCTCTTCAGCTCCGAGGCCCTCTTCTGATTCGATAAATAATGTGCCCGATGTGCCCCCAAACCCAACGATCACAGTGCAATTAGCATGGATGCATCGTTACACCCAGACGTGAACGGGAGAGGGAGTACGTGCTGTCTTGCCCCATGAATTTCAAGATGATACCCAATGCGTGAGTTTATCAGAATCTGCCCAAAAGCTGTTTAAAAAAAAAGTGATTGGTAACTGCCCGTTTCACTGGGACTGCGCTTTTTTCTTTCTCTCTTTGCAACGCAAGGGGGCTTGAAAGTTCCTGTGTTTTCTCAAAGCACACAATAGTGTAACATGGGAGAGGATTCATGTCCTTTCACCGCCGAGGAATGGCTTGTAAATGTAACATGCCACCGCTGGAATGTGTCCGTGGTTGGGAGGAAACCCAGCCTCAGAGCCCTGGAGGCACTGTCTAAAGAAGCCCCAAACTTTCTTCTGTAAAAACAACCTAAAACACCCCAAGAAAGTTCTTGGGGAAGCCAAGTGTGAAGCTGACAGAGCAGGGCTGGTGGTGCCATGTTCAGAGCCTGCAGCTGGCCCTGCCGCAGATTAACCATCACAGCTCGGGCTGCCGCATGTAGCAACGTTGCAACAGCAACAAAGCAAAAAGAAAAGCCGTGGGCTGGGGGAGCAGGAAAGCGCAGGGACGGTCTCCAGTGCACGCTGCTTGCTGCATAACTCTCCCCAACCCACCCTGATCAAACATCCATAATAGATACTTACAGCCCATTTGATAGCGCTGATCCTGTGTCCCGTCGGTAATGTCTCGGCAGCGGGCTGCCAAGTAGGCACATCTGGATGTCGTTAGTGTGAGACATTCCTCAGCCTTTCAGCGAAACCGAGGAAATCCTCGCCGAGCAGAGCAGCACTCGCTCTCCTGCGCTTTGGACCGTTTTTATGCCGAAAGCCAGCAAAGCTCCGCCACTCTCGTGTGCCTACCGGGAGGGCTGCCTGTGCCAGCGGGGTGCGAGACGGGACGCCGGGCTCCCTCCTCGCACCCGCTCGCTCGCTGTAGCGTGGTGGAAGGAGCAACCGCACCAGGGGAAGGAGCTGGGTCCGCGTCCAAGCGGCTGACACGTGATCGGCAGGCTGGGGAGCGCAGATGGCCTCCAGCGCCGCACAGCCCCGCATCCAGCAGCTCCCCGGCTCGGGATGCACGCCGTCATCCGCGCCCCGCACGACAGGGCAGGAACGGGGGTGCTGAGGGATCGAATGTAGAGCCAGGCTGGGGGCTTCCATCACTGCTGCTGTTTTACCGGTTAAAAATAACCAACACAAAAAGGGTGTTTTTTTGTGGTTTTTTTGTGGGTTTTTTTTTCTGTAACTTTTTTTCGATAGGAAATGCAGTGATTTTTCTTCCCCCCCACCCCCTCCACAATTTGGCTTTTTTTTTTTTTTTTTTTATCCCCTTGTGATTATTTACTTTACCTCTGCAAAAGCTTAAAATCAGAAAGTGAGGTTGGATTCAGTTCAGAAGGAAAATCCACTTGGGGGTTGGTTTTTTTTATTTTTTCTAATAGGGAGATGCTGGGAGGAGGCAGGAGCTGAGCAGTGCGGAGGTTGAAGACAGATGTGAGGGTCCCTCCCAAAACACTGCACAAAAAGAAAAACCAAACCAAAAACGTCCACCCATTTCTTTTCCATTTAATTTGAATTACTTCAAAGCAAAACATTTTTATTCGGAGCCAAATCTAAATTGCCATCGCTACCAACCTGCCAGCTGACGACAGCCAAAATGTTTCCCATCTCTGTGGCTGTTTCTTCGTCTCTGCCATGGAAATGACAACCCTTATTCCTCTAACAGAGGCCAAGGGGCTGGAGAGTGCTTAGACCACGGCCCCTTTAGCATGCAAATTTTTTTCATTTACAGTGAACGCGTCATAAAAGCAGGTTTTGATCTACTCTGCTTTCACAAAAGCCCAACTGGGTTTTTTTTAAACATAATGTAAAAATGTGGGGGTTTGGCAGTGTCTGTGCTTTTTTGATGTTTTCTTTTTTTAATTGCAGCTCAGACGTTTTGCTTTATTGACCACAATGTCACCGTGAAGAGCTGCTGTACGGATGGGTTCCTGGTGAGCAAACCTCAGGCCCCCATTCAGGCACTCCAGGCTGCAAAAGCCCTTTCCTCATGATCTACAGCTCTCTGAAACGCAGCAGTTCCTCTGCTAAACATTCCGCTAAACACTGCAGCTGATCAGAAACCTCGGCCATAAACGTTCTTCAGTTTCATGCTTTCCCTGTGCCAACCCAAGGTACTTTTTATCCTTCGCCGCAGCCCCAGGCTATTTTTTATGCCTCCTCCGTGGAGGCAGGTGATGGCCACAGAGGTGAAGAGCAGAGCAGCGGCTGCCTTTGCTCGGAGGGGCTGGCCATGGAGCGAGGGGGACCACTCCCCAAAACCAGCAGGGACTCACAGCAGGTATTTCCATCCCATTCCCTCACCCACGTTTTGGGACCTATGGCCGTTTTGCTTGCTCCCACAGGGTAAGGGTGAGGACAGAGGCTTTCATTGCTGCGTGGTGCCTTTGTGGCTGCTGTGGCTTGAGGGGGAGCTTGGGAGGTGGAGTTTTCTCCATGGGTGCTTCTACTTGGTTGTTGTCTCACCTGTACCTTGTTCCCTGGGCACTGATGCCTGGCCTGAGTCATTCTTCTCACTGCCAGCAAAGGTGCCCTCGGTCTGTCCCATGGCACCTCACTCTCCCTTGCAAGACTGCGTCAAGGATCTTGTTGATCCTCATCAGTAGGTCAACCCCGTTGGCCCCAGGTTGGTATGCTGGCTTCCTTCCACCCGCTACAGGGCAGAGCCCTGCTCCCTGCCACCGTGTTCCCACCGGCACCGAGCCACGCAGCTGGAACACAGCTTTGTGGCAAATAATGAAGGGCTGCTCTTGTGATTTGCAAGTACTGTCCGAGACGCAAGCGATGCAGGGTGAAATCCTGCTCTGCTCCAGTTTCTGGCAAAAGGAATTTCCCTGGGTTCAGCTGTCAGGTCAGCCAGTGGCTTCCTGTGCAAAGCCGCTGGCGAAACTTTCGTGTCCACAGTCCTTGGCTCCCCACCTACGGAGCAGGCAGCCTCGTGAGAAAGCTCACTTACAGCAAGGCGCTTTGGGGGTCACGGCGATGCTGTGGCCTTGGAGGAGTCCCAGAGGTACCATAACACTGAAAGAAACACAGGGAGAGGGCTGCCTGGTGCCCCGTGTGGGACAAAGCTCCCTTCTGGCCATGTTTGCTAAAAAGGGCTCATCAAAGCAGGAGCTGGAAACCGAAGGAACGTGGCAGCTTAGTTTGGTCTCAGCTTGAAATCAGAGCAGTTAACCTGCAGGTGGGGCAGCACAAACGTGTGACTGCGGGCAGGACCCTGGTGAGCATCCACACACTTGGGCTGGATGCTCCTCTGAGAGCTGGCGGTAGCCAACGTGGCCAGAACTTCAGCAAACCCCTTACTACCACATTCAGTGTTTCATGAAAGTCTCTGAGGCACTTCTCATCAAAGGTATAATTTATTTATAAAAAAGAATGGAGAAAAAAAATAGACCAAAGTGCTTTTTTCTATAAAAGACAATTCCTTGGAGACTGACTGTCGTAGACCCGCTTACACATGGCATTGCAGCCCACAGCTGCAGACGGGATCCAGACCTGATGCTGAGTCTCACGGAAAATTTGGAATTCAAAGGTCAGCAAGGGATATTTCCACTGATGACTAAGGGACGTAACCACACATCTCCTACAGGTTTCGGTTACAGACGGAGGGCCAAATCCCTTCAGTGGCTTTAAAATTCAACCCAGAGAAGAAAAAAAAAAAATGCAGTTTTGGACTCTAGCCCTTAAATTACCTCACTGGTGGAGCTCATCTCTGTACAAAAATGAGCAGACCCTTGTCTGGTGTGAAGCAGTGTCTCTCACCGATTTCACGCACACACTCCAGTATGTGGGTTAGAGTGAAAAACCCTCTCGATTCCCATCCCAGTGTCTCCTTGGTTTAAGGTGTACAATGCCGATGGCTCACGGCTACACCAGCATTTTCAGTCACACCAACTCAGCAGTGTCGGTGCATTCGATGCTCCGCGTTGCTGCACATGCTCACTTCTGGTTTCAGGGTCCGAGGGCGGCTGCTGGGGTGTGACTTGGAGGTGGCCCTAGGGTACCTTCTGAAGCCACAGAGAGGAGGTGACATGGTGAACCAGGCAGCAGGACAGCTTCTCAATGCTGAACCAGATTTTGAAATGAAGGGCAAAATTAACAGGTAAGGAAAAACACCACGACTGCATCACACTGGGAGAAGACCTTCGCCTGGAGCAGCACCCGCACCAAGCCACCCGTGCCTTCTCTGAGCACGTATCTCCCCTCAGCTCTAAGCCTACAGGCTTTTCAGGCCTTATGTTTTCCATATCTTGACAGTGGTGCAAAGCATGCTCTGCTTTCTGCTTCAGCTCCTCCCAAATCTTGAAACAGATGCAGTTCCAAGACTTCCCAGCTAGGAAGCTTCAGCAAACCGTTTCACTTGGAGGCTCCCGTTTTTCCCCCAAGCTCTGCACCCTGCCATGCTGTGACACTAGCACCCCGCTTTGCATTAAAAACAACCCAGGTAGCTTTTCAATGGTAGGGTTGAAGCTGAAAACGGAAACCTGAAAAGCGTCGCTGTGAGCTTTTGACATTCATTTGTAATTTGCCTGGCTATGTAAACCTGGAAGAAAATTCTATGATTTCTTTAAGGTCTGGCTCATGATTTTCAGGTGCATCCGATCAATAATGCTGAAGCCTTTCCTTATTTTTGAGTCGAGTGCTGTTTTTACCTGATAAAGTGGCCCACTGCAAGCAGCTGTGGCATGTGAGACCTGCAGCTGCTGGAAGAGAGCACGTTCCCCATCTGCCGTGGAGGCGCATCCTCGTCTTCAGCAGACAAATTAATCTATGCTGCATTTTTAACAAGCATTTAGGAGGGTTAAAGTTGGCCTTTCACTGACTCTGCCCTCCAGGACGGCTTGCTTTTTATTTTTTTTTTTCCTTCCTTCCTGACAATTTTGTATCAGGGTATAGTCTCAGGTTTACTTCTGCCAGATGCCTCACGTCAAAGTGTATCTGGTGAGCATTTTAACTTTCACCCTCCTTTTTGTTGCTCTCCGTTTGAACACTATAGCTCAGCTATGTCAATCCAAATCATTCAATTTCTCCTTTGGATGCATCTTTTATTCCTTCTGACAGACTGAAAGGAGCCTCCTTCAAGTCTGAAACATTGCTAAAACTACAAAAACAATCTACCACAAAAAAAGCCCTCTTGGATCCCTTTCTGTAAGCACATTTTGGCCTGGTTTCTGCTGTTTGTTTTATATTCTGCCCATTTCATTTTTTATATGCAAGTGATTAGCGTATTTATTTTAAAATCATCTGCTGGTTTGCTGCATATTCGATTCTGAAACATCGCAACCCCCCTGATTTTTTACTTCCCGCCCCCCCAGACATCTCTCAATACATAGAGAAGAGCTGTTAGGGGATAGAGCCAAGTTCACCAGCAGCAGCACTGCCTGTGGCTTATCTCACGCACTAGACATTAGCTAATCTGGATAAACAGCAGTAAGGGAGTGTCGCTTGCATGCCTGGCATCCCAGTGGGTGCAGTATGTGTGCAACTAACTGTGCATACGCAAGGAAGGAAGCATGAGTGTGCTCCCCTTCCACCAGCATGCCAGCCAGGCAGTCGCTGGGGTGCTTATTTCAGCCCTTGGGTGAGCGTAGAGCCCTGAGTTTCTGGTGTATCAGCAAGTACCCCCAGCATCTAGCTCTTTCTTCAGTTCCACTCACTGCATTACCGTCCCAGGTAGACATGCCTCCAATTTCTTCAACAAATCTCTGCTGATGTTTTTTTCCTCTGTGAGTGCTTCTGCCTGCCCTGCGCGGGCGCGAGTTCCCTTGTCTTTGCACCCTGGTGTAAAACCGCTGTAAAATCTTCTGGGTAAAACAGAAGTAAATTCAGAGTCGAGCCCCAGCCAAATGCCAAATCAATGCAAATGGCATCCTGTACTCACGACCCAACGGATCTATCTCATTCTAAGGCTTCCGTGAAAATTGTCTCTACGTTTGTGCCAGGTAATACTAAAGAACCCTTCTTTTTTAGGAGGAAGGAGCCCGCCTGAGACCAGAATCAAGGTTTCATTGCATCTGATGATGATGACTGATCACGGAAAAGATGGTATGAAACAGCCACTGCTACGGTCCCAAACCATGCCATGCGCTCCAGACAATTCCACCATGGAATATCCCTGGAAAACCCTTTTCCTTTGAGTCTCTGTAATGAAGGCACCTGTGAATACTGTTAAAGATTATGATATTCCAGAAAGGTTGCCAGAAGCTCCAGCACTTAATGGCACTTGTGAGAGGGAATCTGTGAGTAAGAAGAAGCGCATATGCCAACTGCTGGCAGAAGAATAAAATGAACCAAGGTTTGCATTAAAGAAAAAAAAGCATTCGTGCTTAGACCTCTGTAATACAGTAATAGCAGCAAAGAAGTTTTTTTGGACTTGAAGTAGATGCTGAATAACAAGCCTTTCTCATTTTGAGCATTAACAGATACTGTAAAAGCTGGGAGTTCTCACTGCTCAGGGGCTGCCTTATAACTGTGTATGAAAGCTGTGCACGTGAATAGCTTAGAAATACTGACTACAAACAAGACAGCAGGTATGCATATGACCTCGTTTTCTAAAAAATCATTTTCCCAAAATCAAGAGCAAACCCTATTGCTGTTAAAGTAATTTTCAAGTTTCTGATTTTTTTTTTGTAATTTTTTTTTTAAAATACCATTTGCCAGGTAGGCTGCTGTTGAAGAGTTCCCCAGTTGGGATCTGGCAGGAAAACGAAATGCTTTGAGGTATGGTTCCACCATGCTGGTCCCAAAAGCAACACTGTCGGAGAGATAGTTGCTTCATTTTGGGAAAAGCACTGGTACTACTGTAAGGGAGAGGGAAGGATGTGGAGCAGGAATGGGGGAGATGAGACTGCAACAGCACAGACCCAGAATAGCTGAATGAAAGGTCACGGAGCCACAGTCTTTGTAGAGACAGTGCCAGGATGAAGTCAAGGGCACCATGCAAACATACTCATTCACACCTTGCGAACATGCTCCCCACCTTTAACCCCCTCCGTTTCCTTTCCACACTGTGTACGTAACCTTGGGGATCCCAAACCTGCAGCAAAACAGCCAGGTTCCTCAGGCTGACACTGAGGAAGGTGATGCTCAGCTCACCTGTGGACCCCAGCTGGGTAGAAGCTGGCCGTCTAAATCCTGCTCCCCCAGGTCTTCAGCAGCTGTGGGAGCAGATCCCAGCCCACACCTGAGCCCAAGGCTGCATTCCTCCCTCCCAAATTACAGCTCTGGCTCCCGTGAAGGATTAGGATGTGAGTTGTGGTTTAAAAGACCATCAGGGCTTGACTGAAAGCTGGGCCTGTCATGACTGCCAGTGGCCTGGTATGTGTGTGCCCACACGGGCTTTACGTGTGCTGGCAGAACCACCCTCGACATCTGAAATGATTTCCAAGGCCCACCAGCTATTCCCACGGATGGGAAAGACGAAGAGAGATAGGATTAATGGAAAAGGGTAAGTAAAAACCTATCAGGAAAGCATTGGGAATTTGTGCTTCACAAGACCTGTGCCATGCTAGACACGTGTTGCTCTGTGCTTTATGGGCAAAGGTGTAAACTGCGCTCTGTTGCAGTCTGCATCACCCGTACCAGGAGAGAGCTGGCATCTCCCAGCAGAACTGGAAGCACAAGTCAGCCCTGGGGCTTGGGTGCTTTGTCTTTGAAGCCATTTTTACCCTCGAAATCAGGGCAGGTAAATCCAGGCACAGCAGCTAATGCCCCACTGTCACACAGTGACAACACCGCCAGGGAAAGGCTCTGGGCAGATCCCGATGCTCGTGAGACACGACGGCATGAGCGATCCTCTCCGGTGAACTCAGCAGGCTGAGGGTACGTGGTCCAGAAGCGAGCGAAGGCGCTAGCAGCCAGCTGGTCACCGGGTTCAGGATGGGATCTGGTGCTGCGACCCACTTCAGAGCAGCAGCTCCCATCTGCACTCCACAGGTAACTCGCTGACGAGGTGACAATTTTCCTTCCAGCACTGCGTGTTGCTTGTCACAGGTACAGGCTCCCTCGGGCTGGTGGGAAAGAGCTGAGCACGATGTAGGCAAAATAGTATTGTCCACCACAAACCAAGAGTTGGGAATCGTTCTCCGAAATTGTGTTTGTTCGGATGGCTTGTTCCGAGCCTGAAATTTGTTCTACAGCAGCAATCTGGTGCTTTGTGGAAGATTATGGCTGTCCCAGGTAAAAGGGAAACCTTTGGGTGGAGAGAGGTGGGAAGGAGCTGTACCACAGTAGGGCAGGGCAGATGCACTTGCTGCAGGTGTCTGTTCCTCATTTGAAGAAGGAAAAATAATGTAAAACTGACTTTTCCTTAATTTCCTCTCTGTCTTCGGTTGGTGTCATGCCTGAGGGTAAAAATGTCTTCAATATAAGAAATCTATCGCAGCTCTCTAGGTGATGGCCTGGGCCACCGCCTAAGAAACAGTGGCATCGCCTGCTTCCCAGAGGAATTCTCCGAGGTGCCTTCCTTGCTCTCTCCTCTCCCCCACTCTCCCCCAGGGCTCTCTGACTGCCTGGCTCTTCCCTGTGACGGCTCAGTCCTGAGGGAAGTCAGGCTGAAAGCCTCTCTCACCACTTCATGGGAAAGTAACGTTGACTTCTGGACACACAATGGGGACATCAGAGGTCCGTGCTGGCTTCTGCGAGCACAGAACCTCTCCCCCGGCCATTCCCACCTACCTGGAAACCTGCGGTGATTTTCAGGGCTTTACATCCCCAGCCGCTGGCAGCAGTCCCATACACTAGCTAAAGCGAGAAAGCCCTTAGCGATGCCATGACCCCGTGGGCTCTAGGAGCAGTCCTCGCTGGAATGGAGGCCCAAGAGCTCCTCAGCCAAGCTGGTGAGACCATTTTCTTCCAGGGCTGAGATCAGCCGCGCTATCGTGGCTTTCTTCCCCTCCGACTGGATAAACCTGAGGAGCAGCTGATAGGCTTGTTCATACAGTCCCTCTCGGTCGTACTCGAGGGCCAGGTTATCAATGACGGGATCACGCAGGGCCCGGCAGCTCTTCTGCAACGAGCGACCCACTTGCTTCCATTTCTTGGACACAAGCTTGGCAAATTTCTGGTGGTCATCCGGCGTGAGCATTCTGTTGGCTGAAAGGGACAGAGGGCAGGTGAAACACGGAGGTTTCAGGGCTGGTGTGAGGCGGCTTGGGCCAGTGCAAGGTTGGCTCAACGTTCCGCGGAGCAGGGAGCCTGTTCGGCGCCCACAATGTGCTATTAAACTGCTGCGGGGCTGCTCTACTCGTCCTCCGGTGGTTTAGCACCCAGGCAGCCCTGCCTGGGGTCCCAGAGCAGGGAAGCTACAGGGACCACCCTGCCCGGGGGTCCGCACGCCCCCACAATGCTCCTCCACCGTTGGAGGTGGGGCCGCCGGAGGAAGCCCCGCTGCTTCGCACCTTCCTGCCCTCCGCTCCCCGCACCGCCTGCCGTCCCCGGCGCTGGTGCCTCAGTGGGGAGCTGCAGCACGCGGTGACACGTTCACCCGCCCGTGGCCGTCCGCCCCCAGCCCTCTGCCTTGCTCGGGCCCTTCCCTTACTGAAATCCTCCCACAACGCCAGTGTCTGGGCTTGCCCCCACCCTGCAAGCTCGGCAATAGCTTTTTTAAAAAAATTTTTTCCTCCCCCAGTATAAGATTGCCCTGTGGTTTGCTAGAGCTTTTTTTCTTTTTTCTCCTTTTCTTTTTTTCTTCTGATAGACATCCTCTTTTATTTGTTTCAGCCTTTCAAAATCAACTTGGCAAGACCTTTCTGACCACGTCCCCTGTCCCCTGCCTAAGCATCCTCAGGATGCAACACAGGAGCTCTCTCCTTGGCTGTTTAGCACTGCAGAATGGACACGCAGCTTAAGCACACTCAGAAATTATCTAGCTGATCTCAAGCTAAAATTGTTATGTGAGACTGTCTGAAAGCTCTCTGGAGGGGACAGACCCCGAAGACAGCTGACGTACTGCAGGGAGCCTGGACAAATCCATCCCGGCTGACAGCAGGGCTGATGGTGCCCACAGCAACCTTCCCAGCCTGACCCCACCTACGATATTAACTCACCTCAACAAAATGATGTGGAGGAAGAGAAGCTAATCTGCGTTCTTCCTTTCAGTATTAAGGAGTTTTTAAATGTGAGGAACCTGTAAGGACACAGGCTCTGAAGCATCTGGTTCTGTGCCACCCCAGAAAAGAAAAAAACAGGTTGAAGCCTGAGCAGAAGCAGTATGGCAGTATCTTAGGACTGCTGGAATTCCTTCCTTATGGGATGCTGGGAGATCCTTGATGCATCTGAGGTAGACCCCAATACGTAGTCACGTTAATCCTCCCTCTTGGGCTTTGAGGCGAGGAAGACCAAGGGCTGTCCTGGTCAGTTCCAGCTACTCACCGAACTCTTGTCCCTGAAAGATGAAGGTGACTTGCGGGGAAAGGGAGCTGCCTTGAGACGGAAAAGGCAGAGATGGGGAGTGCAGAGATGCGCAGTCTTTTACAGCCGTGTTGTTGTTGATGCTCTGGTGAACGATCAGGCTCTTGAGGCACTCCTCCAGCTCCGTGATCTCCTCATCCCGCAGGCGGTCAGGCTGCAATGCAAACAGTGTCAGTGATGCCTGCCAGGCTCACCGCCTTGCAAAGCTGGAGATGTTCAGCTGGAAGGTGCAGCCTAAGATGACGGTGTCAAGAGAGGAGCAATGAGGCAGCTATAGTGTCAGTTGTGAACTGACCAGACGAAATAGCCTGATGGAGTTCTGGCTGTAAACGTGTGAGGTTCTCTCTCTGATGTGATATGAAACAGGCAATCTCCCTCCCCTGGGTTTCTCACGTGCAGCAGTGAGCGCTTACAAGTTGCACAAAATTCCTACGAGTCCACATTTACCTCCAGCAGCCCTCTGCAAGAATCAGGGGGCACCACAGGCAGCGTGGCTTCTCTGACTTACCCCATGTAAGGGTCAGGCCCACAGAACGGGGTGACCTGATCCAGCAGCTCAGGGCCACCACAGCAGGCAGCTCCTGCTACGCCCCTTCTCCTCTCTGCCCCTCCACTACCTAAGTGCTGTTGCTCCCGGATCCTCTCCGAGCCAGTTTTTCTCACTGACCAAGAGAAAACTAGCCTGACCTCCAGAAGGCAGGTAATGAGCAAAGGAGTAAAAGCAGCAAAACACATGGGAAGAGTCCAACCTGGCGAGTGCTCTGTCGAGCGCTTAGCTGGCGTACAGCAGCACCCAGCAGTGCCCTCGGCCACTGACAGCTGTGCCCTAGGGACATCTTTGACTGTGGCACTGTCAGGCAGAAGCCCGGCTAAGTCAGTCTGGGGGAACTGAGAATAAGCCCATCTCTTTTGTTCAGGCCGCTAGTTCAGCGAGGGGAGGGAGCCGCAAGCAGAGGCTGACAGGGTACGGCGCATCACGTGTGGTTTGGCCCAGGGCTGAAACGTTTGCACTTCGTTCTCTGTGCTTGCAGAAAAGCAACGTGGCAAAACATACTCTTGTGCCTCATCTTCCCAAGTAGATGGTGAGTACCTATTTCTCAGGACCATCTAGAGGGAACCAGAGTTACAAGGTATTGCTAGTTCCAGGTGGAAAAAAAGAGGGAGAGGGGAAAGGCAATGAGTTTAATCATGTCAAGTGCCTTGGTTTTGTGGTGAGATGACAAGACCTCACTGCTCTTGCTAGCAGGATTAGAGTGCCAGGGCCAAAGTGTGCAATGAGCTAGACGCTGGATATCACTTCTGAGAGAGAGACTTTGCCTTCAAAAGCGCAGCCTATGTTCTGCTGGCAGCAGATGCTGTTTGTCCCCACTCTGTCACAAGTTGTTGGTTTAATGCGCAGTGTTTGCACCCACGCTCGCTTCTAGGTGCAGTTACCACTGCTTTGCTCGGAGGAGGTGGTGGGCAAGTCAGGGGACAAAGGTGCTGAGCAGTGCTTGTTCCACACCGGACTGCTGTCCTCTCCACCTGCCTCACAGGTGTATCAAGGCATGCTTGCTCATGCTTTCAGCTGCACCTTCTATAGTTCTTCATTGTAGCGGTGGTAACAGCCATGCTAATTGTTACACACAGAAACCACAGGGATTTAGCAGAATCTCTGTAAGCTATTTTAGGTAACTGTCACACCTTCCAGAAAAGCGCACTGCTCTGGGGAAGGGCAGAGCTGTTTCTCCACATTATAGTCGAGAAGTGAAGGAGGGAGAAGTCAACAACCCAGCATGCTGCAGCAGAGCAAGACCTGCATGCACCTTCCCGAGTCCCGTGCTACTGCTCCTCGTTGCTGCCTGGCCTCCCACCCTCTCCCACTCACCTTTTCTCTGTAGATGCACTCCACGCAGCGATCCTCATCCTTCAGCATGTCGTCGAGGTGTTCCTTGCCAGCCTTCAGCTCCATTTCGAGAGGCACCGTGGTCATGGCCAAGGAGAGCTGGAGGTGATTCTGGAGGGACTGCTGGAGCGCTCCTTCCCGGTAACTCCGCAGGAAGCGGCGGCAGTTCTCCTGCTTGCAGAACTTGAGCTGGACTATCAGGTGTGGGTGGCTGCAGTGCACTTTGAGCATGTCCACGCCGTTCACGCTGCCGGTGGAGTCTGGCAGGGAGAAGTGAGCAGAGTCACTATCCAGGCATGAGACATGCGACCCAGACCCACTCCCACCCACCACCAAGCCTGCAAAGGGGGGGCTTTTGAATTCTCTTCTCCCTGTGACCACATCCTCTGGGATGAAAAACCTGTACGTAAAACCAAGAGCAAGTTTTTGCTGCCCTGCCACCATCCATCCCCATGAAGTATGGTGGCCAATGGAGGCCATATGCTGCTGCACCCCAGGTAATTATCTCAACGCTGAGATTATTAGGGGAGGGGTTCAGTCTGAGGATCCATTTCCCAGACAGAAATGGTTACGCTAAACTGGCAGCACAGGGAAGTTTTATAGATGAAAGTTCAGCTCAGTGCTCAGACAGTCTTCAGTCCTTGTGACTGGACTTTCATGCAGTGATGAAGGTCCTGGAAAACAATCCTGCGTTTCCTCTCCACCCCATGCCCAGAGGTAACTTTTGGCTGGCTCTGAGCCTTCAAAACATCTCACAAGTGGCGAGTGATAGGTCCAGACACGGGAATTGGGCTGCTTGAGATCGGGCCTTGACTTGTTAAACTCTTTTCGCACAGAGAATTAATTAATGGTAAAACCTAAGCAAGGAGAAGCTGGGGACATGCCCTCTAACATTAGTGGAGGGGCAGCATGAGCCACGCTGACAGCAGAAACTGTCCAGGCCTTCGTTCTTCCTTCTCCCAGCAAAATTTCATTGTGATTAGCTGTGCACATTGACCTTGTCTCCACAGGGATTTTATATGCTGATGATGACAGTTTAGAGGACGTGTTTTTCTCTTTTTTTTTTTTTGCTCTTACAGCAGAGGCCTGTGGGAGGCTGCCTGAACTGCTTCCAGACCCAAATTAACCCCCTCCCCCCCGCCGCGCAGAGGTACCAGCTCCCACTGGCACTGCGTCGGGTACCGCCGAGCCCCGCACCGTGCGTTGCGTAGCTCAGAGGACAACCCCAAGGCAAAGCAGACTCGTGTGCGCCACGTTAGGCAGGGCAATTAGCCTGGGATTTCAGAGTACGTGATCTAACAGTGGCTTTACAGGGTTTTCCGAGTCCTTGGCTGCATCAGAAAGCTTAGTTCAGGCCAGATGTGTCACTGGGACATGGGGCTAGGCACCTAGGGGAGGCATTTGAATTCACTGTGGCTGACCAGAAACGTCTTTCTACCTCTTCCTCCGGGCTTTGTTTTTCTTGAGTGTTGGTTAAACACAAGCTTCCATAGCAGGGTAGGAGGGCTGGGGAGGGAAAAGCTGCACAGACCTGGAAACCTTTACGAATGCTGTACATGACAGCTGTGAAGCTACTGCAGAAGAGAGGACTTTGCACATGTTTCTTCATGACGCTTCAGGGAGCTGCCGATTTCATGGCTTTTTTAGGTCTGGATAAGCTCAGTAGGATTGAGTCTTTTTGCTGGC
Source organism: Falco biarmicus (assembly GCF_023638135.1). NCBI lineage: Eukaryota > Metazoa > Chordata > Aves > Falconiformes > Falconidae > Falco > Falco biarmicus. The sequence goes on along the minus strand of NC_079302.1, from coordinate 21,232,432 downwards.
TTTCCCTTAAACATGTGAGCAGATTCACATTTCAGCGACACAAAGCAAGTGTAAATCAAGCCTAACCAGGCAACTGCGTCGGGCTCCCTGCTGCTTTCCAGCTCTGGATCGAGCTGCAAGATGAGCAGGTCTGTACTGGATAAACTGCCTGACTCGGCTCGGCTCACGATTGCCAGAAGAAATTACAAAATAGTTACACAAGCCCCATTAAACGATATAGGCTCAGGTGTATGAGACTGGTAAAGAACACAGTGAGAGTCACTCTAGCTAAGTAAGATAAACCCTTCTAACTATTCTGCAGTCAGCTTGGTGCAAGGGTGCATAGAGAAAAAGAGTTTTATGACCGTCTGCATCTCAAGTCTCTTTCTGATGTAAATAGGGTTACATACAGTTGAAGCTAATGTAATCGTGCCTGCTTACATCAGAAAAGAACTTATACTGGCTATTGCTAATTTTAAAAATGGGCTTCTCAAAGCAGAAATCACGTTTCTGTGGTGGTATAAAACCAGAAATTAAATCTTCTTTTCTAGCAATTGCAATCTTTTCCCCTCTTACATAAATGGGTTTAAACAAACATTCATCAAGTAGGATAACTTGTAGGACAGTTCGAGTTGGAAGGAAGCCCAGGAAGCCTCGAGCCCAACCTCCCATGCACAGCAGGGTCAGCCCTGAGGTCAGCCCAAGTTGCTCAGGGCTTTATCCAGTCCTGTTTTGAAAACCCCCAAGGATGGAGAGAACACACAGTCACGCTGGGCAGCTGCTTGGTTGTCCTCATGGGGAAAACGTTTGTCCCTGGATCTGGTGTCTACCCCTCGTTTCAATCTGCACCCATTGCCTCTCATTCCCCATGCACCACTGTGAAGAGCTGGGCTCCATCTCCCCTCCTCGTAGGTACCGTCAGGCTGTGGGTAGGTCCCCCAAAGCCTTCTCTCCCCAAGCTGAGCGGGTCCAACTCCCTCAGCCTCTCCTCACAGGAACGGTGCTCCAGCCCCCAGCCGCCCCGGCAGACCTCTGCAGAATGTGCTCCGCTTTGTCTTTACTAAATACAGCAAGCGCCAACCTTCCTTACCCGTGAGCGCGAGAATAAAGCAAAGCACGGCACTGCGTGAAGGGATGAGACAGCAACACCAAGACACCGGCGAGGATGGGTACCTGCTAACGCCAGCTTCAGTGCCTTGAACACGCTGGGTTTCTTTTGCGAGCTTTCGTAGAGAGACGGCAGAACGATGCTCTTGCATGTCGACTGGAGGAAGAGATAAGCGCTGCCGATCCAAGGAGCGGAGCTGCCTGCCATCTTCAGCGCCCTACGAAAAAACCACACAGGTGAGCTGAGAGCACAGGGAAAAGGGCCTGACGGCGGGGGAGCACTTACAGCAAACACCGAGCACAAGCATGGCGGGATCACGGGGATTTACCTTTGTTTCCTAGAGGAGGCTGGTGATATTCTTAAAGCAAGCGTCACCCTTGAGGAGGTTACTGTTATTCTGTAAAAGCACAGCGGGACACAGGGTCCCAACAGCAACTCACAAAGCTCTGCTTTCATTTTCCACTGGACTCTGTTCATTTTATAGTCCAAAGAGACCCTGAAGCAAACCGTTTCAGTCCTCGTGTGTCTGAGTGCCCAGCCAAGCTGGCAAAGGCTAAAGACACGTCGTTGGGGTGCTCCAGGGAGCACCCAGCAGTCCTGCTTCTGGCACAGCCACAGGGACTGAAGCCCTACTGCAGGCAGAGGCGTTTTGCCCAGGGTCCCGGTCCCCTGGTTGTCCTCACTGAAGGACACATTACAGAGCAGCAGGACACTAACAGACGGGATGAGGGGTAGTGGTTTTAAACTGAAAGAGGGTACATTTAGGCTAGATATAAGGACAAAATGTTTTCCAGTGACGGTGATGAAACGGTGGCACAGGTTGCCCAGAGAGGTGGCCAATGCCCCATCCCTGGAGACATCCAAGGCCAGGCTGGACAGGCTGTGAGCAACCTGGTCTAGATGAAGGTGTCCCTGGTCATTGCAGGGGGGGTGGACTCAACGGATCTTTAAGGGTCCCTCCCAACCCAAACCATTCTGTGACCCAGGACTATCCCTCTGCTTTACGTACTAGCTCATTTATCAATCCTCTCCCACCGTTCGTCTCTTGCAGCAAGGCACGTGGAAGACAGCACATCCACCGCTCCGTTCTCATCACACCTGTTCCTCAGTGCCCAGCTAATGCAGACCTTACATCTGCTGCGGCTGCACCCAACTCTGCTCCTGAGGCAAAGACGGACCAAAACACCTCCCAGGCTACGGAATCACAGAATGGAAGAGCTGTGCTAGGCTGGGCAATGCCGGACTGGGGCTGTGGCAGCTGGTGAGCATCTGACAGCCCTGGAGACAGGCATGGATGGCCACCTCTCCTTTCTGGTGGGTACACAAACTGTCTCGGCATGTCCATGAGTGAGCTGGTCCCTGCAACTCCCCCCCCCCCAAAAATCCCCAAAACACCAAACTGCTCCACAGAGAGCGGTGCTGGGAGCCAGCCCTTCCACCACACCACAGTGACAAGTCATTTGGGGCTTCTGGTTCAGCCCCAGTCCCAAGTCCTGCCCTCTCTCCAGCTGCTTGTCTGGACCTCCATCACATCCTCAGCTGCTTCCCCGTGGGCATCTCTTCCTTCCTGCTTTCTGCCCCACTGCTCAACCCCAACAGCCTTCCCGTGTCCGCCAAGCCAGCGCAACTGCTGGCCGTGACACTGTCCCTCCCTTCAGCTGTCCTTCAGATTGTGGGCATGCAGGTTTTTTGTCACCAGGGGCTGTCAGACCAAGAAGGATGACTCCCATGGGCAGGCTGTCCTCCTCCAGGTGGTGGCTGAGGCTGAGAACCATCTCCATCCCTTGCAGCATGTCCAACAGGGCGCTGGAACATACGTCCCACCCCGTTTACCTGCTATAACCTCGAACTGCGCCCAGCATGGCAGCTTGTTCAGAAAATACAGGAAATAATAAACAAATCATAAAATTCACACTGAATATGGGAGTGCAAGGAGCACCTGTGGGATGCAGGAGCGTTTCCAGACCATGAGCTCCTACATCACACAAGCATTTTAGAAAAGGATCTCGTAAAGGAAAAAAACCACCCAGGAGTATGCTCTGCTGCTGCATCCCAGGTCTGGTCCGAGCCTCTGGCCACCGGGAAGTCCGGGATGCGGGCCCCCCTCTCCCAGCACCTTGCGGAAGGAGGGTAAGGGGAACCCAAGGAACATCTCCGAAAACTACAGCCGCGCGCTGCGTACAGGATTTCACCCACGGGACGATTCCCCTTTTGCGGCGCAAACGCCCAGGCGCTCCCTGCCAGCCCGGAGCCACGCGGGGCGCCAGCACCCCGAGTCCCCCCGCACCCACCGCTGCCCCCGCGCCCCCTCCCACACGCCGGGCGTGCAAGGGCTGTACGAGGGGCTCCGGGGCGCGCTGCCCCGCTGCCCCGCCGGCTCTGGGGGTGCCCCCCCCCGCCCCGCACGGCCTCGGCACCCGGCCCGGTCCTGCCCCCCCCCCACGGCGGCCCCGGCCCCCCCCCCCCCCGCGGCTCCGGGCGGCTTTACCTTGTGCCCCGCCGCCGCCCGGCCTCGGCGCCGCCGCTTCCGCCTCTGCGCGGCGCCGCCCGCTGCTGCCGGCACGGCCCGGGCGGGCCGGGGGGAACGGCGGGGCCCGGACCGAACCAAACCGACACCAACTAAAAAAAGCCCACCCAACATATCCCCCCTCCAAAAAAAAAACCAAACCAAAAACAACCAAAACCCCAAACCAAAATAAAACAAGCAAACAAACAAAAAAACCTAAACCTAAAAATAAAACCCCACCAAAAACCCCAAAAGCAAAAGACAAAAAATATCTCCCCAAAAAAACCCAAACCCAAGGAAACCCCCAAAAGAAAACAAAACCCAAAAGCACCTCAAAACAAACAACCCCCCAAAAAACCCCCAAACCCCAACCCAAAACATAAACCCAAGCGAACCCAAAAAGAAAAAAAAACCCAAACCAACAAAACCCCAAAACAAACAAAAAAGACCCCCAAAGAAAAGGAAAAAAAAAGGGGGGGGGGGAAACAGCCACAAACGCCATTGCAGTTCAGTGCCCCCCATTGCAACCCAGCGCCCCCCATTGCAAGCCAGTGCCCCCCATTGCAACCCAGCGCCCCCCATTGCAAGCCAGTGCCCCCCATTGCAACCCAGCACCCCCCATTGCAACCCAGTGCCCCCCATTGCAAGCCAGTGCCCCCCATTGCAACCCAGCGCCCCCCATTGCAACCCAGTTCCCCACATTGCAACCCAGTGCCCCCCATTGCAACCCAGCGCCCCCCATTGCAAGCCAGTGCCCCCCATTGCAACCCAGTGCCCCCCATTGCAAGCCAGCGCCCCCCATTGCAAGCCAGTGCCCCCCATTGCAAGCCAGTGCCCCCCATTGCAACCCAGCGCCCCCCATTGCAAGCCAGTGCCCCCCATTGCCCACCAGCAGCCGGCCAGGACAGGGCATGTGCCCCCAGCCCATGGCAGGCGGAGGAAAGGGGGGTTCCTGGGAACCCCCATAGCTTGTGGGTGATGGCTCTGCCAGGGCTCACCAGCTTTTCCCTGTGGTGCTGCTAACGAGAGTGAACAGTGAAAGTGAAGGTTGGTTGGGTTAATAATTACTGAGCAGCGGAAAGGTGTCCCAGCTGAGGAACACAGACTGGGCAGCATCTGTAGCAGCATCTAGGGGTGCTGTTTGCTCAGGAGGGGAGAAGGATTAACGAGGTGGGGGTTCCTTCTCCAGTCAAATCCAGGACACTGCTGCCCAAGGGTGCACTGGGTGATGGAGGAAAGCTCCCAAAAGAAGCATGCAGGGAGTGCAGCACCATTTGTGAGAGCAGTGGTGATGGAGGGGACCTCTGGGACGCGCTTAGTGAATGCAGAGTGGCGTGACACCCAGCTCTGCCAGCAGGTAGGGACACCTGGGCTGGGCCCCACTGCCTGAGGGGCAAGGTGATGGTGTCGAGATCAGCTGGGTGTTAGGGCTTAGTCCTCCCTGTGGTGACACCTGAATTATGTCCCACCTCTTTCTGCACCAGCTGAGGCTGCTAATGCGGCTGTGCTCCTCTGACAAACTGAACGGGGCAGGTAGAAAAAGCAAAGCAGCTTTTCCCGACTCCATGAGAGGTTCTATGGCGAGCAAAGCCAGGAGCTGGGTGTGCATCTCCACTGCCCAACCTCAGGCAGCAGCCTCCTGCCCAGGCTGCCTTTGTCTGGCATAAATGCTCTCCCAGGAGCGGAGGGGTGACAGCAGCTCCCTTGTTTGTCCCCAGCTGGCAAGAAGCTGGCATGGGATGCTGTGCCAGATATCATGCCCACGTGCTAGCTGCTGTCTGGCTTGGCAGCCGGTTTGTGCAAACTTTCCGGGCAACTGAACTTCAAACAAAAGTAGAAAGTATTATGAAAGACTTTTTTATATATACATCTATATTTTTAAAAATACATCTGTATTTTAAAAATACATCTGTATTTAATGCTATTTTACAGCAACAGTATTTTAACAATATAAACTCATTTGTTTGCTAAAGGAAAACCAGAACTGAAATAAACCCTGCAGGGGTGAACCCAGACTGGCTCTCCTGGGTGCTCTGCTTTCCTGGGCTACTTTTCTTGGCTTATTGCTTATCTCTTAGGTTTAATCTGCCTCATTGGATCCTGCTACTGGGGAGCTATTAAAGTCAGTTATCCAAAGCACTTTTGCATAGAGAAGCTGTTAGATTGTAGTGGGTGAACACCTACTAATTTGGGATATTACATCTTGGACACTTTTAAAACCTTTCCTGTAAGGATTCCATTCTCTTCAAAGTAGTTTTAAGACTGGGGGTCTCTAAGAACAATTGTTCATTGCACTACATAATATGCAAATTGTTTTGCTGCTAGATTCCCTAGCTCTGAATACTAAAGCTGTGTTTACATGTTCATAATTCTGTCTTTATAGGTGTTGAATTTTATTTCAACAGACAGTATTAAGTTTTGCATTTCCTTTGTTATGTTAAAATCTGTCTGCCGTTTTTCTAGATGAGCAGTAAGATGGCACCCACAGTCCCAGCAGGGCAGACGGTACCAGCGCTTCTGCAAACCGGGCATTAACTCGCTGCCAGTTTAAGAAGCAACTCGTGTGTTCATGAATTTCAGGTTAAGGGGGTTCAGTGAGCCCAGACATCACAACCTACAAAACCCAGGGCTGAAGCAGCGCTGGCTCCCAGAGCCAGGTAGGCAGCACAGGGTAAGTTGCTGTGGGGACCGTCACCCACCCGGGTCCCCCAGATGTTTTCTCCTTGAAGCTGCTCTGGTCGCTGTATGTGGAGAGGGTAAAAAGGGCCGAGGCAGCTGCCACCCACTGTCCTCCTGCTGGGCCTTGCTGGGCACCTGTTTTTGGGGAGCATCCTGCTGGGTGACATCAAGGCAAGCACTTGGAGCCTCCTGCTTGGGAAGTGGAGCTGCCAGTGAGGGGAGCGGCTGCATCGGGATGCGATGGCGAGTGTGTGGGGGATGCGCGGTTGGGGTACAACAGGCTCCCTCAGGCTGCAGTGTGGAAGGGGGGTGCTGGGGGCCTTCAGGGAAGGGGGTGTTGAGTAGCTGGGGGAGGGGCGGGTGCTGAGGGAAGAGGAGAGGACTGGCCATCCGCTCGTTCCCATACAGGATAGCACAGCATCCTGGCTCCTACCCCATGGCAGGGAAAACACGCCTCTCTCGGCTGTTATTTTCGGTATCTCCTGCGCTGCTCCTCCCTCTGGGCTGCAGGCAGGCAGCACAGCAGAGGAAGACGGGCTCTGCTGGCAGAGGTACGCTGCGCCCCTCGCCAGGCCGCCCCCAGCCCGGAGGGGTGCCATGGCTTGGGGCTCCCCCACACCGGCTCCCCCCACCACAGCACCGCTGCTCCCGCTCCAGCTCCCGGCCGCCGCCGCCGCCTGCCCGGCCTCCTCGGGGCCTGCGGGCCCCACAGGCCTCCGCCGTACCCTGGGTGAGGGCCGGGGACCCGCTGTGGCCCCCCGGCGCTGGCCCAAACCCGGCTGCCCTCGCCGGGGTGGGCAGGCAAGGCGGACCCCGGCAGCCCGCCGCGCGCAGGCCGTGCACCCCACTGACTCAGTAACGCTAATAACGCTAATAACGTCGCCTTTCCGCCCGCCTCCCTGCCCTCGCGTCACATTTCTGAGCTTCTCTAAGCCATGGCCACAGCTGGGAGTGCACCCCCGCTTCCTGAGGGGTTCACAGTCCCTTTTGCAGGCTCCAAGGAAGGAAGCCAAAGAGCTGAAGACGTGGGATCGCAGGCAGGGCACGGAGGAGCCGCAGAGCCTGCGGGCAGGCGTGTATCGCAGCCAGCGTTAAAAGCAGCTACAGGGAGAAAAGCCAAGTCCGAGCTGTTCTTGTCAGAAAATGGCAAGAGACGCGAGGTCCCAGGAAGGAAGCAGGACGGTGTCACTTGGCTGTGCCAGCCGGGGCTGGGTGGAAGGGGGTGGTCACGGATCCGATGGCAGATAAGATAGCGTAGCTGCTCTGCTGCTGCCACCCCGCACTCCGAGTGAGTCACGCTTCAAAGTGCTGTATTCTAGAAAAGCGTGTTCCTCTCTGCCTTATGCTTTTTTGCATCGCTACTCCGTACTTGCTTCATGTTTTTCAACTCTTTTTCCTCCTTTGAGGATATTCAGAAGGGCAGGTTTTCATTTAAAGTGCCCCTCGATGCTGAGATAACACGGGGACTCCAGGACCCAGGGCTCCAAAGGTGAGGGGCATGCCGCGAGCTGCGGGGCCAGGCGGTGAGGCTTGGCCCCACTGCTCGCCTGGGAAGGGCAACGTCTGCATTTAACAACCCCTCGCCGATTTATGAGAGGGTTAGAAAAAAATAAATGTTGCATCAATAGTTTTATTTGTGCAGAAATCTAGCATTTTGGAAAAAGATGAATGAGAATGTTAGGTGGTGCTCTGATGCTACACTCAGCTTTCCTCCCAAGGCGCTTATTCTTTTGCGTTATAGTTCAAGATTTGCTTTTTCATTTTGACATGTATAAATGCAAATTCTGAGACAGGAGTCACAGCAATAAAGTATTTTTTTCCAACTGTCGTGTCTTATCCCAGGCAAGGACCACCGTCCTTGAGCTACTGCTTTCTGCTGAAGGCCCTTCTGTTTCACTGTTGGTAAATAATGGGTACATGGGGCTGTTTTCTGTGCAGAGCTTCTGCTTGCAAAGAGGGTTTTTTTTTCCCCCCCACACTTGGAGAAATCTGTATCAGCTTTTTGAACACCAGGGCAGCACTACTAGAAAATTCCCTTGCATTTTTATTACTCAGAGTAGCAAAACTTCACTGCAGGAAAAAAAGAGGCTTTCTTTTTTTTTTTTTTTTTTTTTTGGTCCCCCACTAAAGCTTTGATCTGATATCTTTAATTCTTGGAAAGTATCACCCAGCTTCTTAGGATTGATTGAAAAAAACTGTGCAAAACAATCGACCAACAGATTTCCCCCATTTTTGTGTTCAATTTGGTGAAATTCCAAGTTTTAAACAATTTTGACCTCCTCTGTGATCCAGTTGCATTGGTTTGATTTGTGAAATAAATCCTAATGCGTGTGTCTGTCTCTTTTGTTTGTTTGTTGCTTTTTTTTTCTGTACAGGGACTTTTGAGAATTAATTGCGGTTTTGGAAGTTTCTGCCATTTTTAAATCGGCAAAATGCCTGCTCCCATTCCACAGTTGTGGAACTACATCCCGGAAGAAATCCTCATCCAGATTTTCTATTACCTTTCCCTTCGAGACAGATACACAGTCTTCCAGGTTTGCAGAGAATGGGCTGCAGCTGTTTCTTCTAGCTCTGTGTGGCATTTCACAGAGATCAGGTGAGAGGAATGGGTCTCTGATGTCCAAGCACCTTTGCAGGAATAACCAGATCGTTGTTTCCAGTGCCTGTCAAACATTTCCAGCACTCTGCTACGACCTTATTGACATTGTGGCTTCTATGTGTGATGATGATCTCTTACGTGACTAGCACCTGCTTATATAATAAAGAAAATTGTGTTGTATGCTGGGTTTTTTTCAGTTGCTGCTTAGGATTTGGGTTTTATGGGAAATACTGCATCCTTAGGTCTGTGGTTTTAAGCTGCCATTTGAAAATGGCAAGAGGCAAAGTTCCTGAATAGTTATCCTTGTCATGACACTTAATTCTCTGATGGGTCTTTCTGGGAATGACTCTTCTCATCTCCTGACCAGTGTTTGGCCTTACAGTGACTCTGCAGCCATCAAGTGAGAAGAAATGTCTGGCGCATCTGTTGATGTTTGTAGAAACACTAGTAAAGGAGGGTATCTGCTCTGTGGCTGCTCAGCTCAATGTTCATGGTGACTAAGAGGTTTTTTTGCCCTTCCAGCTGTGATTCAGAAGATGAGGAAGGCATGCTGCAGAGCCTGCTCCAGTTCCTCAGCCAAATCAAACACCTGAAGATTGTGTTTGACCAGTCCAAGGAGGTCAACCGGAGGAATGTGACACGCATCTTGGATGTGCTGGCAAAACAGAACCACAAACTGCAGCAGCTGTGCATTGTGTGCCATGGAGAGAACCCCTATTTCTACTCTGGCCAGGACATCCTACAGAGCATACAGAATATATGCGACACGAAAAACCAGATAGATCTTCAGCATATTGATTTTCGAAAAATGCCCTTCACTCTCGACGATAAGCTGGTCGGACTCTTAGCTACCGCCAACCCAAACTTGCACAGTTTGTTCATCAACAACCGCACCCTGGTATGCAACGTGGCACCAGACACCATCAGGAAAGTTCTCAGAGCGTGTCCCACTCTCTCGGCCTTGGGTGTTTACTATGCCAGTTTGTCTGACGATGTGTTCCAGGAGCTGCTCGAGCCTGGAAGAGCAGCTTTCACCCATTTAGACATTTTCTGTGAGCGCCTGGACAAGTATATACCGGTCATCTCAGAAGAGCTCTGGGCTGCCGTAAGTCAGAAGCATCCTCAGCTCTGTGTAGACCTGGAGTTCGATCATACGGTCCCTGCCTGCAAAATACCACGGATCCTGAAGCTGAACATACCTGTGAGCACGCTGCAACTGAATACCTATAATTACATGGTCGATCAGATTAGGTTCGTCACCCAGAGCTACAGCAGTACTTTAAAGAAGCTGACGCTGCAAACCACATCCTCGGAGGGCTTAAATGCCTCACTAGTCGATCTGGCTAGGCAGTGCAGAAATCTGTTGGAGATCCACTGCTACTGCGTGGTCAGCCAGGAGGTGGTAGATGCGTTCCTCACGCACTGCCCCGGTCTGAAACGATACACGCTGAAGGTCACCAAGGAACGGCACCCCTGGAAACCAGTAACGGTTCAGTGACCAGGTTCTTCTGACCTCCTGGGGAAATCCCTGGGGGTCTGCAGGGGGACGGGGACAGCAGATTTAGAGCAGAAGGCAAATGCTGCACAATGCCCTCCGCACTCACGGAGAACGTGCTGTTTCGCCCTGGCTGTTACGGGCGATGCGCACCTGTTCTGCAGACCAAGCATTTACACTCAAATGTGATAGAGAAAGGGTTATACAGAGAAATAGAATTGCCCCCTGCCTTTTTTTTTTTTTTTTTTGTCGTGCACGGTTTTTTTTTGGTGTGGTTTTTTTGTTGGTTTTTGTTTGGGGGTATTTTTATGGGGGTATACAGGGCATGTCTTTTTTCTTCTCTGCTTCTTTATTCAGCAGGAATGCCAAGTTTACCCTTTGTGGGTTTTTCATGAGGACTTCAGCAAAATTTAATTTTGATTTTATGTTTTAAAAGAATCTCAAAGTTGAGCACATTTTGTCAAGTGCCCAGCAACCACTTAGACTGTTAAGGAAGTGGCAGCTTCAAAGCAACTGTTTTCTGCCCGGCGGGGTACTCAGCTGTGCAGATTCCGTGAGCTACAGCAATGAACTGCGGTCATCTGGTAGAAAATCCACCCTAACCTTGATAATTCCTCTTCCGGCACTTCAGTGATGGTGAGCTCACCCATTACCCACTTGTCATGTAACTCCCAGCTTGGAGGGTTATAACAGGAGCTGAGTTATGTTAGAAAATACAAGCAGGAAGAAAAATACTTAAGGAAAAATATTCAGAAGATAGTAATAAAAGGCACATGGCCTGCAAATCCCCTTGTCCGTCTTGCTTTTCTTTTGCTCAGGAATGTGGATTTCCAGGTTAAAATTTCAATGCCCTTTGCAAAGACCTTTGCTTTTATTATATTCTTAGTGTTTCGTAGGAGAATCAAGAGTGGTGACAGTTTTTGCACCCGATACCTGCATTCACATGCGTTACCATGCATCTGAATTAGGATATGGGTGTGCTGCTCTGCTGTGCCAAAGATTCTGGTGAATGTTATAGGAAGAGGAGTTTCTGAGTTGAAATGATCCTGGCACAAAGCAATAATAATAATAATAATAATAATAATAATAATAATAATAATAATGAAAATGAAGCATATAGTCATCTAGATTCCCTGTGTAGCTGTTTTTATCATCCTCTCTTCTCACCCGAGAGCCAAATCATTTCTCTTGACAAATAACATAAGATCCGTAGCCAAATCAGCTTACAGTTTTGACTTTTCAAAACCTTGCCAAAGATGTGCAGCCCTGAGGTCTGGCCAGCCTTTGTATATCTGTGCTGGCCAAAGTTTAGGGCAAGAAAATTCCAAAATAACCATTCAGGTGCCTTCACAAACCTGGCATTGCCGTGCCTGGGCATCCCACAGACTCTCAGCAGGGTTCGCTCCGGTGACTTGCTAACCTCCCAGCATAAGGTGTGCAGCACGTGGTCCCTTTGCATGACGCTGCGTATTTATTCACAGCTCTGTGAGATCGGCTGCAGTGCATTTTCATTCTGTGTATTGTTCTCCGGGGCTGGTGATGCCATCGCATTGTGCTGAGTTTTTAAGAGTGTGAGCAGCACTGCTGATGTGACTCCCTGGGAGCCTACTTTCCACTGGCCTGGGATAAAATTCCGTGGTTCATTCTCTGCCGGAGGCAGGCGCGTGCAGGGAGGCAGGCACGCCGAGAGTGATGGGGTTAGTGTAGCCAGGACACTGAAAAACGATGCAGGATTCGCCCAGCTCTCTGGTGATGGATGGCTACTCCAGCAATGTGCCAGCCTTCCTAACCAAACTCTGGACGCTGGTGGAAGATCCTGAAACGAACCACCTCATCTGCTGGAGCACTGTAAGTACGATGGCTACTGCGTGTCAGTGCCGGCGACACCGGGAAAAACCCGGGTGCGAGGCCTCAGTACCACGGTGCACAGCACCTTTGGTTTGGAAATGCTGGCCAGCTAACCAGGAGGGTGAAAGGGCTCAGAGTTTGTTGGGGGCCTTTTGGATGTACTTAATATTATTTATCTTCAATACTGTGGCTTTTCTGTTTCAAAGGGATGACTGGACTGGGAGTGCTTTAATAGCAATATTTCCACAGTTCACTTGAAGCATCTTAAAGGGTGTCTAATGTCGAATCTTCTAAAAATCCAGACTCTTCAAGAGAGAGGATTTTCACCTTGCTTGAATCGGCAGTTCCCTGAAATCTCCTAGAAAAGGTGCAAAGCTCTTAAAAAATTCCACTGCTGTTTATATTATTTCACATATTGGGAGAAGGCAGCTGATAAATGGCATGCAGACCTCAGGCTAAAACCTATAATTTAAAGAGATCTCGAGCTGGCACCCAGAATCACATTTTGGAAGAGCTTTACTCGATTTTTCAACGATTCTGTGTGATGATCATGGTGGTGTGTGTATCTGTTGTCTGTGCAGCTCCATAGGGATAGATTGCTTTGCTTTGGCTTCTTATTTGTCACTGAGGCAATCAGAGAATTCAAATGATTTATTTGTCCCCCTCCTACAGCATTTTGATACTACATTGTGCTTCTGACCCAAGTTTTGCTACAAATAGTGTGATTTGTCTTTTGCAGGGAGTTATCAGATAAGTTGTATGCATAAACTTGTTCTCCAAAATCAAGATTCTATAGCAAAAGCAGATTTAAAGGGGGGGGGGGGGGAAAAGTCTAAAGCAGCCTTTCTGCCCTGCATTTGTGTCCAGCAGAGTTTTCATTCAAAACTGGAGGTAGGATTTGAGCTGCATTCTTATCCAAGGTGATGGTTGCTTTCTGATGTTGGTATTGCATGGCCATACCTCTGAGAACCACCAGGTTCTGGTGGGGTGTGCTTTAAATCCAGGCTTTCAATCTAGGAAGGGTTTTATAAAATGCATAAGCAGTCCGCTCTCTCTTACACTCACCCCATGGTTATTTTCGACTGCCTACCACCACTGTGCTCTGCTTCCCTGCACCCTAACTCAGGCTACAGCTATGTTCTTGGGAAGTTTTGGTAAGGCTTTTGGATGTCTAAGTTTCTCATGTTGCGTGTTCCCATGTTTCCCATGTTCATCCTCTTCTATCCATCAGGAGCTGAGAAATTGTGTGCAAGCCTAAGATTTCTGGATGTAATCAGAACTCTTAGAAAATAGGACCTATAAGGGCCTATGAAACGTGGTAATGGTTTATAAATACACTGAAGGCTGTTGTAAGGTGGGAAGGAAAAGTCTGTCTGTGTCCACAGTAGATTGGACAAGAAGTGATTAAACGGATTTTTAAAATGGAAGATGCAGGTAGGAAGAACTAGCAAATCCCTGGGGTAGCTTGCCTGAGCAGGGCACAGGGTCTGTCACCACGGGGTCTGCCAAAAAGAGTCAAGGCACCTGCCAAGACTGACGTGCTGCAGAGTCAACTTTGCCATGGGCAGGGGAGACTTCCAAAGCTTCTCCCAGCTTGTGAGGTAAGACAGGCAAGCCACCAACTGGCACACACACCCTTCAGCGGCGAACACGCAGCAGCTCCAACATCCCCTGTGTCTGTAGGGACCCTTTTGGCTGTGCCAGCATCTGGGAACATTGCAGCGCCGAATCCAAAGGAATGACCTCGCAAGAGAGGCCGTAAGGAGACGTTCAGGTACACAAACCCCTTGTGCTTCTCATTTCACATCCAGCGAGCGTACCAGCCTGGGACACAGAGGGAGCCCTGGACGAGCAGGGCAACCCAGCTTTGCCCCAGGGCAGCCGTTTTGCTGTTGGGAAGCCCTGGTCCCTATGTCACCTCTGCAAGCACAGTCTGTGAGGATAACTCCAGGTTATTAGTGAATCTCCGAAGGGCTTGGTCAGCCCGTTCTCCTGCTGCACGGCGTAAGGAGCAATAGGAAAGGCCCCAGTGGCAGTCAAAGGGCACTGTCGAGGCAAACACAGCCGGTGTTCGCAGGAGGGAATGAGGAGCAAGAACACTCCTTGTCCCCTCCAAAGCTCCAAAGTCATGTGTTCATGGGCACGCAGGGTTAATTGTTAAAGCTGACAAACGAGGAGGGAACTGGCACCATTTGGTGACGGAAATGTAGTGGCAAGGAGTAGAGTGGCAGGGTTTGCCGGCTGGTGGCTTTCTGGCCATGGGCAGGCACACACCGGCCCCTCGTTAGTCACTGAGCTTTCTCATGTTCCTGATTACTCTCCCTGTTTTAGGAACTTGCAGCAGCCCTGAGTGCACCCATGCAGCTACAGAGCCTGTGAGGGGTGCGTGGTGGGACCCCCCACGGCTGGTACGCTCTCGCTGCACGCAGAGACTGAGCCCTTGCAAAACGCCGTCCTCCCCTATGAAAGCCCAGTCCGCTGTGAAACACCCCCCAGGCTGACTCCCCCACTTGACTGCGGTAGTAGCGCTGAACACAGCAGGAGGATGCCCCTAGCTGTGCTCCCGGGTCTCGGAGCCCTCCCTGCCAGTGCCATGCAGACCCCGGTGTCTTTAGCTAGCTGTCCCTTGAAACTCAGCTGCAGCTGAGCTTGGTGAATCCCTAATATCTGCTGTTGTCTTTGCACTGGCATAGGTCTCCACATCTTGCCTGGCCCTCCATAAAGCTGTGGGGAGCTGTGGCTGTGCAGCTGGGGGGGGTCCCCAGGTAGCTCTTTGCATCTCTGTCTCCACAGGCAAAGCCAGTGCGAGCCCCTGGATGCCATTCTCTGCAGGCGTACAAAAATGCCACCTGTGCCTCAAACTCCAGGTCTGAAATCACAGTTCTCCATCCTTCCAAATTCCCCGTGCTGCCCGCCCAGCTGGAGCAGAGAGAGGATTTAAGGTGGTTCCCGTCTGTCCCCATGTCCTGGAGACACCGAGGTTGTTGAGGCTTGAGACTTAGAAAAAGTTGTTCCTAAGTGGGGGTTACAGATGCAAATTAATCGCCAGTTCTTCTGTCCCTTGAAAGGGTTTGCTGTTTGCAAAATGTTTCAGGGCAGCTTCAGCGCTGCCCGGCACAGGGCAAGGGAGAGCACGTGGCCTGCGGTGGCCCTGTGCCAGCAAGCTGGGCACTTCGCGTTGCTCTGCAGTGGTGGATCCTGGCAATGCAACCCCAGAAATGGATGCGTTAGCTGGTCAGCGTGCATGTTGCTAGCACGGGCTGTGGAGCATGACTGTCAGCGTTTTGCGGGTTGCCCTTGTGGCTGTGTACTTACAAAAATAATCGAGAGAAGGCACGTAGAGCTTCTGGGTCAGTGCAATGTCTTCAGAGATGATTTGCTTCCTTGCCTTGCTGTGTTTCTTGTGACACGACTCCAGGCAGCGCTCCGTCCAGGACTGCTGCACTCTGGAGCAGATGGGTTGGAGTTAGACTTACACAAGCAGATCGGGCGGTTATGATGGCAATTCCCACTTTCCAGGAACTGTTTCAGACACCAGTCTTCCTGTGAGGTCCATGCAAGGGGAGGTGATCACAGGCTATTGGGATGCAGGTGTCTGTAGTTTCTTTCTCACACCCGAGGCTCTCAACTAAGCAGTGGCAAAGCTTAGCAGAAGATCAGAACTGTAGTCATAGAGGAGTGACTGGGCCAGAATGGAATGGATTCATGACATCTGTCATTGAAGGCTGTTATCGCTCTTCTCAGCTTCAAGGTGGCGATTCAGGCAGCACGACTTCCCGTGTGGCAGGACTCAGGGAATCGCCTCCTCCTGGGCCCCTCTCCTGGTCGGGGATGCTCCCCTGACTTCGCTGCTGTCCTTCTCTCCTTTGCAGAATGGCACGAGCTTCCATGTCTTCGACCAAGGGCGCTTTGCCAAAGAGGTGCTGCCCAAGTACTTCAAACACAACAACATGGCCAGTTTCGTCCGGCAGCTGAACATGTGTAAGTGCTGCCTGTGGAGCCTGAGCCACGTGTCCGGCAGCCGGGGCAGCGGCGGCGAGCGCGGCGGGGACAGCAGGCATGCAGGGGAGCTGCGGGTAGAAGAGCCGAGATCTCGCACAGCTGTGCGGTCTTGTGGCGTTACTGATTTTGCCAAAGGGGACTCGCCTCTGCGATCCCAGGGGAGCGATTTGCATTGACCTTAGGTTCCAGCATGAATTTCGGTTGGATTACATTGTAAGATGAGCTAAGAAATTTCAGCTAACAGGTTTTCAGCTTCTCCTGCATTGATTTGACGACATATTATTATTTCTTTTCCATTTTATTCTACATGGGGCTTTTCCCAGCAGCCTGATACCATGACTCCCTCGGAAGCTGCTGCTTGCACGGGCAGCATCCCTGGAGCTTACCAGTCTCACTGTATGGGCGGCTGGAGAATGGGCAGTACTTCTCCCTGCAAGCCCTGCCTTGCTGACCAGACATTTTCACCCTTTAAGGAGGTTTAGGTGTAGTTTTCAGCCACATCTAGACCACCACTGTATTAAAGATGATTCTTTTCTGAGTTTGTTCAAAGTTCCTCAGTTAAGTTTTACCTTTACGATTTAACTTCACAGTAGCGCTATTGTAAATTGTAGCCTGTCTTTAGATTCAGTTTAGAAACCTTTCAGGACTTCAGAGAAATACTCCAAGTAGATTCCCAAATGTGAACGTGACCTTTTTTTCCCCAAAGTGGCACCTGACGCTGGTCTGTGCCTTGGAAAAGCCTCCCCCTGAGTTCCTTTGGCTTGCAAGTCAAAGCAGAGGTTCGGTGGGAGCGGGCAGCTCAGCTCCTGGCAGAGCTGGGAGCCTGGGGGCTTGCCTGCGAGGCTGCCAGGGGTGCACAGGGCTCTCCCCCATGCTGGATTTCCCCGAGATCTGTCCCAGAAGCATGCCCAGCAGCAAGGAGGGGGCACAGCTCTGCCTTGAGCACCAGAACAGCTCCAAAAGACGAGGTGGGGAGTGAACAGAAATGTGTTCTGAAGTGTGGGAGGCGGGAGGAAGACTTGGGTCTGGGGTCTTCACCCCCGCCCTCTCCCTGCAGATGGCTTCAGGAAGGTGGTGAACATCGAGCAGGGGGGTCTTGTCAAGCCTGAGCGAGATGACACCGAGTTCCAGCACCTCTGTTTCCTGCAGGGCCATGAGCACCTCCTGGAGCACATCAAGAGGAAGGTGAGCGGGTGCTGGATGGGGGGCACCTGCCAGCCAGGGAGGCGGGAGTGGGCAGACCCCTGTTCCGGAAGGTTCCACACCACTGGTGTGGAGAGACTGCGTGATGCTTTTTCAAAACATCCCTGCCAGAATATGTCCCCACGACTTCCCTGGTGGTCTGTGTGGGATGTTGCCTGAAGGCTGTTGTGTCTTTATTTAATTTGTTTCCCTGGCCCTTGTGCTAGGCGAGAAGCAGTGAAGGCTTGCTGCCCATCCCTCGGGTGCCTCGTGCAGGAGACACCTCGTGTCCCCCCAGGCCTGTCCCTGCCTGCCACCCTGGCCCTCTGCCCTGGGCTTTTCTAACCCTCCCACATCTCTTTTTTGGGGGGGGCAGATTGACCAGGACAGCAACTCCATGGGCATCATGAGGGTTTCTACCGCAGCTGTATTCCTTTCTTGGTGATCCCAAGCTGCTTGCTTGCTCGCAGACCCCTGCACTACAGGCTCCTCGGTGTGACTCCAAGATCTCCCTGTGGTCTGGTTCCTGTCCTCTCCATACACCCAGACACTTGGGGCGGGGGTCCTCGGTGTGCGGGGCTTGGCTTCCATCAAGAGTTTTGCCCATGTTTTGTTGCTGCGCCGCTCAGCACCGCGTGGCCTTGGTGCAGCGCTGCGTGGCCAGGCTTGCTTCGCACCACTCTGCTTTTGAACCTGTACCCACTCTTCTGGATGAGCACAGCATAACTCCCGCGGGGTCCCCAACAGTCATCTCCTGCTCTTGCAGGAGACAGAACCCCCTCCTGCCCTCTCTTTGCTGTCTTTACCCTCTTAGTGATGCCCCAAAAGGGCTGTTCTCTTATGGAGTTAGCGTAGCAACTTCAGAAAAGGGACTTTAGCAAAAGCCTTCTGGAAATCCACGTGTAATATGTCAATTTGAAGCATTACCTCAGGCTCATCCCCGTAAAACATGAGGCTGGGATTGGGTCTCTCTGTAGTTAACGTAGAAAGATTTAATCAAACAACCTACTTCAATTCCTCCCTGGTCCTCAAAATGCCTTCCCCCCCCCGCCTCCTTTTTTTCCCCTCCAAGCTGATTCAAACCAAGTCTCCACTCTGGTGGAGAATGTTCTGCTGGCAACAGACCCTCTGCATGAAGGGATGTGTCCTGCTTTTTGCTTTGTTTTATCCTTCTGGCCTTTGCAAGAATACCCTAAGGACAGCTCAGACTCTTGTGCATGTTGCCTGTCCTGGTATTTCAGCCCATCAGAGCTGGGCTGGTGGAAGCCCTGCACCTGAGCCACAGCAACAGCTCCATCCATCTGTGGTCCTTCTTGTGCTGGTAAAAATCTACCTTTGATTTTTTTTCTTCCTCAGGTGTCAGTAGTGAAAAGTGAGGAGACCAAGATGCGCCAGGAGGACCTCAGCAGGTTGCTATATGAGGTACAGATACTGAGGAGTCAGCAGGAGAACATGGAGTGTCAAGTGCAGGACATGAAGCAGTGAGTTGAATCCTACTCAGGCTGCTTCTTGTGCGTGTTTGCTTCTCTAGAGCGCTTGTTCTGGGGGAACGTTTGGAAGGAGAAGCCTCACACATCTCCCTCCCAGGGATGCGTGGGGAGCCAGGGGCTGGCTCTGTGGAGACAATAACGTGTAGATTTCTATGCAGACCCAATGATCTACAAGATATGAATTAACGCTCAGGCTCTCTGTCTTTGGTGAAAGGCAGACGTACTCTCTTCATACGTGTTTTCCCTTTACAGACGAGGAAAGCGCAGAGGAGCCTGTGTAGGAAATATGTGTATAACCTGGGGACTTTAATCAGATATCTATTTCCTCCAGGCAGAACTGGTGGTATAAATCTAACTCTTACACATAGAAGAGTCCTTGGCAGAAATACAGTGGTGTCCACTCCAGCTATTAAAAATATAAAAAAAATACCTCTCCTCCTCAGCCTCCACCTCCAAAATATATGACTGGCCTGAAATATATAAGAACGTGGGAAGCACTGTAGCGTTGAGTCCATGGACATGTCTCTCTGAAGGCTGTGTCTTCTGACGTGGCCAAAATTGTTGTGTAAGAGCAAACCAAGCAGATGAGATGTTGCTGGCATGTGGCTGCCCGACCTCCAGCTGTCGGAGGCTCTGGAATCTTTTGAGTCAGGCATGAGCACTAGGAATTTAGTGAAGGGATATGGTTTTATAAATCGTGTACGCGGAGAGTTTTTTATTTCCCTCCAAAATTTTGAACTTTACAGAGAACTTTGTTTAAGGAGCACTTGAATAATCAAAAAGACCCCAAACCTTCTTTTATGATGAAAGCTGCTGTTCATGCACCACCAGACAACACTGGCATCCTGGGCATTGGGAGAACACCACGTACGGTGGAAGTTCGTTCCAGCCCAGCACCTTATGCGCAACAGATAAATATTTTTATCTTCCCTCGATTTTAAATGACTCCTACATAGAATCATAGAATATCTCAGGTCTGAAGGGACCCATAAGGATCATCGAGTCCAGCGCATGAAATCACACCATGACATCTAGTTACAGTGGCAATGAAAGAGTTTCTAGGCTTGTATCTTATTTAATTTTTAAGGAATTCCAGCGTCGCTGGTTTGACCTTGGTTTTACTTTATTCTCCCTTTCGATTTCCTTGCTCCCTTCCTCCATCTGGCAAAAGGCAAAATTGCATGCAACAGATGAAAATAATAGTTTTTCTAAACTAAGACAGACCAGAAATCCCAGGCTGAAACCA
Organism: Falco biarmicus; assembly: GCF_023638135.1. Classification (NCBI taxonomy): domain Eukaryota; kingdom Metazoa; phylum Chordata; class Aves; order Falconiformes; family Falconidae; genus Falco; species Falco biarmicus. The sequence continues at coordinate 21,212,298 of NC_079302.1, read as the reverse complement.
TGGTAAGAAATTTACACCAGGGAGGAACCATCAGGGCATAACTCCAGCGCAAGCTGTCAGACCAAGGTTGCTGCTTTGCTGGAAATCCTGTTGGTACCCACACGGAATGTTCACTGCGGAGATTCCTGCTGTCCAAGCTGCTGCACTAGGGCTGCTACTCTGCTCTTTCAAGCCCTGGGCTCTGTCTTCCCAGTTCTAGCATCAATATGTGCTAGAAAGATGAAAAAACCAGCAGGATCTATAAATTTCACCTGCGTGGTAGGTTTTGCTGGCCTGTGGGTTTTGGTACATCTGTATCCTCTTGAGATAAACTGACTGGCAAAAATGTTTTGCAGCATGGGCTTGGCTGGCATCCAGCTTTGGAAGCAGCACAGTAAATCTCCCCATCCCACTTTCTGGCGCTGACTGTTCAAGGAAGCCTGTAAAGCACCCGTGTGCATTCGCAGACAGAACATAAATACGTTCTGTGCCATTGCAAGCTGGCCCCAGGTCTGTGCTGGATGAAATCAGTGACTCCCACTAATAAAATCATTACAGTCCTCCTAGCTGAAGGCTCTTGGATGCAGAAACATCCCTTTAGCTGCTCTAGTCACTCCCAAAGGTGTCTTTGTGCCACCATGTGTATGAGGTTCAGCAGGCAGGATACACAGGATCTCTGTCCCTAGGATCTCCGGGTCTTCAGTGGTGCTGGGGGCAGTTGTGGAGAGGCTGGGCTTGCTTGGCACCACCAGTCTTGGTGATCATTCAAGCAGGCCTTGCTGAAACTCTGTGTTTGGCCCCGATTTTCCATGAAAACTAACCACATGTGTCCTCTTATTACTCTCCTCTGTACATCTCGGTTTCTCTTCTTTTGTTTTTCCTCCATGCTTTGGTCTCTAGCTCTGTTGAGGTCAAAGGAAAACTAAGGAAATCAGTTGTGTGACCCCGTTTGGGACACTCAAACAGAGCAAAGCGAGGCAGGCTCCCAGCAGCACCCCGGGCTGCTGGGCAGCTTCTGTGCTCATGGAAAGTTTCTGTTTTGCTTTCAGGCAAAATGAAGTTCTTTGGCGGGAAGTTGTTTCTCTCCGGCAGAACCACTCCCAGCAACAGAAAGTGATCAACAAGGTAGTGGCTCACATAAACTCCAAACTCACTTGTGCTGCATGGTATATATCTCCTCCTCTGTTTTGGTTGGGGTTTTTTGTTTCCCCCCCCCCCCCCCCCCCCCTTGTCCCATAATCTTCTCCATACTCTGATATCACAGTATATTTATTTTCCCTCTTTCTGAAATGGTGTGATGCTCTTATGTGTCCTATGGAAAGTGGTCATTAACAAAGCACAGATGATGCCCTGGAGCGAAAGATTTTAATTACCCTGCCAGTCCTTGCTGTGACGTTAGAAACCACTGTTCTGCCAAAGTCCTGAGCAAGAGAGCACTACTCTCACTAGTTGCCCCGTATGAGCTGTGTTCTGGTTGTACCGGTGCCTTTGGCCTTCCCAAAACTTTCCTCTTTCCTCTCTACAAGAGAGGAGCCTGCAGGCAGCAGAACAGGCCAGCCTTTCCTCAGTGGCACCTCCAGCTACCGTTACGTTTTCTGGTGATACTGGTGCTGTTGAGGAATTGCTGTACAGCCTTGTAGACTGAAGGAGCAGGTGGCTGCCTTAAAATCTAGCATAACCAGTACTGGAAAAGGCCTCTCCAGTGATTCCCAGCTGGTCCTGACGTGACTGAGCCCGTCACGTTTCCCAGTCCCCGAGAGCCACGTTCTGACCCTCACATGGCAGCACAGTCATAGGACTGGATAGAAACGCATGAGGCTATCAAGCCTTCCTCCAGCTCTGAGGCTGCAGCAGCCCCACCGCTCATTGTAGAGGCATTTATGCAACTCTGTTTTGTTATGTTGGGCAACAAGTATGAGACAGCTTGATATATAAGGATAATAATGCTCTCTTTGTCTGGAGGTCTAAGCAGAGCATTGGGCTCGAGCTGACCTGGGAATACGTTGCTAAGTGATGCTCTCCAAAGCCATGCTGCACCCTTTTCAGTGCCCTGTTACATCAACACCGCATTTCACAGGGCTGACAAGCTCCACTGAGAGAGTTAAGCCCTCCAGCCGGGGGCTCCCCTGGGAGTTGGTCTCCTTCCCTTGCAAAATCTTTGTCAGGCTTTATAAAAGCCTCTTTCAAAGGTCTCTCAAGACTTTTACAGAGGCCAAGTCCAACTCCAGGCCTAGGGATGCTTGCATGCATTGCTTCACAGGCAGATCCCTGGGTTTCAGAGGGCTAGCTGGAGTCCTGCAGGCAGAGAAGCGGAGCGAGCAAGCGCTGAGCACGTGCATCCCGTGGCCTTTGCACGAAGCAGGCACCCGGCTGCATTTCTTGAAAGCCAGGCGGGTCACCTGGGTCCTTGGGGGTTTAGTCCTGTTTCTGGCTCCGACGGGCCAGGCAGTTTGGCTCCCTGATTTCGTGGCCGCTCCCAGCTTCGGGGTGGTGGCGGGAGGGAGGAACGCGTGAGAGCGAAATGGCTGCGAGGGCAGGGAGTGCTGAATCACTCTGCTGATTAACACCGGATTTTGATCTCTCCTGACAGCTGATTCAGTTTCTGTTCGGCCAGCTCCAATCAAGCCCCGGCGGCACTGGGATAAAGAGGAAGCTGTAAGTGCCCTTGTGTGGTGCACACACGCTCACGGGTGCATAATGCTGCCCCCTCACTAAAAGCACAAGCTCAGCTCGCCCAGGCGGGCGGTCACCGGACCAGGGCACCATGGTGATGGGAAATGAATGGGCTGAACTGCCGAGTCAGACCTGCTGACATGCCCCATTCAGTGGTCTTTAGAGAAGCACCGTGTCAGCTTGTGACCTTTATTTGGGGAACACGGAGCGCGCGATGGGAGATGGGAATGCTAACTAGTGGGAGGGTAAAGGGCAGGACCCCACCAGTCCCACACCTTCCAGTCTTCCCACTTAGCATCAGCAGGAGGAGGGCTGGCTCCAGCCAGCCCACAGACGTCTTTAGTTGGACCTGCAGCCACCGCATGCGGTGTGTATCCAACACAGGTTTGGTGGCATGTGTAGCCTGCAGGACTTACCGAGAGGAACGCGGAGAAAGATTTTTAGCTTAGGGGTATCTTTAAAGTCATAAATTAGCCTTTCAAGGCAAGTGAGAGGAGCCTGAATCAGGAAGCTTAGTGCCTTCCAGGAGAGCAGCCGTGCATTTCTTGCCCTGTGGTGCTTGTGATCTAAAGAGGCCAGAGGGGCTACCGAGAGGGATTTGCCTTTGTGGCTCAGGATGAGGGCAGGGACCTGCCTCCAGTTCCCACCTGTGTTACCTTGTGGCCTTTGGCAACTCAGAAGCTTCCCCGTGCCCTCAGAGCAAGGAGCCAGCCTTCCCAAGAACGGCTGCACCAGGGAGTTGATTTTCTTTCAAGTGTCCTTGTCCTTGGCTGACTCCTCTTGTGAGGCTTGTGAAGGAAACACAGGACTGAAGGAAGGAGCCCGTAACCTGTAGAAGCAGCTGGGCACGCTTACCTCTGCCTGCCCCACTGCTGAGCCTTTTGGAAGGGAAAAGCACCGCAAGGAGAACGGTAGCGAAGAAGAAGGCTCAAGGGGAAGATGTCTGCTGCTCCGGGTCACTGAGGTTCACGAGTGGGGAAATTTTCCTCCAGCAGAGTGGGGAAGCAGAGAGATGAGGTGCCAGATCTGATCTCTCATTTCCATGGTCAGGGTCATGCCTCTCCTGTAAAAGCTTTGCAGCCCAAAAAATGTTGTTTAGACTGCTGCTTTTTGAAAAAAAGCAAATAATTAGTGAGAAACTGTGCTGAAAGAGCACAGAACTATCTGCACAGCAACCGTATCGACCTCCTTATGTAGAGGGATCACACTGGTACAGCCCGGCTGCAATTTGCACAGTGCGGTGCATGTTAGTTTGAGTTTCTGCTTCCTTAGAAACACACAGGGCTGCCTTTGAGGAGCCTCAGCCCTCGTGTCTGTATCTGCATCTCTAAGTTTTTTTTAAACCCCAGGTTTTTTTGTTTAAACCCCAGTGCTGGCGGGGGGCTCTGGGTGGGTTTGGACAGCATGGGCAGGTCTGTAGGTCCCACAGGCACGTCTGCCCCGGGAGGCTGTTAGATGGGTTAGACGCCAAAGTTACCTCGATAAGAAATGTTGGATGGGGATGTTCATCTGCTGGAGCAGAACGCTGGACATGTATAAATTCATAACTATTGGGCTGGCTGTGATTTCTCAGTGTGTACTGAAGGGTAGATTATGCCATGACAAGGTCCATGTCAGGGCGATTCCAATGTCCTTTTTTATTCTGTGTCTTTAGTTAATGTCATAGAACAGAAAAAGGCTGTTAACCAAGCTGTTAGGCAGCACTGCAATCTCAGGCGCCACGGTCATGGTCACTGTGTCCTGCTGTATCATGCATACCCTTCACTGCAGGATCTAACTGGAGTCTGAGCAAACCTATAATTTCTACCAACATATCCAGCTCCAGTGCCTGTAGGATGAAGGGAGCTAGGAATTATCTTCTGTCAAGGGTGTTAGACCTTACCGTGGAAAAAACTGTTGGCTCTCCCTGGTGCCTGTCGCCAGATGAACACTGAGGATGCTTTTTATGACTGCGGGACAGTGGGAGGAGAAGAGGGATTTGCTAGGCGGTTTTATAGGATCATCACAGCATAACAATAGTGGGTGTGTAGGAAGTTCCCAGCTTCTCTGGGACCGTATCACAAAACCAAGGCCTGCCACCCAGGGAGTTTCCTGGTGGAAAGGCAATGCCATTTTGAGGCTCCTTCTCATTTTCTCTTGGTTTCATTTACTAAGCATAAAGCACTCCTGCTACAGGACCCAGCACACAGACCCGCTGCTTCTTCTCAGTGACCATCTGTAAAAGCCTGTCAGTCCTTTCTCAAAAGCCCGTATACAATGAGTTTAGGCTCTGCTCCGCTTTGTGTCTTCTTCCGTTTTATTACTTAGGTGCTGGGTGGCAGGGGTTCCCTTTGGGCAGGGATATGGACAGAGGTGGTTGTGCCAGAGAGGCTCTGAGCACGTGGGACCTGGTGCTGAGGCCAGATTCCCAGTATTGCACTGTCTCCCAATACTGCACTAATAATTGCAGCGTGGCTACCTCCAGGTTAAACAAGCTGAGGATCCAGCCAAGAGCTTGAAAACACGAGCGATTAGAAGAAAGTATGAATTGAATTTGTTAAACTCAAAATATGCATTGGTTATTTTACTTGCATATTTCAAATAAGATCTGGAAAACCTAGATCGTCCCTCTCTATACGGCAAAGGCCCTTTTTTTAACAGCGACCTCCTCCAAAACTGTTGTTTTTCTTCCTTGTCCATAAGACTGGACAAGAAAGCACGTTACAGCTGAGGAAGGACAGAGTACCCAGGGGAAAAGAGCCCTTGGCTGAGAGATGTTTCCTGTATGAACATCCAGGAACCGGTCAGTATGTGCTGGGAAAACAGACCTGTTTGTCTTCACAGACCTCTGATGCTTGATAACGGGATCTCAGCTCCACAAGTGTCCAAGTTCAGCCGGCATTTGTCCGCGGACCCCCTCCACGACCCCTATTTCATACAGTCGGTACGTTTGTGCCCGCCTCTGAGCTTTGTGGGCTTTCTTCGGCCAGGGTGGAAAAACGTTTGAAGCAATGATACAGATTACAGAGTAAGGAGTTTGGCAAGAGTTTGGCAGCAAAGAAGAGTTTGCAAAGCTGAGTGACATTTATTATTTCTTCGGCTCCCCTGTCTCGGGGAGGGGTGCGTGCACGCGTGCGCTCATGCTGCTGAGTTCACGTGGGCGGCTGTGGGCTGGAGGGCAGACCCCGCACACCAAACCCTCCGTGCTCTTACCCCAGCCTGGCTCACCTCAAAGGCAGAGGGGAAGAAGTACGTTCTAGAAGGGGGTACTATGATCTTTCTGACCAGAGCCAGACCTTTGCAGTTGGTGAGGGATGCCCACTACCCTAAGCCCCTAAAGCAGCGCCAGACGCATGATGTCGTGCAGTTAAAAATACTTGAGCTGGCATGAGAGACCCGTAGTCCCCTGCTGGGCTGTGTGGGATCCAGAGGAAGCTGAGCAGTCTAGGCAAAATGTTGGACATGATAAAACTTCTCGGTAGCTGATGCTTCAGTCAGAGTGCTTATTTTACACCTGCACCTCTGTGTGGTGGGTGGAAAGACCAGAGAAAATTATAATATTGCATAGCAGGTAAAAGCTTTCTTGGTTTCTGTACCAGGAAGACTCAAGGGCACAGTAAATAAACCAGAACTATCTCAGAAAGGGCGTTGGACTTGTTCTGAGCCTCAGAAGGCTAAATCCATATGATTTTTGCTTTCCTCTTAGCCATCGACAGAACCTGCTTCTTGCTTAAACAGCCCTGCAATTGCTGGAGGACCCATCATATCGGATGTTACTGAAGCATCACCTTCCAACATAATAAATATGCAGTCCCCTCCCGAAAATGACAGGTAAACCTGTTTGTGATTAAAACCAGGGAGAGCTGGGTATGGACACACATAACTTCAAAATAGTTTTTCCTGGCTGTAATTCCACCAAAGCTTCTGTCTGATTTGCAAATCTCTGTAAAGATGGTGGGCTGGAATATCTTTTTTTCTCCAGTTTGCAATGTGAGTCAGATTATTGGAATTAGAGAGGGATAACAACAGCATAACTGCTGAAACAAAGTCATGAGTTTCATGCTGAGAACTTCCACTCACCTCTTTGAGAAGTATTCCATGGGTTTTTTATGTTTTGTTCTCAAGACAGGGGCTGTCTCAGACTTTTATCAAATAATGAGATACTAGCACTTGTTTGGTTTGTTGAGAGAGGAAGAAAGTTTCCTTTCGGCTTTGACAAAGAAGAAACAGGATCAAAATGTACATCTTTCTGCTAATGAGAACAGAAAGGTTGCATCACAACAACTTCCGATGTTTGACAACTTTTCTGTGAAAAGGTCCCAGTAACTGAAGAACTGAATGCAGAGATACTGCAAAGCTTATCTCTTCCTGCCACAGACATGCACTGTATTTAGGGCTAGTAGCAGAGTAGCTGCAACTATGTCAGTGGAAAGTAAGTAGACAGATGAATCATGGAAAGAGTTTCTCAGGCACAGAGGCAAAGCAGTTACACTCTAGAAATTGACTGTAAATCTGCCTCATAATTGAAACCATAGCCATAAAATTAGCTAGAAGCACCTAAAGTGCTCCAGATTAAAAAACAGCCCAGGAAGCCATTTCTAAAGCAGAAAAATTTGAATATAACCTTCAAGATAAGTTGCTTATTTCTACTAATTACTGAGTGCCATCTGGTGGCCTCTGATCTCTGCTGTGTCTGCATGATTTGAGAAGCTGAGCCAGCCACGGCCCGAAGGAGCTCAGGGCTGTGGTACTTCCTAAATCAACGTGAGCTTCTGGTGGGAGTTTAGGATTCACACAATGAGGAGCTGATCTGAGAGGAACGTCATAGTGGCCCCTACCATCGCCTGTGTGTGACACACTCGTGTTGTCTTGCAGCAAAGCTAGTCTGGAAGTGTTGTAAGATAATATTTTTCAGTGTGGCTTTCTGTGCCCTGTGCCTACCTGCCTTTGTCACTTTGGCTCCAGTTGTGCAGGTTCACAGGGAGCTCTAAAATCTCCTTTAAGTAGATTTTTACATGCAAAATCCTACTATTCAAAATTTTGATGTCATATGTCTGTCTAGGAATAATGTGGAGTGCCTCTCCCACTGGAAAAAGGCAAACCTCTCCTTCCAAATAAGTGAAACACCTGGCTGGGACTGTCAGAACTTGGTAGCTTCCGTTCCAAATCCTGCAGGGCCACAGCATCCTCACCTGTGCCATTGGGATCTCTAGAGTGCTCGCTGGTCCAGACCTAACTCCTGCACAGGAAGGTTTTACCCATCCCATCCCTGTCCCGAGGGCAGAGACTTTCCTGTCACAGCCGGGTGACCCTTTAACCTGTCTCAAGCCTAACACTCATCTGAGGAACGCCTGACATGTGGAAGTGTGTTTTCTGTATTTGCAAAACAGTCGAATGGGGCAAGTTCATTACAGCTATGACTGACGGAGTGACTGAAGCTACCCCAGCTGAGCATGCTTCTGGAGCTTTCTGAAAAGAAAACAGGGTTGCTGATTTCTTTGGCCAGCGTAGGGGAATGGAAAGACCCTGCGGGGCAGTTTGGTGGGAAGCAGAAGCAAGCCCTTGTGCTATTGCCCTTCCCGCTAGCGTGAGGCCTTTGCGGAGCAGATGCGCGTGTGGTGCTGGTGCTAAGTCCTGTCTCTGCTACAGGGAGAAGTGCCTCATGCTGATCAAGGAAGAGCCGGTCAGCCCCGGAGTGAAAGCCACCGCTGAGCCAGACGTGCCCCTGCCAGGCTGCCGGGCTTGCTCCGAGCCCCCCGTGCTGCCGGTGGCCATGGTTCAGTCTGTTTTGGAAGGCAAAGGGAGCTGTGGTGCAGCCCCACCGGGGACCTCCCAACCCTCCGAGAGAAGAGGCAGAAGGGCATTGCTGGACAGGTGAGGGGGGCGAGGGGGAGCTGTGGCCCTCTCTTCCCATCAGCCAGGGGCAACGTCGCCCATCGCAGCCTGGTGAGCTCCCTCCTGTACCTGGGGCACCTCCTTAGAGGACCCTTGAAGCCCAGGAGACAGTTCACAGGGGTAGGGGCTCTGTGGATGCCCAGCACCAGGGAGCTGACACTGCAAGAGATCCCAGCTTCCCCATCTCTGATTAAAAGCGAAAACCCGTGCAACTTCGCTTCATTGCTGTGCTTGTCTCGAGCCAGAGCAGCTCAGTAAAATGCTAGTCGGTCCAAAGCAAGGCTTTGTGAAAGGGTAGAAAATCATGTTTTAAGATCATGAAATAGCAAGCGAGGTCACTCAAGGGGATGATGGGGAGTTGGGAGGTTCTGTTCACTGCAGTCTTCTACAGAGGGGTGGAAGTTTCATTATTCTGAAGCCAGTTTCATTATTCTGAAGACTGTCACAAGTATCCTGCCTGTGACAGTCACCTAGAGGATGATGTCCTCTCACCAGGGGGGTCAGCACAGTGTCATTGGGCTCAGCCACAGGGCTACCTGGGTTTGGGCATTTTTGGAGCCGTGGTCTGAGACTGAGATCCCAACAAGCACCGATGTCATGGGCGAGTGTACGGCAGATGTCACCCGCAGGAGGAAAGCATGGCTGCGGCGTGCTTGTTGGTGAAGTGCACATTTCATTCTTGATGGCAACTGCAGCCTGGGGGTGGGGCACCCAAAACACGCAATAGCGTTAGCAGAAAGGCTTCTATTTTCCTTTGGGTCCTTAAAGAGAATCAAATTCCTCCTTCTGAACCCACTGGCTACTTAAAAACATTTTACTAGAAGAAAAATCATCCTTCTTTTAAGACTCTGGATTTTAAGAAAAATTTTGGTAGCTTTTATGGGGATTAAGCACAGCAGGGACTCACAGTTGCTGCTTTAGCTGAATGCCTCTGATAAATGCAGCCTGCGGGCAAAAGTCACTCCTTTAAAAACCATTAGTTAATAGTAATCCAGCCATCTTGGACCCCAGAGGGTGGGAATGCAGCCTGTTCTGGATCCCCAGTGCCTCTCTAGAAGGATTTCTTCTAAGGAAAGCTTTAATTTTCCCAGTCTTGAGGAGATGTGCAGAGACTACCCACCCCCAAACCCAACAGGAGAGGAGTAGTCTCACTTGTTTTGTCATCAGCTCCATCCCCTGTGTGCTCTGCTGGGTTGTACTTTGGGATTAAACCAAGTGCATAAACCCAAGGCTGACAGTGGACTTCTGGTTTTCAAAACGGGATGTAAGCGTAAACCTCACGTTGGAAGGCTGCTCAGTCCTGCTTTCTGTCTGTATCCATGCAAGTCTCATTCGTGGCCCTATTTCCCCTTGTCTTTTCTCAGAACAGATATTTCAGACCCCTTGGAGGGCACCGACTGGAGCTTGGAAGGGCTGCAGCTGCTGCTGCGGAGCCAGCAGTACGGCCTGGAGCCCGCCAGCCTCTTGGATGTGAGTGGCAGGCTCATGCCTGCTTCTTCTTGCGTGGCACTTGGTCTGTCCCATGCTGCCCGTAGAGCCATGGCTCTGTTTTGACTTTTTCATAAGAACTGGCAAGATTTCAGACTTTCAGTGATGCTTTTTTACACCTCTTCTGAAAACATGCACATTTGAACTTCTAGGAGCACAAAACACAGTGCATTTGGTAAAGACATCAACAGGAGACCTAACACATATACATAAAATAGGTTTAATATGGCTCTCTAGCTAGTTTGGTAATTGCTTTGGCTGGGCTAGTTTATTTTCTGCATATTCTGCATCTTAGATGCTCCTGCATTGTGTTTAGCTCTACTGCTTTCCCCTGTTCCTCACTTTCTGGGAAGCGTAGCCGATGCCAAATTCTCTCTCTGCTGAGATATTTATCTGCCTGCAGTTCTCAGGTAGTTTTTCTTTAGAAGTGGGTGGTGGCCTTTTTCTTAAGTACATGTGCAGAAGGTTTGTTTATTTCGTTTATTTCTCCCTTTTGCACTCTCTCTCGTTGTACATATCGTTAGCATATGAAAGGTTTTTGCCAATAATCATGTAATTCTGTACCTAAGAAAAGAATCTATATGTCAAAGATATGCTCCCTTGAGGAGGTGCTTCAGGTGCAGGCATGTGGTAAGATTGCATGGACAAACAGGAACAAAAAATCATTTTAAAAAATCAATCTTAAAGCCAGTTCCAGAGTGTCCGTGATTGATTTTGACTTTCCAGAAAGCTTTTCTAATAGCCTGCTCTATTACTTACTCGGTTGGTTTCTGTTTCTTATTTCTCATTAGGAGGTGTTTTCCTGTTACTGACACACTTCTCTCTCTCTGCAACTGAACCTCACGAGAGTGAGAATGAATCATAAAACTGTGCCCCAGGTCAACAGCTCCTTTTCCCAGGCTGCTCAGACTTCTCAAGAAATTGCCATCAAGGCACTGATGCAGCACTAATCTGCCCTCTGCCACCCTGTTCTGGAATACTTTTAAAAAACCCATATGAACCTGGAAGTGTCCTAGGACCCGAAAGCAGCAAAAAAGGGCTTTGACTTGCATGTGCAGCGACACAAACAGCTGCTGTGGCTTACGACATGACTGTGGCACTGGGCAACAGCAGTATCCACTGGCAGGCAGGTCAGCACAAGTGCCCACAGCTGAGCCCCTGCTCTTCTGGCTGTGCTGCAAAGCGACACACACCAGCCTTTGCTGCAGCTTCACTGAATGCATCGCAGCACAGGCATGGGCAGAAGTTGCCATGGGCCAGCAGACAGCCAAGGCAAAGAGCTGAGGATATGAGTATCTCGAGCCATTGCACCTTTCAGAGCCCTAATCGTATTCTTCTCCCAACAGGTCTTTAATCCCAATTTATCTTTGAGTGAGTGGAATTTGACTGAAATGGAAGCCAGTCTGTCCCCGGTAAGAGATGTCTATTTCTGAGATATGATAATGATAATAACAATATAATTATGAAGCAGAGCTTGTGCTTAACTGAAGAATGCTTAGTTGATAGCCAGAGGGGAGAGTACTGTAAAGCACAGCAAGTACATAACTCCTGAGGGCAGGCAGAGAGTGTTATCTTCCACTCTTGACTGTCTTCTCCACTCAGCCAGAGCTTGTTCAGAGATCTGTTGGTGTCCTGGAGTCTTTAGTTGAAGCTGGCCACTCTAAAATTTCTCTTAGCATGAATGTCATGTCATACTAATAACCATAGATGCATAAAGTATCTTTGTGCCAAAGCTCGTATTTCATAAATTTGCCTTTATAAAGTGCAGCCATCCCTGGAGCAGTAAAACCACAATGCAATTAGAATAAAGGTTCATGCATACCTGTGCAGAAGAAACAAGGAGAAATTGTTTGGCAGTATTCATTTGGAATTGACATCGGCACAGACATTTCTGAAATGCATATAGTGATTTAATGAACAGTGAAGCAAATGTGTGATGGTGAATTTTCAGAGCCTGGCTGCCAGCCATGTCAGAAAAAGACTTAGATGATTTTGCCATCTCTGCAGATGCGCAAACAAAAGTGTAATCTCTTCTAATGAAGTGTGGAAGGTCTCTAAGCCTTCTTCAGGATATCACTATCCCTCCTTAGATTTTAGTTTAGTAATTTTGAATTTACTAGCTAATTCCACTTCCTGAGTATTAGGAAGAAGAACGTCTGAAGGGACAGGCAACATTAGCAAGTCTTGGAAGCAAGGGGCAGTCTCTTTTAAAGAGGATTGCATGAGAGAAAAGGCCAAGGGGGAGGCTGTGGTGTTCCATAGTCCAGTCCCTGAGTCCCCTGAATTTCCCTCCCTTCGTTCCGTACCCTTAGGCTTGTTCATCCTACAGAAAGTCATGAGCACAGAGAAGCCTACAAGTAATAACCAGCAGCAACTCCGCACCTAGAAGCACTACGCAAGCAAAAGCTAGTTTTAATTTAAAGACAGTCATAAGGCAAATGGAAAGAAAACTCCTTTCGTATTTGTTGCCGACAGCAGAGGTCTGTGGGTTGGCTTTGAGCGGTAGCTGGGCAGGGACAGCCACGGTGACATTAGCCTGGATTCCTCGTGTGAGGTGGGCTTCACACAGTATTAGCCAGCACTAACAGGGTTTTACATCTGCCTTAGCTCGCTCCTTCAGGCATATCTGCCCTTAAGCACCTGCTTTTGGTTATTTAGCAAAGTGCAGGTGAGGCTGGGAGGAGAGGCAGGGCAGGGAGGATCGCTTGCGTTACTGGTGGATGTTGTGCAGCATTGATGAAGCACTGATCTGCAGAAGCGGCCTAGTTCTAACAAGCTCCCCTGTCTTTGTATAATTGTACATTGTAGTTTATATTTTTGCATCAAGATGCAGCGACTCACAGTGGATCTGGAGAAGAATGCAACTGAGCTGTCCTCAAAAGTGTTCAACCCACCGTTTAACAACGCCTGCCCAGGTAGGAGCGCCAGCATCCCTTCCGCACTGGGGAACGGGGATGTAATGAAGGTGTTAAACACATCCATCAGAAGCTAGATGCAATGTCTGGACCATTTGCCACTTTGAGGGAAAAAAACACGTTTGTTATTTTATTTTCAGGGCTGTCAGTCAGCAGTGTTTCCACAACAACTGCTAAGCTAGTTGCTAAACAGTGGGAAAAGTATGAGGCATACACAGAGGTTTAAATGCCATCGAACTCCCTCTGTTTCTGCTTGGGGCCACATCATATCTTTCAGTGTCTCCACCGTCTTCTCTGCCTATTCATCGCCACCCAAAAGCCATGTGGGGATCTAGGTGGGTAGGGGTGGTAAGAACTGTACAGGTTCTGTGTCTCTTCCGGCTCCTGCTGCAGAGGAGGTGACCTGGTGGCAGCTAGCAGGTGGCAAAGGTGATGTCTCAGTTTCTCCAGGACCTGGTGGGTGCTAGCAGCCAGAGGCAAACGTTACGTCTCAGTTTCCCCAGACCTTCTACCAGACCTCAAGGAAACTGCCCAGCTGATCTTCTCCCACTCACTGACTCAATGATAAAGTGTGTCATTTATCTTAGCTATGAATCTAGGAGTGTTTTCCTGGTTTTGGAATAGTTATGTATTGTTATTTTCGTGTGTATTCAGCCAGGATAGACTTGAAAGAGAAGCTTTTGTGAGCCTTAGTTTGGTGTGGTAACCACCTGAGCCCACCCCAGAGTTTTGATGTATTGTGTGTTGCTCAAGGACTCCCAGCTTCCACCTTAAGCTCAGCATCTTGTGTGAGCATCAAAGGCATGAAAAGCCCAGCTACACTGGAGAGAATTCTTAAGCAGGGGGGAGCTGAACGGCACAAGAGGAGCATCCCCTGTTTGCAAAGCCTTCCTGGTCCATGCAGTGGTGTGATGCTGGAATAATGGGGCAACTGAGAGATGTCACCTGCAAAGATGAGCAAAAAAGACAGTTCTTGAGGGAAGGAGAGGAGAAACTGCTCTTAGCTACTTCTCAGTGTCTCCAAACATTTGGTCACGCCTCCTTCGCTTCTTGTGAGGCACCTCAGCATTCAGGCAGAATCCAGCTTGGCAACCTGCAGACATTCCCATCGATTTGGATGGGCTTTTAAGTGAGTCCACGTTTGACTCAAGTGTTTGCAAGCATTTTTCACCTGGAGTGAGGCCCCTTACCTCCTGTTACAGTGGGGATTTGCCACTTTTCATTTCTACATGCCTAAAGTCTAGCAACTTGCCTTCCAGACACCTGAGTTTTGTCTTGTCCGTTTGCATTCCTAGGGAAAGATGTCATTCTTGAAAGCACCCAGCAGTTCCTCATTGATCGCCAGTCAATCTTTGGAAATGACGTCATCAGCTTGCCTGAAAGTTCATCGCTTTACGTTCCATCTGAAAATCTGGCTTCCTACCTGTCCTCTGTGGGTGTCCAAGGGGATATCCCATTAAACCTGAGCTCTTCAACTGACAACAACCAGTGATTTAGCTTCCAAGAAACATCATCTCCTTCCTACCCACCCAAGCATCCACAGGTTTGAATGTAAAGAAACAAAAGTGACTCAGAAATCCACAAGAGAGTTTCTTTTTGTGCCCTTTGAGTAGATGGAAACAGTCAGTAGCTGTTGCATTTACCCCCCCTGCACCTGGATTTCAGTGTTTGCCCAGGATAACAGTTTGAAAACAAAATACTGCTTCTGGTGCTTGCTCCCATGGGGAGTGGGAACTTGGCAGGATTTTTTTTTTCCTTGAAAATGCTTTTAGCAATTTCAAATCTTCTAATAAAATTTAAGTACATCAGGGACTTCATAAAATAAAGTGATCCTGACTAGTGTCTGCAACAGCAAACTGCTGGATTTTATTGGGGCAGCACAGATTAGCTAAGATGCCTGACCCTTCTGGATGCTGGTTTTTAAATAGGAAAGTAGTTCTATGCCAGTCAATGCTCTAAAAATATTCTTTTATCCATTATCTGGTTTTGATGTATTTGTGCCTCTCCCTTTTCCTCCTAGGATGAGTAGGAAAATGAAGACCTCTCAGGGTGTGCAGAAGGTCATTTTCCGAGTGACCACTGGCTCCTAGGGGAGCTACAGACCATCACAGACCCCAAAACATCCCATGCTGAGTCGAGAGGGTTTGTTGTTTGGGATTCCCCACCCCCACCCCCCGCCCAGTCTATTTTCCCTAACGTAAAGGCAGGGCACCCCGTACTTAAAAAAAAAAAAGGGAAAAAAAGGATAGACTTTTCTGTCCACAGAATTTTCCGTGTGCAAAGAGGACTAAGGGAGCGCTGTCTGGGTTGTGGTGCTGGCTAAGTATTTCCTGTCCAGTCCAATGACTTTTTTCCTTGGCCTTGACCTGTTCTATTTCCCCTGAAGATGTGCCTGTTGGACGTATACCATCTGATGAACCAGTTTAATTGATTGGATCCCCTTTTTAGAAGGACTCTCAGCTGCTCAGTGTAGGAGAGAGGCAGAAGGGTTAGTCCACCATGTCCCACTATTTTTTTCCTCTGTCCTTTGTGCATCTGAGACCAGCCTCCAAAGGTTGAATTAATCTTTCTCTTCCATGTGGTTTCTGACAACTGAGTTTCTCAACAAAGCAGAGCTTTGTTTTTTATGCTGTAGTTCTAATGAGTATGTATTATTTATCTCAGTATCCTCTAATTGAGTTGCTTTTCCTTAGGAAAGCTACCCAAACACAGTAAGACAGACGCAGGAAATTCAGCTAACTCAGGCCTCCCAAGGGCTTAGACAGGGCGGCGTAAGCTGTGCCAGTATCATTTGAAGAAATGCTCTGCCCACTTTCATTGCCATGGCGATTCTTCGTTCTCAACTGAATTTCTGAGCATCTTGAATGGTCAAGCAGCATCCACCCCAAAATATCGTCAATCAATCAGATGAACACAGGCTCAAATTCTCCGTAACAAGATGAGCATGTTTTAAATGGACCTTCCTGTCACAGCCCTTTCCTCCATCCATTTATCAATATGTGAACAGATGTGTTAGTTCAGAAACATTCACTTTTGAGCACATTTTTCCCCCGCTAATTACTGTGTGCTGGGAGCTCTGTCACCACCTTGGTGGCACAGTCTTTGCAGGAGCGAGGCTGTAAGCGCTTCTGAATTAATTCCAGCCACCGTTTTCATGTTCAGGACTAAGGGAAAATTCTGGCAGTCCCCTGGTATCTAGATGATGTATTTAGACTTGGCCTGGTATTTAGATGATGTGCTCGAGTGTATCACGGACAAGGTTTTCCTTTTTGACAGATTTGTGCTTAGAAAGTTTGCCTAGATCAGCCCATTTGCCACTGTATGTTGTCATTTCCAGCGATGGAAAGCCAGTGAGTTGCGCTCTGTTTACTTTTCTCAGAGGTAACTGAAAACTGTCTGGGGTTTCCTATCACCAGACAGCATATGTTATCCTCGTTCAACACTTCTCTGAACCTTCGTATGCTAGATTGCCTTAATGTTAACACTGAATGTATTGATCCAATAAGGTATTTAAGCGCATGTTTAACGTCAAGCTCCTGAGTAGTTTTCCTGTATTTTTGGGAAGGCTATCACATGCTTGAGGTTCGGCACACGCTTCAGTGTCTTACTGGATTGTCTAGTTGAGGTTGAGAAATGAGCCATCTTAGGAGAACTACTTGCAAGTTGACAAAGGTGCAGCTCAGCCAGCTGACACCACCTCAGGCTGCAGCTTTTGTACAGGGCCAGGCGGCAGGCTGCACTCGCTGCGAGTAGCCACTCAGATGGTTCTGGGGTTTTTCTTTAGGCTTTTTGCTCTACTATAAATGTGAGATTGGAGCTTGATGGCGAGAGAGGAACAACAGGATTTGAGAGCCACTCCTGTGAAGAAGCAAGCTTGTGTTCCTCGGCTTTTTACATTGTTAATTTCACTTGAAGGTGACGTGCTGAGACTGCGTTTTTGCACTATGCTGTACATTTGTAAAGTTTTACAGAAAACACTAATTAAACGTGTTTCCTTTTTCTCATTTAGTCCTGCTCTGGCATTTCTCTCACTACTTTCGCCTATCCCTTACACCTTTCCTCCTTCCCAAGTCCTCGCCAATAAGTGAAAATAGCTTCCAGGAATTCAGGAGATTCACCTGTGAGACAACACAGGGCCACTGATGATCATGTGTGAAAAAACAGGAGCTGGAGAGATTTAACGTGTAAACTGTGAGAAAGTAAACCCAGCTCAGAAGGCAGCTGAACTCTTCAAACTAAAATGCTGGTCAGAGTGGGTATATCTGGTAAAATCGGGATCAGAGTAAAAGAATCTATAGTTGAAACTACTTCCAGTTTTTATCCCTTCTTTCCCCCTTGCTTTCAGTGATAGTAGAGCTCAAAATTTACCCTTGGAATGACTTTTAAAGATCTTTTGTTTATAAACATTTTTAAAGTGTGATACGATACTATGGTCCTTCCTGCTTATTTGTTCTTAGTGTAGTAAGTGGGTGCCAGGACAGGCACTAAAAGACAGCACGAAAAATGCACAACCCAAAGCCCTCAAAACAGTCTTTATCCAGCTTTCTGTCAGGAAACGGAAGCAAGTATTTTTTAGGACTGAGCTCACAAATGTTGTTGGCAGCACTTGCAGCTTTCTAAAGAGAAGATTGAAGACCAGCCTGTTCTCCACAGGCCCTTTGCTCATCCTCCTGCCCTGTCCTGGAGGCCAAGGGGTTTACCAGCACGTTTTTACTCATGGAAGGTGAAAAATGGCTGGAGTTTAAAGTAGTTGTGTTGTCTTCCCTGAGGGTTTTTACAATTATTTTGTGTTACACTCAGGACCACTTCTCTTACCACCAGATGGCACCTAAGCCCAGCTAGTTGGGAATACATCTTTTTGACAAGCCCATAGTAATACTTTTTTTCTTTAATTGTGTACATCTACAAGACCTGTTCAATTCTATTTATTACAAATTATTAAAGATTTATAAAAATACGAAAAAAGACACCCACCTAAACTTGGGTATGGCTTTATGAAGTGAGATCACTTAAAGCCTAGCTTACTCCTGATGTAGCTAGTGATTGTTCATTGTATCATAAAAATGTTAGGCTTTGAAGATGAGGCCAACTCTTTTATGTCATACTTAAAGCTTAAAAAGTGTGCAATCATTTCTTTTAACTGATTAGCACAACCGCTTCTGTGAGGAAAATGAGAGCCGTTAGTGCCTCAGCAGAAGAGTTGGCCAAGAGTTGTCCGTTTCCCCAACTCTTTTTTTGTGGCGTCGCAGAGGAAGCACTGCTCTCAAGCAATCTTCGCTTCCTTGAATTTATTCTCTAGCTCAGCAGGGAGAGAAGGAAAAAAAAAAACCCACAAAAGGGAAGGGAAGAAGAGAGACCATGGCTGAGGCATCACTGCTGTTACTTTCCATTTCACTTTGGCAAAAGACTACCACCATGATATAAGAGAGAAGCTAATGAAAGAATTCCTCTGCTCAGCTTTTTATGCCAAAGCTGTATTTCTGCCACTACTGACTGGCTCATTATTTTTCTGTTACACTTGAAATCCAGATCCCAAGACTCATCTATCAATGAAAACCAATGAAAATGGCAGATGGAAGGATATCCTTCATCACAGATTGCCCTAAAAGGTAAACCCAGATTTTGCATGCATGGACAAACTGTTTCTGCATCTGTTTTTGCATAAACAGTCATGATACCTATGCATATTAGATCCATAAAATACTATGTTAAGAAGCAATCTCCATTTGTCATTACAGTCCATCTGGTATAACATATACTGGTAAGGAGATGATGCAAGTTAAAATAGATATGCTTACAAGTAGAATCTTTATTTAGTTCAAATAACAGAAACATGTTAAATTACGCATTGAAATTATGTATGTGATGAAATGCTAAGGATGAAGGATGCAAGGGAAAAAACGGCATAAGAGAGTGGAATTTAACCTGAAAACAGTAGTGCCCTCACTTTCAAAGTAGTGAATGCTGCCAGCTGCTCTGAAAAGCTTGGAACCAAGGGATCTCCAGCAGCTTTGGCAGTGGGAATGCAGGGCACCTGCTGCCTGCGGGTTACGGGGGATTATGGGCTTTCTTCACACTAACATAACTCAAAGTTCTGCACCGAAGGTCGGACACTGGAGGCTGCAGCAGCCTCTGACTGATTGAAACACAAAGTCCTCCTGTTGAAGGCAGTGGGGTTTTTTCATCACAGTTAAGTGTATGTAAGTTTTAACTAACGCTCCTGTTGCTGAGGTCTGCATTTTGAGTGTAACCACATGCATTCAGCCAGGCACTGTGCTCCAGATTTGGTCTGGGTTTTTTCAAAGTGATTCATCTAATCCACTCCCACTGACCTTGTCATGTTGTGCTTTGTGAGGACATCCTTCACCCTCAGCCAGGCACTGTACTTTGCCATCACTGCCATTCCCTGGTAAAAAGCATGAAGGCAAAAGGCAAATGAAACTTACTGGTGGTCTTTAATACTGGAAAAAGAAATGTAGAGCCCAATTTTTTAAAACCATTTAAATAAAACTCAGCAAGATATCCTGTGCGGAAGAAGAAAATACAACATTCTAATTCCTAATTTATTAGGATTCCCACATAAATAAAAGGTAGATGTGGTTGTTAACTAACAGTGGACTGAAAATCTTTTCAACAAGAGCTGAATAGAATCCTTACTTTTAGTGTGTATGTGCCACCCACGTTTTTCTCTGTGATTAATTATGTCACTGTAATCTTACCATCCTCTTCCCATGGGCTTGGGTCATCTGGTCGATTGCAGACTGGTGACAATAGTAGATTATCCTTGGGCTCAGCGATAACCTCTTGTATCAAGGGTTTTGATGGGGTTGCTCGTTTATCTTTGATCTCCAGGTACCTTACTGAATCAGCAGGCTCTGTAAAGAAGCTTTCAACAAGGGATCTTAAGTGCTCCTTTTCATGCCTTTTATGTATCTTAGACACATTTGAAAAAATTGGTGTTGGAACTTCTTCTACTGAATTCTCAAACATGCTTTGACTGTTTTCCTCTAATGCAGAATTGCTGTCATTTGCCATCTCAGAAATTATTTCAATCTTTGGGTGATACACCTGCTGTAAAGGTAGAAAATGTAATTGAAAATATATTATTCTAGATGTAAAAGCTAAGAGATGGGTAAATATCTCTTGGGTCCACATAACAGTAGACAGCTTTGATGTGCTGTTCTCCCAAAATGTATGGAAGTTGTGCTTTACCCACAGCACTACTTCTTTGTGGATGAATATTAGGTTAACTATTTCTCAGGCATTAGCGATGAACTGAGCCTAAACTATTAACAATCCATAAAAAAGATTATTTCTTTCAGCAATTCAGCAATGTGTGGGCTCAGTTCTATATTACTTCACCTCCAAAGAGAGGGACCTGACTAACATCTCTGTCTGAATTCACGTAAGAACTGAACACCCTTCGGAGCATGAGAGCTGCTAACAACTCCCTCAATAATCCTCTCTGTTCCCTTCCCTTATCTTTTAACTGGAGGCTTTGTTGGCCAAGACGTTTTGCAATGCTGTTTTAAGCCTGTGACCAAGAGTAAATAAATTCCATGCCTTACACTGACTGTAGGAAAAGTTTGCATTATCTTGGAGGGACTTGTAAAAACATGTACTGTATGTACTGTATCAGCCTCTGTCTCCAGCAAGGCAAGTATGAGTCAACATCAGCATGAGAATCAAAGCTGTGCTTTTAATCTTTGTTTTCTTTTTCTTTCTTCTCTTTTTTGTTTATAGGCTTTTGCCTAGAAGGTTAGTTTGAGCACAGCACAACACTAATGTGGCCATAAGCTGCCTTGTATCTGAGTAGTTCCACAGTGGAGCAGAGGAGTTTAAATCTCTCTGTGTTTTCAGTTGAAAAGTCTGACTTTATTCAGTAGCAGGCAATTTGTTTTCTCTATTCAGTCCTTCGCAGCATATTAGTACTAGTAAAGTATCTTTTAAGAGCAGTCTTAAGGTGCTATTAAAAAATTAATCTTACTTAACTGTTGCATTACTTGATCTTAGGTTTTCATTCTCCCATTTTGGCAATGCAGTAATATTAAAAATCAAATTTTAAAAAGACTTGTAAGTGGATAGAGAAGATCTGCTGGAACATCTATTTTAGTTTATAAATGCAAAACTGATTACATCTCCAGAACCAGCATTTCACAATTTAATTATCCTCATTTTGCAAAACACTTATAGGTGTCTTTGGGGTAGCTTCATCACTGGAATAAATATGAATCTTACCTTTTGAACAAAGATTTCCTCTTCTGGTGAAAATTCATTTACATCTAGATCTTCTAAATCAGGCAGTTCCTGAAGACAAGCACAAGATCATTAATCAGTGGGAAAAGCTCCTGTAAACGATAACATACAACATTTCTATCTCATTGGGAATCTTCTTCAAAACAACGCTTCTCAGGGTAAGAGGCCACAGCCAGCAATACCACACTGTCATCCTCTCCAAGATGACAGTTTTCTCTGTTAAGCATATGTGGGAAAAGGAAAATTCATCTGTCTCCGGGAATAGCAGATGGGAAGGCAATAACCCGAATGTCACACTGAATGTTATTTTCTACTATGCTGTGCGAGTATGAAGGAAAAAAGATAAACAGTCAAATCAAGACCCGCAGTCTACCTGAAACTGTTTATCTGTAAACTGTTAACCTAAATACATCTAATAAGCAATGTTTTACTGTGCATACCTCATAATTAAGGATACAGAACTGCAAACTTGCAAACTTGTTGCTGGGAACTGTTTTTCTTCAGACAGGTCCAATAATACCTTTCTGCCACTTTTTTTTTTTTTTTTTTAGTGTAGGCCAATACTGGTAAAAGTGTCTCCTTTTAATTTCAGGTGTTTTTAGAGCTTAATGATTTTATAGCAAGGTGCCCAGTGTAGTAGCATCAGGAACATCTAATCTGTACTGTCTTGCATGGTGAAGATTATTACAGAATTAAAGTCAACAAAGGAAACTTCTGTTTCCTGATATGGTTGTACACAGTGCGGCATGTCCTGAAGTCACAGAGCTTTATAAGAACAGCATTAAAAATGTGCAAATTAAGATTTGAGACCAACGTTAGTAGGTGGAATTTGATGTCAATAGGGAAGTGAAATAGCTGTCAATCCTGTTCCAAACCAAAACTGCTTACTAGAAGTTATCCAGGTTTAGCTGCACAGAATGTCGCTCAAACACTGCCAAGGCAGTGCAGCAACATGAGCTTGTTTCTGCTTGACAAAGGGATGTCATAACCACCGCATTACAAACCCTCCTCCACTTTTCTCCCTTATATGACTACTGAGACCATCTACTGACTCCAGAATACGAATGAAGACGATAGTGCTGCTCCAGAGCTTCTCACGATTGGCGTCCTCACAGCCATTCCCTGCTATGACAGCACTAAGTCTTTTCGGAAAATCTGCAATAGCGTAAGTATTGGAGGTTGTTGTGACAAGCTCCTTCCATTACTAAATTTCAGCAGGAGAGCGAAGTAGCATAGAACACTGAAATTTGACTTAGTGTGTAATTTGGGTTTGTTTTTTCTTCTGTAGAGTTAGAATAGTCACACTTTTTATGTGTCAAAAGAAACCCCATGCGTGTATGCTGAAGAGTTCCTTTTATACTATCTTAAAAGTTTCTGCAAAGGAGCTTGCTATGGTGCCATATAGCATCAAAAATAAAAAAGACATTGAATGTATGAGATCTTCACGTTGCGGGTACCTACATTATTGGTATTTATTTAAAGCTTTTATTTCAGACCCTGTAACATCTGCTTATAAAAATAGTACTGTATATACTTGGAATTGCTGCCAGTTCTCTCCACTATCCTTGTTACACCTGTTACTACAAACAGCCAAACAGGAGGATGCAGCAGTAAGCTCTATGAAGCAGTGGGCTGAGCCCTTTGCTAACAGGATGGAATTTTTTCCTGGGAAATTAAGAGCATGGAAAAGATACAAATGACTTTTCTAAGGCACTCCAGTAAGAATTTAGTTAACAGTGGCAGTATAAGAGATCAGAGAGTGTAGTAAGTGCTCTGGGAAATCATAACCTCAGAAGTTTGTTCTTGCTAGTTATGTCATAATCTGACACTGTCAGTTTAGCAGCACTGTCATAATCAGGGCATATTGAATAGTTCTCCTTTGAAGTGAGATTGTATTTTTCAGCAATATCCATGTTCTCCTCGTGATTAAATGTGGTTAAACATGTCAAAATATTTGCATCATCAGATAGAAATTTTAGATAACAGAAGACCATATTACGAACGTCAATCACTTATTATATATGTGAATAATGCACATTCTACTTTTCTTGGAAATATACCTAAAACTTATAATTTGAGAATCAATTTATAACATCTAATAGTGCTAGCTAACATTTACAATGAGTGGGTGGCTCTTTCTTCCTTATGCTTTTTCTGCAATAGTTCACATTCTCAACTGTATATTGCATTTAAGTTTTGCCTAAGAGGATGCACGTATCCACTAGATTCTTTTTGTTGTGATTTCTGTTTTTTAAAAGAGAATCCTCATTAACTTCTCCAGAGAAATCATGAAGATAGACAGTCAACTTCAGGCGACTTATGGCCAAAGGACAAAATAAACTTTGGAAGCAGTAGTAAATTCTTTATACATGCTACTGGAGAGAATGAATACCCCTACAACTTCCCTTTTTTGGTTTTTTTTTCCTTCTTTCCTTTAACTTTTCCTAATAGTAGGCCTTTCTTAGAAACATGGCCATATAGTTTTATTAGGCAGGATCTTACAAGAATTAATTTGGGAGCAGACAAGACACAAATCTGAATTTCTCAAAATCTGAATCCAATACATACATCAAGATAAAGCTTCTCTGGAGTCTCTAATTTGATCTGTTTGATTTCAGCGTATTTGTCCAGTTCAGGAAGTGTGGCCTTTTCAGCAGCTGCCTTCTCTCTTGGTAGATCTAAAGAATAAACAATAGTTAGATGCAAAGAACTAACTGAATAAAAAGACTTCCTATATTGCAACAGCAAGCACTGCAAAACCAAGCTGCTGGGGACCTGACTACCATTACAAAATTCACAGCTGAATCCAGCACTCCATCATATTCTTGGGCTCCCTTACATTGCATAAATTAATATTTGCATTTTGCCATAACGTGTTCCACAGATCTACAAAAGCATTCTTCCATTTTGAAGAATGGAACAGCCTTCTGTTTGAAGGCACAAAACCACCTTGAGAGTGATGTCCAGCTTAGCCTGACAGACAGACTGCACAGTTACATGGGAGCAAGGGAAACCCATAAGCTCTCCTGTCCTGTCACTAAATCTGGTACACTTGAGAAGTGGAATTCCACCTTTATATAGCAGAAGTTGCAGGTTCAGCCCTCAATTTTTTTTTTTTTAATTTAAAGAATATTTTAACCGGTATTACTTGATTTTCACCTAGTCACTGTGGAAAACTAACGGGCTGTTCTCATCTATGAATCAGTTGGTTTCAATCACAGCAGAGGCAGTGCTACACTAAGGTTGGCTTGTTGTCTCTGCATCCTCAGTTTTGTTTGATTTTTCACTGTGCACATTACCGTCTGTCTTCTTGTTGAAGTCTGAGCATTTGTAACAGTTTGATTCTTGTGCATCCTCTTGAACTCTAGCAAGAATATTTCCGGATGTGAAATCCGTGTTCTCTCCCCTATTTGGTAGAAGTGTTATCACTTCATCATGAACATCAAAATTTTCATTTCTAAATGTCTCTGTCTTCTCTTGAGTTTTTTCCTCTTCTGATATATTTGAAGTCTCTGATGTATTAGAATTTCCACCACTGTCATCTGAATTTGCAGGCGCTCCTACAGAAGAAACAAGTTCCTTAAAACTGCTGAGTTAATCTACCATTACTCCTTCTAAATATCCCAACTTTACTGCATCGTCTTAATAGGTTGGCCTAAAACCTGCATCACAAGCTCCTACTTTGGTTGAGCAGCTATTTGTGGATCAGTAGTCCTCCCAAGATTACAGCAATGTTCTGGATTTTCACGTCTCAACTCCCCAGCAAATACAGTTCCCCAGCAAAAAAACTCATCTAGAGAAAACACTATAGTAAACAATTGTCTGGTATCTGTAGTTAACTTTGAAAAGACTCACAATATTTAAATATATGCTTGAGCGTTTTGATGGATCAGTGACAAATGCTGAAGTTATCCATCTCCTTTATGCTAGCAGAAAAAGTTTTACTTGTTAAGTCAACGACATTTAATTTTAGAGCCCGTGAAACCCCAAAATGTA